>NC_084847.1:50457611-51057611 GCF_033115175.1 Lepus europaeus | reverse complement strand
TCAAATAAAAATAAATAGATAAATCTTTAAAAAAATAAAACACACACACATGCATATGTTTTTAAGATTATAAGCAGAGAGACAGAGATCTCCTATCCATTGGTTCACACCCCAAATGGCCGCAACAGCTGGGGTTGGGCTAGGCCGAAGCCAGGAACCTGTAGCAGGTCTCCCAGTGGATGGCAGGGACCATCTTCTGCTGCCTTCTCAGTCACATTAGAAGGAGCTGGGTTGGAAGTGGAGCAGCCTGGACTTGAACCAGCACTAATATGGGATGTTGGTGTTGTGGGTGGTGTCTTAACCCACTGCGCCATGATGCTAGCCCCTTGATTGAGTTTCTAGCTAGTGGCTTCAGCCTGCCTAGTTGCTGGCATTTGGGGAGTTAACCAGCGGGTGGGAGCATAAGTAGTCTGTGAACTTGGACTGGCACTGTAGGGTAGAGGGTTAAGCTGACACTGCAGTACAAGCATCTCTTATGGGTGCCAGTTTGAGATCTGCCCATTTACTTCCTATTCAGCTCCCTGCTGATGAACCTGGGAAAGCAGCAGAGGATGGCCCAGGTCCTTGGACCCCTGCACCGATGTGGGAGACGCAGAAGAGGCTCCTGGCTTCCACCTGGCATAGCCCTGGCAGTTGTGGCCATTTGGGAATGAACTAGTGGATGGAATATCTTTCTGTCTCTCCCTCTAATAAAAAATAAGAATAACCTGTGAACTTTAGTTAGCAACATGAAGGCAGCATTGGGGTGTCGCAGGTTAGGCTGTCACTTGGGTTGCCCATATCCAGTGCTGGTTTGAGTCCCAGGTACCTGGCGTTTCCAGTCCATCTTCCTCCTAATGTGGCTGGGAGACCGCACGTGATGGCTCAAGTGCTTGGGCCCCTGCCACCCTTGTGTGGGAGGCCTGGATGGAGCTCCTGGCTCCTGGCTTCGGCCTTCTCCAGGTCCCCATGCGTGGATGGAGATCTCTGTCACTCTGCCTTTCAGATAGGGAAAGGGGATAGATACTTTAAAATACACTGTATCCGTATTGGCTCGGTTATTATAAATAGTAGCATGTTAATGTAGGATGTTAATAGGTAGCATAAAATGTTTCAACCTGGTACTGGCCCCTCCTTTCTCGGTGGTCACTTTGTTGCGGCGCTGTGTGTTGTTGTTACAAGCATGCTTTGGCTTACAAAGGCTGTCTTAACTGCTTTTCTGGGGGCTCTGGCGCAGTGCCCGCTGGGGGCCATCTGCTGTCTCTGCCGCAGTGTGTGGATGACCAGTTGTTGATCTGGCCCTCCAGAAACTGTTTTCGCCTGGAGGTATTAGAGGGAGATCACCTACTGCGCTAGATGACCCGAAAGAGGGGTCACCCTCCTCCAGGCTTGGGGTCTTAGGGTGTCCTGAATGAGTGACAGCAGCCTGCCTCGACTCTGTGGTTTCTGGTTCCCCTGGATCACTCAGCACGTGGCTACCTTGGGAGGCGTCTGGAGCCCTGAGCCAAGGCCAGCCCTGACACCCTCTCTCCCTTTCCTCCTCCTGTAGGCCCCTCCCCCAGTCTCCTGCGCCTTCGTGCTAATGCGGGAGTCCCTGTGTTCCTGTTG
Organism: Lepus europaeus; assembly: GCF_033115175.1. NCBI lineage: Eukaryota > Metazoa > Chordata > Mammalia > Lagomorpha > Leporidae > Lepus > Lepus europaeus. Next base: position 51,056,024 of record NC_084847.1, on the reverse strand, counting down.
CCCTGGAGCACGCCCCGTAGCACCGCCCTGCAAAGGTGGTTCTCGGGCTTCTCCAGAGCCCCAGAGCCTCCACTTGGGATGGCATTTCTCCTGTCCACAAGCCTGGATCACTCAGTTGAATTGTCGGCTCCTTGGGGGTGACAGTGGGTCTCGGGCGTGTGTACACTGACCATCACGCACATTCCAATACTGGTGGAGTTGAGTGAAGAACAGAGGTCAGTCTGAAAAACCCACGAGAAGCTGGGTTCCCTAAATGACCACGGTGTGATTTAGCGCTGTAAAACTCTTAGGTTGTCCCAGACGCGTCCATGGGCCGTCCCCAGTGGGCAGTAAGGCACGGCTCTGAGCGGAACGCCCTGGTGCCTGGTGGTGCCAGGTGGCGGGGTCCGGGGCTCGCGGCACAGGTCTCTGCTGTGCCTGGCAGGGAGGGGGCCCTGCCCGCCCTTGTGCCCCTGCTCCATGTAGCTTCGAGGCTGTTCAAGCTACTGTGCACATTATAGAAACTGTTATTAAACTTTTATGGCACTTGGTATTTTGGAAGTGCTTTTATAGTCAATTAAACATCTTTATGAAGTCAAGATGTGAAATATTTATAAAATAACAGCCATGAAAACTGAGGTAGAGAAGTGATTGGGCAGAGTTCCCACAGCAGACGGACAGGGAGCGGATCCCTTCTCCCCATGTGCAGATTCTGATGTGTAATACTACGTGTGTGGCCGGCGCCGTGGCTTAACAGGCTAATCCTCTGCCTTGCGGCGCCGGCACACCGGGTTCTAGTCCCGGTTGGGGCGCCGGATTCTATCCCGGTTGCCCCTCTTCCAGGCCAGCTCTCTGCTGTGGCCCAGGAGTGCAGTGGAGGATGGCCCAAGTCCTTGGGCCCTGCACCCGCATGGGAGACCAGGAGAAGCACCCGGCTCCTGGCTTCGGATCAGCGAGATGCGCTGGCCGCAGCGGCCATTGGAGGGTGAACCAACGGCAAAAAGGAAGACCTTTCTCTCTGTCTCTCTCCCTCACTATCCACTCTGTCAAAGAAAAAAAAAAAAGAAATACTACGTGTGTGTTTAGAGAGCAGTTGTCACCCCCACCCCCACCCAAGCTTGAGTCTGTTGCCAAAGGTATCTCGGGTTTTAACTGACAGTGGTCTGACATTTGGGGAACAAATGCTTGTGTCCTCTGTGGGGCCCCCACCCTGGTCGCGGGGTGCTGGTGCACCGTGGGCGCCTCCTGAGTGTTCGTGTGCATCCTGCCCACCTGGACGCCCCAGACCCACTGCGCTGTGGTCGCTGCTGAGGGCTGCCGGTTGCAGGCTGGTGGCTGAGGTCTCCAGGCTCCCGGACCACGGCCCCGGGGGGCTGCTGGCTGCTGCCTCTGGATGTTTAGCCAACTCTTCAAAAGCTGCCAGAGCCCCCGCCGTGTCCTACATTTTTTGGCGTCTCCATCATCTTAGTTGCATCATTTGTCCCCTTCTTGTACAGAGTCAGAGGTCACCTGCCCTCATTGCCTTCCGGAAGTGTCCGGGCAGGTGATGAATGGATCCTGGGCCAGCCTTCCTGCCTCCGTTTCCCCGCCCGCTCCTCAGACTGATCAGACACCTGGGAACTAGCTCAGCCTGTCTCCTTCCTCACCCTCACCTTTCTTTTTTTTTTTTTAAATCACTGTAGCTTTTTGCTTTTTTACACACATATATGCAGTAGTCTCCCTGAACACCTTATCCAGGGTCTTGCTCTCCAGGGTTTCAAATCTGCAGTCCGCTGCTGTCCAAAATAGGAAATGGAAAATTCCAGAAAGTAGTAGTAGGTTTTAAATTATAGGCCATTCCGAGTAGCATGATGAAACCTTGTGGTGTCTTCCTTCCTGGGCCGTGAGTCATCCCTTTGTCTGCCACTCCCTCTTGACACCATCCTGGCCGGGTGATCCTCCCGGCGGGTCCCCCGAGGGCAGCCTGAGCCTGGCCACAGCCGGGTGAGGGCAGCACAGCCAGCCTGCCGAGACGGCGCTGCTGTGGCACAGTTCTGTTCATTACTTGTTACTCACGTTGCCTGATTCGTGAACTCAACTCTACCATAGGTGTGTTTGTGTGGGAAAGAACAGGGCATAGAGGGGGCCTGGTACTGTGCCTGCGGACGGGCCCTGGGGGCTCGGGAGCCATGGAGAGTGGAGGAGGGCTGCAGCCTGGTGTGCCCGCTGCTCTGTGAGCTGCGGAGTGCGGGGCTGTCTGCTCATCAGGCAAGGCGAAGACATGGGCTGAAGGTGTTCTTTGTCCTACAGGTCACCTCTGTAGTGACCGTTCCCTGCCCAGTCCCAAAGAGCACCTTGTTAAATATTTCAGGGTTGGTGGCTGTAGAGATAGGAGCCAGGTCACGTTGGCGGAAGGGTATTGAAAAGAAAAGAAGGCACACGTGCTAGCTGGGCTCTGGGGAGGCTGGGAGCCTGTCAGCGCGATTCCAAGGAAAGCCACGTTTCTAGCGCTGGAACAGCGGCAGGGACTTCCTCCTAGGAGGTGGCAGAATGCTCAGTCAGTGAACGGAAAGTTGCTCTGTGGAAGCATCCCAGTTTGGTCCTGCTGCAGGAAAATGTCTTCAGGAATGATGTTTCTGGTCAGCTATTGGAGCTACCTGGAATTTATCTCAGAACAGAGAGAATTTCCTTCTTAATATTGTAGCAGTGCTCAGCTAGAAAGCCCAGTTGCCTTCAAAGGCCTTGGGAAGAGGACTGGAGCAGCTCTTCGGGCATCCCACACGGGGGCATTGGTTCAAGTCCCAGCTCCTCCACTTCCGATCCAGCTCCCTGCTCATGGACCTGGGAAAGCAGTGGAAGATGGCTCAAGCTCAAGTGCTTGGGTCCCTGCACCCACCCAATGTGAGAGACCTGGAAGAGGCTCCTGGTTCCTGGCTTTGTCTGGCCCAGCCTGGTCACTGGGGCCATTTGGGGATTGAAGCAGCATTTGGAAGATTCATTCTCTCTCTCTCTCTCTCTCTCTCTCTCTCTCTCTCTTTCCATAATTACCTTTCAAATAAATTTTTAAAAGACCTTTTTGAATTTTTTTCCCTCCTAAATAATATTGTGAGCATTTTCAGATCTGTGGTGGAATTGAGAGATGATGAGTGACCATAGGGAGGTTCACAAAGTAGTGCTTTGTCATACTCTGCCTTCAGTAATGATTACATACTCCTACGTGCAGCACATACCTGTGCTGACCTGCCACTTCACTTCCAACTACTAGTTTTTTTTTCCTTTTTGAAATTTATTGGGGCCAGTGCTGTGGCGCAGTGGGTTAATGCCCTGGCCTGAAGCGCTGGCATCCCATATGGGCACCGGTTCTAGTCCCAGCTGCTCCTCTTCCGATTTAGCTCTCTGCTGTGGCCTGGGATAGCAGTAGAAGATGGCCCAAGTCCTTGGGCCCCTGCACCCACGTGGGAGACCAGGAAGAATCTCCTGGCTCCCGGCTTCAGATCGGCGCAGCTCTGGCCGTTGTCGCCAATTGAGGAGTGAACCATCAGATGGAAGACCTCTCTCTGCCTCTCCTCTGTGTGTAATTCTGACTTTCAAATAAATAAATATTCTTTAAAAAAATTTATTTATGTATTTGAAAGGCAGAGTGATAGAAAGAGATCCTCCCCCCGATTCACTCCCCGAAATGGCCACAACAGCCGAGGATGGGCCAGGCAGAAGCCAGGAGCTCGGAGCTCCATGTGAGTCTCCCACATGAGTGGCAGGGGCCCTGGGGCTTGGGCCACCTTCTGTCTTCCCAGGCGTGTTAGCAGGGAGCTGGCTGGGAAGCAGAGCAGCCAGGACTGGAACCAGGGCTCATGGGATGCAGGTGTCGTGGGCGGTGGCTTGCCCTTTGTTCTGTCACGCCAGCCCCTACTCCCAACTCCTCTAAGCATTTCCTGAGCATGGGGACCCTCTCCTAAGGTGGCACCTGTGCAGTGGTTTGTCACAGAACGTCAGTTGTCGCATCTGTTAGTCCCTCTGCCTCGATTGTCTTTTGTGACTGGGGCGTAGCTGAAAAGTCTGGCCAAACAGGAAGGCAGCAGTGTGGGTTTGTCTAGTTACCGGCTGCCACTGCTAACAGGTGGGTATTTCCCCTGGAGAAGGGCCTGTTGGTCCTGCTTGAGGCAAATCACTTGTAGGGTGATCGTGTGAGGTCGTGTGAATACCTCATTTCCCAAGATCCCTCCTCACCGGCTTCGGGCACGTCGATGAGCTGGGCGGCACTGCCGGGGGCCCTAGGTCTCACTGGGGGGCTCCTTCAGCCGCTGCCTGTGTGTGCCCGCCTGCCTGCCTATTTAGGTAGCTGTTATGTTTAGAGCCGTACGGATTCACAGCGGAATTAAGCAGAAAGAACAGCTCTCCTGGCATCCCTCGGCGTTGGTGTGGCCTGACACCAGGGCCGCGCTCAGGCCTGGGCGCCCGTGGGTTTGCACAGTGTCTAGCAGTGGCCTTTCTTTTGATGATGTAATGCTTTGAACAAGCAGAGGTTGTGGCTGGGGTGATGGCGGTCGCTACTGTATACACGTGCCCCCTGTCGCCGTCAAGACCTCGGGGGCTGCATCAGTGTTAACCCAGCCTCACAGGATACAGCCTCGGGAGCAGGCCGTGGAGCTCGCTGGGAAGCGGCCACAGGAGCATCTCTACCAGACGCATGGCGTGCTGGAGCAGGGGGCAGGCTGCGCGGGGCCCTGCGGCACGAGGAGTGGTCCCGTCACAGCGTCAGGACCCTCAGAGGCAGTTGTACAAAGTCGTGGTGCACCTCGGCCCCCAGGAGTCCCACGTGGGGCCGCCTCATGGTTGGCCTCTGTGTTCCTGCAGAGCGTGGGCCAGGGAGGCGGGTGCGTAGTTAGGGTGTGAGCGCATTGCGGATGTGGGTGCTAAGCAATGGGTACCGGACCGCTTGTGTTTGGCTTCGACTTTCCAGAAGTATGCTGTACACCTCTCTGTCCCCACCGAACAGGGCCCCGTGCGCCAAGGAGCTGTGCGGAAGACGCCCGTCTCAAATGCTGTCTATGTCCTCCCCTAGGTCCCGCGGCAGTGCTGGTGGCCATGGGTCCCGTAGCCAGAAGGAGCTGCCCACAGAGCCCCCCTACACGGCGTATGTAGGAAATCTACCTTTTAACACGGTGCAGGGTGACATAGACGCTATCTTTAAGGATCTCAGCATAAGGAGTGTACGGCTAGTCAGAGATAAAGACACAGACAAGTTTAAAGGTGAGTGCGGGGGCTCTGTTACCGGAAAGGGCTGGGGGTGGGAGGGCACCGCAGGGGTGTGTGTGTGTGTGTGTGTGTGTGATCCAGAGGGCTGCAGTCATGGGGGTGTAGGATTAGCATGGTCCGAGCAGCTGAAATAAACAGAGCGCTGTAACTGGGGTCCTTGTTCCCGTGAGGAGAAGGTGTTCGTGCAGAATCCACGTGGCAGAGATGCGTGGCCTAGAGACTGGCCCGGGAAGGGCGCGGCCCAGGGCAGACAGGAGGGGAGCCCTGGGGCTGTGCGGTCAGTCTGCCGGCTGCCACGCACGTTCCCCGGTGTTTGTCCTGTAATCAAGGTTCTGCGAAGCCCAGAAGATAAACGGGTGTATTTGCCAGCTCTTTTACTTTAAGCACAGCACCATGGAGCAGCTTCTTGGGTGGGAGAAGGGTCATTTCAGCCCAGGACCTGCGCAGGCAGCCCCACTAGCCCGCGTCTGGTGGAGGCCACGGCAGAGCAGGTGCAGAAGAACGCTCAGGCTGAGCTGGGTGGTGGCCGGAGAGCTGCTTCCGAGAGCAGGCCGCAGGGACCTACAGACCTCCCACCAGGCGCTCCGCACACAGCCTGGCCTTGAGCAGGGTTCCCCGCAGGTGCTGGAGCACCGTGGGCTCAAGTTCCAGATAGGGTGCGAGCCCCGAGGGAGGAGCAGGAGTGAAGGGTCAGGTCAGCGGTGCCCTGCCTCGGGGTTTCCCGCCAGGGCCAGTGCCGAAGTGCTTGGGCCAAGGTCAAGGGTGTTAGCTGATGCTGTTCGGAGGTGCTGCTGCTCCAAGTGGGCTTGGGGACAGGCGGAATACCTGCCTCTGACCAGGAGCTGTGTGGAGTCACGGGACCACAAGCAACATGGGTGAGGCTGAGGGCCATAGCCGTGGACTGGCGGTCTGGGCGGGCGAGCCAGCCTTGGGCTGCGCCAGTAGCTTTCACTCAGAGGGTCGTCTAGAGTTCTGCAGAGTGTGAGGTGCGTGGCTGGGGCCGTCATGGCCTCTGAGCTTGGGAGTAACTTTCTCAACTGCTGTCCTCACTGGATGGACTTGGCGTCCGAGGGGGACAGAGGCGTGAGTGTGGGCAAGGCTTGGTCTTGAAGATGGAGTGTGACTGCTGCACAGGACGAGGGCACGCTGAGACGGCCGTGGGGTGGGGAGGACAGAACCAGGCTCGGACTGCAGGCGGCGAGGAAGGGGCACACGTGGACCTGGGCCCTGGGTCTGGGCAGTAGCACCCGGGGAAGACTCCCTGCTTGCTGGGGGTGCCGTGTTCAGCGAGGAGGCGCGGCAAAGCTCTCCCTCGGTGCTGTCTCCTCAGACCCGAGGCGGACAAACCCTTATCCCCAGTTAGATGAAGTAGATGGTCCAGCGTCCCCGGGGAGGCTGCTCCCTGGGTGCCTGTGTGCCGGGCAGACAGACAGCTGAGCGCGAGGAGGCGCAGGCAGGGCCCAGATCCCGAGAGGTGCGCTGCCGCGGGCTCCGCCGGCCCCTGCGTCTGATGGCGGCGGGATGGCGCCTCTCACGCGGAGTCACCTGTCTTGTCTTCCAGGGTTCTGCTATGTAGAATTCGACGAGGTGGACTCCCTTAAGGAAGCCCTGACGTATGACGGTGCCGTAAGTGTCCCAAGCTTTGAGGCCCGGTCGCTGTTGGCTTTGCTCTTCCGCCAGTACTGACACTCTTTTCCCCTTGTCGTTAGCTGTTGGGTGACCGGTCACTTCGCGTGGACATTGCCGAAGGCAGAAAACAGGACAAAGGTGGCTTTGGATTCAGGAGAGGTGGACCAGACGACAGAGGTGATTGGCTCTCCTGAGCTGGACGGGAGTGCGCGCTCTGCTCGCGGGGGCCTGAGCGGTTCCGGTGGGCTCAGGACAGTGTGTGTGCGATCGTGGGCGACACGCTGCTTCTGCCAGCTCGGGCCTCCCTGGCGGCAGCGAGGCCTCCGAGGGAGGGCCGCCCGTCACGCGCGCCTGCCGCCCCCCGGGTGCACCGTGCCGCCCGGTAGCGGCGCGACCTCCACTCAGTCTCTCGTGTGTCCCCAGGCATGGGTGGCTCTGAGAATCTAGAGGTGGCTGGGATTCCCGGCATGACTTCAGCTCTGGTGTCACCACTGCTGCTGCCCGGGGCTCCCCTAGTTCCTGTCACCGGCACACTCGCCCCGGGCGTCCAGGAAGCCTGCTCGCTGTGTCCCTGTGTCCCCGTGTGTCAGCCTGGCTCTCGCTCAGTGCTCTTTCTCGGGCCCTAGCTCAGGGACACTCCTTGCTGCTGTTATGTGGCAGAAAGAGAGGTCGCGTTCCTGCTAGAAGTGACCCAGCGTGGAGGTTCTGGAACCTTCCAGAAAGCCTCCTCACTGGGGCTCCTCTTTGGGGAGAGACAGTCCTTGATGGCCTTTTTTCCCCCTGAGGGGTGTGCGGCTCCAACAAGTGGACGTGGTGGATCCCCATTGCTTTCTCTCTCTCTCTCTCTCTCTCTCTTTCTTTCTCTTTCTCTTTTGTTTATTTTTTATGTATTTGAAAGGCAGAGTTGCAGAAAGGGAGAGAGAGGTTGGTCTTCCATCCCAAATGACCAACACACAGGGCGGGGCCAGGCCAAAGCCAGGAGCCTGGAACTTTATCCGGGTCTCCCACATGAGTGCAGGGGCCAGGCACTTGGGCCATCCTCACATTGCTTTCCCAGGTGCGTTAGCAGAGAGCTGGATCAGAAGTGGAGCAACCGGAACTCGAACCGGTGCCCATGTGAGTGCTGGCGCCACAGGCAGAGGTGTAACCTTCAGCACCGCACCCCAGCGCCAGGCTTGTTTTTCAGTAATGAAAATATTCGTGTACGTGATGGAAAAATCAGTTCTAGCAGCAAAGTGGAGAAGGGAGCACAGGTCTGTTTCCTGTCTCACACAGGCTGTGCACTCCCCGCTCCGCAGGCCGAGTGCCCCGGCGCAGACCCAGTGCTGAGAGGGGAGATTCCTCGGCCTGCGCGCCCGCACGCGAACACTGGATACGGCCGCCTTCAGGCTGCGGCTCTGAGGTGGACCTGAGACGTACACGAGTTTCCTGTTCAGACTTGAGTCAGTCGCAGAGCTATCTCATGATGTATTTGCGAATATTCCAAAATCTCAAGCAATTTGGATGAGGCCCACTCGGCCTGCGTAAGATATAGCAGCCTCAGGGGGGCGCTGTGGCCTAAAGCTGCCGCCTGCAGCACCGGCATCCCATGTGGGCACTGGTTCCAGTCCCGGCTGCTCCACTTCCAATCCAGCTCTCTGCTATGGCCTGGGAAAGCAGTGGCAGATGGCCCAAGTGCTTGGGCCCCTGCACCTGCATGGGAGACCCAGAGGAAGCTCCTGGCTCCTGGCTTTGTATTGGCTCAGCTGTGGCCATTGCAGCCATCTGGGGAGTGAACTGGCGGTTGGAGGGCCTCTCCTTCTCTCTCTGTGTAACTCTTTTCAAATAAATAAATCTTTATATATATATAGCAGCTTCCGTAGCTCGCCACACAGTCACCTCCCCCCATCAGACCAGAACCCATGCAGAGCGAGGGGTTAGCGTGTAGGGACTGGTGCAGGTGTCTCGGGTGTGGAATTTTATAAAACTCAGTTGCAGCACTACTGTGGCTCCCCAGATGACTCACTACCCATTGACTGACGTGAGTGTAGCAGTCCTAAGCCAGTCGGAAATGAGCTTATTCATAGAAGTGCAGTACGATCCGGTGAGCCTGTCATAGTCTCTGATGGAAACCTGCCACGGACGTCTCCACCAGGCCGAGCCACGCGCTGCTGGTAGGCAGCTGACCTGCCAGTTGTGTGTTCATAGGGGCCGTCGGAAGAGCAGCGCCGTGGGGTCAGAGCTCCATAGATGTGGGTGTTACCTGAGTGCCCAGCGCCTCCCCGCTGTTGGCTTGGCTGGGCCCTTGGTGGCCGGTGACCGTGGCCATGGCTGCCCAGGCCCTGTGTGAGACCCACGTGCTCGTTTGTAATCGATGCTTCATGCGTTCCTTGCAGAAATGGGCCCTTGGGCTGTCTTTTTTTTTTTTTTTTTTTGACAGGCAGAGTGGATAGTGAGAGAGAGAGACAGAGAGAAAGGTCTTCCTTTTTGCCGTTGGTTCACCCTCCAATGGCCATTGCAGCCGGCGCATCGTGCTGATCTGAAGCCAGGAGCCAGGTGCTTCTCCTGGTCCCCCATGCGGGTGCAGGGCCCAAGCACTTGGGCCATCCTCCACTGCACTCCTTGGCCACAGCAGAGAGCTGGCCTGGAAGAGGGGCAACCGGGACTAGAACCCGGTGTGCCGGCACCGCAAGGCGGAGGATTAGCCTACTGAGCCGCGGCGCCGGTTTGGGCTGTCTTTAAAAATAGTACATGCTGGCCGGCACCGTGCTTCAACAGGCTAATCCTCCGCCTAGCGGCGCCGGCACACCGGGTTCTAGTCCCGGTCGGGGCACCGGATTCTATCCCAGTTGCTCATCTTCCAGGCCAGCTCTCTGCTGTGGCCCGGGAAGGCAGTGGAGGATGGCCCAAGTGCTTGGGCCCTGCACCCGCATGGGGGACCAGGAGAAGCACCTGGCTCCTGGCTTCAGATCAGCACGATGCGCCGGCTGCAATGGCCATTGGAGGGTGAACCAACGGCAAAAAGGAAGACCTTTCTCTCTGTCTCTCTCTCTCACTATCCACTCTGCCTGTCAAAAAAAAAAAAAAAAAAAAAAGTACATGCTTATCGTAGAGAACTACAGAGGCAAGCAGAGGAAAACGCCCTCGCACCGGAAGTGGCCCGTGCCTTGGTGGACGTAGAGCGGACGTGGGTCCTCGCGGACAGCAGGTGCTCCCGCTCTGTCAGAAAGCCGGCCGGAAGCGGCCTCGGAGAGGACTTGCCTAGGTGTTTCCTGCGCGCCGGCTCCCGTCTCCGCTGTGTCGTGCGCGTGCATGGAGCAGCCATTGTGTGGAGCGGCCTCACCGTGCAAGGCACAGCGCCGTGGGCAGAAATGTGGTCTAAGTGCATTTCCCAGAAGCCCACTCGCGGGGGTCTAGGTCCATGGAGAGCCGGCTCCGCCGCTCGCTGTGATCAATCCCCGGGGCTGGGTTTCAGATCCGCGATCTGTGTGCGGCCTCCATGCCGGCCCTCTGAGATCGAGAGCGCTCGCCACGGGCGGAGCCGCTGCTCTGGGAGCCACGCGGGGCTGCCTTCCTGCGCGCCCATCACAGCGTGCCCGTCACCTCGTTTCGCGGGTTTCTGCCGCGAGCCTGCCCTGTTGTTGCGGGTGGTGCTGGTGGCCGTGGCACTGTGACCTGGGCGGAGCAGAGCTGCCTCCACACCCGTGTGTCGCCTTCTTGAGCCTGGGACGCCCAACAACAGTGGAGTCGGCACTGAGAGGGCGAGAACGCCGGCGTCCGGTAGCTCACGGAAGGGACGCCTGGGCTGAGACAGGAGCCAGCACCCCTCCCTGTGACCCCCTCCTGCGTTTCCCAGCCTGGCGGCCTGTGGATGCTGGGACTGTTGGTGCGGGCACTTCTGGGGCCTGCTGAGGGCTCAGGCCCCACGGGACACAAGCCCACTTGCTGGTCGCTGTCCTATTAGCTGGATGGCTGTGTCCCCACCTACTTAGACGGAGTTGAGCACAAGGTTCAACCCCTCTAAGGTCCTTAACACCCTGCTTGACAGGCACAGGCTTCCAGGAGCCGCTGGCCACTTGTCGGGTGGCGCAGGCGTGGGGGACGAGCCCGGGGATGTGGAGGGCCCTCAGGTCCCCGGGTGCTGTGCCCACCCTTACAGTGACCGCACCGGCAGACAGAGACCGCGGGGTGGGGGCGGGGGTCACCCGGCAGCGACTTCGCGTGGTTGCTGTCTCCATTGCTTTCTGTGCTCTGATTGCTAAGTACTTGGGGGTTTCAGGCTAGGCCCCCGGAGCTGTGTAGATTTCTGCGGGACCTGGGAGACAGAGCTGAGCCCGCTGGGACTTGGCCACCTTAGATCGATTGTAGTCTCTGGAGAGTGGATTGGCTGGTTTTTCCTGTTCTAAACAGCTTTTCTTGTTCTCCAAGGTTCTGACTCTTTGTTGCTGGCCTGGGGCTGGGTTTCGGTGGCCTTTCCTTTGGAAAGCATCGGATGCAGAGGGAAAAGCCGAGGGCAGGGCCGCTGGGGCCAGGGCGGGGGCTCCAGAGGCCTTCAGGGCCCCTTTTCTTCCGCAGGCTTCAGGGATGACTTCCTAGGAGGCAGGGGGGGCAGCCGCCCCGGGGACCGGCGAGCAGGCCCCCCGATGGGAAGTCGCTTCAGAGACGGCCCCCCACTGCGAGGCCCCAACATGGACTTCAGAGAACCCACAGAAGGTATGGGGTGACTGCCGCGGCCGCCTGGGGGGGGGGGGGGCGGGGAAGGGGCTGCGCTCAGTGCAAACCTCATCTTTCTCCCCCCCAGAGGAAAGAGCACAGAGACCCCGGCTCCAGCTTAAACCTCGGACAGTCGCCACGCCCCTCAACCAAGTCGCCAATCCCAACTCTGCTATCTTCGGGGGAGCCAGGCCCAGAGAGGAAGTGGTCCACAAGGAGCAAGAATGAGCTTGCGTGGGAGGGCCCGGGCGCGGCGCGGCGCCAGGAGGTGGCGGCGGCAGTGGCACGGCGGGCCCCGGCCCCGGCCCCACGGCCCTGCAGCTCCCTGCCCGCGTCCCGCACCCCACTCCCGGCCCCGGAAGCGTGGAGCTTGCGAATGCATGTCAGCTGTTGACAAGTGGTTTTAGTACATTCTTGGCTTTGCTGTAGCTCCATGCCTGCTCCATGCCTTTTCTTTTCCTGCCGCCCCCCCCCGCCCTCCTCCTGACCCCCCCCCGCCCCCCGTTTTGCTTCCAACACTGGGCTTTCCGGGGCGGGCGTGGCCAGGCTCAGGTGCTCCCCCCTCTCGCGGCTCGCTCTCTTTCTTTTAGACACTGGCCGGCCTCCGGCAGTGCCTTTGAGCTCCTCAGTGCTTCTCCAGCCTGCATGTCGAGTTCTGTGTTGCTGCGGCTAGCGAGGCAGCGGCTTGTCTGCTGGGCGCCGATGCCCCACCCCACCCCCGCCGCGGGAAGGGTGAGGCTGGCGTGGGCTATCGGGGAGCAGTCCGTGTCGACCACTGCACGCTCCCAGGGGCGCCAGTGCCGGTGCTGGCCAGCGCCCGGGAGGCCTGCACCAGCGCCCGTGTCCGCGCGTCCCTGCGTCCCTCCCCCGTGCTCCTGCATGAGAGCAGAGAGAAGCCCGGGCCGCCCACCGCCCCGAGCACTTTATTTCCCTCGGTGGATTCAGAGAAAGTCTGCCAGGCCGAGCCGGCGAAGCTCCGCCGACCGGAGGGGACCGAGTTTTGGGGACACTGTGTGCCCGTGTGCAGCGTGGAGCGCGTCCCCCGGAGCAGGGCCAAGGCAGAGGCCCTGGAGCCGGCACACCTGGCCGTGAACACACGAGCCGTGCCCCAGCGCCCCGTCTCGCTCTGCTCCCGTGGGCGCGGACGGGGGTCCGCGGGCAGTGCGGCCCCGCTCCGGCCCCGGCTTCTCTCTGCCATCGTTGCGAGGTCTCAGCAATTTACAGAACTCCCTCCCTCCTCCTGCCACCCCCGCTTCCAGACGAGAGCCATTTGTGTAACACCAATACTTAACTTAAGACAGACATGCATTGCGTGGTTGTGATCCGACCCGATGCCTCACATCCTCAATGTGGAAACGATAGACAAAGCCAATTCCTCCAAACTCCCGGGCAGCGCGGCTGACTTGTAATGTAAGAATGGAAGTCCAGACACTCGCCACATTCAGCTCTAGGACAGAAAGGAAATCTATGGATATGGTATTTTGTGAATGATCTTTTAAATAAAAGAAAACCTTACGTAATATTGAACGCTTGTCTTTATTTCTGAGTTCTCCGTAGCTGCCCAGGGCGTGAGCGCCACGTCGCTGGCAGGTTCTCCAAATCACAGGTCAGTGCCGACAGCAGGGGACCTGGGGCGCCCCCACCCCACAGCCTGAGCCTCCGCTGCCTGGGGTCACTTCCTGCCGGTCTGGCTCAGATGTCTGGGGCTCTGCTGGGCACCTGGGGGGTGCAGGTGGAGCCCTGGCTTTGGCCTGGCCCCGCCCTGGCTGCGCATACACTGGGGGAGCGAGCCAGCAGGTGGAGGGTCTTGTGTCCACTGGTTCAGCCCAGAAATGGACATGCTTGGCCCAGGTCTCCCCAGGTGGGTGGCAGGGACTCGGCTACTCCAGCCATCACTGTGGCCTCCCAGCGCATTAGGGAGCTGGACAGGATGCGGTAGCATCGACACCTGCCCGGCTCTCCCCTTGAAAGAATGCAACAGGTGTCAGAGTTCCGGGGGCGTGGGGAAGGGCGCTGCGTGAGGGCAGGCAGGTCCTGAGTGCAGGGCTCTGCTCAGGGGTGAGTGTGGGAGTCCTTCCTCCCCCCTGCAGCCTCTGGGCGGAGCTTCAGGAGTTTTGAAGGGGACAGCAGCCTATGAGCTGTAGGCTTGGCCCACATGCAGCTCCATGGGGGTGAGGGGAAGGGTGCTGGCCACCCAGGTGTTGACACTGAAGTGGGCAGGCAGGCACAGTTCCCGTGAGGCCCTGGAGAACCTCTCCGGCCCCCTTGTCTTCTGTGGAGCCTTCCAGCCCCACGAGCCCTGTTGGCAAGCAAGGGCCCCGTGGGTGTGGGGCGCTGACATCATTGACTTCACCTCCGAGCTGTTCCTGTGTGACGCAGCTGGCGGCCCTGCTGCCCCAGCGTTCTGCGCCCGGGTCTCTGCTACGCTCATGGCCGCGCGAGGAGGAAACACCAGGGGTTCCAGGTTCCCTGTGTACCGGAAGCATCGAGTCCCGTCTTCACGGGGGGTGCTCGCTGTGCCGCTGGCGGCTGAGTGACCCCAGGGAGCTGTCACAGACACGCCCTGCCTGGGGGAGGATGGGCCCCCAGGGAGCAGCTCTGGGCAGGGAGGCAGGGACATGGAACTGAAGGGGGCGTTGGGACTCAAAGTTCCCAAATGGTCGTCCCAAAATCCGTTGTAAAGCAGAGTGAGAGAGCTTCCATTCGCTGGTTCGCTCCCCCAAATGGCTGCAACAGCCAGGGCTGGGCCAGGCCAAAGCCAGGAGCCCGGCATTCCATCCAGGTCTCCCATGTGGGTGGCAGGGGCCGTCTTCCGCCGCCTTGGGGTGCATTGCAGGGAGCTGGATCACCACATGGAGTGGCAGCGGCAGAAGCGGCAGCCGCCTCCCCAGAAGGCTGGCACTTCCCAGAGGTCTCTCGGGGCAGGAGACAGGAAGGGCAGTGAGGCCAGGAGGTGTCTGTCGTGGGGGAGAGGAGGGGAGCTGGGCTCTGATGACCATGAACCTGGAGTACAGCCTCCTGCTGGCTGCCTCAGTTGCCTACCAACGTGCGCTGGCTCACCAAGGTGCACGACCCAGCGTGGGAAAGAGCCCCGACTGGTTTTTGGGTCCCTGTGGGAGACAGGTGGGTGTTGTGAGCTCCTTGCTGGCTGTCACGGGAAGTGGGGAAGCAGCTTGCCCGGCCAGAGGCTGTATAAACAGCCCAGGCCTCCTGGGAATCGCTGGACGTCCCATGCACATCGCGCACTCGGGATGAATGTGCTCCGATCCAGCTCTGCTGTGGCCTGGGAAAGCAGTGGGAGATGGCCAAGTCCTTGGGCCCCTGCACCTGCGTGGGAGACCCGGAAGAAGCTCCTGGCTCCTGGCTTCGAATCGACCCAGCTGTGACGGCCATTTGAGGAGTGAACCAGTGGATGAAAAACCTCTCTCTCTCTCTCTTCACCTCTGCAATTCCACCTTTCGAATAAATAAAATCTTTTTAAAAATGGGGGTTGGGGGAGTGAATGGCTTTAAAAAAAAAAAAAAAGTTCCGGGTTGTGCACAGCCCAGGAGGCAGCTAGCAATGACTTAGGGACCAGGTCTCTGCTGCCCCCGTGAGACACCCAGACCCAGTTCTGGACTAAGTGGCTTGGCCCGGCCCAGCCCTGGTGGTTGCGACATCTGGGGAGTGGCCCAGCGCATCTCTCTGCCTCTCAGATAGAATGAAAGCCCGCGAGACCCTGACACCTGGGATGCAGGTTCTCCGAGCTCTTCCGTTACACGCTCGGTGTCTTGCTTTTTTACTTTATTTTTCAGATTTATTTATTTGAAAGGCAGCGTTACAGAGAGGCAGAGAGAGAGGTCTTCCATCTGCTTGGCCCGTCTTCTGCTGCTTTCCCAGGCGCATTAGCAAGGAGCTGGACCGGAAACGGAGCAGCCGGGACTCGCACCAGCGCTCACATGGATGGCGGTGCTGCAGGTGGAGGTTTATCTCGCTGCCCCACGACCCCAGCCCCCTGCCTAGATTTGCTTGACAACTGACTAGAGGCCTAGAAATAAAGTAGAACTGGAGGGAATGCAAAATTATTCAAAAGGGCGGGGCCTCCGGCCGCTCAATCTGTCCCCTGGCTTGTACTGTGGTCCTTGCCCCCGGCACTGCTCCAGGGGACGGGCTGTGTGGCGGTGCCACGCCCGGGCTGGGAGCCAGGGGGCGCTGGCTTCAGTAGATGAGGGCAGCCCAGCTCCCAACAGCCGCACCCACAGGGGTTTACAGAGCCCGCCCCTGAGCTGTGCTACCTTCTTCCTCCACCAGGGGGCAGAAGCGGGCAGCCCAGGTCAGCCACCGGGACAAAGGCTGAGCCCAGCCCTGGGCTAGGGTGGAGAGGGGGTCCCTAAGGGCAGATCCCAGGCCTGAGGGGTTCTGGCTCCTGGAACACACGGAGCCCTACTCTCCTGGCTTCCCGGGCAGGTGTCCGCCACCCCCAGACCCACAGGGCCCTGTGCACCGGCCCCTTCCTGTGGTTTCCTGGACCTGCAGCGGCTGGCCTCTCCCAGGTTGCCAGGGCATCCGGAGCTCCGGGGTCACCCGTGCAAGGGAGGGGGGAGGTGGTCCCAGCCACGCTGTACACCTGGTGGGGCCGCCGCTGGGCAGGTGCAGGCCAGTGCCCTGTGCTGTCCTCGATGCCCCTCCCCTCCAGGAGTCACCTGTGCCAGGTGGGGAAGGGCTCCAGCTCCCAGACGAGGGCTCCTGCTGTCGCCGCTATTGCCCCCTACCCCCGGCTGTTGGCCCCTCCTTCCATCTCCTTACTCACCAGTCCCCTGGGGCATCTCTGTCCCTGTTCACCTGTGCCCCGTGTCCTCTGTGTGTGTCTCTTCACTCCCCAGATGCCCCCAAGATCCAGGGCAAAGCCAGGTGGCTGAACTCCATCCGGGGCCCCTACATGAGGGGCAGGGGCCCAAGCACTTGAGCCGGCCCTGCCTCCCAGGTGCACGAGCAGGGAGCTGGATCACAAGCGGAGCAGCCGGGACTCGAACTGGCGCTCGGAGGCGGGATCCCGGCGTCACAGGCAGCAGCCTAACCTGCTGCGCCACAGCGCCATCCCGTCTGTGCCTCCCCTGCCCGCCTCTCTGTGTCACCGTGTGTGTGTGTGTGTGTGTGTGTGTGGCGGCCGTTCCTCTGGTCCCTGCGCGCCTGTCCCCGCCCTCACAGCTCTCTGTCACCCCCTGTTCGTCCCCGAGCCTGTCCGGCAACACAGCGGATGTGTGAGGGGGAACAGGAAGTTGCCGCAGCCGCCTGGCCGCTGCCTGCTAGTGTGTGTGTGTGTGCGCGCGTGGCGCTGGCGACCCCCGGGGCAGGTGCGTGGGCTCGGGATGCGCCGGCCGCAGAGAGCGGCCCCTGAGTCTCAGGTGAGCCTTCCCCAGGGGGGCGCGGGGCCCCCAGCAGACCCCGCAGGAGCAGCTGGTGGCTGGGGCGGCCAGGGAGGGGCTCCATCCTCAGCCCTGGGAAGACCCCAGCCTCCCCCTCCCCCTGCCTGAGACCCGTGAGGGGCGGGTGGGAGCCCAGGCCAGCAGCCACCCAGGCTCTGGAGCCTCACTTTTTTCATCTGTAAAATGGGTCTCGACCTCCCCAGCGTGGGCCCAGGCCGGGTGGAAGGAGCCATCCCTGGCGCTGGCCGGGGCGGGGGCTGAGGGGGTGTCTGTGGACAGGTGGCCCTCGCTGGCCTCTGCTTCTCCCCCCATCTGTCCTCCCACCTGGGCCTGAGGGTCCAGACCGCCGTGCCACCTGCCACCTCCCCTGGCCCTCACAGCACCGCCGCCAGCCTAGGGAAGGCCCGAGACCATCGGAGCCAGAGTCGGGCCCCCAGGCAGCGCCCAGGGCTCTAAGCCATGGTGGCCTCTCTCCCTGTGCCCCACTCGGCCTCAGTTTCCCCAACTGCAGCAGATGGGACAGAATGGTCCCCAAGGGTCCTCCTGGGGCGGGGGGCTCCTGTCGCCCGAGGGCGCTCCCACAGTGGGCCTTGTGCAAACCTTGTTCATAAGAAAACTGCCCACTTCCCGGTGTGCTATTTCGGCCTTCGGAGCCTCCCCTCTGTGGTGGCCTCTGGCCCCGCCCTACCTCGCCCTGCCTGCCCCCTGGGGCCTGCTCAGGGCCACTGGGCCACCCCCTTCTCCCGCCACCCCCACCGTGCTCCGCGGCCCAGAAACAGAGGGAGAGACTCCGAGGAGATAGATCAAGCGTGTGAGTGTCCTTAAGGTTTCTCTCTCTCTCTCTCTCTCGATTTCTTTATTTATTTGAAAGGCAGATGATGGAGGAAGAGAGAGAGAGACAGAGAGAGAGGTTGGGTCAGGCTGGAGCCAGGAGCCAGGAGCTTCATCCGGGTCTCCCACGCGGGTGCAGGGCCCCAAGCACTTGGGCCATCTTCTGCTGCTTTCCCAGGCGCATTAGCAGAGAGCTGGATAGGAAGTGGAGCAGCCGGGACTCGAATCCACACTCATAGGGGATGCCTGCGCTGCAGACGGAGGCTTTACCCTGCTGTACCACAGCCAGTGCCGGGCCCAAGCTAGCCTCTCTCTTTAAAATACTGCATGTAGTTTTTAAACTCCATGTCAAAAGGGGGTGAAGGAGCCTGGCGTTTGGGGTCGCCTGTCGTGGTCTGACTCTCAGCTTTGTGCCTTGCTCGCTGTGTGACCCTGGGCACGGCATGCACCTCTCTGAGCTGCCTTTGCTGCCTCGGTGGGCTGGGAGGCCGTCGGGGCACGGGCATGGGACCTGGCAGGGGAGGCGAACCGTGCGTTTGCACCTGCTCTGCAAGCCCCAGGGCCAGCCAGAGGATCTCAGCGCTGGCCTCACGTGACAAACCCGCAGGGTGACTGTCCCCGCTCCCCCTGCCTCACAGAAGTGGGAGGGCCTGCCCCAGCGCTGGGCGGGTTCTGCCCGTCCCAGGGCACCAGGAAGTGGCCCTGCCCCAGGAAGGCAGCCAGATCGGCCGCCGGGCCCCTGGCACAGCCACGCGTCTCGGGCAGACGGGGCCGGGCTGGGGCTGTCGCGTGTGTCGTGGGTGTGTGTGCAGCCCAAGGTTTGTGGGCTTTTTGTTTAGTTACACAGAGAGGGAGGGAGACACAGAGAGGGAGGGAGACACAGAGAGGTCTTCCAACCGCTGGTTCACTCCCCAGATGGCCGCAACGGCCGGGGCTGGGCCAGGCCAAGCCAGAAGCTGAGAATCCAGTCCAAGTCTCCCACGTGGTTGGGTGGGTGCCCCACCGCTTGAGCCATCCAGCTGCCTCCCAGGGTGCCCACTGACCAATCAGGAGCCAAGCTGGAACCGGCACCCTGGTGCCCTGACGTGGGGTCCTCACCGCTGCCCCCCAACACCTGGCCCTCCCCACAGAGCAGCACTGGGCAGGCCCATTTCACAGATGAGACCACTGAGGCTCTGGGGCACAGGCAGTATTTGGCCCAGGAGACCGCCCTCCAAGACCAGGGGCTCCCACAGTGGGAGACAGACAGGGGCAGGGGCAGCAGGGGGCAGGGCCCAGAGGCGGGGGTGGGGGAGAGCTGCACCCTGCAGGGCATCACCCTGGCTGGTGCGGGGCGTGCCAGTCACAGGGCCGGGACTCACTTGTTCCCACTGACTCACGGCTCCAGGGTGAGACATGGGACGACCCCGGGATTGGCCAAGCCCAGAGAGGTTGGAGGATCGGCAGCCAGGGTCCAAACATGATGATGGCCCAGGGTCTGTGGGGTGCTGGATCAGGCAGGTCCCAGGAGCAGGGAGAGAAGGCAGCAGCCCTGAGGCCCAGTGGGGCTGGGCTGGAGTGGGGGAGGGGCGGCCCCTGCTCACAGCCCCCTCCCCCTGCAGCGTTCCAGGTGGGGAACATGAGCAGCCAGACGGAGCTGCTGTGGCTGGGGGCGGCGCTGCTGCTGCTGCTGCTGCTGGCGGCCGGCCTGTGTGTGCGCTGCTCCCACTCAGGTAACGCAGGCCTGGGGTGGGATGGACGGAGCCACAGCAACCTGTGCCCTGAGGCCTCCTGGGCTGTGGTTGGTGCAGCCTGTTTGGAGGGGTGGAGTGTGGCTGTCCCCAAGGAGAGTGGGTCTGGCTCATGGGGAGGGGGCTTCGGTTTTGCAGGGTTCAGTGTAGCGTCTGGGGCTGGGAGCAAGGACTGGGGGGCAGGACTGCCTGTGGCTTCTAGCTTGCAACATGGCGGTGGGGGAGGGGCACTTCGGCCCCCAGGTCCTGCTTGAGACCTGCAGAGAGGGGAGCCGAGGTGGGCCCCAGGACGCCTGCTGACCCAGACCTGTTCTTGCAGAGCCCAAGAGGCTGGAGAAAATCTACCAGCAGAGGAGTCTGTGAGTTGCCTCAATGTCCCCTTCATCCGCACCTCCCTGTCACCGTGTTCTACCGGGTCCCCAGCTCGCCTAGGTCCTGCCCCAGCCAGCCTTGGGTCAACGAGGGTTCTGGGAGACGGGGACGCCTGGGCTGTGTGGGACAGCCTCTCTCCCCCTGCCCCCTTGCCCAAGGGCGTCCCTGTGGGTCCAGGCTCCTGTGTCCTTGACCTCTGAACCCAGGCCTGGGGTGCCCACCAGGGGAGGAAGGGGACAGGGACCCTGGCACAAAGCGGGATGCAAACACTCCCTGGGAGTGGGGATGGGGCGGGGCAGGTGGAGGGAGGGGACCGCCCCTGGGCTGGAATCATCCCCAACCCCCTCACTGCTGGGTCCCGGAGCCGCCACCTCCACCCTCAGGCCCTAGAATCTCAGGGCTGCAGCCCAGCCCACAGACACTCCCACCTCCCTGCCGATCTCCAGGGACCAGAGACCCCCCCCCCACAGGTCCTGTGATCAGGGGAGGGTCTGGGGGCAGAGGAGTGGCCCAGGGAACGGGGTGGGGCATCAGGGCACTGGGTGTGAGGCCACAGGCAGCAGCCCCTCCTCACAGTCACCCTGTCCCCTCAGCCACCTCCCTGTCCCTGTCCCCTGTGTCCTGGGCTGCGGGCGGCCAGGCCTCGGCTCAGCACAGCCCCGTGTGTTTGCAGGCAAGAGACTGCCCAGAGCTTTGCCGTGGCCCGAACCTATTCCTGTGAGTGCCTGGAGGGCTAGGGGGCGGGCTGGGTCCCCACCAAAGTACCCTCTGTCTCCCCTCCCCCCAAGCCTGAGTGGGCCAGGCCTGGGCCATGCTGCTGGGCTGGCTCCCCCCACCCTCCACCGCCACTGACTCCCGCCCTCCGCTTTGCAGTGGTCAGGCCGGTATGGGCCAGGCCCCCGGGGGACACGGGCCCTGACCAGGCGTCCACAAGGTAGGACGGAGCCCCCCCCCAACCCCATGTTAGGTCCCAAACAGGAAGCAAAGCGGGAAGGTACCCTGAGCCCAGGCCCAGCCCCCACTCCCCGGCCAGGCCCCAGGCTGAACTTAGGGGCCCACCAGCTGGGTGGGGCTGCAGCCGGGACCCCTCTTCCACGCCCTCCCCCCCACTTCAGCCCCCCTGCCCCCACCCTGCAGGAAAGACAAGCTACTGGAGTTCTCGCCCAGCCTTGAGGGTGAGTGACTCGGGGCAGGAGCTGGGCCAGCCTGGCTGGGGCTGGGCTGGGGCAGGTGCAGAGCAGGGGAGGCCTGGGGGCCAGGGGAGGCGCGAGCTATGGCTGTGGGCCACTCTCGCACACGCACAGACACACCCCCTGCAGAGGGGCCCAAGAGCACCCGACAGGTGCGTGTTGGAAACACCTGGGCTGGCTGTGGGGTTGCCAGAGGGGTGGGGAGAGGGGAGTGGTGAGCCGGGCTTTTCTTCCAGAACCTGCATCCCCCAGGTACCAGGACTCGAGCAAAGGTAGGTCGGCTGCGGCGGGGGGCTGGGGCCTGCGGCAGGGCCCAAGGCCCAGGGTCTCAGCCTAACTCCCACCTCCCCCTGCAGAGGGCAGAGCAGAGTCAGAGGCCGCGTCCCTGTCCCTGTGAGTGCCCTTCTCCCCCGGGCCCCCACCCGCCCCTGCCACGCCCCTTCCCACCCTGGGCCGCAGTCCCGCCCTGCTCTGGGGGAGGGGCCCTGGAGAGGGAGATGCCACCTGTGACAGCCCCCGGGAGCTGTCCCCTTCGGTCACCCAGCAAGGAGGCACGGCCCTAGGGTGGCTCAGGGGTCCAGGGAAGTGGAGAGGGCGGGAGTGGGAGGGGAGAACCGAGGGGGCCCCCACGGGGCAGCCCTGGTCTCTCGGAGCCCCAGGCAGGCCTGCCCGGCAGCCTGAGCTGTGTGTTTTCCTGGCCAGACGCCCCATTACCGCCGACTATTGCAACTGGGGGCAGCTCCCGCGGCCCCAGGAAGGTGAGGCGACGCCGGGGAGGGTGGACAGGGAGCGGGTGACACGGGGGCAGGGTCGCAGTGCGGGCCCCGGGAGAATGCAGGGCACAAGACTGGGTGCACCTGCACCACTGGGTGGTTTGGGCAGAGCGGCAGGCAGGGCCAGGTTGGGGGCCGGGCCCCTGTCCTCACGGTCCGGGGGTGCGGAGGGCCAGGGGCGCAGGGCAGCGGGAGGAGGAGGAGCCAGGCCCCGCCCCCAGCCCGGCCGGCCCCGCCCCTCTCTCGGGCAGAGGACGACGACGCCGGCTCCTACGAGAACGTGCTCGTCTGCAAGCAGAGGACGCCTGAGTTAGGTGAGCGCGCCTCTGCCCCCCCCCCCGGCCCCGGGCACGCGAGCTGGGCCGGGCTCAGCTACACGCGTGAAAACCAAGGTCCCCACGGCCCAAGTGTTCTGGGAGGAGCCCCATCAGCTCCTAGCACCCCAGGGCGTCTCTCCCTGCCTCCCCCCAGCCCCGACCCCCTCCCCGCCTCCGCTGGCCCTGAGACCCGGCAGGCCCCGCCTCCAGCCACGCCCCCGCCGGCCCTGAGACCCGGCAGGCCCCGCCTCCAGCCCCGCCCCGCCGGCCCTGAGACCCGGCAGGCCCCGCCTCCAGCCCCGCCCCGCCGGCCCTGAGACCCGGCAGGCCCCGCCTCCAGCCCCGCCCCCGCTGGCCCCGAGACCCGGCCAGGCCCCGCCTCCAGCCCCGCCCACGTGGCCTCCTTGCAGGCGAGGACTCAGAGGACTATCAGAACTCGGCGTCCATCCACCAGTGGCAGGAGTCCCGGAGGATCATGGGTACGTGGCTGGGAGGGGCCGGCCTGGGTGCTGGGCGGGGTCTGGGCGCGGCTGTGACCTCTGCCGGGGCTCCCACCCAGGGCAGGCGCCGTGGCACAGGCAAACCCCAGACACGGGACAGGCACACCGCGGCCTGCTCCCACCCCGTGTGGCTATTTCCTGTGGGCCCTGGGGAGGGGGCAGTGACCTCCCGTCTGCCCGCTGCTCCCCAGAGCAAGCAGCGGCTCCCCTCCCGGTGGGGAGTCCCGACGAGGACAGCGGGGAACCGGACTATGTGAACCAGGACGCGGCGGCACCCAGAGCCTAGGCGAGCCCGGAAGGAAGGTACAGCGCCCGCTCCAGCTGCTCTGGGCCGAGCCCCCCACAGGGAGGGGGCAGAGAGCCCGCTGGAGGGACCATGGTGGGTGTGGGTGGGAGGCTGCTTCTCAGAAGGGGGCAATCTTCCCCAGCCACCCCTTCACCCACCTGTGGGCTGGGGGCCCCTGCAGCTGGGGAATCCCGGGGTGAGACTTGGGCAAGCGGCAGAAGCTCCCAGAACCCGAGTGCTTGCTTTGCTGCCTGCGATGGGATGCAGTGGGCCTGCAGGAAGCCAGGGCAGGCTGGGGACAGACAGGCCAGGGGGGCTGGGAGGGGACCGTGCTGTGACAATGGCAGGCCAGGCTGGTGCTCCGGGCTCACACACCCACCCTTCTTAGGGTCACACTTAAAGCAAGCGGAAGAGGGGGCAGTCAGGCGTGGCTGCCCAGGCCACGGCCACGG
The DNA here is from genome assembly GCF_033115175.1 of Lepus europaeus. Classification (NCBI taxonomy): domain Eukaryota; kingdom Metazoa; phylum Chordata; class Mammalia; order Lagomorpha; family Leporidae; genus Lepus; species Lepus europaeus. The sequence goes on along the minus strand of NC_084847.1, from coordinate 51,032,633 downwards.
CCTGGCACCCAGTGGGCACCTGCATTCACCGGGCACCTGCTAGGGCCGGGGCCGGGGTCAGGGACCTCAAAGTCTCTGGCTCCTTAGAACTCACACATGGGCAGGACAGGAAACAGAAATGCGACAGGCGAGGCGGCGGGCAGGGGGTTTCCCTGCTGATGGGTCTCGTGGCGGGGAAGGGGGCAAGGGGGTGAGGGCAGGGCAAGGGGAGCCCTTTACGGAGCTCCCTTCCTCACGCCATCTCGGGGGAAAGGCAGCCAGGCAGAGGGCACTGCCCCGAGCCCCAGGTGGGGGCAGCCCCACAGGGAGGTGGGCCAGGCGGGCGGGCCTGCTGGGGTCCTGCTGCGGATTCGAGGCTCCTTACCCCTGCTGCCTGCGGGACGCAGGCCAGCGTGGCCTCACCGCGAAGCCAGGGAGGACCCGGGCACCAGCTGCTCTCTGAGCCCAGGGTGGGTCATGATGGTGGTGGAAGCCGCGGGGTGGGCAGCTTGCAACCTGTCCTCCGTGCCTGCGGGCTTTTCCAGACATTGCTGAAAAGGAGAACTTGAACTTGGCCATGTGCTGAGCACAGCACTGAATGCTGCCGTGGCCCCTGTGGTCGGAGGCGCTGGCCTGTGGTCAGCGCAGCTGCAGTGAACACACACAACCACCATTCCCGTTGCTCAGGACGACGGCCGTTTGCCTGGATCTCAGGCTGTCTGCGTGTTCTGTCACCTAGGGGTGACTCCCGTACACAGACGGGTGGGCGCGGGTTAAATGCCAAGGCTCCACCTTTTTAAATTTGCATTTTATTTAAAAGGCAGAGAGAGCGAGAGCGAGAGAGAGGGCAAGAGAGAGCTTTTATCTGCTGGTTCACTCACTCCCCAAATGGCCGCAACAGCCCGGAGCCAGGAGCTCCTTCCAGGTCTCCCTCGTAGGTAGCAGGGACCCAAGCATTTGGGCCATCTTCCGCTGCTCCCCCAGGTGCATTAACAGGGAGCTGGATCAAAAGTGGAGCAGCCGGGACTCGAACCGGCGCTGGGATGCTGGTGCTGCAGGCCGGGGCTTTAGCTGCCACGCTGCAATGCTGGCCCCACCGGGCAGGGTCTTGACTGCTGCACAGAGCATTTCTTTTTAATGAACCATTTATTTGAGATGCAGAGATGGGGCTAGCCTCTCCCCACCGATCTATTCCCCAAATGTCTGCACCAGCGCTACTGGGAACCAGGACCCAGGTCCCTGACGTGGGTGGCAGGGAGCCAAGTGCTCCCTGGGCATGCACCAGCGGGCAGCTGGAGGCAGGAGGCTGGAACCCAGGTGCCCTGCTGTGTGGGAGGCGGGTGTCCTCACCAGTGCCCTCATGCCAGGTCAGGTGCCCGCCCACCTCAGGCAGCTTTTCAAAGGCAAAGCGGAAGTGTCTGGATTATGGGCTGTTTGCCAGGTGGCTCTGGTTTTCAGCCGGAGCGCAGGGAGACAGCTGAATGCTGGCCCCAAACCAGCTGCTCAGGTTCCCCCAGGAAGGATCCGTCAAGGCCAATGTTGCCCTTATAACAAACTCTTCCTTTATGCCGCAGGAGCCCAGGGCCGGAGCCCAAGAAAGCACAGACCTTCGGGCCCCCACCATGGCCACATCTGAGACGGGAACGGGCAGGTGCACGTGGAACCTCCACCCTGATTGGAGCCACCCCCGGGGGCGAGGCGAGGCGGGCACCTGGTACAGAGAGAACCCAGCCCCTGTGACGCTGGGACCCCCCAGGACTTGGGGCGCACTGCCCCCCGCCCCCGCCTGTGTCTGACACCATACGCACTGGGCCCTGTGTCCCCCCTGGCCCTGGCTCCCAAACCCCTTACTCCTGTTGGTGGCTGGGTTTTTCTCCCCATGGTCCTTAAGCTCAGTTAATTTATACAGGCAGAAGTGTATTCAGTATTCTGCATTTCAGGGTGACCTGTCTCACGAAGCATTACCAGCCTGTCCCCACCACGTGCGCGAGGGGCACCCAGCTTCCCTCTGCCATAGAAGTCTTGGCTTGTGTAGGCCATCAACCGCATCGCCTTGGCCACTTGTGGGGTGCCAGGGCTCGCAAAGACAGGCGGGCAAACACACACACACACACACCCTGGGGGTCTCCTCCACCAGGGGGCTGTGGCTCCCCCATTTCAGGGACAGGGACTTCCGGGCCACACAGCTGGCTGTAGCGTGCCTGTGCGGTGGAAATACCAGGCAGGGGACTAAGTCTCCGAGCGTCACCAACCGCAGCCTAACCTGAAGATTCTCCCGTGGCAGTGGTGTTGCCCTGTTTCCTTCCGCTAGAAACCCCGCGAGATCAGGGTCAAGGTTTGCGGCCAGGGGCCGTGCTGCGGGCAGGAGCGTGTGCCTGGAGCCCAGCCCTCTTCCCTAAGGGGTGCCACAGATCCCTTCTCTATGAAATCCATCCAAAGATGCGCCTAAAAGCCAAGTGCTGGCCACCTGTCACTCCAGGCCTGATGCCCCGAGCTCACACGGAGACAGGAGCCTCCACCGCGGGGCCGGTGTTGTGGCACAGCCGGCTAAGCCACATCTGATGGTGGCCCAAGTACCGGTCCCTGCCCCCCGCATGGGAAACAGATCCTTGGCTCCTGGCTTTGGCCTGGCCCCCGGCCTGGTTGTTGTGGCCATTTGGGGAGGGAACCAGAGGATGGAAGACCTGTCACTCTGCCTTTCAAATAAAACCGGAACACTAAAAAAGAAAAAGGCTTCTAGCATGACTCGAGCCCGAGCAGGGGTGTGTGTGGGGGCTCAGGGGTCTCCAGTCATCCCCAGAGAGGAGTCCTGCATCAGCTGCCGCAGCGGTGGGAACCCCACACCTGCCCGGGCCTGGTGCTCCTCACCTGCACCTCCCAGGGGTCACGGGGACAGCACCCAGGGGCGAGAAGGCCCGCATCATACACCTTGCAGCTTCTGTCTGCCCCCTCCGAGGCCCTAACCCAAACAGTCCCCTGGGAGCCATGCGGATGTCCCTGTGGCCTGGGCGACCAGTCACAGGACAGCCCACAGGTCCTGCCTCCCTGCTGCCAGGGCTCCGACAAGAGCTTAAAAGGCGCTGGGGAGGGGGCAGTGCTGTGGTGCAGCAGGTTAAGCCACCGCCGCCGGTGACCCAGCAGCCAGTATCAGGGCGCAGGTCTGAGTCCCAGCTCTGCTTCCAGGCCAGCTCCCTGCTGATGGCCTGGGGAAGCAGCGGAAGACGGCCCAAGTGCTTGGGCCCCTGCACCAGCGTGGGAGACCCGGATGGAGCTCCAGGCTCCTGGCTGCGGCTTGGTCCAGCCTTGGCTGTTGCAGCCGTTTGGGGAGTGAACCGGCGTACGAACGACTCTCTCTGCCACTGTGCCTTTCAAATAAATCAACCTTTTACTACAACAGTCGGGGAATTCTAAAGCAAGGAGCCCTGGTGACCACGCGGGAAAGGTGACGACGTGGCTGGTGCCAGTGGCCCTCAGCAGGAGCTCGTGTTCTGAGAAGTCTGTCCAGACCGGCCTCTCCCTGGGACCAGTCCCTCCAGCTTCGGGAAACACTGGGCAGGCTTGTGTAGGCCATCAGCCGCATCGCCTTGGCTACTTGTGGGGTGCCAGGGCTCACAGAGACAAGAGGCGGGCCTCACCGCCTTGCTGACACACACGGTGGGGCTTTATTGACTGGGAGGGGTACGCCTGCACACACACACCCCCACCCTGGGGGTCTCCTGTCCACGGTGGTGCCTCCTCCCCCAGGGGCCGTGGCTCCCCCAGTGCAGGGACAGGGACTCCCGGGCCGATCACACAGCACCTGGGGACTCTCGGCTCTAACTGGCCACCGGGGCCATTGTCTTCTGGCACAGCCTGGCCAGCAGCCCCGCCATCTGCAGCAGAGAGTTCACGCCTTCTGCGACTTTCATGTGCGTGTATCCGATTTCCTGAAAAACAAGCCCCGCGGAAGCCTGGTTAGCAAGGGAGGGAGTTGTTCTTGGTTTGTTGTTGTTTTTTTTTTTAAAATCTGAACTAATGGTTTGCTCAAAAAGAGCTAAAATGAACCCAAACTCTGGCTAGGACAGGAACGCTGAGATATGACATGGCACGCTTGACTGAAGTTCAATTTCTTTCCTAAAGCAATGTTTTGCTCGCCTTCCAGTCCAGCTCCTTGCTCATGGACACCCTGGGAGGCAGCAGGTGCCGGCTCAAGTGCTTGGGCTCCTGCCACCCATGTGGGAGACCCGGATGGAGTCCCAGGCTCCTGGCTCTGGCCTGGCCCAGCCCTGGCTGCTATAGCCACCTGGGGAGTGAACTATGCCTTTCACATAAAATAAATAAAACTAAAAACAAAAACAAAAAACCGGCTGGCGCCGCGGCTCACTAGGCTAATCCTCCGCCTTGCGGCGCCGGCACACCGGGTTCTAGTCCCGGTTGGGGCACCGATCCTGTCCCGGCTGCCCCTCTTCCAGGCCAGCTCTCTGCTGTGGCCAGGGAGTGCAGTGGAGGATGGCCCAAGTTCTTGGGCCCTGCACCCCATGGGAGACCAGGAGAAGCACCTGGCTCCTGCCATCGGGTCAGCGCGGTGCGCCGGCCGCAGCGCGCTACCGCGGCGGCCATTGGAGGGTGAACCAACGGCAAAAAAGGAAGACCTTTCTCTCTGTCTCTCTCTCTCACTGTCCACTCTGCCTGTCAAAAAAACAAAACAAAAAAAAAAAAAACAAAAAAAAACCAAAAAACCGTGGGCGACCAGGGACAAGCAAGTTACAGCCAGGATGACACACCATTCCCCGCCTCCGACGAGGGCTTGGAAAACCCAGCCCAGCCCTCCCCGTGCTGGCCGGGACGCGGGGCACCTCGAACGCTCACTTTGCCGGCAGGAATGCGAAACACGCCGCCAGCCACTTGGGAAATCAGTTTGGCAAGTTCTCGCGAAGTTAAATCTACACGTCCCATTTGACTAAGCAACCTCACTGCTAGGAATTCACCCAGCAGACACGGAAAGTTCTGTTCACGCTTGAGCTGACCCACGTACGCAAATGTTCACGGTTGTGTTATTCGCAGCCTCTCAAGTCTGGAGGCCCAACTGCCCTGGAACTGGTGAGCCGGTAAACTGCGACGCACGCCCGGCACGGAATACTACTCAGCCAGGAAAAAGATGGAGCCCGCTCCTGGCGACCGTGCGCACTGCCCGAGGGCCATTAAGCTACGCGAGAGGAGACAGAACCTGCACAATTCCATTTCTGGGACATTCTGGCAAAGTCTGTCCCCTGATCGGAAAACAGAGCAGGCGCTTGGCACGACAGCTAGGCCACTTGTGAAGCCCACGTCCCGTCTCCCAGTGCCTGGGTTCAAGTCCCAGTTCGGCTTCCGATCCAGCTTCCCACTGCCCTGCAACCTGGGAGCCCAAGTACTTGGACCCCTGCCACACGGGAGACCCAGGCTGAGCCCCTGGCTCCGGTTTTGGCCTGGTCCAGCCCTGGATGTGGTGGGCATCTGAGGAGGGAGCCAGCCGATGGGAGATGTGTGTCTGTCTCTCTGCTTTTCAAATGAAACACAATACTAAATTATATTTACGAATACATAACAGAACCTTCAACAAAGGGAGCCCAGGCTGCAGTGCGGAAGGGGGTGGGGCCTCCCCTGGCCCTGGGTGCACCAGCCGGCGCCAGGCCTGTGAGCTCTATAGGTGCGTGATCCTCTCCCCCTCCCCACTGACCTTGATAAACTCCAGCTTCAAGTACTCCGCCATCTGGAAGGTTTTACACACCCGGAAAATGTTGCCAATGATGTCTTCTGGGGAGTAGCCCAGGTGCCACAGGTGTGCGAGAATCTGGCCAAGAGCACACAGTGGTGAGGGTGCTGAGCGCTTGGAACCACAGGGCCCAGGGGCGGAGCCACGCCTGTCAGTCACCCTGCAGGGAGTGCCGGGCTCACCCCAGGCGATCACCAGGGAGCCAAGGACCCCTGTGGGCCACACCCTCCAGTTCCCCTGGGGGGGGGGGGCGATTTACATGGTCCCCCCCCCCCCAATGTATTGCAAATGTACTCCAGGATGGCCCCTCCCAAGCCCGCCCAATGTCTGAGCCTGCGCAGGGACAGCCCGCCTGCTGCCGGTCACCACGCGCCCGTGCAAGCCTGGAGGGGGCGGCCATTGCCTCCTCCCTTCCTCGCTTTGACACCGTGGGGGCAAGTCCAGGGAGCAGGACGCAGCGTCCCTGACCCCGAGGGCTTCCTTCTGTCCCACTCAGGCCTGGCTCTCTGCCTCTACCTCAGTCTCCCTCTCTCGCACTCCGATCTCACGTTGGCTCTGGCCCTGCCCTAAACCTGGGTGACTTCCAGCCGGGTTTGTTGGGAGCGAGGTGGGGAAACTGTGATGAGAGCAGGGGCCCCCCTCACACCTCCACCTCCCAAGTGACCGAGGCCAGTGGGACCTGCTTGTGGGCCAGGCGCTCCCTCCTGGGCCTGCCCCTTGTGGCTGCCTGGGGACAGTGGGGTCCCAAGAGGCCGGGTCCCGAGCTGCTCACGAGACCGGCTTCTCCGGAAGTGAAGGGGCGGGGCTTTTCTCAGGGCCAAGTCTCCCTCACAGAGGACAGAAGTGCAGCGGGAAGCCGCGGCTGTCCCTCGCAGGCCTGCGGCATTCAGGCAGCGTGATTCAGGGGCAGGCGCGCGGCCTGCGTACACCTCAGAGTGCCTGGTTCGAGTCCCGGCTCCTCCGTTTCCAATCCAGCTTCCTGCTAAAGGGCACCCGGGGAGACGGCTTGCATGCTTGGGTCCCTGCCACCCCCGTGGAGACCCTGACTGAGGTCTGGGCTCCGGCCTGGCCTGGCCCGGCCCTGGCTGCTGCAGGCACTGGGGGAGTGAGCCAGTGGATGGACGATCTCTCTGCCCTTCAAGTAAGATACAACAGCGTGCCACAGGCCGAGCAGCTCTGGCCCAAGTGGATCTACAGCAGGAGGGAGCGCGCGCAGCTCTGGGGGGCAGGGGCAGGGGCGGGCGGGAGAGGGCACCTTGTAGGCTTCATCGATGTTGGCGTTCACACAGTGCTGGATCATTTCCTTGACTAGTAGCGGGTGGGGCTCGTCGCAGACCTGGCCGAGACACGAGAGGGGCACCGGGCTGGGCGTGGCCACGGGAGCAAAGCGGCTGAGGCGTGGGGCTCTCCCTCTGACCACTGAGAAGTCACGGAGAGCTGCTTCCAATGCCACAGCCACAGGCTTCTCAGCCACAAGAACAACGCAGCAGGCACGCGTGGGGTGGGGGGGCCGCTGTGAGGCCCCGGGCACCGTCTTACAGCGCTCAGACCCACAAAGGAACGGGGAGCCGTGGGGCCCACCTCTCCCACGGGGAAGCTCCCCTCGGCCAGAGCCACCGCCCCCCAGTGCCCTCCATGGGCCCTCGCTTGCACCCCGGCTGCGCTGTTGGCCTGACCCCCGCCCCCAGCATCTCCAGGTGGCACCCTCGCCTGCCCTCGCCTGCCCTCCGTGGGTGGGTGCCTGCCCCAGGATGACGCGGGACCCTGCCCGTCACCATGGAGCCCGGTCCCTTCCTAAGCACGTGTGAACACATCCATGCCAGGGGCTGGGCAGGCTTCTCCCAGGCTCCCGCCACCCGCCACCCAGGGAGAGCTTGGGCAGCCCCACCCAGCTTCCTCCCAACGGCCCTGGGCAGCCAGCTTCCAGACCCTTCCCATAGCTAGATGCGCTGGTGTGGGGCACAGAGAACCTTGTCCCTCAACTGGGCACTGCTGCCCGCCCCGGAGGAGTGGGAACAGCAAGTGGGGCGTGCAGAAGAGACCCGGCCGTGTGGGGTCAGAGGCCGCTGGGGGGGAGGACGGTGCATGGGTGGCTCTCGCCCACAAAGCCAGGCATGCGAACGTGGCAGGGCAGGGCCACACGCCCGGCCCTCCAACCCACCCCCACGGAGGCGGAGCACCTGCCCCTTCTGGGCACGCAGACCCCCTCGCATTCCGCAGGCCGCAGAGCAGCCCTGGTACCTTGAACACGTTCTCGCTGTTGATGAAACCGAACCCCGAGAAGGTGGACTGTAGGTTGTTCAGCGCCTGGGGGCAGGGGTCAGCAAACACGGCCGCGTGAGCTCCCGGGCTGCACCGCGCCGCCCAGGTCCGCGGCCCCGCCCCGCCCCGCCGCGCACCTGCCGCATGTCGCCCTGCGCCGTGAAGATGATGGCCTCCAGGCCGTCGTCCGTGTGCGGCACGTTCTCCTTCTCGATGACGCTCAGCAGCCTGGCGAGAATCTGCGCGTCGGTGAGCTTGGTGTAGCGCAGGACGGCGCACCGCGACTGGATGGGCTCTGCGCGACACGGACGGGGCCTGAGCCGCGCTCCCCGAGCTGCAACACCCGCTGGGCAGGGGCTCAGCAAAGACGTGCCCAACGGGGCGAGACGCCGCACTGTCCACCCACAAGCCATGGACCAGAGGCCTCAGCCGGCACGGCCCAGGACAGCCCTGGGCAGGCACACTGTGTCGCCGCGGGTCCAGGTGGCGCTCCCGGACCCCTGGGGTGGTGGGAACAGGACAGGGCCGGGGGTGGGGGGGTGGGGGTGGGGGGTGGGGGGTGGGTCTGACACCCGCTCCTGGCCTCTGGATTAGAGCCGATAGCCCCTCCCTCTCTGTGGCTGCCACACTGACTGTCCTAGGTTTTCATCCCTCCCCTCTGCCTTTCAAATAAATAAATTTTAGAAACAAACAAACAAAATTTTACACAGCTGGTTACACGGAGCTCAGCCCAGGGCTCACCGCACCTATGATTTTGTCGGAAGCGTTGCACGCCAGAGCGAAGCGAGTCGTCTTGGAGTAGATCTCCATGGTCCTCCTCAAGGCCTGCTGGGCCCCGTCCGTCATGCTAAGGAGACACGGGCAGGCAGCTTGCATGTGCAACTCAGGGTGGACGGACATGGGCGTCACGTACAGCGGGTAAAGCCGCCACCGGCAGCCCCGGCATCCCATATGGGCGCTGGTTCCAGTCCTGGGTGCTCCACTTCCGATCCAGCTCCCTACTATGGCCTGGGAAAGCAGTGGAAGATGGTCCCAGTCCTTGGGCCCCTGCACCCGCGTGGGAGACTCGGAAAAAGCTCTTGGCTTCGGACTGACTCAGCTCTGGCCATTGTGGCCATGTGGGGAGTGAACCAGCGGATGGAAGATCTCTCTCTCTCTCTCTGCCTTGGCCTCTCTTTAACACTGCCTTTCAAATAACTAAATAAATAAGTTTTTTAAAAACAAAAAAACAAACAAAAAAAACAGGTCCATGGTCCACCCCTGCTAGCTGGGACCTCAGTGCTGCCATGTGAGATGGAGACCATTCCAGAAGGTTGCTGTGATAATTCAATAAAGTCAGGACACGTACAGAGCGCCCAGCACGTCCTAAATGAACACGTCCACGTCCCATCCATCAATGTCAGCTGATAGGGTGATCCACAATGTACCACAAGGGCACACGAACATGTGCACACCCTGAGGTGCACCCTCACTATGGAATGCAACTAGGAAAGAGAACGTCTTCACAGCAAGACGGTAACGTGCAGCGTGGCGTGTAACACTGCACGGAAAAACCAGCAGGAGAATCGTATTATAATCTCAACGATGTAAACGCGCACAGGAGTGACGCAAGCTCGTACGCTCCACCCTGTCTTCAATTCCTGCCGTATTTTCAACCACTCACTCACGGTTTCTTCACCTGTTAGTGGTGGCTGTACACCATCACACTGGACATACTCACAGGCCACTGAGCTGTGTGTTTTAAAGTGGTTAAGACGGTCCAGCACGGTCCCCGAGCTGTCCACTGCAGGCCAGGCGGCAGCTCGCACCTGCTGCCCTGGGAGACGAGCTGGGCGAGTCCCCGCCCCGCCCCAGGAGAGGTCTGAGTAGGGAGTCAGAGCCCAGGTTGACGGCTCACGGCCCGGCTCTACCTGTCGGCCTCATCCAGGATGATGATCTTGTGCCGGCCCTTGGGGAGGGTGACCTTCTGCTGGGCGAACATCTTGATTTTATTCCTCACGACGTCAATGCCCCTGAAACGACAAGTCGGGGCCGGGCTCACTGCCACTGTCACCCCCACCTCTGAGCTGCGTTTCCGGGCAGTGGAGAGAGCAGCGTTCTAGACCCTCCTGCGGGGGACGCTGAGCACAGGGCCAAGATGGCCGGCTACGGGCTCCACAGGCCATCATCCGAGGTGAACCTGCTCAATTCGGGAGTGAACAGTGAATTCCCAAGATGAAAAAAATACATCCGTCTCCATCTAGTCCGTAACCCACCGGGAAGGACTTCATTCCACGCTATCTTGTGATAAGAACTGAACGTCTCGCTTTGCTAAGAGTCCCTGCCACCCATGAGGGACACCCAGACTGGGCTGCTGGCTTTGGCCAGGCCTAGCTGGACTGTTGCAGGCATCTGGGGATGAACCAGCAAGGGGACATGTTTTTCAAACTAAATCAATACTTTTTACCCATACTGGAATGCTGGCCCCGGTCCCAGCGGCTCCGCCCCGATCCAGCTCCCTGCTAATGTGCCTTGGGAAGTCGTGGATAACGGCCAGGTACTCGGGCCCCCGCCACTCACATGGGAGACCTGAATGGAGTCCCAGGATCCTGGCTTCCGCCTGGCCCAGCCCCGGCCACTGTGGCCATTTGGGGAGTGAACCAAAGGATGGAAGATCTGTCGCTCTGCCTTTCAAATCATGAAATAAACGTTAACAAGGGCAGGAGGTCACGCTCGGCTAGAATGTACTGTACCTGACTTCTGGAACCATCCTTCACACAGGGACAGCCCGAAGGCTCCCACGTGACAGGGGATGTGCGGGGACATTCCCAGGACCCCGCCCCGCTCAGGGACGCACACGTCTCCCACAGCAGACACCAGAGAGCCGCGAGCCAGGTCCTCCGGAACCAGCTGCACGCGGCCCGCGAGCCCCCAGTCCCTGACCCTCTTCTCCCCCCCCCACCCCGGAGGCAAACCAGCGCCTCCCAGCATTCGGACGCCTACCCCCTGGAACATGGCCACGGAGGGCCAAGCGCTGGGGAGGCGTGGAGACCTGCAAGCCCCTGTGCCTGTCACCCAGGAGGTGACAGCTCAAATACTTGAGTTCCTGTTACCCATGTGGGTGGCCTGGAGGGAGCTCCTGGCTCTGGTCTGGCCCAGCTCTGACTGTTGTGGCCATTTGAGGAGTAAACCACTGGACAGATCTCTCCCTTCTCTGTCATTCAGCCTTTCAGATAAATAAATCTATTTTATAAAAGGCGCTGGTGCTGGCTCGTAGCAGGTTAATCGGCCACCTACAGCGCCAGCATCCCATACGCGTGCTGGTTCGAGTCCCAGCTGCTCCACTTCTGATGGAGCTCCCTGCTGGTTCACATGGGAAAGTAGCAGAGGATGGCCCAAGTGCTCAGGCCCCTGTACCCACACGGGCAATCCAGATGCAGCTCCTGGCTTCAGCCTGGCCCATTCACAGTAGCTGTGACCCCTTCAGCAAACCAGTGGATGGGAGACCTCTCTCCCTCTCTGTTTTTCCCCCTTTGTCTCTGTAATTCTGACTTTCAAATAAATAAATAAATCCTTTTTAAAAAATCAGATTTAGAATTACCGGGATCCAGCAGTCATACTTCAGGGTATATACCCAAAAGACCTGAAGAAAAGGTCTTAAAGATTTATGTGCAGGCTGGTGTTATGGTGTAGCAGGTTAAGCTGCCACCTGCGGTGCCAGCATCCCATATGGGCACCGGTTCAAGTCCCAGCTGCTCCACTTCTGGTCCAGCTCTCTGCTATGGCCTGGGAAAGCAGTGGAAGATGGCCCAAGTGCTTGGTCCCCTGCACCTATATGGGAGACCCGGAAGAAGCTCCTGGCTTTGGATCGGCACAGCTCCGGCCCTTGTGGCCAACTGGGGAGTGAACCAGTGGATGGAAGACCTCTCTCTCTCTCTCTCTCTCTCTCTCTCTCTCCTCCTCTCTCTGTGTAACTCTTTCAAATAAATAAATAAATCTTAAAAAAAAAAAACAAGCGACACGTAACAGGAACACACGATGGAATACTACTCGGGCAGACAAGAGACAGGAATTCTGACAGCCGCTGCAACACGGGTGGTCCATAAGGACTTCATGCTGTGTGAAATCAGACAAAGACCACATAACTGCACTTACACGAAGCTCCTACACTCGCCACACCCACAGAACCACGGAGGAGAATGGTGGGTGCTGGGGCGAGGGGCAGGGGATGGCGAGTTGGTTAGTGCAAGTTTCAAGTTTTACAACACGACACAAAGTTCTGGCTGCACAAAAACGTGACAGCATCTGACACAAACGTGTACATTTCAAAATGGTCAACGGGCTGGCGTTGATGGTGCAGCGGGTTAAGCCACCTCCTGCAGCACCACGTCCCATACAGACACTGGGTTCAAGTCCCACCTGCTCCCTGCTATGGCCTGGGAAAGCAGCAGAAGATGGGCCAAGTGCTTGGGCCCCTGCACCCACGTGGGAGACCTGGAAGAAGCTCTTGACTCCTGGCTTCAGCCTGGCCCAGCCCTGGCTATTGTGGCCGTTTGGGGAGTGAACCAGTGAGTTGGAGAACTCTTTCAAATAAATAGACTTTTTTTTTTTTTTACTTTAAAAATGGTTTCGATTGCAAAGTTTGTGTGGATTTGACTGCAATTAATAATTATTTAAAGGTGCCATTGAAAACCCAAAGTAACCTTAAGACAAATGCCTCTGAGTGCCTCTCACCCCCGCCCCCTGGGTGAGGGGAGGGGCAGAGTCAGCCCAGGTACAGTAGTGAACAACACAGTCGCCCCCACAACTCACAGGCCAAGCACCTGCCGCCCTCCCACCGCCCTCCAGCCCCGCCCACACGCACCTGTCATTCGAGGCATTGAGTTCCAGAACAGCATCCTTAAGGGCCGGGCCCAGCAGCGCTCGGGCCAAACACAGGATGCTGGTAGTTTTGCCTGTTCCTGGAGGGCCCTGGGGAGGTGGGAGCTCCAGTAAGTGCTTGCCGGCACCACAAGGAGCTCAGCGCAGCCCTGGCATCGGCACTCACCGCCCTTCTGACTGTCCCCTGCAGCCACCATCCCACAGGCCACCCCACCAACCCCAGCGAAAGGAGGCAGCAGGGGAGAGCACGGGGCAGGAAGTGAAACGGGGCCTGATACTCACAGCAATTATGATGTTGGGCACGTTCCCTTCTCGGGCAAAGACCTGGTGGGGAGAGGGGGTGTGAGTCACACTGGGGCCAGCACCGGGACCGTGGGGAAGACGCTGCCCGGGACACTCACGGCCCACAGTGGAGTGCCCGGCCCTCCATCTGACCTCCAGCTTCCTGCCGGTGGACAGCCTGGGAAGCAGCGGTCCCTAGGTCCCTGCCACCCATGTGGGAGATCCACATGGACTGCCCGGCCCCTGTGCTCAGCATGGCCTAGCCACGGCTATGGTGGGCATTTGGGGAGTAGGGGCTGGTGCTGTGGCGCGGCAGGTAAAGCCACCGCCTGCGGTGCCGGCATCCCATATGGGCACCGGTTCGAGTCCCGGCTGCTCCACTTCTGATCCAACTCTCTGCTATGGCCTGGGAAAGCAGTGGAAGATGACCCAAGTCCTTGGGCCCCTGCACTCGCGTTAGGAGACCTGGACGAGGCTCCAGCTCCTGGCTTCAGCCTGGCTCAGCCCCAGCCGTTGAGCCATTTGGATGTGAGATCTCTGCCACTCTGCCTTTCAAATAAATAAATCCTAAAACAACACAAAGTCAGCGCTGCGAGCAGCTGTTTTCAGCAGCCAGGGCTCCTGATCTCCTGATCTCTCCCATGTGCTGAGTTCCTGGTTCCCGACACCCCCACCGTGGCTGTCTTCCTCCAAACACCTCCAGCTTGGCGAGGCCACAAGGGGGACAGCACAGGGGGTCTTCAAGGCACTCACCTCCAGCCTGCTCACCGTGTCTTCATTCCCCACAACTTCATTCAGCTTCACCGGCCTGTACTTCTCCACCCTGTTTAAGACAGTGCACACACGTGTAGACATGGCGCTCTTCCCACTGCCCGAGACCACCAGGGGTGGCCGGGGGTGCGGTCACCCACATCCCACGCGGGCGGTGTCCGGCTCGAGTCCTGGCTCTGCTTCTGATGCGGCTCCCTGTTAATGTGCTCTCTGGGAAGGCAGCAGGTGATGGCTCGAGTGCTCCCTGCCACCCACGTGAGACCTGGACGGAGTTCCGGGCTCCCGGCTTTGGCCTAGCCCAGCCCTGGCTGTTGCTAGCATTCCTAGCAAATGGAAGGTCTCTGTCTGTGTCTCTGCCTTCCAAATAAAGCAAGCATGGAGGGCTGGCGCTGTGGCATAGGTTTAGCCTCCGCCTGCAGTGCCGCCATCCCAGGTGGGCACCGGTTCGAGTCCCGGCTGCTCCACTTCCCATCCAGCTCCCTGCTGATGCTCCTGGGGAAACAGCAGAAGATGGCCCAAGTGCTTAGGCCCCTGCACCCATGTGCGAGACCCGGAAGAAGCTCCTGGCTCCTGGCTTCAGCCTGATCCAGCTCCAGCTGTGCGGCCATCTGGGGAGTGAACCAGCGAATGGAAGCATGAATGGGCGACCCCAGAGTTTCGCCGGAGGATTTTACGGAATCGACAGAAAGAGGCCGAGGAGTCGGGGTTTGGATGGAAGTGCTTGGGCAGCAGAGAAACACCTGTGTTCTCTGGAGACGGGCCGGAAGTGGCCATCGGGAGCGACGGGACGCCGTGGGGAACACAGCCTGCCCGTCACAGCAGACACTGGGCTCACTCGGCACCCACGGCATCTGGCGAGCCAGACGTGGGTGCGCCAGGCCCCTCGCCTGCCAGTTTCCACAGCTGTATGTGTGCCAAGCGCACGGCAGGGCAGGCCGGGGGTGGCAGAGGGGCCGGGGCGGAGTCTCACGCCGTGCTGGGGGGGGAACGTGGCTTTCTCCAGCTGAGGACCCGAACAGCAGGGGACTCACGAGGACCTGGCCATCGGCACTTCCTCTGCCTTCAGCTCGCACCCTGTACAGGGGCTGCTCTGCTCCAGAAACAGAACAGGCGGGCGACAAAGCTGGCTTGTCGCACACTGCAGGAAGCAGACGCAGGTCTCCCCCAAGGCCAGCAAACAGAACACGCTTGTTCCTACTTTTTTTTTTTTTTCTTTGTATTTAGCCCCTTGTCAATGCCGGCACTGTGTAAGGAGCTGCAGATTCCAAGCAGAAAGCAAAGGCGGAGCTAGCATCTCCCGACTCTCGCTCTAAATGGCCTTCCCCAGGGAGATTCAGCTCGGCAAGCCCCCGCCACGGGGGCCTCAAAGGCTACTGTGAAGGGGCCAGCGCTGTGGCACAGGGGACTAAGCTGCCACCCGCAGCAGACATCCCGTTCCAGTCCCGGCTGCTCCGCTTCCAGTCCAGCTCCCTGCTAATGCGCCTGGGAAGGCAGTGGAGGATGGCCCGAGGGCCTGGGCCCCTGCACCCATGTGGGAGACCTGGATGGAGCTCCAGGCTCCTGGATTCAGTGCTGGCCCAGGCCTGGCCGTTGTAACATTTGGGGAGTGAATTATCTGATGGGAGATCTCTGTCTCTCTGCTTTCCAAATAAATAAATTTTTAGAAGAGGCTTTTCCCCCTAAAATACTGTGAAAAGGCTGCATGGATTTCAAAAATTTTTTGCATCAACATAAACTTCTCTTTCATTCCACCTTTCTGGAAACTTTGTGAAATGCCTTTAAAAAAAAAAAAAGATTTATTTTATTTATTTGAAAGGCAGAGTTAGAGAGAGACAGAGAGAGAGGTCTTCCATCAGCTGGTTCACTCCCCAGATGGCTGTAACGGCTGGAGCTGCACTGATCCGAAGCCAGGAGCATCTTCTGGGTCTCCCACACAGGTGCAGAGGCCCAAGCACTTGGGCCATCTTCCACTGCTTTCCCAGGCCACAGCAGAGAGCTGGATCGGAAGAGGAGCAGCCGGGACTCGAACCGGCGCCCATATGGGATGCCGGCACCGCAGGCAGCAGCTGTACCCACCACACCCACAAAGCAGGGGCTGGGAATAGCAGGAACTGAACTGCAGCTGGATTTTTTTTTTTTTTTTTTAAGATTTACTTTATTTATTTGAAAGGCAGAGCTATAGAGGGAGACACAGAGAGAGATCTTCCATCTGCTGGTTCACTCCCCGGATGGCCGCCAACAGCCCAGGGTTGGGCCAGGCCGGAGCCAGGATTTCCTACACAGGTGTAGGGCCCAGGCACTCGGGTCATCCTCCACTGCTTTCCCAGGCGCGTTAGCAGGGAGCTGGATCGGAAGCGGAGCAGCCAGGACTGGCCACTCGGGCGGGACTGGCCACTCGGGCAATGCGGTCCGCCATAGCTGGGTTTTGAACAAGGCAAGTGTTCTCCTCTTCCGGGCCTTTGCACAGCTGCTCCCCCTGCCCAAAACCGCCTCCTCCACGAAGCCACAAGGCTTGACTTGGGGCCTTTTTGCTCAAGTACCAGGCCTTCACGGGGCCCTACCTCTCATCGAATGCTCAGCACATCTACTTGTTAACTGCATTACAGGCCAATAGAAGACAATAAAAATACAACACAGACCACACGGGTCATGAAGAACTGGTAACCGCATGGAAGCGTAGAACGAAAAAGCAGTGAGGGCCGGCACTGTGGCTTAACAGGCTAATCCTCCGCCTTGCGGCGCCGGCACACCGGGTTCTAGTCCCGGTCGGGGCACCGGATTCTGTCCCGGTTGCCCCTCTTCCAGGCCAGCTCTCTGCTGTGGCCCGGGAGTGCAGTGGAGGATGGCCCAGGTCCTTGGACCCTGCACCCCATGGGAGACCAGGAGAAGCACCTGGCTCCTGGCTTCAGATCAGCGCAATGAGCCGGCCGCAGCGGCCACTGGAGGGTGAACCAATGGAAGGAAGACCTTTCTCTCTGTCTCTCTCTCACTGTCCACTCTGCCTGTCAAAAAAAAAAAAAAAAGGCAAGAAAAAGCGGTGAGGCCGACTCTCCACGCCGCCTGCCCCCCCTTGGGGCCCCCCAACAAGCCCTCGCCGCCCCCCGGTTCCTCGCCCTCATGTCCGATCTACGGCCTGGGCCCCTCACCACGGCAGCTCGTAGTGGCCGGCGCTGCTGGACGCCTTGCCGGCGACAGGCGCAGCGTCCTGGACCGCGCCACTCTCCTGCACCTCCATCCTCGCGCGTCTGCTTCCCGCCGAGCCCGAGGCCCCGCCCCGTGACGCCATCACGCACGGCCCCGCCCCCTGGTCGCGGGAACGCCGGGCGGGAGCGGAGGTCGCGAGCGCGCGCCCCCCCCCTTTCTGCGCCTGCGCAGAGCGCTGCGGCTTTTGCCCGGGCCGCTGTCCGTCGCTAGAGGCCGCGGTTGCCGCGCGGGAGCTGGCGTCCGAGCTGGGCGCTAGACCCGACCGGGCAGGGCGGCCAGGGGGCGCTCTCGAACCCCCGCGCCGCCCCGGGTGCGGCCGGGGAGGAGACGCAAGCCGTCTCTCCGTCGGAGGTGATTGCATTTTCCTTTTTTTTTTTTTTTCATCCTGAAAAATGGATGCATATCTGATATTTCCTGCCGCGGCCCGAATGCGTCATCGCCGTTAACAATCCAGAATAAAGACTGAAAGCCACCGGGATCCGCGCTGCGCCCTGGGCCCCCCGCGGAGGCTGCTCCCAGCAGTGGGGGTCTGCAGGCCAAGGAAGGGCCTGGGGGTCTGGACTGGGGGATCTGCATAAAATCCTCCTCCTATTGCATCGTCATGGGGGGGCTTCTTTCTCTTCTGCCCCCAGGGCGGAGCCTGGCTCTCTCCACCTGCCCATTTCCAGAACAGCTTGGATCAGCCTTGAGGAACTGGGCTGCTCCCCTCCAGGGCGCCGTGTCTGTTTCTCCCTTCCTCCCGTTCTTCCTCTGTCTTTATTTTTTAGTATATAAAAAAAACAGATGTAGGGGCCGGCACTGTGGCATAGCGGGTAAACCACCGCCTGCAGTGCCCGCATCCCATATGGGCGCCGGTTCAAGTCCCGGCTGCTCCACTTCCCATCCAGCTCTCTGCTGTGGCCTGGGAAAGCAGTAGAAGGTGGTCCAAGTCCTTGGGCCCCTGCACCCACCTGGGAGACCCAGAAGAAGCTCCTGGCTCCTGGCTCTGGATCGGCACAGCTTTGGCCGTTGCGGCCAATTGGGGAGTGAACCAGCGGATGGAGGACCTCTCTCTCTCTCTCAGTGTATTTGACAGGCAGAGAGAGAGAGACAATGGTGTGTCTAATCTAATGGTGTGTTCCCCAAATGCCCCCAGGACAGGAGCCAAGAACTCAGCCCAGGTAACCAACGACCTGAGCCTTCCACCGCCTCCCAGGGTGCACGTCTTCAGAAAGCTGGGTCAGGAGCCGGAGCCTGGGATCATCCCCAGGTCGTCTGATGGCAGGAGGCTGGGCCGAATGTTGACACCCCGACTCCCAAAGCTGCTATTATTTGTTATCATCAGTGAAAATCTTCATGTGAGGGTACATAAAAAATTCAAGTTCTTGGGTCACTGCCACCCACTCAGACGACCTGGATGGAGTTTCTGGCTTTGGTCTGGCAAAGTGCTGGCTGTTGGGGCCATTTGGGGAGTGAACCAATGATAGAAGCTCTGTTTCTCCCCCTCTCTGTAAGTCTGCCTTTCCAAAGAAAATCTTTTAAAAAAAGATTTATTTTTGTTTGTTTGAAAGGCAAAGTTATATATATAGAGAGAGATCTTCCATCTGCTAGTTCACTCCCCAAATGGCCACAGCGGCCAGGTCTGGGCCAGACCAAAGTCAGGAGTCAGGATCTTCCGGGTCTCCCATGTGGGTGCAGGGGCCCAAGCACTTGGGCCATCTTCTACTGCACTCCCTGGCCACAGCAGAGAGCTGGATCAGAAGTGGAACAGCTGGGACTTGAACAAGTAACTATATGGGATGCTGGCACCACAGGTGGCAACTTAACCTACTATGCCACAGTGCTGGCCCCCCAAATAAGCATCTTAAAAAATTGGGGCCGGTGCTGTGGCATAGAGCGCACACTTGCATGTGCTGGTTCACTCCCCAAATGGCTGCAACAGCCAGGCCTGGGCCAGGCTGAAGCCGGGAACCAGGAGCTCCAGCCGGGTCTCCCATATGACAGGTACGGTCCCGAGCACATAGGCCGTCTTCCGCTGCCTTCCCAGGCAACACTAGCAGGAAGCTGGATCAGAAGCGGAGCAGCTGGGATTCCCCACTGGATGTCCCCTCCTTCCCGCCCCCGTGTCCGGCAGCAGTTTAATCCGCTGCTGCATCACCGTCACCACGCAGGCCTCTGAAGACCCAGTCCCGAGGGCGGCTAATTAGTCATTCAAATAAGTGTGGGCTCCAGAATTTGCATCGCTCTCTATTTTTATCTTAGTTTCCAAGCCCCCCCACCCCCCACCCAAGAAAGCCTGGCCTCTGTGGAAATGCTCTGGGGAGGGCAGCACTGTGGTCTGCTAATTTTTCACCTGTACGCATGGAGGACAGGGTGCCTGCCCCCTGCTCCCAGGTTTCTTCCTTGCACCTACTAGGTGCTCGGTCAGCACCGGCCAGCTGCTCACGCCAGTCAGCCAGCCAGGCTGGAGGGGTCCACGCAGGGGGCATAGTCGCCGTCCTGGGCATCAACTGTGCAGATGCCTCCCACGACCTGGGCTCTGGAGACGTTTGTTTGAATGATCATAATTACCAAAGTCTACCCTCGGCGCCTTTCTCTTCCCCTTTCATATGATTTGGGGGGGGAAATGCCTGATGTTTCTTTCCCTTGAAACTGTCTTATAACTTTTTTTAAAATTATTTATTTGAAAGAATTACAGAGAGAGGAAGAGAGAGATTTTTCCATCTGCTGGCCCTCTCTCTAGATGGCCACAATGCCCAGGGCCGAAGCCAGGAGCTTCATCCGGGTCACCCACAGGAGTGGCAAGAACCCAAGAACTTGGACCACCCTCTGCTGCTTTCCCCAGGCCCTTGGCAGGGAGCTGGATCAGAAGTAGAGGAGCCGGGACACAACCGGCGTTCACAGGTGATGCGGGCGGCTCGGGCTTCCCCCAGGACGCCACAACTCCGCCCAGGGTTGTCAGTTTTTAAAATTGCCACTCACAGATCCTTATACACACTTCTCTGGGAACGGCTCCTTTCCTTGGGAATGCTCCCACGTGGTGCCAGTCTTCCCTCCTTCCCTGCCCACGCGCATCCCACCACATCCATAGGACACAGCTCAGAAGCTGAACGCTTCCCGTAAACAAAGCGGCTGGCAGTTCTCTCTCCTCCCGTGGTTCTTCTCCAATCATTCCACTCTACCAGAGGCCTCCTTAGCAATTATTTGGAAGGCACAGAGACACAGATCTTCCAAATGCCCACAACAGCCGGGGCTGGGCCAGGCAAGAGCCGGGAACTCCGTGTGGGGTCTCCCATGTGGGTAGCAGGGACCCGAGTACTTGAACCATCACCTGCCTCCTCCCGTGGTGCGCATGAGCAGGAACCAGAACTTGAACCAGGCGCTCTGCTAGGGGTCCTTCTTCTTCTGGGAGGGGCATTTGACGCTGATCCCAGGACCTGAGATGTATACCCCCGTTGGCTTAACCTGGGAGGGGCACTGCCCTCTACCCCAGGCCCCTGCTTACTGCTGCGTGGTTCTTAGCCGCCGTCGGTTGCCTGTGTGCTGTTTGTTTTCCCCTCTGGGCTGACGCTGAGAGCAGGAACTCTGTCCGTCCTGTTCACCATGTCTGTCTGGGCAGCCTGGAGCAGCCGGCCCAGAGAAGGGCTGCAGAGTCCCTGAGTGAATGAATGAATGAATGAGTGCACACGGCCACACCGGCGTGCACCGGGGCTGCATCCATGGGGAAGGGGTGGGGGTGGGGGCTGCAGCACAATCCCGCAGGGCCGTGTAGAGCGAGGAGAAGGCGGAGGGCTGTGGGCAACCGCTCTGTGACCCAGTGTGCCTTTCGGGAGGCAGAGTGCGTGCAAGTGTGGAGGGTTCTCCTTGTGCGCTTCCCATCGCCAGTGTTTTCACCGTGAACTATTCCAAATACACTGAGAATAACGTCAGCCCTCACGGATCCACCGCCGACAGCTGGGGCTGAGCCGGGCCAATGCCAGGAGCTCTGAACTCCATCCGGGTCTCCCACGTGGGTGGCAGGGACCCAGGGACTTGAACCATCACCCGACTGCTGCCTCCCGGAGTTCACATTAGGAGGAGGCTGGGACTCCATGACAGGCCTTAGCCACTGTGCCAGGACATATTAACATTTTACCTCCTTTATAGCAAAAAAAGGGGCAAGCATTGTCGATCCTGCCAATGCCTTCTACACCGTCCACTCCTCTTCCCTTTCTTATCCCACTTTGAGGAAGGGTAAACTGAGGCACGGAGCAGTCGGGCGATGAGTAGGAAGTGGGGTCTGGACCTGGCTAGGCAGACGGAGCCCAGCACCTGCTGCTGTGCACGCTTTTAAGAGACATAGGTTGGCCGGCGCCGCGGCTCAATAGGCTAATCCTCCGCCTTGCGGCGCCGGCACACCGGGTTCTAGTCCCGGTCGGGGCACCGATCCTGTCCCGGTTGCCCCTCTTCCAGGCCAGCTCTCTGCTGTGGCCCGGGAAGGCAGTGGAGGATGGCCCAGGTCCTTGGGCCCTGCACCCCATGGGAGACCAGGAGAAGCACCTGGCTCCTGCCATCGGATCAGCGCGGTGCGCCGGCCGCAGCATGCCTACCGGGGCGGCCATTGGAGGGTGAACCAACGGCAAAAGGAAGACCTTTCTCCTCTGTCTCTCTCTCTCACTGTCTACTCTGCCTGTCAAAAATTAAAAAAAAAAAGAGACATAGGTTGTCCGTACTGTGATGTACTACTGTTTACTGGTTTTTTTTTTTCTTTCTTTCTTTCTTTTTTTTTTTTTTTGACAGGCAGAGTGGATAGTGAGAGAGAGAGACAAAGAGAAAGGTCTTCCTTTTAGCCGTTGGTTCACCCTCCAATGGCCGCTGCGGCTGGCTCATCGCGCTGATTCGATGCCAGGAGCCAGGTGCTTCTCCTGGTCTCCCATGGGGTGCAGAGCCCAAGCACTTGGGCCATCCTCCACTGCCTTCCCGGGCCATAGCAGAGAGCTGGCCTGGAAGAGGGGCAACCGGGACAGAGTCCGGCGCCCCAACTGGGACTAGAACCCGGTGTGCCGGCGCC
Organism: Lepus europaeus; assembly: GCF_033115175.1. Lineage (NCBI taxonomy): Eukaryota > Metazoa > Chordata > Mammalia > Lagomorpha > Leporidae > Lepus > Lepus europaeus. The sequence goes on along the minus strand of NC_084847.1, from coordinate 51,010,512 downwards.
GCAAGGTGGAGGATCAGCCTGTTGAGCCCCGGCGCCGGCCGGTTTGTTTTTTTTCTAACTTCTAATCAGTGGCAGCACTCTGTGTCTAACTGCAATCTGTCCTTCCACTTAGCATTTCTTCTTGAAGATTTACCTGTTTATTTGAAAGCAGAGTTACATAGAGGGAGAGGCAGAGAGGGCGAGAGAGGTCTTCCTTCTGCTGGTTCACTCCCCAGATGGCCACAACAGCCAGAGCTGGGCCAGGCTGAAGCCAGGAGCTTCTGGGTCTCCCACGTGGGTGCAGGGGCCCAAGACTTTGGCCATCTTCCACTGCTTACCCAGGAAGTGGAGCAGCCGGGACTCGAACCGGCGACACTATGGGATGCCTGCACTGGAGGTGGCAGCTTTACCCGCTATGCCAACAGCTCCAGCCCCAGCATTTTGGAACTAGAATTGCTGGGCCCTGGGTAAGGGTTGCTCACCTCGACGAGGGCCAGTAGGATGACTTTCCTGGGGTGCTATGTGGCAGGGAGTTACCTCCCCGCTAGGGACACCTGCCTCCCACATTGGAGTGCCTGGTACGAGAGCCCCAGCGCCTCCGCCTCCAATCCAGCTTCCTGCTAATACACAGCCTTGGGGGACAGCAGGCGACGATGACACAGTATCTGGGTCCCTAACACCCACATGAAAGACCTGGATGGAGCCCATGGCTCCTGGCTTCCCGGCCCAGCCCTGGCTGCTGTGGGAATCTGGATGGAAGAGTCTCTGTCTCTCTCTCTCTCTCTCTCTCTCTCTTGCTCTGCCTTTCAAACAAGACAAAAATAAACACTTTAAAAAAAAATAATGAATTTTTGGCAACGATCCTCAGACAAATGCTACAAGCCAGTCAGGGTCAAGGAAGAGAAGACCCCCAGCCCTACAGGGCCCCGAGGGTCCTGGCCTCCGTGTGGCATCTGCCTGCCCTCCCTTCCCCCCACCCTCAAACTCCTACACCTGATTCCAGCCACACGGACCTCCTGACACTAAGTGAAAAGTACCAGCACCTCCCTCCACCCCAGGGCCTTTGCACGTGCTGTCCCCTTGGCCTAGAATGCTCTTCCTTCTGTAGTCCACGTGGCTGTGCCCCTGCTCAGTGTCATCTGCTCACTGTGGCGTCCCTGCCCGCTTCCTCCCAGCAGTTCCTGTCCTCTCTACCCTCCTCTCCTTCTACAACGCAACCCTATGAAGGGGAAGCTGCCACTAGGGATGTGGACACCCCACACTGGAATGCTGGCTCAAGTTCCGGCTGTTCTGCTTGTGATACGGCTTCCTCCTGACACACGCTGGGAGGCAGCAGAAGCTGGTTCAAGGGCTCGGGCCCCTGCCATCCGTGTGGGAGACCCGGATGGAGTGTCTAGCTCCTGGCTGTGGCCTGGTCCAGTCCTGACTGTGTGGGCATTTGGTGAGTGAACCAGCGAATGGAAGATCTCTCTGTCTCTGTCACTCTGCTTTTCCAGTAGATAAAAATGAGCTGCTGCTGAGTTTTTAAAAATAATTAGCCAATAAATAAGAGGAGTCTTCAAAAGATGCCTGTGAAAATAGAATTAAAGGGTAAGGTGACTCTGATACCAAAAAATTTGTGGGGCTGGTGTTGTGGTATAGTGGTTGAAGCTGCCGTCTGTGTCACTGGTGTCCCATATGGGCACCAGTTCGAATTCTGGCTGCTCTACTTTTGATCCAGCTCTCTGCTATGGCCTGGGAGAGCAGCAGGAACATGGCCAAGTACTTGGGCCCCTGCACCTGTGTGGGAGACCTGGAAGAAGCTCCAGGCTCCTGGCTTCAGCCTGGCTCAGCCCTGGTCATTGCTGCCATTTGGAGAGTGAACCAGTGGATGGAAGGTCTCCTCTCTCTCTCTCTCTCTGACTCTGTCTCTGTCTCTATCTCTCCCTCCTTCTCTGTAACTCTTTCAAATAAATAAATCTTTTAAAAAATTTGAAATCCATGCATATGTGTGGTCTTCAAAAATTGCATATTATGAAAAAACTCTGCACAGATTAAAAAAATGCTTTTGCACCAAAATAAATTTATCTTTTTTTTTTTTTTTTAAAAAAAGATTTATTTATTTGAAAGGCAGAGTTACACAGAGAGAGAAGGAGAGGCAGAGAGAGAGGTCTTCTATCCGCTGGTTCACTCCCCAGTTGGCCACAACGGCAGGAGCTGAGCCAATCCGAAGCCAGGAGCCAGGAGCTTCTTCTGGGTCTCCCACGTGGGTGCAGGGCCCAAGCACTTGGGCCATCTTCTACTGCTTTCCCAGGCCACAGCAGAGAGCTGGATCAGAAGTGGAGCAGTGGGGACTTGAACCAGCGCCCATGTGGGATGCCGGCACTGCAGGCGGCAGCTTTACCTGCTATGCCACAGCCGGTCCCTAAATTTATCTTCTAATTCCGTTTTCCATGAACTCTTTGGAAGTCCCCTCACACACACGTGTGCTTGCATGTGTCACATGTGTGTGTTCCTGTTTGTCCCGGTCCGTGATCATAAGAACGGCCCCCGTCTTGGTCCCTCAGTGGCCAGTTCATCAGCCAGTGCTTGGCGCTTGGCAGACCTGCAGCAACATTTGTTGAATGAATGAATAAATAATGAGGCAGTTTTGGAAGTACAGATAGGATGAGATAAACCCAGTTTTGTGTTAGGATTTTTACATAGTACTCATACGTGATATTTTGAAAACATTTATTTCTATTTATTTGAAAGGCAGACACAGAGAGAGATTGACTGGTTCACTCCCCAAATGCCCACAACAACCAGGGCTGGGCCAGGCTGAAGCCAGGAGCCCGGAGCTCCATCCGGGTCTCCCGTGTGGGTGGCAGGGGCCCAGGAACCTGAGCCGTCTCTGCTACCTCCCAGGGTCAGGATTCGAACCCAGGTCCTGTGATACGGGCTGCAGGGGTCCCAAGCCGTGACCTATGTGCACCGACACACATAATCTTTATATATTTCACACATTAAGGGGAGCTGAAGACTTTGGAATATCAGTGTTCAACAGGAGAGATTTATCACTCTAAAAACATACACTTTAATCAATTAAGTGAAACTTGTGATTTTTAACTTCAAATCTTACAAGGTTTATAAATAGCACAGTATTAGGACATTTAAGTGATGTTGAGATTCAGCATATTACAAATTTAGTTTATTAGATTTAGAAGACATTTGAGAACTTGGAAACTTCATCAGACAACTAAGATATTTAAAGAGGAAACGAAGGGGCCCACGTGGCGGTGTAGCGGGTCAAGATGACGCCCACCTCCCGTATGGGCACTGGTTCGAAACCCGGCTGCTCCACTTCAGATCCAGCTCCCTGCTAACGTGCAGAGAAAGCAGCGGAAGATGGCCCAAGTACTTGCACCTATGTGGGAGACTCAGAACACGCTCCTGGTTCTGGCCTGGCCCAACCTTGGCTGTTGCAGCCATCTGGGGAATGAACCCACAGATGGAAGACTTTTAAAGCTATTGTCAAAATTTGCTAGCATTATGAAAAGAAAAATAAGACTTGCATAGTATATTAAGAACTCGAGGGAAAACAAGGTTTTTAAATTTGTAACTCTCATAAGATACAAAAAAAATTTTTTTAAAGTGACTTCCGGAAAAATGTTTCCAGCACACAGAAGTCTTATTGCACACCGGAAAATCCTCATTCCTATAGGCGGTGCTACGTTGTATTCTGAAGTGTTGAACTAACTACCCCGTCTGTTGTACAAAGGAGGTATTTTTTATTTATTTATTTGAAAGGTAGAGTGAGAATGAGAGAGAGAGAGAGATATCTTCCATGCACTAGTTCAGTCCCCAAATGGCCACAACAGCCAGGTCTGGGCCAGGCCCTAAAGCATCAGGAGACATAGGGACGGGGCCAGCGTTGTGGCACTGTGGCTGAAGCCGCCACCTGCGACGCCAGCATCCCACATGGGCACTGATGGTTCCAGTCCCCGCTGCTCTGCTTCTGATCCAGCTCCCCGCTGGCACACCTGGTGTCGCGGGAAAACTGGCGGGTTCATGTCCTGATGTCGGACATGAAGCAGCAACAGTATGGACCGAGGTCCCTACCGCGTCATCTCCAAGGCGCAAAGGCAGTGGTTACACATTAGTGACTGTGAAGGCCGGGCCAGTCTTCCTGGAGCCCTTTCTGGCTTGTTTTCATGGAGGCCTAGACCTTGTCATCATGGATAAGGGTTTGTTACGGGGGCTTCCATCCTGATCGGAGTGGTGTGTGCGCGCTGGGAAGAGGCTGCAGGACGAGCCAGACTGCCGGCTTCTGGACCCCAGCTCCCTCACTGGGAAGGCACCAGAGAATGGCCCAAGTGCCCAGGCCCCTGCCACCCATGGGGGAGACCCCGAGGGATTCCAGGCTCCTATCTTCTGAGAAGTGAACCAGCAGGTGGAAGATTTCTTTCTCCGTCTCTCCCTCTCTCTGTCTTGTAACTCTGCCTTTCAAATAACTAAATACATCTTCTAACCAATGCATTTGGGGACAGCAGGCTGGGGCGGGGCTGGGCAGGGACTCTCCCAGCAGCACTGAGGGGGCCTGGCTGTGCCCCTACGGAGCTCAGCTCTGCAGTCTCTCCCCGGCCTCGTTGGGGCTGGCCTCTGCAGGTTTGGGCTGCCGGACCCGGGAGCCGATGACCGCAAACTACCAAGTTCTGCGCTGAAAAAGAATCCGCCAGAGACTCCTGCCAGCTCCGCTTCCGAGTCCAGCTTTCTGCCGAGGTGAGCCCGGGAGGTGGCGGCTGCTGGGCTGCACGGCTGGGCCTCTGCCGCCTACTTGGGACACCGGGCTGGAGTTCCATGCTCCTGGCTGGGGCCTGGCCCAGCCCCTGTCTTTTCCAGCAGATCTCCCCCCCCCACCAAATAACTACACAGATGTCAGTTCGGAAGCTTGACATCCTTCTCAACAGCTATCTCATTGTTTCTCCACGTGGGGCCACGCCTACGGTGTCAATGCCACCTCCACCTCCCCTGGGGTGTGGCGTCCGAGTTCAGGCTGGCTGGCTGGTGCTCCCCCAATTTTGAAGGCGCAGTTTATGTTCTCCCCACATCTCAGGAATGCCCCAGGGTGGGACCCACTCTCGGAGAGGGCCCCGTGAGCATTCTGAGCTGAGCTCAGCCCTCGCCCGCCAGCCCCGTGCACGCGCACGCGCACACACACACACACACACGCTTATCCCTAATCACACTGTTTGGGAAGCCCCAGGCGGTCATTGGTTTTCTTCTACCCGAGGCGGCTGGTGCAGGGTGCAATTTTGCAACTCCTAGCTACCCTTTGAGAGTCTGACCCAGACTGGTATTTATGCCGCTCCAGGCTTGGGTGGAGCTGTAGCAGAGGCTGAGGAGTTCGGGGAGACACAGTCCAGACCCAAGTTCAAGACCCAAGTTCTGGCCGGCGCCGTGGCTCAACAGGCTAATCCTCCGCCTAGCCGCGCCGGCACACCGGGTTCGCACCGGATTCTGTCCCGGTTGCCCCTCTTCCAGGCCAGCTCTCTGCTGTGGCCCGGGAGTGCAGTGGAGGATGGCCCAAGTGCTTGGGCCCTGCACCCCATGGGAGACCAGGAGAAGCACCTGGCTCCTGCCTTCGGTTCAGCGCAGTGTGCCGACCGCAGCGCGGTGGCCATTGGAGGGTGAACCAACGGCAAAGGAAGACCTTTCTCTCTGTCTCTCTCTCACTGTCCACTCTGCCTGTCAAAAAATTTAAAAAGAAAAAAAAAAGACCCAAGTTCACGACACGTCCACCTGGGGGTGACAACAAATCAGAGGTGGCACCAACGGCCCGTGCCCACCGAGCAGCATCTTCGCCGGTTCCTCCACCCGTTCACTTTGCAAGTCTCTGAGTAGGGACCCAGAGAGGAGCTCCTGCACCCTATCAGTGTGGGATACACAGGGTTTCAGCCCTGCCCTCAGGTGTACAAGCAGGGGTCTGGGCTGGCTAAGGGGGCTGGGGGGGCCAGGTTTGCAGAGGCAGGGGGTGAATCCTGCAGGGCCCTGGCCCCACAGGGATGGGGGTCACACCGGGTAGAAGAGAAGGCAGAGTTTGGGGCTCGCGCAGGGGCAGAGTGGCAGAGCAAGAAGAAAGTCCATCGTAAACCTGACGCAGGGGCGTGAGGGACCCCCAGGACCTGGCGATGGACTGCACCGGAAGCTCCAGGGGCGCTGGGCTCCCAGACCCGAAGCCCCCTTGCCCAGGCTGCAGAAGGGGCGGAGGTGGGAGGTGGGCGGGTCCCCCGTGCTAGCTGGCCCCTGGCTCCAGTACTACCCCCCCCCAAATATTTACATCCTGTTTATGTCGAGGCCTCCCAGGGCCTCGATTGCCATGAATAAAATATGAGTTTCTAGGCCGAGCCCAGGAGGGAAGAAACCCCCGCCAGCTGGTAGGGAAGGGAGGCAGTTTAGTCTTTCGGTTGCCGTCGCCGCCCGCGTGGGATTTGGCCTGTCTAGGTGCCGGCGAGCGGGAAATTTTTTAAAAAGATTTTTCTATACTGTCTGGGGGAGTTCCTGGAACTAAACCACCGAACTGGATGCCTTGGTCTGTTTCTGGAGAAACTCAAGGATTTGTGCTCGTTGATCCTTCTGAAATGTTACAATAAAGGAAGTTATTCACAGCCAGCGGTGGGGGTTGTGTAGCCACAGTCTGGGCCAGTGCCCTCATTTTATTTGACCTTTTTTTCTTTTTTTTAAGATTTATTTATTTATTTGAAAGGCATAGTGATGACAGAGAGATACTCTTCCATCCACTTCACTCCCCAAATGGCCACAACAGCCAGAGCTGAGCCAGGCGGAAGCCAGGAGCCAGGAACTCCACTGGGGTCTCCCACGAGGGTGGCAGGGGCCCAGGCTGGGTGTGACACACTGCGCCACAGCGACACCGTGCCACAGTGCCCGCCCCAGAGCCCTCATTTTAAAGGTGAAGAAGCTGTAGCCAGGAGGGCCCCAGGGGGCCAGGGCCACCAGCCCTTCAGTGACCATCCCCCAGGGTCCTCGTCTCCCACAGGGTTCTTTCTTCCCGCCTCATCACCCTTGTTGCAAGTACACTTTGCAAAATGATTCGTAGAGCCTTATTTAATGAAACAATCATTCCGCAATTTTCGGAACAGGTTTACATTTGCAGGAAATTATGCAGATGGTTCCCAAGTTCTCACCTGCCCCCTCCCTGCCTTATTAGCCCGGTTTATTTATCATAATCCAAGAACCAATACTGATGCATTAGTATTAACTGAAGTCCACGTTCAGGTTCACTCTTTCCGGGCATAGTGGTTAAGACACCTGTGTCCCGGATCAGCGCACCTGGCTTTGATCCCCATGCCAGTGTCCTGCTAATGCACCCTGGGAGGCAGCAGACCATGGCTCAAGTGTTTGGGTCCCTGCCACCCACATGGGAGACCCAGATGGAGCTCCTAGCCCCTGGCTTCCGCCTGCTCCAGCCCTGGCCGTTGTGGACATCTGGGGAGTGAACTGGCAGGTGTGAGCTCTCTCTTTCTCACTGTCTCTCTTGGTGCCTCTCAGATAAATAAAGTTATTATTTTTTTAAATTAAAAAATTCACATCATGATGAGCAGGTCCACAGGTTTGGATGAATGCATGATGCCGGGTATCACAGTGTCACGTGGGGTGGTTTCTCTCCCCAGATTCTCTGTACATTTCCAATGCCTTCGTCTTTCCTGTTGCCTTTGCTGGAGTGTCGCGTAGATGGGGCCCTCTGTGACCAGCACGGAGCTTCTTCAGACTGGCCTCTTTCATGCCACAATATGTGTCACCTACATTTTTTAGCGCTTTTTCCTTCTTTTATTTTTGTAAAGTCTTTTTTAAAAAGATGTATTTATTTGAAAGGCAGAGCAAGAAAGAGAGAGAAAGAGACAGAGAGAGAGAGAGAGAGAGAGATCTTCCATCCGCTGGTTCAGTTCCCAAGCACCTGCAACAGCTGGATCTGGGCCAGGTCAAAGCCAGGAGCCAGGAACTCTGGGTCTTGCTCTTCAGTACTCATGGGGACTTCCTTGTGTGTGACGGAGCTCTTACGGGTGGGAGGAATATTTCGCATTCTTTGTCAAAGAACTACTTCTTCCAACAATGTGGGGACCCTGGAAAACGGCACGGAATTCTCCTGTAATTACAGTCCCAGAGGGACTGGGTGGGGCCTGGACTTGCGCCTCTGAGCATCAGAGTTGGTTTTTTTTTTTTTTAATGGACAGTGAGAGAGAGAGACAGAGAGAAAGGTCTTCCTTTGCCGTTGGTTCACCCTCCAATCAGCATCACGCTGATCCGATGGCAGGAGCCAGGTGCTTCTCCTGGTCTCCCATGGGGTGCAGGGTCCAAGTACTTGGGCCATCCTCCACTGCACTCCCGGGCCACAGCAGAGAGCTGGCCTGGAAGAGGGGCAACCGGGACAGAACCCGGTGCCCCAACCGGGACTAGAACCCGGTGTGCCGGCACCGCAAGGCGGAGGATTAGCCTAGTGAGCCACGGTGCCGGCCTAGAGTTGGTATTTTTTTTCCCCTCACCTTTCTGATGGCTTCTTTTAAAAATCTTTCTTCAACAACTGGTCTTAGGAACTGAAGTGTTGTCTCTCACCTGGTCTTTTTCTGTGTGTATGTGTGTGTTTTAAGATTTATTTATTTGAACCGGCAGAGTTACAGAGAGAGGGGAAGAAGCAGAGAGAAACAGAGAGAGAGAGAGAGAGAGAGAGAGAGAGGTCTTCTGTCTGCTGGTTCACTCCCCAAATGGCTGCAGTGGCTGGGGCTGGGCTAGGAGGAAGTCAGGAGCCAGGAGTTTCCTCCAGGTCTCCCACATGGGTGCAGGGGCCCAAGGACTTGCGCCATCTTCTACTGCTTTCCCAGGCCATAGCAGAGAGCTGGATCGGAAGTGGAGCAGCCAGGACTTGAACCTGTGCTCCAGTATGGGATGCCAGCGTCCCAGGCAGTGGTTTCACCGGTGTGCCACAGCGCCGGCCCCTTGCTCTCTGTCCTGACTCCATAAAACCTTGAGCGGGAGTGGGTTTGGGAAACATTGTATGCCAGGCTCTGTGCCAGAAGCCAGCTGGTCAAACGTTTTATTCAATCTCCGTAGTACAACTCTTTTTTTTTTTTTTTGACAGGCAGAGTGGACAGTGAGAGAGAGAGACAGAGAGAAAGGTCTTCCTTTGCCGTTGGTTCACCCTCCAATGGCCGCTACAGCTGGCGCACTGTGACCAGCGCACCGTGCTGATCCGATGGCAGGAGCCAGGTGCTTCTCCTGGTCTCCCATGGGGTGCAGGTCCCAAGGACTTGGGCCATCCTCCTCTGCACTCCTGGGCCACAGCAGAGAGCTGGCCTGGAAGAGGGGCAGCTGGGACAGAAACCGGTGCCCCGACCGGGACTAGAACCCGGTGTGCCGGCGCCACAAGGTGGAGGATTAGCCTGTTGAGCTGCAGCGCCGGCCCGTAGTACAACTCTTCACGTCTACATTTTTACAGATGAGAAAGCAGGGTGGTTTCTCCAGGGTCAGGCAGCCTGCGAGTGCCACGTGGGATTCGAACTGAGGTCTCCTGGGCCAGGCGTGTGGAGTGGGGCGGGCATCAGACCCCCCCCACTCCCCTCCCCCCAACCCCAGGCAGACTTGAATTTTCCACTTTGAGCCCAAGCCAAAGTGATCCGAATTGCCCTCCTTTGCAAAGTGGCGTCCCAGCGTCCGTCCGTAACCCGAAGAGGCAGAGTTTTATGGGAAAAAAAGTTCTGGTTTAGGACTGCTGATGGAAAACATAACAGGAAGTCAAGCATTCCTCGCTTAAAGGGACCATCTGGGAATGTGCTAGAAGCAGTCCCCCTGCGGGGGGAACCCTGGGCTCAGCGGACACGGGGGGGGGGGGGCGGGATGGGGTGTGCTGGAAGGATGGTGGTGGGCCACCTCTGGGCTGCAGCGCCAGGCACGGGGGAGCAGCGAACCCAGGCAGGAGACCCCGGCGGGGAGTGAGTGGGGAAGCAGTGCTGTTTGGGACAGGAAGGGGGTGCAGATGTGGGGCTGGGAGATGAGTCACCTGTGTGGGCAGCTTTGCACCCAGCGGAAGGACAGCCTGCCTGGCCGTGGCTGGGGGAGGCTTCTGGAATGTGCTGTGGTCATCCCCCGCCCCCCCGCCCCCCCCGGGGAGCCCTGTCCCTGCGGTTCCCTAGCCGCAAGTCCAGCCGTGGTGGACATGACACCCTGGCCATCCCAGCTCCTCGAGAGCCATCCGGATGTACACGAGTGCCCCCCACAGGGTATTTTCCGAGAGCCCCAGGGTTGCTGGGAATTGTGGCGAGCACTGACCCCTGACATACTAAGTTGTTTTCCTCCATGTACCCGGGTACTTCCAAAAGTTCCTGGGGCACGGAGTCCAGAGCATTGCGGAGGGAAAGCAATTTTGAAATCCACAAGGAGGGTTTTTAAAATTTTTTTAAAAAAGATTTATTTATTTATTTGAAAGTCATAGTTACACAGAGAAGGAGAGGCAGACAGAGAGAGAGAGAGAGAGAGAGAGAGAGAGAGAGAGAGAGAGGTCTTCTCTCCGCTGGTTCACTCCCCAGTTGGCCACAACAGCCAAAGCTGAGCTGTGCCGATGCGAAGCCAGGAGCCAGGAGCTTCTTCTGGGTCTCCCGTGTGGGATCAGGGGCCCAAGCACTTGGCCATCTTCACTGCTTTCCCAGGCCATTGGCAGGGAGCTGGATTGGTAGTGGAGCAACCGGGACTCGAACTGGCGCCCATATGGGATGCCGGCACTGCAGGCAGCAGCTTTACCCACTATGCCACAGCACTGGCCCCTCCCATGAAATTTTTAAGTTCTATTTTTATCTATTTGAAAGATACGTGGGGCGGGCATTGTGGCGCCATGGGCTAAGCCACCACCTGCAACACTGGCATCCCATATGACCATTAATTTGAGTCCTGGCTGTTTCTCTTCTTCTTCTTCTTCTTTTTTTTTTTTTTTTCTTTTTTGATAGGCAGAGTTAGACAGTGGAGAGAGAGAGAGAGAGAGAGAGAGAGAGAGAGAGGGAGTTATAGCCAGTGTGAGAGAGAGACAGAAAGGTCTTCCTTCCATTGGTTCACTCCCCCAATGGCTGCCGCAGCCGGTGCTGCGCCAATCTGAAGCCAGGAGCCAGGTGCTTCCTCCCAGTCTCCCATGTGGGTGCAGGGACCCAAGCACTTGGGCCATCCTTGCTGCGCTCCCGGGCCATGGAAGAGGAGCAACTGGGACTAGTACCCAGCGTCCCAACCAGGACTAGAATCCAGGATGCCGGCACCGCAGGTGGAGGATTAGCCAAGTGAACCACGGTGCCGGCCACTGCTTCTCTTCTGATCTAGCTCCCTGCTGATGTGCCTGGGAAAGCCCAGAAGGTGGCCGGAGTACTTGGGCCCCTGCACCCATGTCGGAGACCCGGATGGATCTTCAGGCTCCTGGTTTCATTTTGGTCCAGCCCTGGCTGCTACAGCCATTTGGAGAGTAAACTAGCAGGTGGAAGATCAATCTCTCTTTCTCCCTCTCTCTCTGTAACTCTGCATTTCAAACAAATAAATACATCTTTAAGAGAGAGTGAGTGAGAGAGAGAGATCCATCTTCCATCGCTGATTAACTCCCAAATGCCTACAACCATCAGGGCTAGGTCAGGTTGAACCTAGGCGCCTGGAACTCCATCCTGGTCTCCCAACACGGATGGTAGGAACCCAAGCACTTGGGCCATCACCTACTGCCTCCCAGGCGCATCAGCAGGGAGCTGTGCGAGAAGTGGAGCAGCCGGGACTCAAACGGGCACTCCAGTGATGGGAAGCAGGCATCCCAAGCCGCAGCTTAACCTGCAGTTCCCCAGTGCCTGCCCCTACATAAAGATTTAATTACTGATACATTGGATCTTTGATTTATAATCGTTTTCCCAAGACATTTGATTCTTTAAATTTTTTTAGTTTATTTATTTGAAAGGGGGAGAGAGAGAGAGAGAGAGAGAGAGACAGAGAATTCCCAACTGCCAGTTCATTCCCCAAATGCTAAAGCCAGGAACCAGGAGCCAGGTCTCCCATGTGGGTGGCAAGGACCCAACAACTTGAACCACCACCTGCTGCCTCCCAAAGTGTGTGTTAGGAGGGAGCTGGAATTGGGAGCAGAGCCAGGACTTAAACCCAGGCATCCCTGCACTTATGTGGGAGACCTGGGTGAAGCTCCTGGCTCCTGGCTTTGGCCTGGTCCAGCCCAGCCCTGGCCTTTGAAACCATCTGGGGAGTGAACCAGCAGATGGAACCTCTCTTTCTCTCTCTGTAACTCTGTCTTTCAAATAAACAAGCAGATAAATAAATAAACAAATAAATAAAATATTTACAAAAGACTAAAAAAGGATCTGACCATTCGAAGCGTTGCCAAGAACTTAGACCCTGCTACAAGACCGTCCACGGAAGCAGGCACTCGGGGAAACTCTGGGATGTGAGGGGGCGTGGTCCCTAACACGGTGCGGTGTTCCGCCTGGGTAGAGAAACACGAGCCAGGAGCTCCCCGAGACACAGACGGAACCAAACCAAGCCGAAGCCCAGCCTGGAGACTGCCCCAGCATCCATCACCGGGAGCCGGCATAGGCGGGTGGAGGAGAATCCACCCTGTGGGAGCCTCCCTGGGCATGAGCCCCAGATAACGCCGGCCGGGACAGGTGCTGGGCACCGCAGTCCCGCCACAACTCCGCTTCCGGTCTGGCTTCTTGCTAATGAGCACCTTGGCAGGCAGCCGATGATAGCACAAGGACGTGGGCCCCGGCACCCAAGTGGGAGATCCACATGGAGCTCCTGGCTCTTGGCTTCCACCTGGCCCGGCCCTGGCAGCTGCAGGCATCTGGGGAGTGAACCAGAGGATGGAAGAGCTCTCTCTCTCTGCCTTCCAAATAAAATAGGTTGTAAGAACTAATGCTGAACAGTAAGAAGGAAACCACAGATTGCCTGGCGTGTGATTCATTTATGTGCACCGATGTTTGGAGTTGCATGTATGTTTCTATTGCACTTACGTTTGGAATCTGCAAACCCCAGCACAGCGTTGTTTAGATGTAGAGGGAAAAAAAAAAAAACAAGGGAGCGAGAAGGAAGTTGAGGAACACTGGTGCTGTGGGGGAGGGGAGGGAGGGCAGAGGGGTGTGCAGAGGCACCATCGGCCTCTGGATCTGTGGGCTTCACACCCGGGGCTTCACACCCCCCCCCCCCCAGAGCAAAACCACTGGAAACAAAACTCCCGGCCGGTCTCTGTGCTGAACACGCACAGCAGCTCTTTGTCGTGATGTCACTCCCTGCGAGCGCCGCCTTGCGGTGGGTGAGATGGGGCCGTGGCATCTGAGCAGGCCTATGGCTTGCTCTCTCCCCAGTCCCCCGTGGCCACTGAGGCACCACTGTGCTGGCGAAGCACTCTCTCTCTCTCTCTCTCTATCCCAGCTCCTCCACTTCCGATCCAGCTTCCTGCCAATGCTCTCTGGGAGGCAGCAGGTGCTGGCTCCAGGGCTTGGGCTCCTTGCTACCCACCCCGTGGAAGACCCGGATGCAGTGCCAGCCTCCTGGCTCTGGCCTGACCCAGCCTTGGCTGTTACAAGAGTGAACCAGCAAATGGAATATGACTCTCTCTGTGCAACTCTGATTTTCAAATAAAAAAATGAAAATTAATTAATTTAAAAAAATAAAAATAAAGTCCCAACCCAGGCTGCCAGGAGCAGCCGCTGCGCCTTCGGCGGGAGCTGAAGTTCATGTGCTCAGGCCTTCAGGCAGCTCAGGCCTGAGCAGGGACGACAGTGCCCAGGGCAGCCGGGACCCTGCCCTCGGCCTGCTCGCAGGCTGACGGTTCTTCCCGAGGGGTCAGAATCACTCCGTGAATTTCGGTCTGCAACGCGGGCTGTGAGGCCGCACTCACAGACAGGAAGGGAGTCCTGGGAGGGCTGTAGCACGGGCGCCCCCTGATCTCCCTGCACACGGCCAGAGCCCCCTTAGCTGCCGCAGGCACCCACCCTGTGGCCTTGTGGGGGTAGCTGGGGGCAGAGCCCAAACGGACGAGGAAAGGGAGCAGCACAGCCTGCTGGGGAAACTGAGGCACAGAGCCGCTGTGTGCCTGGCCCTGGCCCCCTTGGTGTGTCTCTGCAGGAGCTGCCTGTGTGCTGCACCTCCCACTGCCCCCGAGGCTGGAACTTTCTAAAGAAAAGCGTGCATTTCGATGATGACGGCTTGGTTTTTTTCCTAAGGATTGATTGACTGATTGCTTTGAAAGGCAGCAAGGGAGAGAAAGAGAGAGGGTCTTCCATCTGTTGGTTCACTTCCCAAATGCCTGCAACAGCCAGGGCTGGGCCAGGTTGAGCCAGGAGCCAGGAGCTTCTTCTGGGTCTCCCACGTGGGTGGGTGCAGGGGCTCAAGCACTTGGGCCACCTGCTGCTGCTTTCCCAGGTGCCTTAGCAGGGAGCTGAATGGGAAGTGGAGCAGCCGGGACTCGAACCGGAGCTCCCACTGGGATGCCAATGAGGAGTTCAGACCTCAGCACTGCCACAGTGGGCACCCGGCTCCCTGCATCCGCACCTGTGGGCACCACACGGAAGCCACAGGCAAGCCTAGGACCGCTGTGGGCTCCCCAGGCTGGACAGGTCAGGAGCCAGCTCGCTCACCACATCCACAGGCGCTGTGCCTCCTGCCAGAGACGCGAAGGCCTGTCCTGGCCCCTGCCTCCTCCCTCCCTGGCTCAGTTCCTTCTCAGAGCTGACCACTGGGGCGTGAGAACACATGAATGGCTCTGAGCCCAAACCCCGGAGCCACACCCCCTCTCCGGCTCAGGGCCAGTCCTGGCCACGCCTCCACCAGAGCACTTATGGCTTAGGACATGTGGAGGTGGACTGTGTCGTTCCCATTTTGCGGATGAAAAAACTGAGGCTGGGGTGTGCGTCCGGCATCCGAGGGCTGGGCTCTGCCGCCTTCCAGAGTGTTTCTCTGTCTCCCCATACACACTTCCCCCAAAGCACAGAGGGCGTCATGGTGACCGCGACGCCCCCTGCCCCCATCGGGACCCCTCAGAATCGCCCCTCTTTGTGGCACCGCCTTCCTCCGGGTCCGACCTCCCGTTCTGGTTTGCTTTGGGGACCTCTGACCCCAGAGTGCGAGATGCTAACACAGCATCTCTCGGGAGAGAATGTGTGGATTTTCACAGTGGGCGGCAGGCGCGGCGAAAACAAATGTGTCTTTGTCCCTGGCTCTGCCAGGCAGGGCCACTTAGCATCCAGGCCACAGGGAGCTGTCTTGTTGTGTGTGTGGTTCCCCCCCCCCCCAATTATTTATTTATTTGTATTTTGTTCAAAAGGCAAAGAGACAGAAATCTCCCAGTCAGGGCTGGGCCTCCCATGGAGGTGTTGGGGGCCCAAGGACGTGAGCCATCACCTGCTGCCTCCCTGGGTGAGTGGGTGGGGGGTGTTAGCGCGAAGCTGGATTTGGACGTGGAACTGGGACTCGAACCCAGGCACTTGGGTGTGGGATGTGCGGCCCAGCTGGTATGTTCACTGCTCTGCCACGTCCCTGCTCCACCACAGGTTTCTTGGGCTGGCAGCTGAAGCTGAGAGCTACCTTTGCTATAGGTAGCAAAGCCCTCACCCCGGGATCGCACGTGCCAGGGCTGGGGTCCCTCTGCTCCCTGGAGGGACACGGGGCCCTGAGCGTAAGGATCCTGTCTTTGAGAGAACGTGTTCTTTCCCAGCCCACACCCTGCTGGGCATTGGAGCAATTTTCCCAGGGTTCTCTTCGTGACTGTCCCGTCTCCTCCATCCGTCACACGCGGTCCCCACATGGCACAGCTAGCCTTTAGGTCTACAATTCCTCTGTCTAGAACCCTACAGGGCTCCCCATTGCCCTCAGGGAAAAAAAGCCCAATTCCAGAGCCCAGCCACAGAAGTCCTGACCACAGCCTGCCACCCTCAACTCAGCCCCAGCTCCCTGCTGCTCTGATGGGTGGGTTCTTCCCACAGACACCCTCTGCCTGCCACACGTGAGTCCTCCGAGACATTCCTGGAGGCTGTCACCTCCTCCAGGAAGCCACCCTTAAGCCCCATAGGTGAGAAATTCAGTGTGGCTCAAAGCCTGCTGTCCTCACCTCCATCAGAGCCCGCCTCAAGGATGTGCCTTCAAAGCAAATTTGCAGGCATGCCCTAGGCAGAAAGAAAGGAAAAGATTTACAAAGTGACAAATAGTAGTCTGTGTAGGAGTTCTACAAGCACCTGAGCTAAGCCGCTTATGAATGAGGAAGCCGCAGCGGCAAACCACAAAGGAAGGAGGTTGCTGGGCGGGGCGGGGGCGGGGAGGGGGAGTGGGCTGGTATTTGGCAAGGGAAGCCTGCATTGCACATCAGAGTTCCTGGTTCAAGTCCCACCTCCGCTTCCACTTCTGGCCCCCTGCTAATGTGCAGGGAGGCAGCCAGTGATGGCCCAGGTACTTGGGTCCCTGCCACCCACGTGGGAGATCTAGATGGAGTTCTGGGCTCCTGGCTTCAGCCTGGCGTGGCCCTGGCTGTTGGGGGGCATCTGGGGGAGTGAACCAGTGGATAGAAGATCTCCGTGTGTCTCTGTAAAAAAATACTGGGGGCTGAGGAAGGAGGCTGCGGTATAGAAGAGGCTCAGTGGTTTTCCTGTCCGTGTCTGGCCTGTTTGTACTTAATCTCTCTGCTCAAGGGAAGCTCAGCTTGGACAAATGACCTCCAGCTTCTCCCAGAACATCCGGTCCCCAGCCGCCCAGGGGCACAGCGACATGCAAGTCCCAGAGGATGGATGGGTGCGTGAGAGGCCCCAGGCGAAGCCGGACTGCAAAGCACAGCAATTGTGCCATTTACCCTGCGTGGGCAGGGGAGCGCCAGAGAGGGTGGGCGCAGGCCAGGGCCAGGGCGAGCGTCCCTGGGGCACTCGTTCTCAGAGTTCCAGGAGCGGCCAGAATTTCCAAGCGAACAGAACATGAACTTTCCAGAAAGCCCCTCCTGACTTCATAGGGGTGGGGGTGGGGTCTTTGATTTCCAAGGCGGCTCTTTCTCTTTAGCAAACGATGGTGCCAGCCCGGTTATTTATCCAGCATCCTTTTTTCTTTCTTTCTTTTTTTTTAATCACAGACTGGCCACATCCCATTGCTCTCTAGTTTTTGTGTATTTGGGAGAAATTAGGGGTGACGTCGCAGAAGGACCCTAACGATGGGAAGGAGAAGTTGCCTTAGAGAAAGGGCGGAGGGGGCAGGGGAGCTGGAGCCACCGTGTCCCCAGACTAGTACTCTAAGAAAACACACAGCAGGCAACAGGAGGCAGAGGTGAGCAGGGCTCACCGAGTGGGGAACCCCAGGGGGGCAGGGAGGGCCTTGGGGAGTGATGGGGAGAGAGAGATCTTACATACGCAGGTTCCTCCCCCAAATAGCTGCAACACCTGGAGCTGGGCCAGGCCAAAGCCAGGAGCCAGGAGCTCCATCTGGGTCTCCTACGTGGGTGCAGGGGCCCAAGCACTTGGGCCATCTTCTACTGCTTTCCCAGGCGCATCAGCAGGGGGCTGGATCAGAAGTGGAGCAGCTGGGACTTGAACCGAGGATGCTGGTGTTGTAGACAGCAGCTTAACCCGCTGCACCACAACATAGGTCCCAGGCCTTAGGTGCTGAAGGCCTCTTCCCAGCCCAGCAGGAAGCACACCAGCAGCATGCAAGGCCCGGAAATGAGTCCGTCAGACTACAGAATCAGGGGTCTCCTGCTATCTTGCGCCACCTCATCAGGCTGCAGCTCCTTGGCCCCTGCTCCGGATCTGTGCCACCTGCAGTGTCCTGGATGGGGGGGGGCACCCCTGCACACTCACAGCCACCAGGCCATCCAAGGGCAGAAGGACCAGTGCTGGACGCCACACAGCACCACTATACCAGCTGTGAGACCAGTCAAGCCGGGGCGGCTGGAACCTGCCCACAGCACCTGCTGGGGAGACAGTGTGAATTCCTACGACTCAGGATGGTGCCTGGGGGCCGGTGTGATGGGGCAGCAGGTTCAGCCACCACCTGTGATGCCTGCATCCCATACAGGGTAGCTGGGTTCAAGTCCCGGCTGCTCCGCTTCCGATCCACTCCCTGCTAATGCGCCTGGAAAGGCAGCGGAAGATGGCCCAAGTGCCTGGGCCCCGGTACCCGCGTGGGAGACCTGGATGGGGTTCCAAGGTCTTGGCTCTGGTCAGGCCCAGCCCTGGCTGTTGCAGCCATTTGCAGGGTGAACTAGCACATAGAAGATCGATCTCTCTCTCTGTCTTTTGAATAAATAAATCCTTTAAAGAAAGATTACTTTGGTGCAAAAAAAAAAAAAAAAACCAAAAAACAAACAAACAAAAACAAATCAACTCATGCATGCTTTTTTCATCATGTGCAATTTTCCATGAGTTGTTTTTTTTTTTTTTTTTGACAGGCAGAGTGAACAGTGAGAGAGAGAGACAGAGAGAAAGGTCTTCCTTCCATTGGTTCACCCCCCAAATGGCCGCTATGGCTGGCGCTGCGCCGATCCAAAGCCAGGAGCCAGGTGCTTCCTCCTGGTCTCCCATGCAGATGCAGGGCCCAAGCACTTGGGCCATCCTCCACTGCCTTCCTGGGCCACAGTAGAGAGCTGGACTGGAAGAGGAGCAACCGGGACAGAATCCGGCACCCCGACCGGGACTAGAACCCGGGGTGCTGACGCCGCAGGTGGAGGATTAGCCTAGTGAGCCGCGGTGCCGGCCTCCATGAACTTTTTGAAGACTCCTCAGAAAAGTTCGCACTTTTGAGCAGCCCACCTGCAGGAACCCAGAGCCAATAGCCTGGGGTCCAGGCTCCAGATCTCCCCCTCCCAGGCCCGCCTTGGCGTCTCTGCCAATCAGAAGCCACGGTGGCCAGCTCCTTTGTCTGAATCAACAGCCGAGGCTCCTTCTCTCGGGGTAGCCTTCCTTCATTTCCATGCTGATGGTACAGAGTTCAAAACTGGGGGCGTAGTGGATGAAGCCACCGCCTGCAGTGCCGGCATCCCATATGGGCGCCAGTTTGAGTCTGGTCTGCTCCAGTTTCGAACCAGCTCTCTGCTGTGGCCTGGGAAAGCAGTAGAAGATGGCCCAAGTCCTTGGGCCCCTGCACCTGTGTGGGAGACCTGGAAGAAGCCCCTGGCTCCTGGCTTGGGATTGACCCAGCTCTGGCCATTGTGACCATTTGGGGAGTGAACTAGCAGGTGGAAGATACCTCTCTCTCTCTCTCTCTCTCTCTCTCTCTGCCTCTGCCTCTCTGGAGGAAGCTCCTGGCTCCTGGCATCAGAATAGCCCAGCTGCTGCTGTTGTGGCCATCTGGGGGAGTGAATCAGCCGATGGAAAATCTCTCTGCCTCTCTGTAACTCTGCCTTTCAAATACATAAATAAATCTTTTTTTTTTTTTTAAATAAGGTTCTAAACTGGAAAGATTAGCCTGCACTAAGGACCCAGAAATGCCATCTAGCGTTCTCTGGGGCTGGCATCCGCTTATCATTTGTTCTGGGAAAATCTGGGGAGGCCCCCCCTAGGATCTTGGGAGAAGACCCCACATCCCCCAGAGACAAAAAAAATCTCCCTTTCCCTTATGAGGTTCACACCTAGCACGGGGCAGTGCCCCCCGTCCCCCCTGCCCCCCAGCAGGCAGATGCCCGAGGACTCCATGTGGGCAGGCACAAACCGAAGGTCCGGGCGCAGGAGCTGGCAACACGTGCTGGAGTGAGCCCGGCTCTGGCTCCGCTGTTGTCTCCATGGCGACGCCACGCCCAGCCCAGAGCCGCCCACAGCCACAGCCACAGCCCGGCGGCGGCGGCTCTGGCCAGCAGAAAGGGCACCTAACATCCAACACCTAACATTCTGCTGAGATGTGTCTGGCTTTGTTTGGTTGCTTGGTCCTAAAAGTAGCCCCCATGCCTGCTGCAGAAAAATGAGAGAGAGAGAGAGAGAGAGAAATCTTCCACCTGCTCTTTCCCTCCCCCAATGCCCACAACCAGCCAGGGCCGACCCAGACCAAAGCCAGGAACCAGCAACTCCAACTGGGTTCCCCTAAGCCCTGGAGCCGTCCCCGGCTGCCGTCCAGGGAGCATGTCAGCAGGAAGGCACAGAGAGCGGAGCTGGGATGTCAGCGTCTACACCACGGTGCCAAAGCGCCCACCTTCGGACGTGCGTTAGCGTGGGCCGCACGGACCCAAGTGTTCTTCTGATTTATTACAGATTCCTCCAAAGTATTCATGCCGAGGCTGTGACACACCCCCCTCCCCAGGGTGGCCTAAGATAAAACCCAATCAGAAGGGCACCAGGGGCCGAGTCACCTGTGAAAACCCTCCTGCTCTGTGGCTGGGTCCAGCCCCCCCCCCCTCCGCCCTACCCCCTCGCAGCCTGTGTCAGCGCTTTCTGGACACAGGCACTTTCTGCAGAGACAAAAGGCCTGGGCCGAGGTCATCCTGGAGAGCCCCCCACCCCCATCGCTGGGCTCCCGTGCCCCAGGGCAGACGCTGGACCCAGCGTCTGACAGCCTTAGGCTGGGCTTCAGGAAGAAGTAGAAAGAACCGGCCGGGGCCCCGGCTCACTAGGCTAATCCTCCACATTGCGGCGCCGGCACACCGGGTTCTAGTCCCGGTCGGGGCACCGGATTCTGTCCCGGTTGCCCCTCTTCCAGGCCAGCTCTCTGCTGTGGCCCGGGAGTGCAGTGGAGGATGGCCCAAGTGCTTGGGCCCTGCACCCCATGGGAGACCAGGAGAAGCACCTGGCTCCTGGCTTCGGATCAGCGCGGTGCGCCGGCCGCAGCGGCCATTGGAGGGGTGAACCAACGGCAAAGGAAGACCTTTCTCTCTGTCTCTCTCTCTCACTGTCCATCACTGTCCACTCTGCCTGTCCAAAAAAAAAAAAAAAAAAAAAAAAAAAAAAGAAGTAGAAAGAACCTGATAGAAGCTTGGCTGGCTGGCTGCTCCCTCCCTCTACCCCAACAGCAGCTAGGGCAGAAGGCTCCGCCCTTTCCACGCTCCGCCCACCAATCGCCAGGTAAGGCTTGCCGTCCAACCCCCCCCAACCCCCAGCAGCAAGGAGGCAAGTGCCCCACCCCCACCGGGTGGGGGCGCTGACAGGGAAGGAGGGAGGCCATTGGAGGGTAGGCGTGGGGGCGGGTGTGCTCAGGGGTCCCACAGCTCCTGTGATCTGGGTGAACCTCTGCTGCCTCTTTAGGCCTCAGTTTCCCCAGCTGCGCAAGGGAGCTGGGACTAGAAGGCGGTTTCAGAGCAGCTCCGTAAGCCCACACCGGTGCGGTGACGTTTGTGGACATGGTCAGGCCCCGGTCCCCGAAGCTGCAGGTGTCAAGGGAAGCAACGGGCGCCTGGGTCCCCAGCACCAGCTGACCTGGGTGGGACCCCTCTCTGGAGGCAACAGACCTGGAGGGGCTGGAAGAGGTCTGGGACGTGCCTGCGGCTGTGACGTGTGTGTGTACAGGCGTGTGCGCACGTGTGTGTCCGTGTGTGTGTGCACCAGCATACTGCACGCCTCCCCCGGTCGGGGGGGAGGGGGTCTCCAGAGATTTCAGAATCTCAGATGGTGTGGCTGGCCTGGTCCTTCCCCCTGCAGCGTCCAGACCCCCGTCCTAGCTGGTCCCCTGCAGCCCTTCCGGTTGGTCTCTGGGTGCCCCACATAAGCGGAAGTGGAGCTGGGGCTCCCGCAGCCACTCCTGGATGGGACAAGGACGCCCAAGTGTCACCCTAACCACAGCACCAATGGCCCACCCTGTGCTCAGGGCTTGCTGGGCCTTGGTCTTTGAACAGAGTCCACGCTTCTTTTTCTAAGACCCACGAACGTGGCTTCATTGGCGAGAACGCCTGTATCTGTGAGGCGGCCTGTGTGGTTCCCATCTACATTTTCCATACTTCCTTTTTCCCCAGGCTGATGAATTCGGACACATTATAGGCGTAGACAAACACAAGGTGTAGTGAATGCGAACTTCATTCAATCCGGTTTCAGTGAGGAAGGCTGGAAACCACAATAACAGAGGGGCCAGCATCTTCGCGCAGCGGGTGAAGCCGCCACCTGTAGTGCCGGCATCCCATATGGGCACCGGTTCAAGTCCTGGCTGCTCCACTTCTGATCCAGCTCCCTACTAATGCAACTGGAAAGCAGCAGAAGATGGCCCAAGTCCTTGAGCCCCTGCATCCACGTGGGAGACTCCTGGCTTCGGATCAGTGCAGCTCTGGCCGTTTCAGCCATCTAGGGAGTGAACCAGCGGATGGAAGACCTCTCTCTCTCTCTCTCTCTCTCTCTCCCTCTCTCTCTCTCTCTCCCTCCCTCTCTTTAATGCTGCCTTTCAAATAAATAAATCTTTACAAAAAAAAAAAAAGATGTATTTAGAAAATGTCCAAAACTCACTATTGAAAGATTTAAAAAAAAATGATCATTGGGTGCAATTGAGTGGAACATGGTTACAGCCGATCTGAGATTGTTTCAACCCCTCTGCCCGCTCTTTGGCTAAATCAGCTAATGTGCCTTTCTAAGTTTGCCTGACTTCATTGAAAGTAATTGTTTTTATTAATCCATTGTTCCCCTGTAAACTTGTTAGTTTTACAACCATGTGAAAAAATGAAGGTAGTTAGACTCATGATTAAACGATGCAATCTTATTGAAATCTACTACAAAGAATTACCTTAAGTACTTCCATAACTTCGAACCTTTTAATTATACTTTCCCTTTTAGACGTCTTGTTGTTGTTGTCAAACTTCCCATTTAAAAATGTATTTATTTGAGAAAGACAGAGGAGGGGGGAGAGAGAAAGAGAAAGAGAAAGAGAGAGAGAGAGAGAGAGAGAGAGAGAGAGAGAGAGAGAGAGAAAGTCCCAACTGCTAGTTCACTCCCCAGATGCCCACAGTAGCTGGGGCTGGGCTGGGAGCTGGATCCAGGTGTCCCGTGTGGAGGGCAGGGGTACACTCACTTGAGCCATCACCGCTGTGTCTAAGGGTCTACACTAGCAGGAAGCTGGAGTCAGGGGCCAGGGCTGGCCATGGAGCCCAAGCCCCAACAACTGAATGCTGAGTGCTAGGCACTATTGGAATAGATGAACGTGGAGGTCAACCTGATGTTAACCCCAGCAGGTGGTCGCCCATCGGCCGCCAGCTCACAGGTGAGGGGCTGGAGTCTTGCCGCTGTGCTAGGAGTGGGGTCCTGTCTGTCTCCTAGCACCCAGGCTGTCCGTCCCAGCCACACAGGGAACTTGGCTCCCTGGTTTCCCAGCACCACCCTCCCCACGTCCTCGCAGCTGAGCCTCCCTGGGGCGGCACCTCCTGCCCTGCTGGTCTCCAAGGGTGGCTGTTCCCACCCGATGGGGAGCTCCTGAGGGGGGGCCCCCACCCGTTCATGGAAACACTTCCCAGAGTTACAGATGGGGCACTGGAGCTGCAAAGGGCAGGGCAACTCAGTTCTCAAAGGCGATGGACACCCGGCAGCCTCCACGCAGGGGAAGGGAGCTGGTTGTTCAGCAAGGGCCAAGCCTTATCAGGGACAAGGAGGCAGCCTGGGCCTTTGGGGTTACTGCCTGTCCACCCAGGAGGAGACCCTGCAGCTGGCTCCCATGCCGCACGGGCCAGACGCCGTCCAGGTTCGTCAGAATCCTGGCCCATGACAACCACGTCGTGGATCCCCACGCACTCTGGCCTCAGGGGGGCGACGCTGTCATCCAGGCCACACTGCCTGCTTCTCATCATTTTTTCTGTTCAGCCCAAAACGTCACCTCCTCCGGGAAACTCCAGGATCTTCCTTCGTCTCCCCTCGGTCTGGGACCTCCAGGTAAGCACAGCCTAGCCCGAAAGGAGGTCTTTTCCCTCCGGCTTGGGCCAGTGCCCAGGCGGATGTGCACGGACCGGGGTGGGGGGACCCTCCCGCCAAAAGCGCCTTTTCCGCCCGCCCGCCCCCATCCCGCGCGGCGCCGGGGCCTGAGAACCGCGGGGCCGCCCGCGCGCGCGCCCGTCCCCCCCCCCCCCCCGGCCGCGCCAGGCCCCGCCCTCCCGCGCCCGCTCGGGCGCCGGCCCCTTTTGTTCCCTCCCGGCGCCGGGCCGCTCGCTCCGCCGGCGCTCGGCTCGCTTGGCTCGGCCGGGGCCCTCGCTCCGCGCTCCCGCCTTCGGGGCTCCGGGCTGCGGGCCCGGGCGCCTGGAGCGGCGGCGGCCACCTCGGCGGGCGGCGCGGCTCCGGGAGCGGCCGCAGCATCCTCGCCCCCCTCCTGGCCGGGCGGGGGGCCGAAGCCGCGGGGCTCCGCGGGGGGCTGCAGGGGCGAAGGTAGGAGCGAGCGGCGGGGCCCGCGCGGGCAACAAAGGCCGGGGCGGCGCGGGGTGGGTGGGCGTGGGCAGCAGCGTCCCGGGGCGCCCCCAACTTCCCGGGGGCCGCGTGCCGAAGGCGTCGCCTGCGCGGTCCGGGACGGGGGTCCTGCCCCTGTGCTGGGGGCGGAGGGGGGGCGCGGCCCGGTGGGCGCGGCCCTGTAGCCCCCTCCCCCCTCCAGCCGGCGCGTCCCGGGGCACGCGGAGGCCCCCAGTCCGCCGCCTGGGGTCGCCTGGCCGCTGCCCTTTGGCGAAACTTGGCGGCGGTGCGGGGTCCAGGAGGCGCCTGGGGAGCTGGGGACCACTACCCGCCCCCCCCTTGCGCGCTCCCCAGCCCGGGGCTGGCGCTGGAGGCGGGTGAGGCAGCATTTTCTGTCCTCGCCCCGGGGAGGGGCGCGGCGGCGGCCCAGGACGCCGGGCTGGGCCTCCAGGGCGCCGCCTGCTCGGACCCTTCAGGCGGGGCCGGGTGGGTGCCCGCTGGGCACTGCCACGCAGGCCTCAACCCCTCCCCGGGAAGGGCCGGCACAAGGGGCACCTTGGGGAGGGGACAGTCACACACAGCCTCGTGACCCCCGCGCCCCGACCTCGGAGATCCCCGCCTGTCTCTTCTGGATGAGTCCCGGGGTGAGGGGTGCCGGTGGAGGTGGGGTGGGGCTCAGGGAGCACCACGTGGGAGGCCCCCCATTTGTCAGCGTAAACAACCAGAGCCCTTCATTCATCCAGCTGCCGCTGTCGCCTGGCTGGCAGGTGCACAGGAGCCGAGAGAGCAGGGTTCCCCCAGTGGAGCACAGCCCGTCAGCTGGGGGTGCCGAGCACCGGGCGGAAGTTCGCTGTCGGCATGTGCAGCTGGGCAAAGGGTGTCAGATCAGAAGGGAGAGGTGAGCTCTGGGCAGCAAAGGATGTGGATGACAGGGCAGGGGGTGTGAGGCGGGGGCAGGTCCCCTTGGGGGAAGGGATGGAGCTGGCTTTCCTGCCTCCCCAGGTGGAGACCCACCTACATGGTGCAGCAGGTGCACCTGAGTACGGGATGCCTTGGGGAGTGAGGTTGGGGTACAGGCGCCAGGACGGGTGAGGTGGGGGAGCCCTGGGGTGAGCCTCTGCACAGCCCTGTGTGTTCCTGGGGAGCCCAGGGGATGCCTGGAGTTCTACACCCAGAGCCCGAAGCCCAGAGGATCAGGAAGCCTTTCCCAGCACCGGCTGAGTGCTTGGGCGGTGGGGCGTCACGCGGCTGCAGACTGGCACCTGTGAATTGCGATCGGTGTGGTGTCTGTGTGTTAGGGTTGTTGAGAGAGCGGTGAACCCCAGGAGACAGCAGGGGGCCTGTAAACATTGGGGCTGCCACATCCAGTGGCCCTGTAGCCTCTCTCTGTCCTGCCTGGCTCCCCATGAGCCCTGCCTCGGGCCTGGTGCGGCCGCTGCCTCCCGGGTCCTACCCCCAGGAAGGAGAGGCGGCTACCTGTGCTGCTGAGCCCCGAGCAGGGTTCATTCTTGGGACAAAGAATTCTGAGCACTCACCGTGTGCCAGCAGTGGCTGTGACTCTTAAATGCGAGCGTTGCTTTGGGGATGTTTTAATAACCTTGTCGGCACTTTTGCAAATGGAGATGGTGTGGGGCACAGACCTTGCTCTGTTTGTCCTCTGTGCATTTGTGAAGTGCCTACTGTGTGTCTGGAAGCCACGCTCCCCACCCCGCCTCCACGGCGGTCTCCCTGTGTCCGGAGTTCATTTGACCTCGTGTGCATGTGTGCCCTCCTTAGACGCCCTGCCCTGATGGCTCGCTTGGGTACAGAATCCTGACACACACCTGCCTCCATTGGCCACGCCTTCTGTCCCAAGCCAGCCAGACCCAGACCAGCCACCCCTGGCATCCTCCATAGACCGCGACACCTTCGGGTCCTGTGTCTTTGGGATTATCTTATTGCACGAACAGGAGCCGCCTACAGTTAGGTTAAGCGAAAGGGGAGTTAAGAGGAGGGAACCGGGCACTCGGGCAGTGGACAGAGCTGGCGAGCAGCCCGCTCCCCATTTCCCTCTGGCTGGACTGCGGTTTCATTTTTTGGCCTCACCACTCCCTTCTGGCTGGCATACTCTGGCTGGTGAACGTGGCAGCCTGGCCCAGCGGGGCTCTGCTCCATCTCCGGGTTCCAGAGAGAGCCTGGGAGGGGGGCGCCACCTCCATCTGCCCAGTGGGTCGGGGCAGGCCCTGTGGTCTGCACAGCTGGCGGTGGGAGACCGTGTTGGGCACAGCTGGTGCCAGCAGTTGGAGGACGCAGGGTGTGTGCCGGGCAGGCTGGGCCCTGGTCAGTTACCCGAGCTGGGCACTGGGGTCTCTGGCCTCCACAGGCGGGTTTGCTAGGAGTGTGCTGGTGCTGCAGGTGTGGGATGTAGAGAGCAGGTGCAGGCAGAAGCTCGCTCCCTTCGGGACCTGGACCCTGGGGATCCGCTGGTTGCCCCAGCACTGTCCCCTACCCCCACACCCCCCCCCCCACTCCCTTGCCTCTGAGCTGCCTAGCCAGGATCGTAGCAGCAGGAACAGTAACACAAAGCCCATGAGCTCAGAGAACATGCTTCCCAGTGTCAGTGAGCTGTTCCCCCGTGGAAGCGGAAACCGGTGGTTGTCATTAACGCGCCCTCCACCCAGGACCCCGTCCATGCATCCGGCTGTCCAACGCTATGGCTGGGGCCTCACCTATAGCTCTAGCCTGGGCCGAAGGCTCCTGCTCCGGATTCACTTCCCTTTTCTACCTTTTGGGCTTCTTTTTAAAGATTTATTTATTTATTTGAAAGTCAGAGTTAGAGAGGGAGAACTAGAGAGAGATCTTCCACCCGCTGATTCATTCCCCAGATGGCCTCAATGGCCAGGGCTGGGCAGGCTAAAGCCTGGATCCAGAGCTTCTTCTGGGTCTCCCACGTGGATACAGGGGCCCAAGGACTTGATCCGTCTTCCACTGCTCTCCCAGGTGCATTAGCAGGGAGCTGGATCGGAAGCAGAGCAGCCGGGACTTGAACCAGCGTCCATATGGGAATGCTGGCACCACAGGCGATGGCTTTACCGCCTTGGGCCTCCTGAGCAAGGAAGGGCAGGCTCGTGGGGAGCGCCTGGTTTTCCAGCCTCCCCCGTGGGTGGCCCCTGGCTGATGTGCTCTTGTTGCAGCCCGGCCCGGCCCATTTCCCTTCTGGGCTGCGTGGAGCTCCCCGGAGCCTTCGCCGAGCAGGAAGACAGCAGCCCCCATCCCGAGAGAACCCACGGAGGCAGCAGCAAACAGGGTTGTCCTGGGCCGACACCTCGGAGCCGGACGTTCTGGGAGTCTCTACATCCTGGGCAGGTGGGGTGGCCTGGGGGCGTGCCCTGGGGAGTAGAAATACGTGCTTTCCTGAGGCAGTGGGAGAAAGTGAGGCGGACTGGATACCAGGGGGTGGAGCCTCTGGTGGGGCTCAGCTGAGGGCCCACGGTCCCCACCAGGCCATGGGAGGAGATGGGTGCCCCCCATGGAGGGGAGTGGTGTTTGCATCTGTGATCTTTTTTGTCACCTTGTATCCTTCTGCCTCAGCCTAGGCTGTGCCCTCTACAACGTAGAGTGTGCCCTGTATAGCACAGGCTGTGCCCTGTATAACACAGGCTGTGCCCTCTACAATGTAGACTGTTCCCTTTCTAACGGAGGCTGTTGCCTTTATCATGTTAGCTGTTCTTTATAGATCTGTTCGTTCATTCAATTCACCCATTGCCAGGCTCCACACAGCTTCTTTCAGACTGTGTGTTGGGGGGGCACAGAGGGGCGAGGGAGGAAGACATCAGAGGGGTCTGTGTGCTTCGTCTACCCCAGAGAGGATGTGGGGTCATTTGCTAAGACAAGCACGGGATAACGAGTTTACACATCGATGAGAATATTGGGGCAGGGGGCAGCCCAGGGCGGCAAGAGCCAGTGACACCGGGGCGGGGGGAGGGGGGGAGTTCCACCTGTGCAGGGGAGGGAGTCGGACCTGGAACCTTCTAGCAGCTGGATTGGCGCGGGAGGGGAGCCACAGTGGCTGTGCTGTAGACAACGATGCACCGGACTGGGACAGCCACCGCAGGGAGGGGTGGCCGTGTGGTGACTATCATCGAGAAAGCAGGGGTAGAGAGGCCTGGGGGGCAGCTGACTTCACAATCTTCTGGTCCCCTTTCTGGGTGGGTGGGTGGGGTCCTTGCTGCCCAGCCAGGCCCTCCACAAAGGGTCTGGTGGCTTCAGGGCTGGTGCTTGCCCAGAGAAGCCCCCTCGGCCAGGGAGGTGCACAGCTCAGCTGCACCCACTGGGCCCCGGACAGGGGGTGAAGTCCCTGAGTCCCATGGATCTTTGCCAGGAGGAGAGAGGAGAAGGCCTGTGGCTGAGCGAGGGGTTGGAGGTGGCGGCTGGGGCGGGGTGGGGCGGAGGGGGCCAAAATGCCTTCAGAAACAACCAATTCAGGGTGTCAGGGCGGCTGGAAGGCAGGTGCAGGAGCGGGGAGGGTGCCTGGCTGGAGGGGTGGGGGTGGGGAGCAGCCGGCAGCGGTGCTGTACACCATGACCTTGGCCCCCAGGGCTGTGGGTGGCCCTGGCCTCCGCCAGAGTTGCCACCCTCGTCCCCCACCCTTTCACCAGAATGAGTCCACAGAAGCCGCTCAAAGCCACACACACCCCTTGGCTAGAGGACCTGCGTTCGAGTCCCCGCTGTGCTGTAGATCCGATGTGTAGCCCTGGACAAGGGCCCCAAGCCTCGGTTCCACCCTTGGCAACGCAGAGCTCGCACGAGTACTTGCGTAGCGCTGCTCTGAAGATCAGACGAGCAGTGTTTATGCTTGTGTGCTCTGACCGGCGCCTGGAGCCGGACGGATGTTAGGTGCCCATGGCCCCGCGGAAGACAATGCCACATCTAGCTCTGGACCCCGCCAGGGGCACCCGGGGGGGCCGCTGGCTCCTCTCCTGCACCTGCTGCCCCTGTGTGTCCCTACCCACAGCAGACTCGTTCTTCCGGGCCTGGGGCTGCTGTTAGGCTGTGCCGTCGGCAGTGATGACAGCTGCCCCGAGGTGGGGGCGGCCCTGGGTGGGCAGCGGTGTCGGTAAAATCAGCGACCCAGGCGCCTTGTCACGCCGTGTTGCAGGCGAGAATAGGAAAGGCCAACGCTTGTCCCCAGCTCGCTTCTCGTGCTCACGCCCCCTCCCAGGGGTCCAGAGCTCCACCCCCTTGCCCTGGAGTCGGTGCCAGTGTAAGCGCGTGCCTGGGTCCCGGGGGCTTGCTTCTGCACTGCCCCAGGAGCAGGATCGGGGCAGCTGTGCCGGCTGGAGCAAGGACCCCCTCCGGGAGGAGGCTGCGGGCTCAGCTAGATTGCCTCCAGTGACGGGGAGCTCACCACTCTGCGCCTCCGTGGGTCGGACGCACCCCTGGGAAGCCATGCTCCGTGCCGCGTGTGCTCCAGGCCAGGGTTTCCAGCAGGATGTGAGTCACTCGGAACATTCAGTTCTCCTCTCCTCTGCCCGTCCCTGAGATCTCCTGAGACAGGCCAGGGGGTGCGGCGACGGGCGAAGAGCGGGCGTCCAGGTCGACCTGGGAAGGTTGCAGGCGGCGGAGCCCTGGCCTCTCAGCTCATCCAGCAGCCAGGTCTTTCCAAGCTGCAGCTGTGCCTGGCGCTGTCCTAGGTACTGAGAGCCTGGAGCGAACAAGCCGTGCAGAGACCCATCCCGGTTAAGCTGCCCTTCGTGAGAGCAAGGGCGTTTTAGGTAGCGGGCACGGTCATGCCATGACCTGGGGGTATGACGGGGGCAGTGGGGGTTGCTGGCACTCGGCCAGAGTTTGATGCCTAGGGTGGTGTTGCCTTTTTGGAAGCAACACAAGAAATAGCTGGTGCTTGGGCCCGTGAGTGACAGGCCATGGAGCGCTGTGTGCCCCTCCCCTGACTCCCCAGTGCTGGGGCACCCTACAGAGCTAGGGACGGCGCCCGGCCTGCTGGCTGACTCGTCCCTGGCCCTTCCTTGCATACCTGGCTTGCTGGCCCCTGCTGCCGGTCCAGGGCCAGTCCTGGACTGCAGTGGGTCCGGCCTCCCACCCTGAGCACCTGTGCATGGGGTGGTGCGTGTGCAGGAGGGAGACGGGTGCTGGCACGACCCAGGGAAGCAGGTGGGTGCACTGCGAGGCTGCAGGGTTCTTCTGAAAGGTCACGGAAAGTGTAACCAGGAGATAAGGTGGTTGGAGCTGGTGTTTGGCATAGGGGTTGATGGGACACTTAGGGGGGCTGGCATGGTGGCAACCGCAGGTTAAGCCGCTACATGCAGCACCAGCATCCCATATGGATGCCGGTTCGTGTCCCGGCTGCTCCACTTCCAATCCAGCTCCCTGCTAATGTGCCTGGGAAAGCAGTGGAAGATGGCCCACGTGCTTGGGCCCCTGCACCCATGTGGGAGACCTGGAGGAAGCTCCTGGCTCCTGGCTTAGGCCTGTGTGCCTCTCCATTGGCATCTTATGGAGCATCTTCAGAGTAGACGCAGTCAGCGTGGTCCCCTGAGACCTGTGTGCCACCTGGGCAGGTTCATCTCCCCGAACTGGTCTGTCAGAAGCTCAGGGAAGACCAACCTGGGGCTGGTGATTGGCAGCTGAAGTAGGAGGGTGGGTGGGGCAGAGTGTCTCACTGGGGCGGAGCCAGACTAGAGCGTGGCCAGCCCGTGTCCGATACTGTGGAATTGCTGGCTGGCGTCTGGCCGGGGAAGACCCCAAATCCGGTGTTGGAGGCTGTCGGTGAGACTGAACATGGCCAGGGACCATGGGACTGAGTTCGGATTTTGCGGCTAGCTGGTCAACCCAGCATCGTCGTCCATGGCTGTGGTTGCCTGTGTGAGTCTGACCCCAGGGAGGAAGCTCTGGAGGCCAGGTTGGGGCAGGGGACGTGAGGAGGGGCCGCTGGCCTGCAGCCCTGCTGGCCTGGATCTGTGGCGGGGAGCTGCCCAGGAGGCGGGGGTGGAAGAGAATGGGTTGGCCACCCGGTCCTCTGGCTCTTGCTTGGAGGGCCCCTTTGACCCACATGGTCGGCTGCGTTCAGGCAGCTGAGTCTCACTGCCTGATCCACTTGCTCTGTGCCCATGATGGACTCACTTCTCTGCTTCGGGCCTCAGTTTCTCACTCTGTGAAATGGGGATAAAGGTAGATCCAAGGGTGACTTGAGCCATGGCTGGAAGAAGGTGGCCGCCGAGGCTCTGGGCCGTGGCTTGGCCCGGAGTCTGGACGTGCCAGCTGTGCGTGGGGTGGTACGTGTGTATTCAGAGCCCCACAGTCACCCAGGAAGATGCCTCTGCCTCCTTTACACATGGACCCCACGGCCGTGACCTTGCAGGCAGGGAGGAGCCATCACCCCGGCTCCTGGGCTCAGTGCCAGCCACAGGCACCAGAGAAGCTGGGAGTGGCCTGGGGCACTTGGCACGTGTCTGCCCAGCCCACGAGTGCACCTGTGCCTGCTGCCTTCTTCCCCTCTTCTGGCCTCGAAGCCGCGTGGACCCAGAGCCCTGGGCTGGCACGTCCCTTCCCCCACGCTGGTTCCCAGCTGCCCGCTCTCTGGGTGCCCTCAGAGTGACGCAGGTCCCCACGCCATTCTTCTTGGGGTTCCATTACATCCCCGCTGGTGACCGTGGCCATGCGAGCCTGGGGCTTTGAGGGCCCTGCCAACCACGGGAGAACACAGGGTGCAGGGCAGATGGGCGCCGTCACTCCGACCCTCCCGGGCCCGAGGAGCAGCTGGCGTGAGGCCCCGAGCTCTGGCTCCCATCTGAGAGTTGGCAGGGGACTCTCAGGGTGGGGAGGGCCCCGCCCAGCACTGCCCTCCCCATGCCCGAGGTGGGGGGGATCCAGGACCCGAGGGGTGAACTGTGGATTTCCTGAGCTGCAGTCAGATGTAGACAGAGTGAACTCTTTCCCGGGCTGCATGGCTCGGGCAGTGGGGCCGGAGTGGGTGAGGCGCCAGCTTGGGTCCAGCTGCACCTGCAGCTGGATGCTACGTGGTGTGGGACTGGGGTGACAGCAGGTTCCTGGGGCAGGGCAGGGCCTACAGCACGCCCAGGTGAGGACCCACCTTAGGTCCTTGGACAAACCTTTCAGATACAAAGGAAGGCCCTAGTCCTGCAGCCCCACCGCCGCCCTGGGGGACCCGTGAGCACCCAGCTGGGGAGCAGCTGGCTCTCGGGGCACCCTGGCATCTGCACCCTCAGCAGCCGGTTGTTCCGTGGCCCCTCCCACAGCTGGCACTGCCAGGCCTCTCGGCGCTGTGCCCATCTGATCCGGCGCCCGGGGTTTGTGTGTCCTGATTCCTGGGGAGCACTGGCAGCTCCCAGCCCCACAACTGGCGCCCTGGCCCCCACCTGTTGTCAGGTCACCCTCAGGCGGGGGCCCCGTGGCCCTTCCCTCCTCCCCCAGCCCCCAGGTGTCCTCCCCAGGGACTCTCCCGGGGGCCACACCCACCCCTCTGTCTCCTGCTCCCCTCCCCTCAGTGTCGCCTCTCCCCTGGCATGTCCCAGACAGCCCCCTCCTGCAGCCTCAGCCCCACCCCTCCCCCCTCCCTGTCCCAGTTCAGGCCTTGGCCTGGCTTCCTGTCTATCACAGCAGTCCCATCCCACCCCCAAGTCTGTCCTCATCAGCTCCGAGAGCCATGTCCCCTCCTGGGAGACCCTTGCCTGTCCTGGTCCCTGGATGCCCTCCCCTCCCCCTGCCATGATGGCGACGCTGAGCCCTCGGCTGCCCCGACCTGCCCCGGGCTCCCTGGTACAGACCTTGCCCCTCCAGGGCCCCGTCCTGACTCCACTCCTAGTGCTTGGGGCAAGTGGGCGGGGCCTGCGCTGCCAGGACCCCTGTGAGCAGCGGGAGCTGTGGCAGGGGGTGGGGCGGTGGTGCCTGCCCACCTCACCCTCGGTGCCCCGCCCGAGCCGGGCTGCAGCCGCCCTACCTGGCACCATGCCCCCTTCCGTCGGGGCCTCACCCTCGGCCTGGGCGGCTGAAATGGAAACCCTGAAACACAGCCAGGGTTGACTTTGCTAAATGGCGATTGGGGGCGGGGGTTGGCGAGGGGGCCTGTTGGTGTCACGGCGTGGCCCCAGACCAGTTTCTCACCGAGTCACCAGCCCCTTCTTCCTCCGTGCCACCAGCAGGCTGGGTGAGTCACTGGGCCGCCCCTTCCTGTTCTCCCTTCTTCTCTGCCCCTCCCCCCCGGCGCAGGGGTGGCCTCGCTTCTCCCCGCAAATGCTGACAGCCACAAGCGGGTGCTGTCCCCAGAGGCCAAGGTCTCCCTGATGTTTCCCCAGGGCTGAGCAGGGGAGGACGGAAGTGGTGCAGGGCCAGACTCGTGTGTGTGTGTGTGTGTGTGTGTGTCTGAACTTGGCCTTGACCTCAAGGAGCTCCGCCTCCATGCAAGGCCAGCCACGGGCAGGTTCTTCCTCCTGGAGGCTGCTGGGGTCGGTGGGGTCCCTGGGACCTGCCTGGAACAGCTGTGCAACCTTGGACGCAAGAGATGACCCCTGCCTGCCCCACAGGGGAGGGGACGCCAGGATCCCACAGCGGGTGCCGTGGTGGCATCAGGGTGTGCTGGGGGCCACGTACTTGGTGACGTCACGGTCTCTCCTGTTCTCTGCCCACAGGGGAGCCAGGATGGCGGGGAGGAGGTGACCTGCGCCACCCCTTGTCCACCCTCTGAGTGGCACCACCATGCAGAAGCCCAGCGGTCTGAAGCCCCCCGGCCGCGGGGGGAAGCATTCGAGCCCCGTGGGCCGCACGTCCACTGGGTCGGCCTCGGGGGCGGCGGCGGCGGCGGCAGTGACAGCAGCGGCCACAGCCACTGGCTCCAAGGAAGGTGCGTGGGGCCCAGGGAGGTGGGTGCGGGCCAGGCTGCGGTGGGGCTGGGGTGACCTGGAGGAGCCCCCAGGCCACTCTGTGATCCCCAGGGGTCCCTGGAAGTCCTTCTTGATGTGTGATTCCTTGAGAAGCTTTAGCCACACAACAGGCTCTGTGCGCATTGTTCCTGGTCCCTTGTCAGGCCCCCCTGGAGATGAGGAACGGGGTGCGCAGAGGCTGTCCCTGGTCACCGAGCCCGTGGGTGAGACCCAGCCAGGAGCCTCACGCCCGCCTCTTTCTCATTTGTTCCCCGCCAGCGGAGCCATTGTGCCCTTGAACCCTCCCTCATCTGACCTCCTGCCCACCGTCCTCCTGCTGGTGGGCGGCTGGTCGGGGGAAGGCGGGGCACGCGTGGCCGTGGGGAAGCTGTGAGCTGATTGGGCACCAGCTGGCCACTGTGGAGTACTGGGGAATCCGACGGGGTTGCTGTGGCCCCTGCTCCCCTTCCCCGGATATGGCCCTCGGGGTCCGGGCCCAGGGCTCCGGTCTTGTAGGAAACGGTGTAGTATTTGCACAGAGCCCCTGACCTTTACTGTTTTTGTAAAGTTAAGCTTCCTGATCCTTTTTTAAAAAGAATGTTTTTAAAAATTTGTCAGAAAGGCAGAGAGAGTGAGAGATCTTCCATCCGCTGGTTCACTCCACGGTGCCTGCAACAGCCAGGGCTGGGCCGGGCTAAAGTGGGTGCAGGGGCCCAGGCACTCGGGCCATCGTCCACTGCTTTCCCAGGCCACAGCAGAGAGCTGGACTGGAAGTGGAGCAGCCGGGATTCGAACCGGCGTCCATATGGGATGCTGGCGCCACAGGTGGCGGCTTCACCCACTGCACCACAGTGCCAGCCCTCCCCCCAATACTTTCGATCCCCAATTGGACAAGCCTGAGGCTGGGGAACTTGGGGGAACGGAGGGCCGGCCCGATCGGTGTGTTGGTCACTGTCCCCGCACCTATTCTTTGCCCAGTTGTCGCCATGATGCCGTCTTATTTTTCCCGCTGATAAATAACACTGTAAGGGACATCTCTGGGCACAAGTCCTTGCTTTGATTAGACCGGTCAGCAGAGTAAGACACTGTGTGCTTCCCGGGTCTGGCTCCAGGGAAGGACAGAGGCGAGACTGGACAACCTGGGCCCCGGGCAGGGGCTCGAGGGACGTTGGAACCGAGGGCACAGGCAGCTAGTAAAACCCTGGCTCTGGCAGGGCCAGCCAGGCCGCATGAAGCCAGGGAAGCTGTGGGCACTGCCCGGGGTGGCCTCTTAGGAAGGGCCTTGGTGGGGGGCGTTCCTAAGCAACAGGAAGAAGCCAGGCAGGGGGAGAGCAAGATCCAGGTGGAGGCAGCAGGTGATGCAAGGGCCCTGAGGCAGGAACGGCTTTGGTTTGTTAAGAAGGAGAAGAGAGGGGCTGGCACTGTGCCGTAGAGGGTAAAGCCACCACCTGCAGTGCCGGCATCCCATATGGGCGCTGGTTCAAGTCCTGGCTGCTCCACTTCTGATCCAGCTCTCTGCTAATGAGCTTGGGAAAGCAGTGGTAGATGGCCCAAGTCCTTGGGCCCCTGCACCTGTGTGGGAGACCTGGAAGAAGCTCCTGGCCCCTGGCTAATGGCTTTGGATCAGCCCAGCTCTGGCTGTTGTGGCCACTTGGGGAGTGAACCAGCAGATAGAAGACCTCTCTCTAAATCTGCCTTTCAAATAAATTAATTAATTAAAAAAAGAGAGAGACTAGTCTGGATGGAGAGGAGGGGGTAGGTGGGGAGAGGCGGCAGGGGCAGGCTGTGGTGGGCGGGTGGTTTGTGCTCACTGCCAGGCCAGGGGAAGCCGCAGTTGTCACTAGCATGAGTGGGCAGTCAGGGAAGACTTCCTAGAAGAAGCCTGAATGCGCTCACCCTTGAAGATGGTGGCAGGTTCTAAGAGGAGGAAGCAGGACCTGCAGGCAGTGGGGGGGCCAACCTGGGCAAAGGCACGGGGTGGGCTGAGCTCGCTGCCGTGGGAGAAGCCTAGAGCCTGGAGCAGGACACCAGCCAGGCCCACCCTCAGGGCTAGGAGCTGGGGCTGGGGGGACCTTCAGAGAGAGAACCTCATGGGTACCTGTTGGATTCTTTCCTCCTTACCCGCTCCCTGATCAAGAGAGGCCTGGATTCTGGCTCTCCTGCCCATGCTGTGTGGCCCTGGGGGAGTTACCCAACCTTTCTGAACCTCACCTGGCCTCAGGGAGACGAGTGAATGGGAAACGCCTGCTTGCCCCATTGTCCCCCCCACACCCACCCAGGGACTGGACCACTGGGTGAGTGGCCCGCTGCTCTGGGATGAGGGTTTGAGCTGGGTGGGCCACCTCCCAGGCTCCGGACCTGAGAGAGGAGGTGCCCCTCCTCCCACAAATGGCTGATTGATTGTAGAACCCTGCCCCATGCCCCACTCTGGGGACCATGGCAGCAAAAGCCTGCTGCCGGGTAGCCGCTGCCCTCCCACCCCCTCTGGCACCCGCCGCCGTCGCCTTTGCGGGTCAGAGCCAGACACCCTAGGCTGGGGGAGGGGATGGCGGCAGGAGCAAGGGACAGGGAGAAAGCCCGGCTGCCCAGGGCTACTTTTGTTCCCGCTCTGGGGTCTTGAGTAGCAGGAAACTCTGGAGGAAAGAGCAGGAGCAGGTGGGAGCCCCCTCCCCTGCCTGCTCTCTAGGGCTGTCCCCGCCCCCGCCCCGCCCTTAGGCTGGCCTGTGTGAGGGCCGCCTGGGCACCGTGGTGGGCAGAGAGAGCTGGCATGCGCTGTGGGAATTGGCGCCCTGGCTGCCTCCCAAAGCGTGAGCTCAGTATCCGGGCAGGGGGTCTGGCAAGGGCCGGGCCTGGACGGGGGCCCTGCTGCCCACCCCATGTTGTGGGGGAGGGGCTCCAGGGAGTCTCCCAGCAGGAGGCTGTCCCCGGTGGAAGGGGGAGGTGGACAGGAGGGTGGTCTGGGCCCCGGTGCTGGTGTGCAGAGGCCTGGGCGGAACGGCCAGTGCAGGAGGCAGAGCAACCCCGGGGGCTGCTGGGGAGGCGGGGCCCAGGAGCCGAGTGACGAGCAGGGACCAGCCTGGCAGCGGCGCTGAGGGGAGCATCAGGCGAGGAGGGCGTGTCAGGACTGCAAAGTGGGCTCAGTGGGCAGGGGCCAGCACCGGAGCCAGGCCCTCCAGGGGATGGGGAGCTGCTGGGGGGAGGGGACGTGGAGCAGCCTGCAGTGGGGTCAGGCAGGGTGTGACACTGCCCCGGGTCGTGTTGGTCTGCGTCCAGTGGGCCCAGGCCTTCCCTGGGTGGGGACTCTTGGGGCCACTGTCATGCCCCCTCTGTCCTGCCCCTCCGTTCCCCTGTGGTCATCCCCTGGGGCTGTCCCCATTGGATGGCACAGGGTTTGGCACCCACTGGGGCACAGCCCAGGTCTCGTTGTCTTTCTCCTCATTAACAAGCCGGCACAGCGGGCACCCTTCCTGCCGTGCTGCCTGGGGTCACGGGGCCGGGGAGGGGGCACGGCTGAGACTCACAGTGAGTGGGCTCCGCAGCTCTGCACCTGCTACCCCCCAGGAGGGGGCCGCTTGGGGGAGCCAAGTCCAATCCCAGCCCTGCACCGTCAGTCGGCGCCCCCGGCAGGTAGAACAGGGCCAGGGCTTCCTGTTCTGGTCAGGTTGCTCGCACCTGCCCCAGAGTCCTCTGCGGCCTCGCCTCATGCTGGGGACCCAGGTTGAGTGTGTCTGGGAGGTCCCCCAGGCAGGGCTCTGGACCCACTCAGGTCAGAGGGGGGCAGGTGGATGCCACAGTATAATCCCTTGTCCACTGGCCGTCCCCACCTGTGGGTGCTCTAGACCTGGGTGCCAGCCTGGAGGGCCCGCGGAGTTGGGCTGGAGTCCTGGGCCCGGCCCCTCTCCACCACGGGATGCGCAGATGCCTCCACGGGCCTCCGATCACACCCCCATGTCACGTGACAGGCTGGGGGTGCTGGGCACGTCTGGGCAGGACTGAGACCCCCGCCTCCTTCACAAGTGGCCAAGGTCAACTTCCTCCCTTCAAGGGCAGCTTCTCCGGCTCCCGCCCTAACCACATCCTAAACTTTTTAATGGCATGAGGACGGGGAAGCTGAGCTGCTCGGTGGCTGGGCAGCGGGGGAGGGGGCGCGGGGGGGCACGAGCAGCCTCCCTCACGCTCCTGACGTCGGCTCTATCGACCCGGGAGGCAGGGGCCGGCGCCTGCCCAGTAGCCTTCTCCGTGCCCGTGGCCGCCTCCATGCCGTGGGCTCTTCCATGGGGAGCTGGCTCTGCGTTTTCCAGGGTAAGCCCTGCTGCGCGTCCCCTTTCCCTCGGGGTCCCTGCGCTAGACCTGCCTGGTGGGAGACAGGAGAAGGTTCCCCTGTGACTCAGGGAGGGGGCTGGGCTGAGTGGAGCAGTCCTGGGTTGGGGTCCACCCGGCGTGTGGGGTGACAGTGCAGAGGCAGAGTCCCTGGGGGGTTCTGGGGGGGGCCAGTGAGATTCTGAGGGGCCCCGCCCCGCCTTGGTCCAGGTGAGCTGGGTGGGGCCTACCAGCAGGTGCTGTGGGAGGGCAGGCTCAGGTGGGGGGACCTTCTGAGGGTTGCTAAGGAGACCCCTTCCCTGAGTCTCTGGTCGCGTCTGCCTCTGAACACTTAGTGGGGAGAGAGAGGGGGCTGGGGGTGAGGGCAGGGCATTTAGGAATGGCCATAGGGAAAGGAAGGCAGCTGTGGCCAGGGCATAGCGCAGTCCCGGGGCTCGAGGGTGGACAGCGCCGTCCATGTGGGCCCGCCTCCCAGGGCTCCTGTTCCTGTCCGCAGGGGCGGCCGTGCAAGCCGGAGCAGGAGGGAGCCCTGCAGGGCAGGGGTGGGGGGGAGCCAGGGAGGGCTGCGGGGTGAGGGGGTTGGAGCCCATCTGGATGCCGGGCAGGAGTTGCTGGAAAAGCCTGCACTTGGCGCTTCGCTGGGCCGGCCCTGGTTTCTGGCTGCGTGGGCTGAGCGCTCGCCTCCCTCCCAGGGGTGTCTGGGTTGGATGCTCCGTCGCGTGGTCTCCTAGTTTGCAGCCCCTCCTTGGTCGTGGCGCAGGCTTACACAGCAGAGGCCCTGACAAGTCCTGTAGGGTTGAGCGCCAGATGCTTGTTTTCCGTCTCGGAGGTCGCAGGGGCAGAGGGCAGAGGTCATCGCACTCCTCCATTCGTGGCAAGTTGTCCCCTGGGTCCTTCCTAACGGATCCCGTTTGTCCCAGGCCCGGGTATCTTCCTTGCTGGATGTGGGGATGCTTGAACTCCACGTTCCTTTTTGCTTTCCCCTTTAAAAAAAAATTATTTGAGAGGCAGAGTCACAGAGACAGAGGGAGAGATCTTCCATCTGCTGGTTAACTCCCCAAACGGCTGCAGGAGCCAGGGATTTGCCCGGCTGAAGCCAGGCGCCTGCGACTCCATCCAGGTCTCCCCTGTGGGTACAGGGGCCCAAGCCCTTGGGCCACCTTCCGCCGCTCCCCC
Source organism: Lepus europaeus (assembly GCF_033115175.1). Taxonomy (NCBI): domain Eukaryota; kingdom Metazoa; phylum Chordata; class Mammalia; order Lagomorpha; family Leporidae; genus Lepus; species Lepus europaeus. The sequence continues at coordinate 50,970,869 of NC_084847.1, read as the reverse complement.
AGCAGGGAGCCGGACTGGAAACGACACAGAGGCTGAGACTGGAACGGGCGCTCTGGTAGGGGATGCTGGCTTCGCAGACGGCAGCCCTGCCCATCACCACGCCTTTATGTGGCACAGAGGCCCTCGCTGGGCCTCAGGGCCACGGGGTGCGGCTTCCCAGCCTCTCCCATTGGTGCCCTCCCTAGTACAGCCGCACAAAGCAGACTGAGGCCATGACCTTCAACGCTGGGCATTCCCGGTAGCATAACAGCCTCTAGTGAGATCCTGGGAAAACACCGCTGTTGGCTGCTCCTGCGCTTTCCCAAGGTCTGAGTTTCTGAAGTTATTTTCTCTATGGTGGAAACGTTGTAGATTTTCTTCCCAACTCCGCGGCCAGCGGCAGAACGTTGGCAACTTGAACTTGGCCATGGTGGTGGTGGGGGAATTGACCCCATGGAAATCGGCACACACTGCAAGGCAGGGCTTCGTTGGGCTTTGCTCCCGGATAGCCAGTGAGTGAGCCTTTGCCAGCTCCACCCTGCCCAGGACACACGGGTGGAGAGGGCAGTGGACAGAGCTTGTCCGCTTGGGGAACAGGAGGGGTCGGAGCAGGGGACCAGGGTGTCTGGGAGGCAGGTTCTCGCTGGTGGAGAGAGCCTGATGGATCTCCACCACACAGATAGGGCATGGGGCGCATCTCCTCCCTTCTGCGTGTTTGCTAAGTACCCAGCATCTGTCCTCGTGCCTGCGTGGTGCCTCTGCCCTGGCGGCACAGCCGGCTGGGTAACCGGCAGGCGGTGGCCGTGTCCTGCGTGTGCTGGCATCTGGGCTGTGTCGCGACGTGGCGTCAGGCAGAGGGAGGGCCAGCGAAGGCGATGGGTGCAGCAGCTGAGACACCTGCGTCCTATATGGCAGAGCCTGGGTTCGAGTCCCGGCTCTGCTTCCAATTCTAGCTCCCTGCTCATGCGCACCCCGGGAGGCAGAAAGTGATGGCCCAAGCACTTGGGTCCTTGCCGCCCCCATGGGAGACCCGGATCGAGTTCTGGGCTCCTGGCTTCAGCCTGGCTCAGTCCCAGCTGTTGCAGGCATCTGGAGGAATGAGCCAGCACGTGGGAGATCTGTGTGTGTGTGTGTGTGTTATAAATACCAGTTGCAAATTTAAAAACTGAGGGGAGGCTAAATACACTCCGATAACAGAGCCACTCCTGGGACAGGGACAGCAGCTTGGTCAGGAGCCCTGGTGACCCCCCCAACACACACCCCAGTCCTGCTGCCTGGGGATCAGGGTCCCCACACATGAGCCGTGGGGGCCCAGCACATATGCGCAGCGTCAGGCCTGGTAGGCTCACCCCAGCACACGCTGGGGTTAGGTTTGGGTGAGGCGCTTTGCTTCTTACAAACAGCGGTGACTCGTGTCTTCGAATTTTTCTGCAGTGGCCGTGAGATGCAGCACGGGGCGGGACACGGAGGGGCTCTCTCTGTCCGAGAACCGTGGCGGGGAGGGCTAAGGACAGTAGGGAAGACCAGGGGCGGGGGACAGCCCCGCGGCTCTCACTTGGACATCAGAGCCTGCCCTGAGCAGGCAGCGCAGGCCGACTTGCAGTGGGCGCCTGGTGCCCCTCGGGATGCTACAGAGCAAGAAAGGGCTCGGGCTTCCGTGTGCATCGGGGGAGGCACACAGGATCCAGAGTTGGGATAAAGAGCAGAGGACAGAGGTGGAAGGTGATGGCGGTGGGGGGAAGGCTTCTCCGAGGAGGCGACGGAGCTGGACCACGCAGGGCGCTCAAGGCTGAGCCTTCCCTCTCCCGTGCCTGGGCCTTGTGGCTCTCAGTCCCTTCCTGAGCTGTGCGTGGAACATGGCTGCTGGTCCCGAGTATCCCACCCTTGCCTCTGTCATCCCTCCTCTGGCCTCTAGCATCCAACACAGGGTCAGTGAGTTGGGGATCCCTGCTGACTGAGATGGACAGCCATGGAGGCAGGCTGTTGTCCCCGCTCCCCTGGGCAGGGCAGGACCCAAGTCCCCACGAGTGGAGAGGAGAATGCCTTTACGTCTGGGTTCCCCCATCCCCGGGGAGCCCCCCACCTGCTGTCGGCCTGGCCCCCAGCTGCTGCCACCTCCCCCAGGCCCCTTAGCCCTTCTCATCAAAGTTCTGCTTTGAACTTGAGACCAGCGATAAGTCCCTTTGTGCCTTTGCGTTCCCTGGACGCGGACCCTGTCTGGGAAAAGGCTCAGCTGCTTGTCCAGTAGGTCTGTGTCGCTGGGCCTGCCTGAGCCCGGCTGGAGGAGGGCATAGCTGGCTCTGACTGCCACATACTGGCTTCCCCAGGGTTGAAGTGGGACGTGCAGAGTGGGAGGGTCAGACGCAGGGGGAGACTGAGGCACGGGCGTGGGCCTGTGGGGGGATATGCCAGGCCCAGCCGACATGGGGCACCTGGCCCCCTGGAGGACCGGGGGCCTGTCGGGGATCATCCAGCCTCGGCAGCTGCGGCTGGCCTCCCGGCATGCCTGGGGAACCTGACGCTGTCCCCAGGAGGCGGGGGCAGCTGAGGGCACCACTATAAAAGAGGAAAAACAAGTCCCAGCAGCCACACGCGGGGCCCCAGGCTTGGGCCCTGGATTTTAGCAGCTGTTGCAAACAGCTGGTCCCTGGGCCTGTGACCCCACCTCCTCCCAGAAGGGGCGGGGTGGGACAGAGAAGATTACCTGGGCAGGGACAGCTGGGCAGCAGCGGGGCCCCTGTCCCCTCCCTGGGCCTCCCTCCTGCTCTTTCTTATTGGGCTTCAGAAGTTCCAGTGTGCGAGCAGGCAGCAGGTGATAGCCGAAGTGCCTGGGTCCCTGCCACCCATGTGGGAGACCTGGTGGACTTCCTGGCTCCTGGCTTGAGCCCCAGCTGTTGTGGGCATCTGGGAGTGGAGGGAACCAGCAGGTGAAAGATCTCCCTATGTCTCTCTCTCTCTCTGTTTCTCTGCCTTTGTTCAAATAATGACATGAAAATAAATAAATTTTGCAAAGCATGTTTATTTTGGTGCAGACGCATTTCAAAACCCACGCGTAGCTTTTTAATGAGCATTTTCCATCAATTCCTGGATGAGCCCTTGTCCGTCACAACCCTAGCTGCTGTTGAGGGTGACGCTGGGGCTCCCTAGCTGGCCTCCCCCTGGGGGAAGGGGCCAAGGGTGGGGGGCAGCACCTGCTGTGTGACTTCCTCCCCATCAGCTGCTTCTCTGAGCGGCTGTCCCTAAGGAAGGGGGAGTCGGAGCCTTTGAGAGCAGTCAGGGCTGGTGTGGACGCATGCAGGGGTGTGTGCGTGATGGGGCAGGGGCGGTGCGTGGGTGGGCGGGGCGCGTGGTGTCCCAGATCCCCGTAGAAGCTGTAGTGATACAGGGAACTGGCCAGCCGCAGTCTACACGATCCGGGTTTTGGGGCCCGTGCCCAGCACCCGTATGTTGCATGAACGGGAGTGGTCTGCACCCGGAGCCAGGGAGGGGCCTTTGGCTCTGCTGCCCACCGTCTGGGAGCCTCAGGCTGCTCATCAGATGAGACTCGGGAGCTACTGGCTGTCGAGCTCAGCACAGAGCCGCAGTGCAAGGCTGTGGTCCCGCAGTCAGCGCCTCCCACACTGGCTTTCCAGGCCCCCCAGGGGGAGCACCCCCTTTCTGGGCCACCCCTGAAGCTCTGTCCTTGTGAACTGGCGCCAGCTTCCTGGAGCCCCTGGGAGCATCCAGCCTGGCACGGGGCCCAGGGGCTGCTGGTGGGAGCTGGCAGAAAGAACCGGAAACAGGCAGCTCTCAGGGGGCGTGGCCGCGGCCACTGGTCATCCCGTTCTCCGTGTCACCCACCCGCCAGCATCCGGAGCGGAGGATCCTCCACCGGATATTTGCTCTGGCAGGAAGGGAGCCCAGGACACGGGATGGGCACAGTGGCTCCTGTGTGGGCCCCAGGACCGGGTGACTCCATCATCAGGGACCTAGGGCCAGCTGCGCCCCTTCATTCTGTATGCATAGCTCATCCTCCCCACCCCCCAGTTCTGCTGAGCAAGGCCCCTAAGGCCAGGCCAGGGCAGAGGCGTCCGTGGGGAGTGGATTCTCCTGTACTTTCCTGGCCCCTCAATGCCTGAGACTGTGGCTGTCCCCGGCTGGCGAGGGACAGGCCTGGAGCTGTGTGGGGCAAGGGTTGAGGTACAGGGACCCTCCCAGCACAGCTGGGTCCCGGCTAGGGCCGCAGCGATCTCGGGTTAGCACGCTGGAGTGTGGAGGTGGCTGGAGGTGGCAGCTTGTGGTCTCGGCCCTGGGTTTTGAGGGGAAAGCCATTGTATTTGAAGAAGTGTCTCTCTAATCTTAAAAAAAAAATTTTTTTTTAAGTTTACTTATTTATTTGAAAAACAGAGTTAGAGCTCTTCCATCTGCTGGTTCACGCCCAGATAGCCACAACAGCTGTGAAGCCGGAAGCCAGGCCCCTGCACCCAGGTCTCCCACCTGGACGGCAGGGGTCCAAGGGCTTTCTCTAAGCCTGGAAGCTTCTCGAAGAGCCGGAAGAGCAGGGGAGGTTGGCGGGGAGGGGGATGCCTGGGGCCCAGAAGGGGCTCCGCCTGCCCGCCTGGCTCCGGTTCCCCGGCGCTGACCGCGTCCTCTCCTTGCCCGCAGGCTCGCCGCTGCACAAGCAGGCGTCCGGCCCCGCGCCGGCCCCCGCGGCCGCCGCCCCCGCCGAGAAGCCGGGCCCGAAGGCGGCCGAGGTGGGCGATGACTTCCCCGGCGACCTGGTGGTTGGCGAGCGCGTGTGGGTGAACGGCGTGAAGCCGGGCGTGGTGCAGTACCTGGGCGAGACGCAGTTCGCGCCGGGCCAGTGGGCGGGCGTGGTGCTGGACGAGCCGGTGGGCAAGAACGACGGCGCGGTGGGCGGCGTGCGCTACTTCGAGTGCCCGGCGCTGCAGGGCATCTTCACGCGGCCGTCCAAGCTCACGCGGCAGCCGGCGGCCGACGGCTCCGGCAGCGACGCGCACTCGGTGGAGTCGCTCACGGCGCAGAACCTGTCCCTGCACGCGGGCACGGCCACGCCGCCGCTGGGCGGCCGCGTCATCCCGCTGCGGGAGAGCGTCCTCAACAGCTCGGTCAAGACCGGCAACGAGTCCGGCTCCAACCTCTCGGACAGCGGCTCGGTGAAGCGCGGCGACAAGGACCTGCGCCTGGGCGACCGCGTGCTGGTGAGTGCGGCCGGCGGGGCGGGCGCTGGGGCGGGGCCATGCCTGGGGTTTGGGGCTGGGTGGGCGTGGTCAGGCCTGGGGCTGGGTGTGGACAGCATAGGGGCGGGTTGCTTGGTGGGCGTGGCCAGGCCTGGGGGCGGGTGCTGGGGCGGGGCCATGCCTGGGGCGGGGCGCCTGGGGGTGTGGTCATGCCTGGGGCGGGGCGCTGGATGGATGGGGCCAGCCCAGGGGCGGGGCACTGGATGGACATGGCCAAGCCTGGGCAGTGGCGCAGAGTGGGTGTGGCCAGGCCTGGGTGGGCTTGGGTGGGCGTGGCTATGCATGGGTGGGCGCTGGATGAGCATGGCCAGGCCTAGGTGGGCTTGGGAGGCCAGGCCTGGGTGGGCGTGGGTGGGTGCTGGATGGGAGTGGCCATGTCTGGAACGGGGCGTTCGATTTCTGTGGCCAGGCCTGGGGGTGGGTGGGTTGCTGTGTGGGCGTGGCCAGGCCTAGGGGGCAGGGGGATGCCCACTCCTCAGCAGCGCCACACCCAGGCCGGGTCAGCAGCCAGGGGGAGCCGGAGCAGGACCACGCAGGACCAGGGGAGCTGGGGTAGTGGAGACGGAAGTGGACTCGGGAGGTATCAAAAGGCAGCTGGGGCAGTGTCCAGGAAGGAGGCTGGCCTGGTGGTCCCCTGTGCCTTCCTGTCCAGGGAGCTTGCCTCCAGCCTCCTGCTGCTCAAACTTTGTGGGGCCGCCCCCACCTGGCCGGTACTGCGGCCAGGCAGCTGCACCCCTGGGTCATGGACCAGGGAGGGCCAGTCCAGACTCAGAGACCCAGGCCCTGCCACTCACCGCCCAGATGAGCACAGGGAGGCTCAGAGAGGGCGCACAGCACCTCCCGGGCAAAGCTGGGTGGGGGCTCTGAGATTCTGCCTACCTGCCCGGAACACACCCTTTGCATCCCGCACCTGCTGTGTGCCCAACGGTCAGAGAGGGGCCTGGCAGAGTCTTATCAGCTGAAGTTGGCTGTGGGGCATGATGGGGCATGATTAACAAGGCATAGAGAAGGGGCGAGAGTGGCCCCTGGTGGCTCTGAGCAGTGCCCCAGGGTGCATCCCCAGCTGACAGGTGACACAGAGAGATGGCGGAGGTGCACATGTAGCTTTGGCAGGTGTTGTAGGTCCAGTGCCCCGAAAGTGGTGGCTCGGTGCGGTGTGGGGTGCAGGTGTCCTCATGTGGAGCCCAGAGGCCTCTGCTGCGCCCCGTCCCAGGAAGGACGCGGGGTCAGGTGAGGCAGCGAGGCGTACCTGAGGGGCTCCTTCCTGGAGGAGGGGGGAGCAGAGGGGCTCCGCCTCCATGGGCTCTGTTCCTTGGAAGCCACAGAAACATCCCGCAGAGAGTGGCCTCAGAGAACATTCCAGAAACCTGCCCTGGGCTGACCTGCTGGCAGGCAGGGCTGGGAACTCCCCAGCGCTGAGGTCAGGGCTGGACCCTGACCTGAGGCCTCTGCGTTTGTTGTTTGTCTCCAGTGAGTCACTGGTTTTACTTCCCCAGAGAAACCAGGGACTTCTGCCTGCTTCTGCTGTTGCTTTGTGAGACCTGAGATGGGAGGGGGTTCACCGGGAGGGAGTCCAGCCCCCAAGATAGTGGCCAAGTGGAGGGGCGGGGCCTGGCCTGCTGTGGGGGCAGGGGACTCACTCGGGGATACCTGGGGCTGAAGTCCCCAGCAGTGACAGCATCAGGCTCTGGTGCACGTGCAGAGTGCCAGGAACCCACGTTCATTGCTGGCTGGGGTCAAAATGGGACAGCCATTTGGGAGACAGCTCGGCAGGTTCTTTTTTTTTTTTTTTTTTTTAAATGTATTTCGAGAGGCAGAGAGACAGCCCAGTGGTCTCCCATCTGCTGGTTCACTCCCCAGATGGCTGCAACAGGCAGGGCTGCGCCAGGCCAAAGCCAACAGCTGAGAACTCTACCCCTGGTCTCCCACGTTGGGGGCAGGGGCCCAAGTATTTGGGCCACCACCTGCTGTTCTCTCAGGCACGTTAGCGGGGAGCTGGAGCGAAAGTGGAACAGCCGGGACTCGAACCGGCGTCCATATGGGATGCCGGTGCTGCGGGTGGAGGCTTTCCCTGCTGCACCAGGGCGCCGGCCCCCAAGCAGGCTGACATGCTGGCTGCTGTGTGGGCCGGAGCCCAGGGAGTGCAAGCCGCGACCTGAGCCCATCCTGTGCCACTGTCTAGCTGGTGCACAGTCACTCGTGTCTAACACTCCTGCTAATGGGGGCTGAGGGGGCTAGAGAAGGATGGGAGGGGCTTCCTTCCTGAGGCTGGGGGGGGAGGGGCTCACCTGAGACCCCCCTACACACCCGAGGGGAGGAGCCGCAGGTGGAGGCGGCCCGGCTGGTGGGGAGGAGGCGGCAGCTGTAGCAAGGAGCGAAGCCCTGTGAGTTCCGCTCACCGACCACTCTGAACTTCAGTCCATTCTACCCGGTATGGGGCAGTGGTGCCCACCTCATGGAGCTGCCTGGCACACAGTCCTTAAAGGGATGGTGGGAGTGAGGGCCGGTGCTGTGGCATAGCGGGTTAAGCTGCTGCCCATGACTCCAGCATCCCATATGAGCACCAGTTCAAGTACCAGCTGCTCCGCTTCTGATCCAGCTCCCTGCTAATGCGCCTGGGAAAGCAGTGGATGACGACCCAAGTGCTTGTGTCCTTGCCACGCACATGGGAGACCTGGAAGAAGCTTCTGGCTCCTGGCTTCAGCCTGACCGTTGCCACCGTTTGGGGAGTGAACCAGCAGATGGAAGACTTCTCTTTCTCTATCACTCTGCCTTTCAAATAAATAAATAATTTTTTTTTTTAAAGAGATGGAATGGAGCTAGTTTTCATTAGGGGGCTGGTCTCTTCCAGGCCATATGAAGTGTGCAGTGGGGGTGACAGGAGAGAGTAACATTGAGAAAGAAACATTTAGGGGCAGGTGTTAAGATGCAGTGGTTTGGGCTGGCTCTGTGGCATAGCAGGTAAAGCCACCGTCTGCACTGCCGGCATCCCATGTGGGCACCGGTTCGAGACCCAGCTGCTCCACCTCCGATCCAGCTCTGTTAAGATTCTTCATGAGGCCGGCAATTGTGGCTCACTTGGTTAATCCTCCGCCTGGGGCGCCGGCATCCCATATGGCTGCCGCGTTCTAATCCCGGTTGCTCCTCTTCCGGTCCAGCTCTCTGCTGTGGCCCGAGAGGGCAGCAGAGGATGGCCCAAGTACTAGGGCCCCTGCACCTGCATGGGGGACCAGGAAGAAGCACCTGGCTCCTGGCTTCGGATCGGTGCAGATCCGGCCATGGCAGCCATTTGGGGAGTGAACCAACGGAAGGAAGACCTTTCTCTCTGTCTCTGTCTCTCTCTCTCTCTCACTGTCTATAACTCTACCTGTCAGGGGAAAAAAAAAAAAAAAAGATTCTGCATGAGACGCACATTTCCTGTACTGGAGTGTTTAGCATTGAGTCCCCGCTGCTCCGCTTCTAGCCTCCCGCTGCTACACCCACGTGGGAGACCGGATGGAGTTCCTGGCTCCGGGCTTCAGCCTGACCCAGCTGTTGTGGCCTTTGGGGAGTGACCCAGTGGATGGAAGATCTCGCTCTCTCTCTCTCTCTCTGTGTCTCTCTGCCTGTCAGAGAGACATTTGGGGAAAAAAGAAAGTCATGTTTAGGTTCCGTAGACGGGCGTGTTTACTCTCGGCCCCTCCCAAGCTTGCACTGGAGTGACAGGGGAGAGAAGGGAGTTTGTGTATTTTTTTTTTTTAAAGCTCCTAAGTCCTCAAGGACAAAGAGAAGGGGTGGGGGAGGCAGCTGTGTCAGAGCCGGGAGCGCACCGAAGCCAGGTCCGCGGGCAGCAGCCGGCGTTCCCCAGAGAAGCCGCAGAGACCTGGGCCAGCCCGCGGCAGCCTCTGGAGCCTGGCTGGCGTCGGGGACGGAGCAGGGGACCGGTCGAAGATTCTTTCGGGGCCGGTTGTTGGGCGCAGTGGCTGAGATGCTGCTCGGGATACCCGTGCCCTGGATGTGAGTCCCGGCTCTGCTTCCTCTTCCTGTTGGTGCAGACCCTGGGAGGCGCAGGTGCTGGCCCAGGTGCTTGGGTCTCCGCCGCGCACGTGGGAGAGCAGGACTAAGCTCCTGGCTTGGGCCTGGCCTAGGCCGGGCTACTGTGGACATTTAGGGATAGACAAGCAGATGGAAGATCTCTTCCTTTTCCTCTTAACTACATTTTTTGTTTTCAATTTTAAAAAAAGTATTTTTTTGCCACTCCCCCACCCCCCTCTCTGCCTGGCGACCGCCCTGATGCTGACATCTTGGCTTGAGACGCTCCAGGTGGGCTGCACAGGAAAAGGAGAGAAAATCGCCCCTTGGCTTCTATACCTTCATCCCCCACCAAGATTTCTAGAAACTTCTCTGGAGAAAATGGCCCATCCTCTGAGAAATAAAAGAAGTAATACAAGCATTAAATATGAACAAAACGCTGCTGGATAGGTGGCTATGAATATTCATGGAAATGTAAATATTCATGAGGACATGAATATTCAGTGAACAAAAAGCTCTGGGAAATGGAAAAAAAAAAAAAAAGATGTGATTACAGAAATAAACTCCACCAAAGCGTCAGGAGAGGAAGTTAAAGGACTCTCAGAAAATACAGCAAACAGCGGCGGGTGGCACGGCATGGCTGGCTACGCCGCCACTCGGGGCGCCCACATCCTCTGCCTGGTGCTGGGGTTCAGGTCCCCGCTCTGCTGCTGACCCCACCTTCCGCTCATGTGCATCTGGGAGGCAGCAGGGGCTGGCTCGAGTGCTTGGGCCCCTGCCACCCATGCAGAAGACCCGGATGGAGTTCCAGGCTCCTGCCCGAGCCTGCCCCAGCCTTGGCTCTTTTGTCCAATCGGGGAATGAACCAGCAGATGGAAGATCTGTCTCTCCTCCTCTGTCACTCTGCCTTTCAAATAAATGAGTTTTCTTTTTCTTTCTTTCTTTCTTTCTTTCTTTCTTTCTTTCTTTCTTTCTTTTTTTTTTTTTTTTTTTTTTTTTGACAGAGTGGACAGTGAGAGAGGGAGACAGAGAGAAAGGTCTTCCTTTTGCCATTGGTTCACCCTCCAATGGCCACCGCGGCTGGTGCGCTGCCAGGTGCTTCTCCTGGTCTCCCATGGGGTGAGCACTTGGGCCATCCTCCACTGCACTCCCGGGCCACAGCAGAGAGCTGGCCTGGAAGAGGGGCAATCGGGACAGAATCCAGCACCCCGACCTGGACTAGAACCTGGTGTGCCGGCGCCAGTAGGCGGAGGATTAGCCATTTGAAAGTCAGAGTTACACAGAGAGGAGAGGCAGAGAGAGAGAGAGAGAGGTCTTCCATCTGCTGGTTCACTCCCCAGTTGGCTGCAACATCTGGAGCTGCGCTGATCTGCAGCCAGGAGCCAGCAACTTCTTCCGGTCTCCCACGCGAGTGCAGGGGCCCAAGGACTTGGGCCATCTTCTACTGCTTTCCCAGGCCATAGCAGAGAGCTGGGTTGGAAGAGGAGCAGCCAGGACTCGAACTGGCACCCACATGGGATGCCAGTGCTTCAGGCCAGGGCGTTAACCTGCTGCGCCACAGCACCGGCCCGAGTAAGTTTTCTTTTAAACAGTGGAGCAAAAAGGACTTGGCCGGTGGGACCAACTTGACAGTGACCATGGTTATGGAGAGGACAGAGAGGGAGGGGAAGGGACCAAGGACGTCATTCAAGAAAATTCCTGATGGACAAGGGTTTGGCCTTCATTTATTTGAAAGGCAGAGTGGCAAAGCAGGAGAGGGGGAGAGAGAGCTAGAGAGCTTCAGTCCACTGGTTCACTCCCCACCTAGCCGTAATGGCCAGGGCTGGACCAGGCCGAAGCCAGGAGCCTGAGACTCCATCTGGGTCTCGTGTTGTTGGCAGGGACCTGGGCTGTCACCCGCGGTCTTCCTGGGCACGTTAGCAGAGAGCTGGATCGGAAGTGGAGCAGCCAGGACTCAACCAGCATCCATATGGGATGCCGGATCCCAGGTGGCAGCCCAACCTGCTGGGCCACAGAGCCTTCCCAACCTGTCTCTTTGCCTTTCAAATAAAATTTTAAAAAAATCAAATAATTTAAAAAAGGAATGGGAGATCTGGATGGAGTTCTGGGCTCCTACCTTCAGCCTGGTCTAGCCAGGCATTTGGGAGTGGACCAGCAGGTAGAAGATTCTCTCTCTCTCTCTCCCTTTCAAATAAATAAGCAGAGATCTTTCTAAGGAAAGGATTGAACCCCCCTGAGTCTCTGTCCCCACTAACCAAGGCCTCCCTGTTACCCCAGCAGCCCAGTAGCTGCCATTCAAGCTACTGTTTAAGGAACAGCTGTGTTGCACACAACACACTGCGGGCAGTGCTGATCCCCACAAGAGCCCCCCCTACAGCTCAAGCACTGTGGCCCAGAGAGGGCGGGTAACGTGCCCCAGCTCACACAGCTCGCAGGGGTCACTGTCTGTGTCCCTGTGTCTGTTCCAATGCCTGCCTGGGCCAGCCTGGGAGGCACTGGGCGTCTCTCCTCCCTCGCCTCACCTTCCCAGGGGAGGGAAGAATGGGCTAAGCACCCTCTGGACCTGAGTCTCCCTGTGTGCCCTACAGGTTGGCGGGACCAAGACTGGTGTGGTGCGGTACGTGGGGGAGACTGACTTTGCCAAGGGCGAGTGGTGCGGCGTGGAGCTGGATGAGCCCCTTGGGAAGAACGATGGGGCGGTGGCAGGCACCAGGTACGGTGGGCTCCCACAGCAGGCAGAGGGGGGGATGCGGGAGCGGGGGATGGGTGCAGGGGCTGGGCTGCAGCATCCGAGGAAGTGTGTTGTGCCGGACACCATTATACAGGTGCTCTCTCTCGCAGGAGCCCGCTAGGTGCAGTGGTGGGATTATCGTCCCCTTTTACAAATGAGAGGGCAGAGGCCAGGGAGGTCACAGCTCAAGGTCGTGCCGGCTCGCCATGCTCCCTTCTCTGCACCAGCCATGGCTGAGTCGGGTGGGAGGGGCTGTGGTCCCTGCCTCCCGGGGGCTCCCCTGATGACACCTCAAATTATCAGGGCTGCACGCACACCGTCATGCATGGGTTCTGACTCTCGGAGGTGCTGGGTCAAGGAGGGGCAGAGGCTGTGGCTGGGCACCTCATGGGTGGGCAGCAGGTTGGTCTGTGAGCCGGGTCTGTCACATGTGTGGACCATGGCGAGGCTGCCCAAGGGCCCACACCAGCCGAGCCCGGGCCATGTTCTGCCCCAGTGAGGCTGTGAGGGCCCTGGGCACGGGGAGAGAGCCAGGCCTGGAAGGGGTGTGGGTTTGCTCTGGGAGAGGCCAGAAGAGAGCCCGCAGGCAGGGGCCGGCCGGGCTGAGCAGAGCCCCCCAGGGGGTGGGGAGAGACAGGAGGGGCAGCAGCTTCAAGTGACTTGGGAACCAGACGGCCACTTCCCAGGAGTGGTGCTGTGGCACAGTGATGCCGGCGTCCCAGATGAGGCCCAGCCAGGTCCCCGCTGCTCTGTTTCCATCCAGCTCCCTGCTAGTGCACCTGGGAAGGCAGTGGGTGACGGCTCAGGTACTTGGGGGCCCTGTCGCCCATGTGGGAGACCCGGATGGAGTTCCAGGCTCCTGATCTGTGTGGCTGTTTTGAGGAATGAACCAATTGGGTTGAAGACCTCTCTTCCTCTCCTCTCTCCTCTCTCTCTCTTTCTCTGTTTCTGCCTTTCAAGTAGATAAAAATAAATCTTTAAAAAAGACTATTTCTCGTGGTCCCATGTGGCACCCAAGACCAGAGGGGTTTCTTACCTTCTTTCTATCCTAGAGTAAGTGCAGGGTGGGCAGCAGCCCTGCCCCCACCCCCTGTTTACACCTTTGCTTCCCTGTGCAGGGAGCTGGCGGGATTCCATGGTGCCTGGGGGTGGCCATGGGGCAGGCATGCGAGTGGGCTGCAGCCCTGGCTGGGGTCCTCTTGAGGGGCCTGAGAGAGCCAGGCACACTGAGGCAGCTTTGTGACAGTGAACAAGTTCTCCGAGCCTTGATTTCAGTGCAGTGAACTTGGGGGTTTGAAGTGAGCATTCGCGCAAAAGGAACTGGCCTAGCGTGAGCCACAGAAGTAGTTATTACCCCCTCCTGCAGGGGATCTGAGGCTCCGGGCTCTGCTCACCTTTATTCTCGTGTAGGGAGTCACACGTTGTGGTCCCCAGGAGGTGTCTTCCTCTCTGCTCGGCTCTGCGGAGGTCTGGGGGCAGAGGGGCCCCCTCCGACAGTGCATCTCTCCTGCTTCCCCAGGTACTTCCAGTGTCCACCCAAGTTTGGTCTCTTTGCGCCCATCCACAAAGTCATCCGCATCGGCTTCCCGTCCACCAGCCCAGCCAAGGCCAAGAAGACCAAGCGGATGGCCATGGGCGTCTCGGCACTCACCCACAGCCCCAGCAGTTCCTCCATCAGCTCTGTCAGCTCCGTGGCCTCCTCTGTCGGGGGCCGGCCCAGCCGCAGTGGCCTGGTGAGGGCAGAGCTGGGAAGAGGGGAGGGTGGGATCTACACATTCCAGTCTGACCCCAGGGTGCTCTGGTCCCAGGCGTTCCTCCGATTGGGGCTTTTGAACAAAGCCCAAAGCATGTATCTTTTAATAGGGAAAATTGGTCCGTTTACATTTATTGCTGTCTTTACATTACTCTATGTTGGTAGCCTAGGCTCTTCCCTGGGAGTTATAGAGGGTTGTGCAGACATAGACAGGAGTTCAGAGAGCCTTGGCACAAGGAGGAAGAGGAAGGTGCTGAGTGGGTATGGGCAGAAGGCCTCTGTCCAGGCTCAGTCTAGGAGGTGAGGCTCCTGCTGTCCCAAGGTAGCATCATGAGCAGAGCCCTGGGGTCCTGTCTGGAGTTCTCTGAGCCTCCATCACGTTTCCCTCTGGCTGAGTTAGCAGGGGCCGGGTGTCCAGGGGCAGTGGCAGGAGGAGGAGCAGGACTCTGGAGCCAACCCGCGGTGCCCCAGGCCCCTGAGCCCTGCCTGTCCCCGCCCACCCTGCCCAGCTCACGGAGACCTCCTCGCGCTACGCCCGCAAGATCTCGGGGACGACAGCCTTGCAGGAGGCGCTGAAGGAGAAGCAGCAGCACATTGAGCAGCTGCTGGCCGAGCGGGACCTGGAGCGGGCCGAGGTGGCCAAGGCCACGAGCCACATCTGCGAGGTGGAGAAGGAGATCGCCCTGCTCAAGGCGCAGCACGAGCAGGTGGGCAGTGCACGGGGCCGCAGGGCCCCCGCCCGGGGCGCCCTCTCCCACCCATCTCACGAAGGGGCGTGCATGGGGCAGAGACGCTGGGGTGGTGCCAGGCAATGCTAAAACGGGGTCAGTACTAGCCACCCTCCTCCACCGCGGGCTTAGCCCTGGGGCAGCTGGTCCGCTTCCTTCCAGACTTTTCTCTCTGCGCGTGGGTAAGGACACGGACTTCCAGAACCAGGCCACAAACGTTCACACCTGCTTCGTGCCTGCTCACTTGGCGCAGGCTTCTTCCAGCTCATGGGAGAGTCTTTGCCGTCCCGGTGGCTGCACGGCCCTCGGTGGGGGCCGCGTCCTCACTGACACGGCGGGGCAGCTGCCGTTCCCCGGGGGTGTCCAGGGTTTGCCTCTGTCTGCACGATACTGGAGTGGACAGTGGACAGGCAGATTCTTGGGTTAGATTTCAGGGACGGGAACCCCCACCCCCCAGCCTTGGGTCCGCTGTTTGCATCGTCATGTCTGCTCTGCCAGAGCCCCATGGCCCCATCTGTAGCCCTTCCTTGGGGGCCAGGATTAATAAGGCCAAGTTCACGTGTCCTGTGATGGGGGAGGCAGGCAGGCCTTGGGGTGTCAGCTCTTTGGGGGCTGTGGGCCTGATGTCCCCGTGGCCACTCCTCTGAGTGGTGCTGCTCCCAGGCCCCACCCCGCCGCCCAGGCCCCGCCCCCCAGGCGGAAGTGACCCTGACCGCGTCCTGCCCTTGCTTGGGGCCCAGTATGTTGTAGAAGCCGAGGAGAAGCTGCAGCGGGCCAGGCTGCTGGTGGAGAGCGTGCGGAAAGAGAAGGTCGACCTGTCCAACCAGCTGGAGGAGGAGAGGAGGTGCGGCCCCGCCCCCTACCCCCCACCTGCTCCCGGAAAGCAGGCACTGGACCCATGCCAGAGATGGGAAGACTGAGGCCTGGACCAGGGAAGGGACGTGATGGGGACGGGGTTTCCTTGTGCCCTGCCTAGGTGGCACAGGGGCTGTGGGGAGACGGCTCCACCCTGTATCCCGGGGAGCTTCCGGCCAAGGTCAGGGCAGGGGGATTAAGCCACCTCTTTAAGGATGGGGGCATGGCCCGGTGAGACACCAGGTTTATCAGGTCACCTGGTGGGACACACTGCTGACAGGGAGCCCATTGGGCCTCCCAAAGCACACGCAGGCCCTGCCTCGCCCTCCCCTCCCCCAGGCCATAGCTGGCTCCATCCTCAGCAGCCCGCATGGGCCTGGCACGAGGCCCGCCGGCTGCCAAGCCGTCTCGCTCGGAGATGCGGGGGTATTTATATCTGCCGGAGACGGCCATCGGGGCCCACGCGGCTGCTTCCCATGGCAACGTCCCCAAGGCCAATGCACAAAAACAGATCTTGAGGGCGTTGTGGGAGCCGTGGTCCAGAAGGGGCCTGGGTGGGAGCCCCAGCATCGCCCCGCACTTGCTGTGTGCCCCTTGCCCTCTTTGGGCCTCCGCCTGTTCTCGTTTGCTGGGAACTGTCCGCCAGCCCCAGGCAGAGCAGCCTGGGGAACCGTGCTGTGAGGCGGGCCTGTGTGTCTCCCCAGGGCAGGTGTGTGGGGAGCGCGTCTCCCTGGGCACAGCCCCCGATGCCCACCACAGACTACTGGGGGACCCTGAGCCTTGGAGGCCTGTGCGTGAGAGCAGACCCCTCCCCTCCCGCCGGCCCCCCAGAGCCGCCCCCATGGCACTGGTGAAGGGAAACATTTAACATTGCACTAAGTCTGTGGTACTGCCCTGAGCACAAGGCGGGAGTTGGGTGGGGGTGGGGATGGAGGTGGAGGCAGGGCAGGGCCTCCCCTCTGTCGGCTTTGCTGGACAGTCCTCCCACGGGCGTGGCCTGGCTGGGACCCGGGCCGACTGGTGGCCTTGCCCGTCTCTGCGGCCATGGGCCGCGCCGGCTCAGCGCCTGTCTCCCCCGCCCCGTCCCCAGGAAGGTGGAGGACCTGCAGTTCCGCGTGGAAGAAGAATCCATCACCAAGGGAGACCTGGAGGTAACGGTCAAGGCTCCGCCCCCGGGGGCTGAAAGCTGGGAGGGTGACAGGGAGAAACGGGGGCACCCTGGAGGGGAAAGGGGGCACGCCTCGGGCGGTTCAGGTGTCAGGTGGCATTGGCTCCGCTCCGGGCCCAGGGTCGGCGGCCGGGTGCAGGGCAGGGTGGACCCGAGGCGGGGAGTGCGCAGGGCCAGGCCTGAGTGTGGCTGGACGCATGTCCCTGGCAGGGGCAGTCTGGGTGGTTAGCTTCGCGCGGCTGCCAGGTGCGGTTTTGGCTGGCAGTAGCTTGTTGAGCCGGAAACCAAGGCCTCGAGAGGCAAAGGGACAAAGCCCAGTCCTGTAGCAAGGGGACCGGGACTCCCGACTTCTGCCCCAGCCTGGGAACACCTGGACATCTGGTCTGGGGCGGGGGGGGACTGTGTGCTGGCCCATCCTACCCACCTTTTTTTCTTTTCTTTTTTTCGAGCTTTGGCATTGGGGTGCTGGCATCATTAGGACAGCTCTTGGCACCCCCCACCCTTCTCCCCAAGCTGCATGGAGGCTGAGGGCTCACGAGGCCGCTGTGGGGGGAGCAGCTCCCTGCTGTGCGGCCCTCGCTGCTCCCTGGCTCATGACAAGGTTCAAGGAGCCCCGGGGCTGTCAGGGGGTGACAGCTGGCTTCTCTCAGACCCAGCGTGTTGGATTCAGGATGGGCCTAAGAATCGGCATTCCTAGCCAGGTCCCCTGGGAACCCCGGCCGGGGTGGGGGTGCGAGTGGGGGGTGGGCCACACCTAGGGAGGAATTTGCGAGCTCAACTCAGGAAGTAGTTTCTGATGGTGTAAAAGGGGCACCCAGCAAAGGTGTGCGGGGGGGGGGGGTGTGCCCTGCCCCGGGCTCAGGGTGTGAGCTGGGCTGTTGGAGCCTGTTCCTAGTCTCCCTGGTGGCCAGGGGGCTGCCTGTGTCTGGTTTCCTGCAGAGCCCCCCGTGGGCTTCTGGGAGCAGTGCCTATGGTTGCCAGGAAGGTGCCCCTTCCTGCAGCCCCAGCCAATGGGGTGGGGGGTGCCGTGGAGCGGCCTGCAGCCCCAAGGGCGCGCAGGTCACGGAACCAGAACCAGAACCAGAAGCAGCGCCAGGAGCCAAGCCGGCCTCTCCCTGTTTAGGGCGATCCTGTCTGTGGCTGCAGGTCAGGCTGTGGGTGGGTCTGTCCGTCTGTCTCCCCCTCCCACCATGCCTCCTGCACCCTTGGCTCAGCGCCTCCCATCTCTGGCCCTGCCTGGGCTCCAGCGCCTGCACCTGCTCGCTGTCCTCACTAGAGAGCCTGATTGGTCCCAGGCTAGCCAATGGGAGGGCAGGCTCTGTGTCACGTGCCCACCCCAGTCAGCTTTGAGTAGGAGAGGCAGGGGGCGGGGCAGTGACAGACGCGCCATCAGTGGGATTGGGACTGTTGTACAAACCCAATCGTGACCGTGTGCACGGCAGCCAGAAGGCAGGTGACCCACGCCCTGCCCCTCCGCTGCTTCTGGTGGACTGCGGGCGCCCCCTGGTGGTCCTCGGCCGCTTCTCCTGTGTGTCTGCACCTGCCCGGTCTTACAGACGCGGTGGCCGCAGGGCCCACCCCTACGCCTTGTGACCTCCTCTTAACCGGGACAGTGTTTCAAACAAGACCCCATTCTGCAGCTCTGGGTGGGCGTGGAGCGCGTCCATCCCAGTGGAGCTTGTCCAAGCCACGCCCTCTCTATCATCAGCCCCCCACACACGTTGTGCCCTTTTCTGTCACTGGCCCCACCCACTGGCCAGGCCCCGCCCCTACCTGGCCCCTTTCCTGCCTCTCTTATTCCTCCAGTGTCTTCTTTGCTTCGACACCAGAATAGTCTTTTTGGAAAATTTCTTTTAAAATTTTTAATATTGGGAAATTTTAGAGCCGTGTGGAAGTGGGGGCGGCACTGGGCTGAACTTGCTGGTGCTGCCATCCAGTTGCCACAGTGACTGGCTGATGGCTGTACCCCCAGGCCCTGCCCCCCGCAGACCCCTGACATCAAAGCTTTATTATTATTATTATTATTATTATTATTATTATTATTATTTAGATTTATGTATTTGGTGGCTGGCACTGGCTTAGTGAGCAAGGCAGTGCCGGCATCCCATACGGGCACCGATTTAAGTCCCAGCTGCTCCACTTCCAATCCAGCTCCCTGCTAATGTGCCTGGGAAAGCAGCAGAAGATGGCTCAAGTGCTTGGGCCCCTGCACCTGCATGGGAGACCCAGAAGAAGCTTCTGGCTCCTGGCTGCAGATCGGTGCAGCTCCAGCAGTCACAGCCATTTGGAGAGGGAACCAGCAGATGGAAGACCTCTCTCTCTCTCTGTCTCCTTGTAATTCTGCCTTTAAATACATAAATAATTAAAATATATTTTAAAATATTTATGTATTTGAAAGGCAGAGTGATTGAGAAAGAGAGAGAGAGAGAGAGAGAGAGAGAGAGAGAGAAAGATTCCATCCCCAAATGCCTGCAGCAGCCAGACTTGGGTGAGGCTGGAGCCAGGAGCCTGGAGCTCCATCCTGGTCTCTCCTGGGTGGGTGAAAGGGACACAGGTACTCAGGCCATCCCAGGTGCATCAGCAAGGAGCCGGATGGGACTCGAACTGGCACTCCCATAGGGGACGCCGGCACCGTAAGTGGCAGGCGAACCTGCCGCACCACACTACTAGTCCCTGACCCAAGCTTTTAAAACTGCGCATCAGATCCTGGCCGCTCCCCGCTCACACAGGCAGTGCCGGGGCACTGGAGGAACACGCAGGCTCTGTGGCCCACCTGCCCAGCCCGGCTCAGGCCCCTGGCCGTGATGTGTCACACCGCGGGCATGGTGGGCTCTGCCCCTGCGGGCTCCCGTGCCTCCCCGCCAGCCATGCTTTGCATGGGAGCTCCTGTCCATTGGACTCCACCTGGTTACTCTGGCCCATCCTTCACTCCTTTCCCAGGCCATAGCAGGGAGCTGGATGGGAAGTGGAGCAGCTGGGACTCGAACTGGTGCCCATATGGGATGCCGGCACCGCAGGTGGAGGCTTATCCCACTTTATCACTGCGCCAGCCCCTGGGGTTGAATCTGTATCAACTAAGCAAGCCCTGGGTTCCCCTGAGACCCCCACCGCCGAGACCCAGCTCACCGACAAGGAGGCCAGGAGTAATGGAGACAGGCCCGAGGCGGGGGCGCCTTTGGCAATGAGCAACTGGAAGCCTGTTCTTGCCCGAGCGGCTGTGACCGTGGCCCTGGGAGAGGAAGGTGGGGCGGAGGGACCGTCATCTGCCTGTAATTCTCTGGAACAGCCCGAGTGAGGCTGCTTTTCAGCACAGGTGCACAGAGCTTGCTTTCCCTTCGGGAGAGTTTGAGAGATGAGCTCCTAGGCCAAAGGACGTGAATGTGGCCGGAGCTCTAGCGAGTACAAGGGCGCCTCAGAACGCTTGGGGGAGGGGTGGGCCGGAGAGAGGGAGAGAGGGAGAGAGGGAGAGAGGGGGGAGAGACTCTTCCATCCACTGATTCAGTCTCAAATGGCTGCAGCAGCCTAGCCCTGGCTGAAGGCAAGAGCCAGGAACTTCACCCAGGTCTCCCATGAGGGTGGCAGGGACGCAAGGACTTGGGCCATCCCTGCTGCCTCCCAGGGTGCTCATTAGCAGGAGGCTGGATCAGAAGCAGAGAAGAGGAAGCCACTGTGGTGGCACAGCAGGTTAAACAGCCACCTGCAGTGCCGGCATCCCATATGGGCGCCGGTTTGAGTCCCGGCTGCTCCACTTCCGATCCGGCTCCCGGCTGATGGCCTGGGAAAGCAGCAGAAGATGGCCCAGGTGCTGGGGCTCCTGGGTCCTGGCTTCCTGGCCCAGTCCTGACTGCTGTAGGCATGTGGGGAGTGAACCCACATATAGGAGATCTCTCTCTCTCTAAAAAAAAAAAAAAAAAAAAAAAAAACTAGGTTTGTGGGAAAATAGAATTAAAAGTTTACTTTGGTACAAAAGCATTTGAAATCCCCGTTTTTGCATAACGCCCGTTCTCCGTGACCTTCTGGGAGACCCCTTGGGTCTCAGACAGTGATATACATTTACGGCATCACGGACGGATGTGCTCCGGCCTCCGTGACTGTTGGCCGTGGCATCGGCCCTCCACAGCTGCACGCGCTGCACCTGCAGATTGCACAGTTGGAGAAAAACATTATGTCTGGGTATGCACAGACTTTTCTCGCTTGTTGGTCCCTCCCCGGCAAAGCAGAGCAGCAGGGACGCACACAGCGTGAGCCCCGTGTTGGGCACCCCAGGTCATCTGGGGGTAACTCAAAGTAAGCAAGAGATGAGAGTGGGCAGTGAGCCCCATGGTCCTCATGCCTGCATCCCGCGTCCGAGTGCCTGGCGTGGGTGCCCGAGCCCCAGCTTCCTGCTCGGGCAGACCCTGGCAGGCAGCGGGGATCGCTCAAGTCCTTATGACCTGGATGGCTTTGCTGGTGCAGCCCTGGCCCAGTCCGTGCCATGGCAAGTGTTTGGGGGAGTGAACCAGCGAACCAGCATCTGTACCTCTCCAATAAATGAAAATATCTAAAAAGAAGCGACAGCCTTTGGGAGGATGCCGTCCTAGGCAGATACCACAGCGTCTTGTCCGAGGGACTGGAGCAGCCTCAGACTTGGGTGTCCCAGGAGCCCCCCAGGGAGCCAGTCCCGCCCCCCCCCCCCCAGGGCCACAGGATGCTGTGCCATTTTGCTGAGCCCTGGGGTGTCAGAGGAGCCTCTTCTCCCGGGGATGGATTTGGTTTCCAACCCGCTCCGGGTGCCACGGGGGCGAGCGCCGTCACCCTTCCTGCCTTCCTCCGACTCTGATGCCAGGCTGGACGCCCTGAGAATGCCGGCCTTTGTTGGCCCGTGAAGCGGGTGTTGTGAGGCCGGGACAAACGTGCCCTGTGCTGCCTGAGCTGCCTCGGGGCAGGGCGGCGGGAGGCACGGGCCTGGGAGGGGCAGGGGAACCGGATGCTCCCTGCTGTGCCAGCAGGGACCAGCCAGGCAGGGGTGGGCGCCAGGACCCACCCCCCCAGCCCACGACTCTTGCCCTGAGCATCCCCCCCCCCCCCCGCTGTCCTCGCTCACGGAAGATGACACCTCCTTTCTCTCTCCCTCTTGTTCTCTCCTTCTTCCTCTCCCTCTTGCTTCCTCCGGCTTCCTCTTCCTCGCGCCCCCTCCCCTGTCCCCACCTGCTGCCCCTGTCCTGTCGTGGGCGGAGCAGACCCAGACGCAGCTGGAGCATGCGCGCATTGGGGAGCTGGAGCGGAGCCTGCTACTGGAGAAGGCGCAGGCCGAGCGGCTGCTCAGAGAATTAGCCGACAACAGGGTAACGCGCGCACCTGCCCCGTAACGCCCCCCTCGGCTTCTCTCTCCATCTGCTCTACACCTGCGGCTCCTGGCACATTGTCTCTCCTTTTGCACCCTTCCAGGGAGGGGGTAGAGACTGCGGGAGGCGCTCTGGTGCCAAGGTCAAGTGAGGCTTCTGGGAGAGGTGGGGGGGGTCGATGTCCCTTGGGGCTTTGCTCCCCAGCTCATGGCCCCAGTGGCTGAGAATGGCCTGTGTCCCCCCTCCCCCACACACATACACACAGGCATTGCCACTGTGTTTGTCATTGGCAGACCTGCGGGCCTCTGAAATGTCCCGTTCCCTGCCCCCTCCAGGAGACTGGAGAAGCCGGGGAGGGTGGGAGCTGCCGATTCAGGTTCCTCTGGCCCAGGGAGGTCTGGCAGGAGGGGGCTGAGGAAGTGGTTGGACTTTTGAGCCAGTGGGGGTGTCCCCAGGAGCTAGGGCTCAGTGGTCAGCCTCAGGGTCTGGCTGTTGAGATACAGTGGGTCAGGGAGCCCTGGGAAGGCTGTGCTTGGAGGCTGGGGGCCCCTGAATCTCAGGGCACTGTTTGGAGTCTTCTGCATCCAGGCCCAGCTGGTGCCTCCCCACACACTGCTCCACAACCACACAGCTGGCCCCTCCACTCACTGCACGCTCTGAGCCGACACCCGTGCCGGGCACACAGCTGGCCCCTCCACTCACTGCACGCTCTGAGCTGCACCCGTGCAGTGCACACAGCTGGTCTCTCCACTCACTCCACGCTCTGAGCTGCTCCCGTGCAGTGCACACAGCTGGTCCCTCCACTCACTGCATGCTCTGAGCCAGCACCCGTGCAGTGCACACAGCTGGTCTCTCTACTCACTGCATGCTCTGAGCTGCTCCCATGCAGTGCACACAGCTGGTCCCTCCACTCACTCCACGCTCTGACCAGCACCCGTGCAGTGCACACAGCTGGTCCCTCCACACACTGCATGCTCTGAGCCAGCACCCGTGCAGTGCACACAGCTGGTCCCTCCACTCACTGCATGCTCTGGGCTGCACCCATGCAGTGCACACAGCTGGTCCCTCCACTCACTGCACGCTCTGAGCTGCACCCATGCAGTGCACACAGCTGGTCCCTCCTCTCACTGCTCCACAACCACACAGCTGGTCCCTCCACTCACTGCATGCTCTGAGCCAGCACCCGTGCAGTGCACACAGCTGGTCCCTCCACTCACTGCATGCTCTGGGCTGCACCCATGCAGTGCACACAGCTGGTCCCTCCACTCACTCCACGCTCTGACCAGCACCCGTGCAGTGCACACAGCTGGTCCCTCCACTCACTGCATGCTCTGAGCTGCACCCATGCAGTGCACACAGCTGGTCCCTCCACTCACTGCACGCTCTGAGCTGCACCCGTGCAGTGCACACAGCTGGTCCCTCCACTCACTGCATGCTCTGAGCCAGCACCCGTGCAGTGCACACAGCTGGTCCCTCCACTCACTGCATGCTCTGGGCTGCACCCATGCAGTGCACACAGCTGGTCCCTCCACTCACTCCACGCTCTGACCAGCACCCGTGCAGTGCACACAGCTGGTCCCTCCACTCACTCCACGCTCTGACCAGCACCCGTGCAGTGCACACAGCTGGTCCCTCCACTCACTGCATGCTCTGAGCTGCTCCCATGCAGTGCACACAGATGGTCCCTCCACTCACAGCATCCTCTGAGCTGCTCCCGTGCACATGGCCACACAGCTGGTCCCTCCACTCACTGCATGCTCTGAGCTGCTCCCGTGCAGTGCATACAGCTGGTCCCTCCACTCACTGCATGCTCTGGGCTGCACCCATGCAGTGCACACAGCTGGTCCCTCCACTCACTGCACGCTCTGAGCTGCACCTGTGCAGCGGGCACATGGCCACACAGCTGACCAGCTGTGTTGCAGCTCTCCTGATGGGGAAGCTGACCAGGCAGTAACGGCGATTGGGAGAAGTACCAGTGGTCAGTTACTGCACACTGGCCTGGGTGCGCGTGCGGGAGGACATGGATGCCTAGGTCCATTTCCACACTGTATTGCCCGGTGACCACATGCCCTGGCACAGCACTGCACGTGTGTGCGTGAAGGCTGCGTGCAGACACCGACTGGGTCCCTCCAGACACAGAGACATCTGGACCTCGGTTCAGCGGGTTCCTACAAACCAAAACCAGGCTTACTGAACCGATGGCGAGCTTCCCAGACAAGGGCGGAGCCTCTGCCCTCAGAGCCTTCCCTTGGAAGTGGTCTGGGAGCCATCCCCCTGACCCCTGACCCCTGACCCCGTCCCTCTCCCCCCTTCCCCCATGTCCCGGCAGCTGACCACGGTGGCCGAGAAGTCGCGGGTGCTGCAGCTGGAGGAGGAGCTGAGCCTCCGGCGGGGCGAGATCCAGGAGCTACAGCAATGCCTGCTGCACTCGAGCCCCCCGCCCGCGGACCACCCCGAGGCGGCCGAGGCGCAGCGGCTGCGGGAGCGGCTGCTGTCGGCCAGCCAGGAGCAGCAGCGGGAGAGCGGAGCCCTGCGGGACAAGTACGAGAAAGCCCTGAAGGCCTACCAGGCCGAGGTGGAGAAGCTGCGGGCGGCCAACGAGAGGTACGCGCAGGAGGTGGCCGACCTCAAGGAGAAGGTGCAGCAGGCCACCAGCGAGAACATGGGGCTCATGGACAACTGGAAGTCCAAGCTGGCCTCGCTGGCCTCGGACCACCAGAAGTCCCTGGAGGACCTCAAGGCCACCCTGAACTCGGGCCCGGGCGCGCAGCAGAAGGAGATCGGCGAGATGGAGGGCATCCGGACGGAGCACCAGCTGGAGCTGGGCAACCTGCGGGCCAAGCACGACCTGGAGATGGCCGTGCACGCGAAGGAGAAGGAGGGCTTGCGGCAGAAGCTGCAGCAGGTGCAGGACGAGCTGGCCGGGCTGCGGCAGCACTGGCGGGCCCAGCTGGAGGCGCAGGCCGCCCAGCACCGGCTGGAGCTGCGCGAGGCCCAGGACCAGCGCCGCGACGCCGAGCTGCGCGTGCAGGAGCTGGAGCGCCTGGACGCCGAGTACCGGGGCCAGGCGCAGGCCATCGAGTTCCTCAAGGAGCAGATCTCGCTGGCCGAGAAGAAGATGATGGACTACGAGCTGCTGCAGCGGGCCGAGGCCCAGAGCAAGCAGGAGGCCGAGAGGCTGCGCGAGAAGCTCCTGGTGGCCGAGAACAGGCTGCAGGCCGCCGAGTCCCTGTGCTCCACCCAGCACACGCACGTAGGCGGTGGGCGGGCTGGGGGCGGGGCCGGCCAGGGGGCGGGGCGGGGGCGGGGCCTCGGCTGCCCTCCGTGTGCCTCCAGCTAAACACACCCCCTCACCCCACCCAGGAACGTGCCTGGGGAAAATCGGGGACACCTGGCCCCTCTGTGAACCTGGGTGTCTGGGCGGGACGGGGTTGGGGGCGCCCGAGGGAGTCTGAGCCCACCTGGCTGGCTCCCCTGTGGAGCGAGGGTCTCCTCCCAGACCCCAAGCCCCTGACTCAGCCACACAGGTCCTGTTGAGCTGCTCTGGCACAGGAGGGAGCCCCGGGTTCCCCCTTTTTGCTGGTCCTGGCGCGGCTTGGCCACAGTGGAGGCCACGACCACCCATATCAGTTACCGATTGCAAGCCTCAGATCTAGAAGTTTCTCCAGTGGCCGTCCCGTCTCTCTCCGAGAGGGGGTGACACCCAGGCAGTGTGGGACCGGCCACGCGCACCCACAGCCTTTAAAGCAGCTCAGGGCGTCACCTCTCGTGCCAACCCTGAATCCCCCCAAGGTCCGCACTCACAGATGAGCCCACTGCCTGGGGCGCCGGCGACCAAGGCAACTCTGAAAAGCCTGCCTGGGGCGGGGCGCCCATCTGCGTTCCCCCCGGGTGTCCCCCAGATTTAGAGGCTGGGGTCCAGGGACAGGTGGATTGTGGGTCTCCTGTAGTTAAGTACACGGATCTGAGGTTCTCTTCTCCCTGTGCCCTAGCCTCACGGCAACCCAGAGGGGGCTTAGCTCACTGAGCCCAGCGGGGCCTGGGATGGCTGAGCAGGAGCACGAGGGGCAGGATGTGGGAGGTGACTGCGTTCAGCCGCCTTGATCCACGGCCTGAGACCTTGGCTGGCCGCGGGCTGGAGGTGGGATGCAACCCGGAGCCTGCTGCCGCTCTGCTGAGCGTCCATGATGGTCTTGGCCAGTTGTTTTTTTTTTTTTTTTAATCAGTCCTTTTCCTTTGGTTTCTGGCTCTCTCACTGAAATGAAACATTAGGATACTGAAGTCCCTGCTGGAGGCGACCATGGCCTGCTGTGTGCACACGCTGCCCTGTGGCGTGTGTCATGCGTGTGTCACGGATGAGACACCGAGACCGGGAGTCCTGTCTCTGGTTCCTTAGTCCAAGGATGGGAAAGGAGGTGTCCAGCCCTCCGCTGTCAGGACGTGGGCCCCCCACCCTTGCCGCCATGCCCGCGGGTCCCGGAATCCCTCACTGGCGCCCCCTTGCGGCAGGAGTGAGCTATGCGAGCTGGAGAGGGCCGGCGGGGTGGGGGGGCGGGCCGGGCGCGCCCCTCACGGGGTGGGGGACTCCTCTTTCAGATGATTGAACCCAATGACATCACGGAGGAGCAGATCCGGATAAAGGAGACCGTGGAGGGTGAGTGGCAGCTGGGCGGGGCTCGGGGTGGGGCTTTGCCCCCCGGCTGGGGGCCACCCTGGCTTGCACCTTGAGATGCCCACTGTGTGCACCGACCAAGCCGGGCCCTTCTCGGCGGCAGGTGAGGGCGCTGCTCCATTCTTCGAGTGCTGGGCATTGAGCCAACGGCTTCGTTACGGGTTTGGTGCTTTTTGTTTTAGTTTCTTAATTTATTTATTTGATAGAGTTACAGAGAGAGAGGGAGTGAGATCTTCCATCCACTGGCTCACTCCCCAAAATGGCCACAACAGCTGGGGCTGGGCCAGGCCGGAGCCAGGAGTCTGAAGTTTCTTCCGGGTCTCCCACGTGGGTGCAGGGGCCCAAGCACTTGGGCCATCTTCTTCTGCTTTCCCAGGCGCATTAGCAGGGAGCTGGATCGGAAGTGGAGCAGCTGGGACTTGAACCGGCATCCATATGGGATGCCGACTTCGCAGGCAGTGGCTTTCCCTGCTGTGCCACACCGGCCCCCGTTGGTTTGGTTTTAACTTGATTGTTCAGAATAGGTATAAGGGCAAGGGGTCCCCAAGTTCCCTCCCTAAATTTCGATGCCGTGTCGGTGTGGAGGTGCCACTGTGTAGTTGGCCAGTTGCCCGCTGGGATCACAGGTTGCTAAGAGCCTTTGCCCATCAGAACCCCTGTGCCGTCAATGGCCGGGCTCAGCCAATCTGGGTCCCCCATGAGCTGTGGTGAGAGTACATTTGTTCACAAAGCTCACAGGCAAGATGGCACCTGAGGGCCGGTGCTAAGCCTCCACCTGCAGTGCCAGCATCCCACATGGGCACCAGTTCGAGTCCTGGCTGCTCCACTTCTGATCCAGCTCTCTGCTATGGCCTCGGAAAGCAGTAGAAGATGGCCCAAGTGCTTGGGCCCCTGCACCCACATGGGAGTCCTGGAAGAAGCTCCTGGCTCCTGGCTTCAGATCAGTTCAGTTCTGGCCATTGCGACCATTTGGGGAGTGAACCAGTGGATGGAAGACCCCTCCCTTTGTCTCTCCCTCTCCCTGTCTGTAACTCTAACTCTCAAATTAATAATAATAATAATAATAATAATAATAAAGTAGCTCCTGAGGCTGTCTGTTGACTGCCCGGTCAGATCGCACCTTCCTCTCACTGTGAATGGAGTGAGGACGTGCATGTGCTCATGTCCTTTGCCTGTGTTTTCTGATTGGGTTCCTGGTCTTCTTGTTGGTTTTCAGAAACTCTTTATGTATGACACTACAAATATTTTTTTCTCCACTGATTTGGCTTTTGGCTTTTTTAAAAAAAATTCTTGTACTGGCCGGTGCCACGGCTCAATAGGCTAATCCTCCACCTTGCGGCACCGGCACACGGGGTTCTAGTCCTGGTCGGGGCACCGGATTCTGTCCCGGTTGCCCCTCTTCCAGGCCAGCTCTCTGCTGTGGACCAGGAGTGCAGTGGAGGATGGCCCAAGTGCTTGGGCCCTGCACCCCATGGAAGACCAGGAGAAGCACCTGGCTCCTGCCTTCGGATCAGTGTGGTGCGCTGGCCGCAGCATGCCGGCCGCGGTGGCCATTGGAGGGTGAACCAACGACAAAAGCAAGACCTTTCTCTCTGTCTCTCTCTCTCACTGTCCACTCTGCCTGTCAAAAAAATATATTCTTGTACTACAATTTATCTTTTTTTAATAGAAAGCTTTTATTTAATAAATATAAATTTCATAAGTACAACTTTTGGATTGTAGCGGTTCTTCCCCCCATACAATTTATCTTTTAATTCCATTTTTACCTGAACTTCTAAAAAATGTTTATTTTTTTAATCTACTTGAAAGGCAGAGAGAGAGAAATCTTCCACTTCTGTCCACTTTCACTTCTGTTCACTCCCAAAATGCATCCAATAGCCAGGGCTGGGCCAGGAGTCCTGAACTCCATCTGGGTCTCCCATGTGGGTGGCAGTGGCCCAAGCATTTAGGCCACTATATTCAGCCTCCCAGGCACATTAGCAGGGAGCTGGATCAGAATTGAAACAGGGGGGCCAGCATTGTGGCATAGCAGGTAAAGCCACCACCTGCAGTGCCGGCATCCCATATGGGCACCGGTTCAAGTCCCGGCTGCTCCACTTCCCATCCAGCTCTCTGCTATGGCCTGGAAAAGCAGAAGAAGATGGCCTAAGTCCTTGGGCCCCTGCACCTGTGTGGGGGACCCAGAAGTAGCTCCTGGCTTCAGATCAGCCCAGCCCTGGCCACTGCAGCCATTTTCGGGGATTGAACCAGTGGATGGAACACCTCTCTCTCTCTGTCTCCTCTCTATGTGTAATTCTGACTTTTGAAATAAATAAATAAATCTTTTTTTAAGAAAGTGAAGCATCAGGAAGTCCAGTGAGCACCCCAATAAAGGGATGGATCGTCCATTCATTCCCTCCCCAAATGGCCCCCAAAGCCAGTGCGGGGCCAGGGGCTAAGAACTCCATCCGGGTCTCTCACGTGGGTGCAGGGGCCCAAGCACTTGGACCATCCTGCGCTGCTTTCCCAGTTGCATTAGCAGGGAGCTGGATCGGAAGTGGAGCAGCCGGGGCTTGAACCGTACTCCCATATGGGATGCTGGCGTCGCACGTGGTGGCTTATCCCGCCGCGTCACGACAGCGCCCCCTTTTTTTAGCTGTTTCTTAAACACGCAGCGGGCTCCAAGATCACTCATCATTCCAGCTGCGCCAAATAGCTCATTTCCCTGGAGGAGGGGCTTCACGGCCCCGAGTTTCCTCTGCTCCTCGTTGTCCCTGTCTACATCCATGTTCACGTCCGTGGCCTGCTCCTGGGCTGTCTCAGGGACTCCCTGTCACCTGCTGCCCCCTGCCCCGCCCAGACCCTGCCACCAGCCATAGAGCTCCAAGCCCCGCCCTGGCTGCAGCCCCGCCCCCGTTTCACCTGTGCAAACCAAAGCCATGGGCGTGTCCGATCCCCTAATTCAGTGTGGGTGCTGGAGGGAGGCACAGCAGGAGGACGCATCTGGACCCTGGAGGCCACGTTTGGCTCTATTTGAGGATTCCTGTGGGTTGGGGGGAGGCGGCCCCTTGCCCGCTGGCCCCAGGCCATGGATAACTTCCCCTGCCTTCCTCCCCCTGCCGTGTCCCCCCAGGCCTGCAGGACAAGCTGAACAAGAGGGACAAAGAGGTGACAGCCTTGACGTCCCAGGCCGAGATGCTGAAGGCCCAAGTAAGTGGTAAGTGTCCCCCCACCGGGCAGACGTGGGGCTGCGCGGGTCCTGTGCGCCCAGCAGGCGGGGAGCGGGCAGCCACCGTATCTGGGCCCTTCCCCCACGGCAGCCCAGCCTGTGCCCCTGCACCACCCCTGCACCGGCCGCCGCGGGGGATGGGGGCATGCCCAGCACCAGCCGTGCATGCCCGGCTCCTGGTTCCTCGTGGCCACTTCCACGAAGCCCGTCTGCCCCCTGGAGTGACTACGCTGTGGCCCAGAGCGAGCCTCAGAGAGGGGGCACCTGTGGGTGGGGAGCGGCTCAGGAGTTGGCGACTCTGTGACAATGCGGCCCCGCTTCTCGGGCACCAGACCCGTGGTAGCCGTGTCCCCAAGGCTGCCCTGCTCCTGGGAAGCGGCCCTGTCTCGGTCAGGGGGCCTTATGGGGCCCGACAAAGGTCAGAGGACCTGAGACTCCGCCGAGGCCAAGGTCAAGGCTGAGCTCTTCAGGAAACGGACCTGCGCCCGGCCTGCTGGGCTTCGCTGCTTTCCAGACTGCCCCGTGGCCGTGGTCCGTGGCACTGGCCTTCCCGACCCAGCCCCACCCTCTGGGGGATGGGAAGCAGCCCACGCCTGTGGTGGGTGGGATCCCCTGCGTGCTCCCAGCCCCGCCCCGCTTTCTCTGCCCAGCGCTGGAGAGCAGGTGCAAATCGGCCGAGAAGAAGGTGGAGGCCCTCTTAAAGGAGCGGCGGCGCCTGGAGGCCGAGCTGGAGGCCGTGTCCCGGAAGACCCACGACGCCTCGGGCCAACTGGTCGTCATCAGCCAGGAGCTACTCAAGAAAGAGCGGTGAGTCGCCGCCAGCGCCCCTGCCGCAGGCCCTGACCCGCGCTCAGCCCACACCGGGGGCTGGGAGGGCTGGCCTGGCAGGACAGGCATTGGGATCGCCAGGGAGCACCTGCGCCCCTTGCAGAGCCGCCTCAAAGCCTCAGAATCCTTCTCAACACTTCTGTCCCCTGGGGAGAGGCTTCCCCAACTTCCACTCTTGGGGGTCGCTTTACACTCTTAGAAATCATGGAGTTCTCTCAAAGATCTTTTTTAAAAAAGTATCTAACTGAATGGCAGAGTGATGGGGAAAGAAAGGAGAGATGGGGCCGGCATGTGGCATAGTGGGTAAAGCCACCACCTGCAGCACCAGCATCCCATATGAGCGCCAGTTCGAGTCCCAGCCGCTCCACTTCCAATCCAGCTCTCTGCTGTGGCCTGGGAAAGCAGTAGAAGATGGCCCAAGTGCTTGTGCCCCTGCACCCATGTGGGAGACCTGGAGGAGGCTGCTGGCTCTGGTTTCAGATCAGTGCAGCTCCAATTGGCCATTGTGGCCATTATGGCCAATTGCCTCTCTTTCTCTATCAGTGTAACTGTGACTTTCACATAAATAAATAAATCTTTAAAAAAGAGAGAGAGAGAAAGAAGAGAGAGGTCTTCCATCTGCTGGTTCACTTCCTAGATGACCACAACAGCTGGAGCTGAGCCGATCCGAAGCCAGGAGCCAGGAGCTTCTTCCTGGTCTCCCATGTGGGTGGCAGGGACCCAAGCACTTGGGCCATCAGCAGGGAGCTGGATCAGAAGTGGAGCAGCCGGGACTCGAACCGGTGCCCATATGGAATGCCAGCCTCACAGGTGGTAGTTTAACCTGTGCTTGCACAATGCTGGCCCAGGTTTGGGTGTGTTTTTTTTTTTTATTGTTTAAAATTTTTTTTATTTATTTTCATTTTATTTGAAAGGCAAACAGGCAGAAATCCACCTGCTGGTTCACTCCCCCAATGCTGGCCCCGGCTGGGGTGGGGCCAGGAGCCTGCGGCTCCATCCGGGTCTCCAGTGTGGGTGGCGGGGGACTGGCTGCCCACCGCGTGTGCACCAGCAGGCAATTGGACCAGCATCACTTTACCCAGGCCTCGCAGCGTGGGCTGTGGGCATCCCAGGGGTCAATCTAACATCCACCCCCACAGACATGGTTAGCGGGACTGGGGGAAGCTAGCATTTAAACGCCAGAGGCTGTCAGATAAACCCTGGAAGCCCCTGCTCCCCTCCAGCTGGGGAGCAGCCCCCACTTCCGGTGGGCGGCACCCTCTGGGCCTCCACAGGCCCCACCCCTCCCCCAGGCCCCGCCCCCTCCCCCACCAGGAGACACCAGGTGTTGAAAGACCTTGGGTGGACATGTTGGTGACTTTTTATTTTAAAGCCGAATCATATGATACATTTATGATAACTTATTTTTAAAAGATTTACTTGAAAGTCAGAGTTACACAGAGAGAGGAGAGGCAGAGAGAGAGAGGTCTTCCATCCAATGGTTCACTCACCAGTTGGCCGCAATGGCCGGAGCTGCGCCGATCCGAACCCAGGAGCCAGGAGCTTCCTCTGGGTCTCCCATGCAGGTGCACGGGCCCAAGGACTTGGGCCATCTTCTACTGCTTTCCCAGGCCACGGCAGAGAGTTGGATCGGAAGAGGAGCAACCGGGTCTCGAACCTGTGCCCATATGGAATGCTAGCGCTTTAGGCCGGGATGTTAACCCGCTGAGCCACAGCGCCGGGCCCGACTTTTTTTTTTTTTTTTTTTTTTTTTCA
This sequence comes from Lepus europaeus, assembly GCF_033115175.1. Lineage (NCBI taxonomy): Eukaryota > Metazoa > Chordata > Mammalia > Lagomorpha > Leporidae > Lepus > Lepus europaeus. Next base: position 50,938,617 of record NC_084847.1, on the reverse strand, counting down.
ACAAATAGATTCTCATTGCAAACAGGCTCAGCGAGGCCCGGATCCCGGCCCCTCCTGGGCTGCGGGGGTCGCAGGTGCCGTGTGGCCGCCTCTCGTGTGGCCGCCTCTCGTGTGGCCACCTCTCGTGGCGCAGGTGCTGGGGGCGGGAGTGGGGGGGTTGGCGCTGACGGCTGCTCTCTGCCCCCCCCCTCCCCGCAGGAGCCTGAACGAGCTGCGGGTGTTGCTGCTGGAGGCCAACCGCCACTCGCCAGGGCCCGAGCGCGACCTGAGCCGCGAGGTGCACAAGGCCGAGTGGCGGCTCAAGGAGCAGAAGTTGAAAGATGACATCCGGGGCCTGCGCGAGAAGCTGACGGGGCTGGTACGTGGGCACGGGCGGGCCGCCCGCCCCTCCCCGGGGGCCTCTTGGAGCCACCCCGGGGGACAGCCAGGTCGCAGTGCGGGCGGGCGGAGGGACCCTGGGTGCCCCCTTCGGCAGGTGCAGCAGGAGCGGTGCGCATCCATCAGCTTTTCATCCCTGTAGCCGAGTACCAAGTACCGCGCCGAGCTGGGCCGAGATGGGCAGGCCCACGGCGGCAGAGGGGAACCCGGGAAGGTCCCGGATTTGGAGACTGGGGTGCGTCTCACCGGGCGGGGGGTCCCCTCGGGGCGGCAGATGCTGTGCCGCCGGGGCCCGGCCCTGCGTGTCTCCCGCCTAGATCGAGCCCCACCCCCGGCAGGTGCACGCGCGCGCACACACCCACACACACACGCTCCTCGCAGGTGCTGTGCCACTGAGGCCCGGCCCTGCATGTCTCCCGCCTGGACCGAGCCCCGCCCCGGCAGGTGCACACCCACCCCCCCATCCCCCCCCCCCACACACACACACGCTCCTCGCCCCTCTCCCGCCCGCCCCAGGACAAGGAGCGGTCGCTGGCCGAGCAGAGGCGCCACTCGCTCATCGACCCGGCCTCGTCGGAGCTCGTGCGGCTGCAGCGCCAGCTGATGAGCACAGAGGACGCGCTGCGGGATGCCCTGGACCAAGTGCAGCAGGGGGAGAAGCTCGTGGAGGCCCTGCGGGGCTGTCCCGACAAGGCCCAGGTGAGCCGCAGTCCGATGGGGGAGGCAGCTGTACCGGGGCGCCCCAGTCCGATGGGGGAGGCAGCCGTACCGGGGCGCCCCAGTCCGATGGGGGAGGCAGCCGTGCCCTGGGAGCCGCAGGTCGCAGGGGTCCTTGGGGCGTCTGGGAGACGTCGCCCTCTAGTGGGCGAGCTGGGAACTGCCACCCGGCGTGGCTGGCTCAGCGACCCCCACCCCTCCGCCTGCCTCTTGCAGACCCTGGGAACATCAGGCTCGGCCAACGGCATCCACCAGCAAGACAAAGCCTACAAGCAGGAGGTGAGGGCGCCTGGCACCTTGGAAAGGGCTTCCTGATAGAAGCAGAGTGGGCCGCGGGGCAGCCTGCCCACGGGGCCGGGCGCTGGGGGCGCTCATCCTGCCCTGGGAACCTCCTTTTATGATAAAGGAATGTGTGTCTCTAGAAACACCCCAACGTGTAATCAAGAAAGCGCTCGCCAGGAGCCCTGCTGCCCAGAGATGATGACCAGGATGGGCAGTGTACATCCTTCCAGAACTTTCCTGAGCATCTGTGTGTGCATGCGTGGATGTGTCCGTTCGTGGGGGAGCACCCGGCCCAGTGTAGGGCAGGTGACCCGTCCCAGCTCTGGCTCCTGACCCCGCTTACCCCTGGTGCCGGGCCCGGGAGGCAGTGGTGGCAGCTCGGGAAACCAGGCTCCTCCCACCCATGTGGGAGACCGCATTGTGTGCTTTTTTTTTTTTTTTTTAAGACTAATTTGGTGCAAAATTAATTTGGTGTGAACTCCAGGCTTGATGTGTTCATAACCAGTGCTTTCCATAACGTTTCTGAAGACCCCTTGGTATGCACGGATTTCGGAAGTTTTGCACCCAAACTTTTAATTCCATTTTCCCTTGACCTCCTCACAGCACTGGCTGCCATGGACGCGGGCAGTCTGAGCCCCGTCATGTGAGGCTCCCACTCGTGCAGATTCACCCCCCAAATCTGTGCCCTTGATACGGGGAGCTCACGGGCAGACGCGCCCGGAGGCTGGGGCCCCCCCCGCAGGAAGCTTCAGGGGGCCAGGCCCTGCCTTCCCGCCTCCCGGCTCACAGCATAAGTTGGGCTCCTCACCATGGTCTCTGTGCTGCCAGGTGTTGTGCTGTTGGTGGGCCCCACCCAGGAGGCAGGGAGCTGTCCAGGCCTGGGCGAGACGGCATGTACTGGCTGGTAAAAGACACAGCCGCGGTTGGGGGCGAGTCCCTTGGCCAAGCTTGCAGGAGGCTGGCCCTAAGTCTCCACCACGGGGCAGCGTTCAGCCCCATAGCAGGTGGTTGTCTGGTTGTAGAGCCATTTGCTTTTCGTTTTCTGCATGGAGATGGGTGCCTGCTCATGGCAGAAGGAATTAAAAGATAAACGGGCTCATTTTGGTTGGAAAAAACTTTGGAAACCATTTATATGAGAGGTCATAGACAGGTTTTGGAAGCTGGTTATCGGAGAGTTGGAGAGCGCCCCCATTGGCAGCTTCTCTCCCCAAATGCCTGCAGTGGCCAGGGCTGGGCCAGACTGGAGCTGAGAGCCGGGAGCTCCATCCGGGTCCCCTACGTGGGCGGCAGGAGCCCAGTTCCTTGAGCCGCCACTGCTGCCCCCCAGGGTCTGTGTTAGCAGGAAGCTGGAGTCGGGCGCTGGACCCAGGCACTGTGAGGAGACACAAATGTCCTAGGCCAAGCGTCCATGCCAAAATAAATATCTCTCCATTTGTCCACGAGCTTCTAGAAGGTCTGTGGAACCGTATAGTGTGGTTCACCACTTGAGTATAATTGCAGAACTGCAGGTGCCCTGGCCCAGCACCCCTCAGGCCCTGTCGCCCGAGGAGGGGGGCGTGGCTCACAACCCCGGCAGGTGCAGTGCCCATGCAGATGTATGTCAGACACCTCTGTGTTCCGTGGCTTCTCCGTGGCTTCCCCCGGCACGCTTGGCTAGGAGGCCGGCGAGGCACAGTGCCCTGCCTGCCCCACGGGGCTGGGTCTCTGCCATCTTTGCCATCTCCTTTGTCTGGGCCACTTTGATTTCTCCGACAGGGATATTTTTGAAACACAGGCCTGCCCTTTTTTAAAATTTATTTGTTTATTTGAAAGGCAGAGTTTCAGAGAGGCAGGAGAGAGAGAAAGAGAGAGATAGCAATCTTCCATCCGCTGGTTCACTCCCCAAACAGCTGCAACAGCCAGAGCTGGGCCAGTCCAAAGCCAGGAGCCAGGAGCTTCCTCTGGGTCTCCCATGTGGGTGCAGGGGCCCAAGCACTTGGGCCATCTTCCACTGCTTTCCCAGGCCGTGCCAGAGAGCTGGATCAGAAGTGGAGCAGCCGGGACTCGAACCGGCGCCCATATGGGATGCCGGCACTGCAGGCGGCCGCTTCACCTGCCACAACCACAGCGCTGGCCGTTTTTTAAAAACATTAAAAGACTCCTTGTCTGGGGTTGGCCTGGCCCTCCCAGGGCCCCTCACTGAGTTGTGACCCCTGAGCAATTTCTGTCCTCACTAAGCAGCCTCTGGAACCCGCTGTGTGTACAGGAGAAGGTGATCTTCTGGGGTGCCAGGTGGCCCTGCAAACCCCCCACCGTCGAATTCCAAGCCCCCCACTGCCCAGATGCTGCCTGCCAAGGAGGGAGGAGCCCCGAGATTGGTCCACCAGCAGCTCCCTCCCCGGCTCGGTCCTGCTGCTGCTGGCCTGTTGGGACCTCAGGCCAGGGCGGAACAGGAGCAGCGTGGGGCTCATGGGCGCCCTGCAACACCCAGCAACGCCTGAGAGCTGATGTCCATACCCCATGTGGCTTTGTCCCGTTGGGAGCCCCTGGAGGCACAGAGCTGACCCCAGTTTACAGATGCAGTCATCGAGGCCTGGAATCTGCAGTTCTCTCCTCCGAGAGACCCCGCCCACTGTCCCTTCCTCTCAGTAGCCCCCACTCACCCCTGCCTCACCGGGCCCCCAGAGGAGGCTTCCCGCCCCAGGGCCTTGGCACGTGCCAGGTCTCCCGCCCAGCGTGCCTTGCTGACCGCCCGTCGTGCTTGTCCCCCCAAGGCTCTTGGGGACACTTGCTGATGACACCCCTGCTCTCTCTAGGACAAGCACTGACCCCGAGGAACACGGAGGAGTGGCCCAGTCCACATCGGAGCCCCGCCAGGCTGCCCGGCAGCGCCCCCTCCAGGCAAAGGCCAGGACTGTCGCCTTGGAGACAAGACAGTGTTCACAACGCAAGCGCGCCGCCCACCGCCCACCGCTGCCGCAGCCCCCCTGCCGGCCCAGGAGGCTTCCTGAAGCCCAGCCTTCCACAGAGGGCGGTCGCGCCCCGGCCTGGCCCCCGGGCTTTCAGCCTGGACCCCCGGGAGCTTCTGCACTTGGTCTGGGGAAGCTGAGAAGACCCAGCCAGGCCCCTTGCCCCGCGTGTTCCTGTCTCTCTCCTCCCCAGAGGAGGATTTTGGACCTACAGCTGCCGCCAGGCCAGGGCAGTGCCAGGCTCCTTGTCCCCACCCTCCGAGCCTCCCCCAGACTCCCAGGCTCAAAGTGTTGGGAGACAGGGTCCATCCCCTCCCCCAACTGGCCGGAGGGTGTGCACCAAGGCCGGGAGCCACAGTGTTAGGCAAGTTTTGGAAACCCCTCCCTTCTCCCCCCGCCCCCCAGCTTGGGTGAGGCCTGGCTTGGAGCCCGGGGCCAGGGGGCAGCCGCACGGGAGCGCAGAGTAGGGGAGCCTGGGGTTGACCAGATGTTCCCAAGCAGCCTCCCAGCGGCAGGTGCACCCTGCGGGTGGCCATGCTTGGGTTCCAGCCCCAGCCTGGCAGGGAGGCGCCCACAGGCCCCTGCACACCCACGTTCCTGCCCTGTAGGTGCGTGGGCCCCTGGCTCCCGCAGCCAGGAAAGAATCCAGGGCGCGTGGAAAACCCAGCGCCTCGCCGGGCTCACTCCCAGGCCTTGTCGCCGTCCCCTGGCCACCGCTGGGCACCGCCAGCTCCAGGCAGTTGGCGCTCCTGTCCTCCAGCCGCCCACTGGCTTTTGGTAGCTCTCGCATGCGTGATCACAGCAGCCTAGAAGCCACGCTCCGCGGTCTAACCCGCGCCAAGCCCTGCGACTGCTTCCCGCAACACGTGCGGGAGGCGCTATTAACAGCCGGAGGCCCCTGGCGGCAGCCAATAGGTGTCCCCTGCCGCTCTCTCTGGACCTCGCTGCCCCCCCCCCAAGCCCCCTGTCCCCGTCCCGCCCCGAGGTGGAATTGTTGAAGTGTGGCCAGTCTGTGCCGGGACAATAAAGCTTGTGGCTGAGGCGTCTGCTTCCCTCCGCCTGGCGGGAACGGACGGACGGAGAGCGAGGGGCCAGGGGAGTGTGGCTGGAGCGCCCCGGGGAGCCGGCGCGAGGCTGGGGGGCCGGGCGGGCGGAGCCCTAGAGGAGGTGGTGGCCGGTTCGGGCGGGGGGTGATGGCGCTCTGGAAGCAGACGCAGCCCCGAGCAAGCAGCACACGGGAATCTAAACGGTGATGACCGCGAAGGTCGCGGGGGTCCCTGGCGGGATGCGCTTGCGCTGTGCGTGCTATTGCGCACAGCGATTTTACGTTCATCCAACTTTTTTTTTTTTTTTTTTTTTTTTTAATAAATCTGGAAACTACAAGAGGCCAAGGCCCCGGGAGCTGTAGGAGGTGCAGCTCAGCCTCGGGTCCTGCCGGGGACAGGGGAGGGCGCAAGTGCACAGGGGTCCCCGGTGCGCCGCAGGGGACAGAGCCCACCCTGGCCTGCGGCCGTCGGCGTGCCCTGTCTTTCCGCGTGTGGCCCCCGGTGCTGGGTGAGCCCGGTCGCGGGACGGACAAGGCTGCCAGGGGCCGGGGGTGGGACAAGCGCGCGCTGCCCGCTCGCACATGCGCGCGTGGCGGGGGCGGGCGTGGCGCCTCCCTGGCCAGCAGTCGCCTCCCTCTGGCGTCAACAGCCGTGGAGAGGAGGGTGCTGGTGGAGGGAGGAAGGCCTGGGGACCAGAGAAAGCGGTGATTGGCGACTGTCTGGCTGTCGCCGGACTGAGCCCCCCCCCACCCCGGCCGCCCCGGGGTGGAAGACCGGGACAGAGAGCGGATGCGGGGCCTGGGGGGCTGTGCGGGGCTGGTGCTGGGACGGGGCGACTCCGGGGAGGTGTCCTACCCAGACCCCTTTGGCTCTGAGCCCATGGCTCCACGTGGTAGAGCTTCAGCTGTGGACGAAATCAAAGACCCTCCTGACAGAGATCCTGCAGGCTCCACCCAGGTTCCTCCTCCCCCACCCCACCCCCACCCAGCCCAGCAGGGGGGCTGCCCCTTCTGCACCAGTGCCCGCTGCCCCCTCGCAGCCCGGGCCGGCGTGGGGACCCCCGGGTGGAGCAGCTAGGAATGAGCAGATCTGCACGGGCTCAAGCAGTGCAGAAGGAGCCCAGGCCCCCACCCCCGCCCGCTCTGGGCTTCCAGGAGCTGGTAGTGAGCTCAGGTCAGGGTCAGGGTCAGGGTCAGGTCACGTTCGGAAGGGGCCACGCCATGCCTGGGTTAACCTAAACAAATTTATTTATTTATTTATAAATATTTATTTATTTATTTATTTATTTGAAAGAGTTACATGGAGAGAGAGAGGAGGGAGAGCTAAACTCTCCAAGTTTTAGGGAGCCCTAAAACTGGGCTCCTCTCCATCCTGTTCCCACCCGCCAGCCCCTTTCCCGCCCCGATGGGGCTGTCTTGGTGGACAGGTGGCTTCTGTGGTCCTCAGGTGTCAGAAAAGTGCCTGACACCGGTGCCACCTCCGACGCGGGCACGGCCCAGGCCCTTCCCTCCCCAGCCTGTTTCCCCCCTTTTAACCTCCAGGGGGGAGATCACAGTGGCACCTGTGGCTGCGGGGCTGGGTGAGGACTGAGCCGGGGTGGGCTCGGCGAGGAGCGAGCTGTCCACCCCTTGGCGGGCAGCTCCTGGGCACCTGAGCTGGACCCAAGTGGGCAAGGATGCGTCCGTTAGGGGCTTGGATTCCAGTTCAGCCTCTGACCTGGTCAGGGGTCTCCGCCAGACACTGCCCCAAGGCTGCTTTTCCCTTCTCCCCGGAGGCTGGGACAGCAGCAGCCATGGCCTGGAGCTGTTGAGAGCATCACCGGGTGTGTGTGTCCTAGGCAAGGGTGTGGAACCTCTCCTGTCCTCCTTCCTCTCCCTGCCCCTGGGCGCCTCGTGGCCGGGGTCTCCTTTCTGGGGAAAGCTAGGGAACTGGTCCACCAAATCCTGCCTGTGATGCTTCTATGTCACCACCAGGTGTCGCCCTTGGCCCTCGCACCACTGCCGGTCAAGGCCACGGTGTGGTCCAGTCCTGGATTTACGTCCTTGGAGCGGACAGAAAGCACACAAGCCAGGACCAGAACCAGGTTCCAGGTCACTGGACACAGGTGCTGGGACACACACACACACACACACACACCCTGGGCTGATTCCGGCCCATCTGTGGCCAGTGGGCGTGCCTTCCACCTGCAGGCCAGGACTTGCCCCACCACGGTTGGAAACCCCTCCCTGCACCCCTTGCTCCCCTCCTGATGCCAGCCTCCTCCCGGGCCTGGGGTCTCTGCCCACCTCCTCCCATCCCTCCCCCCAGCCTCAGATGGGGACACACTCCCTGGTCCCACGCCCCAGGTGCTAAGAAATATTTCAAGACAGAGGTTTGGAGCCTGCACTATGGTACAATGAGTTAACCCACTGCCTGTGCCATATGGGCACCGGTTCGAGTCCCAACTGCTCCACTTCCCATCCAGCTCTCTGCTATGGCCTGGGAAAGCAGTAGAAGACGGCCCAAGTCCTTGGGCCCCTGCACCCATGAGGTAGACCCAGATGGAACTCCTGGCTCCAGGCCCAGCTGTGGCTTTTGCCAGCATTTGGAGAGTGAACCAGCATGGGGGGGGGGGGGGCTCCCTCTCTCCCTCCCTCCCCCGTCTCTGTCTTTGAAATGAAAGGAAATAAATATGATTTATTGCATTCAAATGAAAGTACAATGAATGTATATTACATTCAAATGAAGGGAAATCAGTCTTTGGAAACCGTGTTTTTGAAAACCAGGTGTTCCCATGGTCGTCTTTACTGCAAGGTTGGCGTGGGCTCTGTCGCCGCCCCTCCCCTGTCGCACCTCCTGGGTGGCCTCCGTTGCACCTGCTTCCTTGGTCCTGAACGTTGGCGTTTGTTTTTCATCTTTGATCTTCTGTCTTCTCACATCACTTGCATTTGGCTGCTTTAATTGATTTCCCTTTAAACCACTTCACTTTGATCCCGGAAGAGTAATTTTCGGCCCATCCCCCTGGGTGTTTTTTCATTTTAATTTCTTCCCGAATTCCACTTTGCGTTGTGCCTTTGCCCTTGGCTCGGCTCCACGGTGTGAAGTTTCCGTCTCCTTCCTGCTGCTCTCTTTCTTTCTTTCCTCTTAACTAGTTTTGATTTTTAACAAAAGTTCATTCAAATTTTGCTAGCTAGATTTATTTGAAAGGCAGAGTTACAGAGAGCGAGAGCGGGAGGGAGAGAGAGAGAGAGAGAGAGAGAGAGAGAGAGAGAGAGGTCTTCCACCTGCTGGTTCACTCCCCAAATGGCTGCAATGGCCGGAGCTGTACTGATCCAAAACCAGGAGCCACAGTTCTCCAAATGATTACAACAGTCAGGGGCTGGGCCAGGCAGAAGCCAGAAGCCTGGAACTCCATCCGGGTCTCCCACATGGTGGCAGAGGCCCAGGCACTTGGGCCATCCTCTGCTGTTTTCCCAAGTGCATTAGGAGGGAGCTGGATCGGAAGTGGAGCAGCCAGGACTCGAACCAGCGCCCATGTGGGATGCTGGCGTCATAGGCAGTGGCTTAACCTGCTGCGCCACAGCGCCAGCCACTGTTTTCTCAGTGGTTGCTCCTTAACTTCCCAAGCCTTCAGTGGGCACAGATGTTCTCGGGTTGACCCCAGCCCTGGGCCAAAGTCCCATGGGTGTGTGAGGCCAGGACGACACACCCCAGGCGGGGTGGCCAGGCCCTCCCCCCTCTACTCCTCTCCCGGAGCCCACGGTGCCCTCCCCTGGAGGCAGCTGCCACACCCCTTCCTCCCCTCCCCCCGCCGCTACCCCTGCAGGTGCCTCTTAGGCACTAACTCCTCACTCCAGGACACTGGGAGCCGCAGCTCTCTCCCGCAGGACTCTCTCCTGCTCCTCTGAAACTCCCAGCCATGGGAGGCAGGGCACGCGGGGAGGGGGGCCAGGAGGTCGCACAGTGCACCTGCCTCCAGGTGACGGCCCTGGTCCAGCCTGTGCTGCTGGAGTCCTGACCAGGACAGGGCCAGCTCTGTGCTCAAAACTGGCCACGGTTCAGCACCATTGTCAGCAAGGCTGTGCAGACAGGGGCGCTGTGTCGCACACCTCCAGGGGGCGCGCTATTGTGTGTATGGAGCCTCCTCTGGGTGGGCTGAGAGGCTTGGAGTTCATCCCAAGGAGCGCTCGCCGCAGGGGTCACCTAAGAGCAGCTCATGGCCCCAGACAGATGGCGTCTTCCCAGGCTTGTCCCCCCTCCTTTCCCCTACCCCCATCTATAAAGAACAGAAAAGTAATTTTCTAAAAACAGAATCGAGGCCGGCTCTGTGGTGTAGTGGGTTAAGCCACTGCCTGCAATGCTAGCATCCCATATGGGTGCTGGTTCGAGTCCCGGCTGCTCCACTTCCGATCCAGCTCCCTGCTAATGCGCCTGGGAGAGCAGCAGAAGATGGCCCAAGTGCTTGGGCCCCTGCACCTGCGTGGGAGACCCAGGTGGAATTCCTGGCTCCTGGCTCAGCCCCAGCCACTGCGTCCAATATGGAGAGTGAACAAATGGATGAAGGTCCTCTCTCTGTCTCTCTGTATGTGTCACTTTGCTTTTCAAACAAACAAATCTTTTAAAAAAAATTAGGTCCCTAAGTTAATGCCGCAATGCAATCTGTAAGGTGCTTCGGCAAGTTTAGTAGATGTATTCCAAATACCTTATGCTTTGTTTTGATTTATTCAATAAGGGTGCTAGGACAATTAGCTGTCCATATGGAAAAAGAATAAAATTAGATTCTCACCTCCCACGTAAGTGAAAATCAACTCCAGATGAATTAAAGAACTAGGTGTGAAAAATATAATCAAAAAACTTTTAAAAGAACATGTAAAATGAGGAAATGTATCAGACTAGAAAAGCCCCAAATGATTAAGGTCCAGATGAACATTTATTTAAGATTTTTTTTTTTTTGACAGGCAGAGTGGACAGTGAGAGAGAGAGACAGAGAGAAAGGTCTTCCTTTTTGCTGTTGGTTCACCCTCCAATGGCTGCCGCGGCTGGCGCGCTGCGGCCGGCGCACCACACTGATCTGATGGCAGGAGCCAGTTCTTTTTTTTTTTTTTTTTTAATTTATTTATTTTTGACAGGCAGAGTGGACAGTGAGAGAGAGACAGAGAGAAAGGTCTTCCTTTGGCCGTTGGTTCACCCTCCAATGGCCGCCGCGGTAGCGCGCTGCGGCCGGCACACCGCGCTGATCCGATGGCAGGAGCCAGGTGCTTCTCCTGGTCTCCCATGGGGTGCAGGGCCCAAGGACTTGGGCCATCCTCCACTGCACTCCCGGGCCACAGCAGAGAGCTGGCCTGGAAGAGGGGCAACTGGGACAGAATCCGGCACCCCAGCCGGGACTAGAACCCGGTGTGCCGGAGCCGCAAGACGGAGGATTAGCCTAGTGAGCCGCGGCGCCGGCTCTAAGATGATTTCTATGTCAAGTACCATCACACTAGGGACTGGCACCGTGGCGCAGCGGGTAAAGCCGCCACCTGGGACGCCAGCATCCTATACGGGCGCCAATTCATGTCCCGGCTGCTCCTCTTCTGATCCAGCTCCCTGCTAATGGAAGATGGCCCGAGTCCTTGGGCCCCTGCACCCGCGTGGGAGACCTGGAAGAAGCTCCCGGCGCATGGCTTTGGATCGGCGCAGCTCCGGCCATTACGGCCATTTGGGAGTGAACCAGGGATGGAAGACACTCCCTCCTTCCCCTCTCTTTCTGTTAATTCTGTCAGATAAACAAATAAATCTTTTAAAAAATCAAACATCTAAGTTTACTATTTGAAAGGCAGAGTGATGAGAGGTAGAGGTAGAGGTAGAGGTAGATGGTAGAGGTAGAGGTAGAGGTAGAGGTAGAGGTAGAGGTAGAGGTAGAGGTAGAGGCAGAGGCAGAGGTGGAGATAGATAGAGATAGAGGTAGATGATAGAGAGCCTGAACTCTCCTAGGTAGGGTGCAGATGTCCCGAGTGACAACCCAGCTGCTGAGCCAAACACTGGCCCCACAGGCCACCTCTGGCTGCCCTATCCCGCCCCGGTCTCTCTCCCAGAACCCTCTTCTGTGGGGGAGAGACACAGGTGCAGCAGCTGCGGGCTCTGATTGGCCCACCTCCAGGTCAATCACTGGGGGAGCGAGCAGGTGCAGCAGCAGTGCGCTCTGATTGGCCCACCTCTGGGTCCATCACTGCGGTGTGGTAAGCCGTGAGAGCTGTGATTTATTAAGCGTGGGGCCCCAGGCTGCCCCTGTGGCCAGGATGGGCCCCTCCCGTTGAGCAGAGTCCCACAGTCTGGGGAGCAGGGGTCCCCCTGGCTGGACCAGGGCTCTGAGGACAGAGATGGTCAGATCTGGCCCTTTCCCGCTGTCCCTGGCCGTGACAGGTGTTCCAGAGGTGGAAGTACAGAGACCTCGGGTCCCCAGATGCCGCCCTGGGAAACCCCGCCAGCAGGTGCAGGCCACTGGGGAGCAGCAGGAGCTGCTAAAACGGGCTCCTCCCACCCAGCACCTTTGCCAAGGAGGAAAAGGCACCCGTGTGGTTTGTGACCCCGAAGTGGGCCATCTCCATGGAGATCAGGGGACAAGGGAGTGGGCACCTGTCCTGGGAAGCCAGGGTCCTTCCGGGGAGAGGGCACCCCCCCACGTGGGGGAGGGGTCACCAGGTTCAGCACTTTGGAAATGTTCATGGAGGGAAATGGTGCAAAGGAGCCCAGATCAGAGGTGCTGGGGGAAGCAGTCGGGTTAGGGATGGAGGGGAGGAAGCCGCCCGGTGCTCTGCCCACCGCGAAGCTACTGACACCTGGGTCCCTGGAGGAGGTCCAATAGCCCGGGACCCCCTGGCCCCTGCAGCCCCGGGTCCCCGGCAGAGGTCTGATAGCCCAGGACCCCCACGCCCCCTGCAGTCCTGCCCAGAAATCAATCCTCTCACATCCTGGACACCCAAGCCGTGGCTCTCAGACCCAGAGCTGAGGGGGCCGGCACTGTGGCACAGTGGGTTAAGCCGCCACTCACAACACCTGCACCGCACATCAGAGTGCCTGGGTTCGAGTCCCGGCTGCTCTGCTTCCAATCCAGCTTCCTGCGAATGTGCATCTTGGGAGGGAGCGGGGGATGGCTCAAGTACTTGGGTCCATGCCACTCACCTGGGAGACCCGGATGGAGTTCCTGTCTCCTGGCTTCAACCTGGCCCATCCCTGGCTGTTGCAGGCATTTGGGGAGTGAACTAGCAGATGGGGGATCTCTCTCTCTCTCTCTCTCTCTCTCTCTGACTCAAATAAATAAACCTTTAAAAAATAAAATCCGAGCTAACCACGACGCTCCTCTGTATTGCACCAGCTCAGGCTCCCATGCTCCGGGAACCTGCACACCTGCAGGATCATTGCGGCCCCGCCCTAACCTCTGAGCCTTCCCAGAGGCCACTCCCACCGCCCACCGCATCTTCGCATCATCGTTCAAACACCCCTGGCTTCGCTCTCTCCCCATGCCTTCCAGAGACTTCGTTGCACCTGCTCTTGGGGCTGATGTGTGTGTGCCTGGCCCGGAGTTCAGGGACCGCGCCGCGTCATCGCCGTGGTCACCACCAGGGCTGGCCCCGCCAGGGCAGGCACGGACGGATGGAACGGGTTTGGGGAGCAGAGGGCTTGCCTCTCTCTGGGCCTCACGGGCATCCTCCCCCCATCCCCCTCTGAGCCTGTCCCCAAGGACGGCCGAGGGACGCGGTGATTAATTAGAAAGCAAGTCATGTGCAGGTCCGGCCTCATTCCAATAAACCCGTCAAGGGTATTAGTTACCAGATGTGGTGATAGAGGTGGGGGAGGTGACTGGAGCAGGGAAGGATCCTGGGGCCCAGAATACAAATGAGCACCCGATTCAGTGGCTGGGGGCCCTGGGGGCCCGCGGGGCACCTGCTAGGTGTGGGTGCGCATGCGCCGCCGCTCCCCCCCCCCCCCCCGCCCGCGCATGTGCATCCACACCTAGCAGGTGCCAGGTCTCTGCGTGGCTCATGGCGGCCCCAGCCCTCCCTGCTCTGAGCCCTGTTCTTCAGCCGAGGACATCAGGGGGCACAGAGAGGTTTTACCGCCAGGCAGGGGTCACACAGCCAGCAAGCGGCACCGCTGGGATAGCCGCCTGTGCTCTTGTACTCTCCCACGGGGGTGCAGGGGTCCGAGGACCTGGGCCATCTTCTGCTGCTTTCCCAGGGCGCATTAGCAGGGAGCTGGATGGGAAGTGGAGCAGCCGGGACTGCGGCTCACACGATAGGATGCTGGTTTGCAAGCTGACCCCGCCCCCTAGCCTGTGCTGTTACCAACAGGGGTGCACGCCTCCCCGCGAGCCACTTGTCACAGTGGCAGTCACGTTGCTGGGACCCGGCCTGTGCCAACGAGGCTCCTCCCAGGAGCCCGCGACTATGTGTGTGTGTGGCGGGAGGGGCTCCCCTGGGACAGGATTTGGGGGGCGAGGCACCTGCCCCTCCTCGCTCTTCTCCGTGTCAACCCCGGGAGGCGGTCTCAGCCCAGCACCCGTCCGCAGCGGGATTAAAATAGTCCTGACCTCAATAGGAGCGCGATGGGATGGCAGTCCCGGCGACGCCAGCCGGGGCGGGGGGGGGGGGGGGCGGGGAGCGCGCACACGGATGAGCAGCCCCCAGCCCCTGTGAGCAAGGGGACAGACCAGGAGGTGCTGTCGCGGGGGGCGGGGGGGGCGGGGAGGGATGCTGCGGCCAGGGGCAGGGCGGTGCAGCCGGCTGTGAGGGTGGGGGGAGGATGGGGGGCGTCTCTGAGTCCCCGGGGAGGAGGGCCTGAGGGTCATAGGCAGGCTCTAGAAGCGGGCGTGTGGGCCCTGACCCGGGGAGGATGCTGAGGTGGGCGGTCCCCTGTGGGCGTGGGCAGGGTCCCTGAGATCTGGATCACTAACTCATGCCCATGAGGCGTTGTGCACAGAGCGAGGGACATCACCCTTGCTTAAAATCTACCATTGTTGTCGCGCAGGTCTTTTTTTTTTTTTTTTTAAGAATTATTTATTTATTTGAAAGGCAGAGTTTTTTTTTCCAGGTCTCCCATGTGGGTGCAGGAGCTTAAGCACTTGGGCCACCTTCCACCACCCTCCCAGGCACATTAGCAGGGAGCTGGATCAGAAGTGGAGCAGCCAGGACTCGAACCAGCGTCCATGGCATCGCAGCCGGCGACTTTACCTGCTTGCTATGCCACAGTGCCGGCCCCAGTTCCCAACAACTTGAAGCATCACCTACTGCCTCCCAGGGTGTGCATTGGCAGGAAGCTGGAGTTAGGAGCTGCAGCTGGTACTCGAACCCCAGCTTATGGGACGCAGGCATCTTAACCACGTGGCCAACTGCTCCCCGCCCCTCTGCAGCCACTGTCTTGCAGTTCTTAACCATTTCGTCTTGAACGTGTGCTTTGCACCTAAAATGCAAGAGGAGGTGGAACTTGAGCGGGAACGTGGAGATGGAGAATGTGTGTGTTTCTGTTCCCATCCAGTGGTGGCCGTGTCCCAGGGACCCAGGGTGCACGTGGACTCAGGCTGGGCAGGATTCAGAGTGACTCAGAGCAGGTGCACCGAGCCCTCCAGTCTTGCCTGTAAAGATTCAATTCATTGGCCGGCGCCGCGGCTCACTAGGCTAATCCTCCACCTGCGGCGCTGGTACCCCAGGTTCTAATCCCAGTTGGGGTGCCGGATCCTGTCCTGGTTGCCCCTCTTCCAGTCCAGCTCTCTGCTGTGGCCCGGGAGGGCAGTGGAGGATGGCCCAGGTGCATGGGCCCTGCACCCGCATGGGAGACCAGGAGGAAGCACATGGCTCCTGGGTTCGGATCAGCGCAGGCCCCGGCCATAGTGGCCATTTGGGGGATGAACCAATGGAGAAGGAAGACCTTTCTCTGTCTCTCTCTCACTGTCTAACTCTTTCTGTCAAAAAAAAAAAAAGAAAGAAAAAAGAAAAAAAGAAAGAAAGAAAAAGATTCAATTCATTACGAATGGAAAACAATATTTACTTAAAAAAAATTTCATCCGTACAAACTGTTCTCGGTGTCATTTGCTGTGCACCACAGTGAAACAACTTTCCATGCCATTTCCACTGCATCAGGGATTATGGGAAATGCAGAAACGATGGCGGATCTGCAGGAGGGGGTGCGTGGGGGCCTGAGCACCCACAGATTGGGCAGCCACGGGGCTCTGGCACAGCCCCCTGAGCACAGGGAGGGAGGACTATACTAGATTGGGGGTCGCTGGTGGCTTTGAGAGCCGCCTGCCCCCCCCGGGGGTCTGCCTAAGCCACACCTCGCTTGTAAGGCGGGAAGACAGCAGCGCTGTTGTCAGAACCAAGGAGCGCCCCGGAACCCGAGCCTTCCTGCCTTGCTGCTCGCTTCCCGTGTGCGCCAAGCACGCGGCTGACAATGGTGACGTGGGAGGAACAGGGACGAGAGTGACACACGGTTCCTTTTCTTTTCCATCCCTCCTTACGAAGCACAAACTTGGTTCTGATTTGTGCCTATCAAGAGCGGAGCTGAAAACAGCTGGAGTGGGTGTTGGGCCAGACGGAGAAGCCAGCACTGTGGCATAGTAGGTTAACACACTGTGGCCTGCAGTGCCAGCATTACCCTATGGGCGCTGGTTCAAGTCCTGGCTGCTCCACTTCCCATCCAGCTCCCTGCTAATGCACCCGGAAAGCAGTAGAAGACGGTCCAAGTGCTTGGGTCCCTGCCACTCATGTGGGAGACCTGGAAGAAGCTCCAGGCTCCTGGCTTTGGTCTGACCCAGCTCTAGCTGTTTCAGACACTGGGGAGTGAACGAGTAGATGAAAGCTCACTTGCTTGCTTGCCCTCGCATGCTCTCTCTCTCTCTCTCTAACTCTGCCTTTCAAAAAAAAAAAAAAAAAAGAGGCGGAGCTGAAATTGACATCATGAATGAATGGCCTCTTGGTCCTGGGTTGTTTTTTTTTTGTTGTTGTTGTTGTTTTTAAGATTTATTTACTTGAGCCGGTGCCGTGGCTTAACAGGCTAATCCTCCGCCTTACGGCGCCGGCACACCGGGTTCTAGTCCCGGTCAGGGCGCCGGATTCTGTCCCGGTTGCCCCTCTTCCAGGCCAGCTCTCTGCTATGGCCCCGGAAGGCAGTGGAGGATGGCCCAAGTCCTTGGGCCCTGCACCCGCATGGGAGACCAGGAGAAGCACCTGGCTCCTGGCTTCAGATCAGCGAGATGAGCCGGCCGCAGCGGCCATTGGAGGGTGAACCAACGGCAAAAAGGAAGACCTTTCTCTCTGTCTCTCTCTCACTGTCCACTCTGCCTGTCAAAAAAAAAAAAAAAGATTTATTTACTTGAAAGTCAGAGTTACACAGAGAGAGGAGAGGCACAGAGAGAGAGAGAGAGAGAGAGAGAGAGAGAGAGAGGTCTTCCATCCACTGGTTAACTCCCCAATTGGCTGCAACAGCCAGAGCTGCGCCGATCTGAAGCCAGGAGCTTCTTCCGGGTCTCCCATGTGGATGCAGGGGCCCAAGAACTTGAGCCATCTTCTACTGCTTTCCCAGCCATAGCAGAGAGCTGGATGGGAAGTGGAGCAGCCGGGACTCGAACCGGCGCCCATATGGGATGCTGGCACTTCAGGCCAGGGTGTAAACCCACTGTGCCACAGCACCGGCCCCAGGTGTGTGTGTGTGTGTGTTGTTGTTGTTGTTTTTTTTTTTTTTTAGATTTATTTATTTATTTGAAAGGCAGTGACAGCAAGAGTGAGAGCAAGAGAGAGCGAGAGCAAGAGAGAGAGAGAGATCTTCCATTCACTGGCTTGCCTCCAAAATGCTCACAACAGGCTGAAGCCAGGAACCTGGGACCCCATCTGGGTCTCCCACATGTACAGCAGGGCCCCAATGTGGGGCCATCTTCCACTGCTTTCCCAGGTGCATAAGCAGGAAGCTGAATTGGAAGTGGAGCAGCCGGGACTCGAACCAGTGCTCATACGGGATGTCAGCGTAGCAGGTTGAGCCACAGCCACAGCGCCAGCTGCTGTTTTCTCCTTTTCCTGGGAGTCCTGTCCACTGCAGTGTTTCGGGTCCTATGCCCGCATGGGGGCCCTGCTGGGTCAGGTGCACCTGCCTGCCGAGGGGGTGATGGGGGAGGTGCAGAGGCAGCCCAGGGGGAGGGGAGGCTGCAGGGACACTTCCTGGATGTCAGAGAAAGCAGTGCGGTGCCTCTTCTGTAATTCTTTCTAAAACACAGAGGCGGGAGGTGTCTAAAGGTCCTTCAAAAAGTTCGTGGGAAAATGAACTGGCGGATGGGTTTCTTCTGAGATCCTAGCTTTGTCTTTGATCACTCGTGTTTCCCATGAGCTTCCATGAGGATCCCTTGTGCACTCAGCCCTGCCAGGAGCTGGTGGGGCTTCCTCTGGGCCTGATCAGGCAGGGAAGTGGGGTGGAGGGTAGGGTGGGCAGGCCGGCCGGCCCCCAGACCCTCACTCTGCTCTTGGTCCAGTTTGCCAAGTGCCCGGGGCTCTGCCCTGCCCTCCAGGGGGCCCTGGTGGAAGGGACAGAGCAGTGGCCGTCTGTGACTTTCCCAAGGCTGCCAGGAGTCTCCGTCCCACCGCCTGCATTCTCTGCTCATGTATTTATTTTCGGAGCAGGAAAGTGGATTTGCAACGCTCCTTCTGCGTGTGCAACCCACCCCCCGGAGGTGGGAGGGGCTGTGGGGCTCAGGAATAATGCAATGCGCCAGCCCCACCCCACCCCCACCCCAGGCCACGCTAGGCTCCAGGCTGTCCTAGGAAGGCTCTGGGTCGCCACACAGGGGCCCAGGAGAAAGCCCTGCCCCTGTCCCCTGCCGCTACAGTTGAGGCAAGTCCCCACCTGCAGCACAGGTGTGCCGCTCTGTCTTCACTGTGGTTTGGCTGGCCACCCGGGACGTGGCCCGTGCAGGGCTGGGTTCTTTCTTGGGTGCCACCCTTCATCCTCCTGGGCACGCTGAGCCCCCAGCTATGTCCTGAGCCCAGCACAGACCGATGGGAGCCCCAGCAGCTGGTGGGGTGACAGGTGGCATTGCCCCTCTCCCAGCAGGCTGCTAAACGCCCCCCACTGAGCCTAATGCAGGAGCCACTAGGGTAGACACAGGGTATTTAAACGGAGGCATCAAAAGGTTGACCAGCAACTTCTCTGGAGCGAGCCAGGGATGGAGGGGGGTGTACCTGGGAATGGGGGAGGAGCCATGGTACCCGGGGCAGCCCTCCCATCCCCCACCGCACACCCCAGCCCTGGGAGGCAGTGGCCTGGTGCTTCTCTATCATAACATTTACCAACAGAGCTGCAATTGAGCCAGGCGGCTCAGCAATTATAATCATGTTATCATTATTGCTGATAATTCTGATCGCGAGCATAAATTATCAACAGGAGCAGGGCGCGGGGGGGGGGGCAGGAGGTAGACACCTCTGGGGCGGCGTTGGGGAAGGGGGGAGACCGGCTTCCCTTTCTGCTCAGCACCTCCCGCCCCGCTCCTGGTGCTGCCCAAGGCCAAGCGGCCCTTCTGGAGGCCTGGCCCCTTGGGGTGCTGGGGACTGAAGGTGGCGTTTCCCATCAGCGTCCCAGGGCTGCCCCGACCACCACTCACGGAGCCCCTGGGTGCCTTGCACAAACTATTAAGGTGCAATTATTACGGAGCCGGTAGTTCTAAATTGATCTTTCAGTTACTCCGCAGCTGCAACCATGGAGACGGCCCCGGCTCAATTACACGCCTCTCTTCTGTTCTTTAAAGATTCCAGTGGAGGAGAGCGGGAGGAGAGGAGGCAGCGGTGGCGGGCGGGCCGGCAGCGGGGGCAGAGATGCCAAGAGAGACAGAGACGACAGAGCCTGAGGCATGGGGAGGGGGCAAGAGACCCCCAGAGATGAGGAGCAGGACTGACCGGGATGGGGAGAGCCCCAGAGAGGTGACAGATCCGAGGGAGCTGGGAGAGATAAGGGCTCAGAGTTGGAGACAGAGGAATCACGGGACATCAAGTGAGGGAGACAGACAGGGAAGGAGAGAATGGCGGGGGGGGGGGGGGGCTGGCCAGAGCGCCTGCAAGGAGAGAGACAGAGGCCACGGCGGAAGCAGATTCTAGAAACAGACACATACACCCTCCTCCCCGCCCCTTCCCTCTCCCCCCGCCAACACACACACACACACACACTTTACTGGAAAGAGCTACATAAAAAGACAGCAAGGAACAGATGGAGGGAAACGGGAGAAAAGTGAAGACCAGGGAGTTCGCTGACAGCACAGAGAAGGCGCACGCTTTCTATTCATTCATGCATGCATCATTCACCCACCCACCCGCCAACCCACCCATCCATCCTCCACTCACCCATCCGTCCACCCACCCACCCATCCATCCATCCTCCACCCACCGACCCATCCACCCATCCATCCATCCATCCTTCCATTGTCCACCCATCCATCCCTCCATTCAACCACCCATCCACCCACCCATCCACCCATCCATCCGTCCACCCACCCACCCATCCGTCTACCCACCCATCCATCCATCCACCCATCCGTCCACCCACCCATCCATCCGTCCATCTACCCACCCACCCATCTGTCCACCCAACCACCCATCCATCCATCCACCCACCAACCCACCCATCCATCCTTCCATCCAACCACCCACCCATCCATCCATCCATCCATCCACCCACCCATCCAACTACCCACCCATCCATCCATCC
The DNA here is from genome assembly GCF_033115175.1 of Lepus europaeus. Classification (NCBI taxonomy): domain Eukaryota; kingdom Metazoa; phylum Chordata; class Mammalia; order Lagomorpha; family Leporidae; genus Lepus; species Lepus europaeus. Next base: position 50,918,549 of record NC_084847.1, on the reverse strand, counting down.
ATCCACCCACCCATCCAACTACCCACCCAACCACCCATCCATCCATCCATCCATCCACCCATCCATCCATCTGTCCACTCATCTGTCCAACCACCCATCTGTCTACCCATCCATCCAACCACCCATCTTCCATCCATCCACCCATCCAACCATCCATCTATCCACCCACCCACCTACCCATCCATCCATCTACCCTACCACCCATCCATCCATCCATCCACCCATCCATCCATCTGTCCACCCACCCATCCACATACCCAGCCAGCCAGCCAGCCAGCCAGCCACCCATTCATCTACCCATCCATTCATCCATCCAGCCACCGATCCAGCCACTGATCCATCCATCCATCTGTCCACCACCTGTCCATCCACTGATCCATCTGTCCATTTGTCTACCCACCCATCCATCTGTCCATCCATCCATCCATCCACCCATCCATCCATTCACCCATCCAGCCCTCTGTCCACCCATCCATCTGTCCACCAACCCATCCACCCAGCCAGCCAGCCACCCATCCATCTACCCATCCAGCCACTGATCCATCCATCCATCCATCCATCCATCCGTCCATCCATCCATCTGTCCATCTGTCCATCTGTCCATCCATCCACCCATCCATGCCTGCAGCGTCTGCAGAGCCCCACCGTGCGCCAGGCTCAGGGCTCACAAGCCCCCACCTCTGCCCTCACAGGGATCTTAGAGTTTACTGGGCCCATCTGTGTTTCTATAGTGAGATTCCCGAGGCTGGGGAACTTTATCGGGGAGAGTTTCATTCAGCCAACAGTTCTGGCGGTGCAAGGGGTGGCACCTGGTGGCATCCTTGCTGCAGGGTCCTGAGGCTGCACAGGCCATCACATGGCGTGAGACAGGGAGGAGGTGTGTGTGTGTGTGGGGTCTCTCCCCATCTTCTCACAAACCTACCATGACATGGCTGTGGGAGTGCCACCCTTACGGCTACAGGTTCCCCCGAAACACAGTCGAATGGCATTTCCAACCTCTTTGTACCGCACAGTGAGGGTTGAACTTGAACACGGGAGCCCTGCAGGGACCCATTCAGATCACATCCAAACCACAGCAGCAGGAGAGTCAGACGGGGACCAAATGCTCCAGCAAAGCAGTCTCCCCCGGCCGCGTACTACGAGCCATGGGGCCCAGAGCTCCTCGGCCAGCAGGTAGCTTGGGAGGGGTGGTCGGGATGGGTGCATCCTTGAGGACTGGGGGCTGACCTGGTGGAGGACAGGTGGGGGATACCAGGTAGAAGAACTGTGTGTGCCAGGGCCAGGCCCACTCACCAGCGGGAGAGCAAAGATGGGTTCCAAGTCCTGGCTGCTCCCTGCTAATGCACCTGGCAAAGCAGCAGAAGATGGCCCAAGTGCTTGGGCCCCTGCACCCACATGGGAGACCCAGAAGAAGCTCCTGGCTGCTGGCTTCAGCCTGGCCATTACCACCATCTGGGGAGTGAACCAGCAGATGGAAGATCTCTCTCTCTCTCTCTCTCTCTGTCACTCTGCTTTTCAAATCAACAAATAAATATAGAAATTTGAAAAAAAAAAAAAAAGACTTGGTTCCAAGGCCTCCTAAGGCAGTGGGATAGGAGGCTGGGGGCAAGGGGAGACCCCCAGGGGGATGCATTCTTCTGGAACTGAGGGGCTGCAGCTAATAAAAATTTGGGGGCAAGAGAGAAAGATGCTGACACTCCCAGCCGATGTGTCTCTGGGGTGGGGGAGGGAAAGGCACTGGGCTGCTGGGTCCCGGGCCACCATGGAGCCAGAGTGCTGTGGCTCTGCTCCGCCTGCTGCTCCCAGGCTGTGGCTGAGAAGGGGCTCCCTCCGGCTCCAGTGCTCAGGGCCCCGCGCAGCCCGGAGCTCCCAGGGGCAGGGTCTTGTCTTGGGGTGCAGACTCTCTCTCCAGAGGCCGAACAGCCCCCCAAGAATGCAGAGGCCGGTGTGCCCCACGCATGAGTGTGCACCAGAAAACCTAGGGTCCTGCACTCCAGACGAAAGGCCCAGGCCACGCCTACCCCTGAACCTGCACTTTCTGTTGTTTGAATTTGGTTATTTGTTTAGTTTTGGAATTTTTATTATATTTGAAAGGCAGAGAGTGTGAAATTCCCTGGGTTGGTTCACTCCCCCAAATGCCTACAACAGCCAAGCTGGGCCAGGCCAAAGCCAAGAGCCAGGAAGTCCAACCGGGTCTCCCTTGTGGGTGGCAGGGGCCCACTTCCCGAGCTGCCTCCCAGGGAGCTGGAATTGGAGGCAGAGCCGAGACTGGAACCCAGGCGCTCTGTTAAGGGATGCAGCTGTCTCCGTGGTATCTTAATCATTGTGCCAAATGCCCACCCAGGCTGGTACTTTTAAAAATATTATTTATTTACTTGAAAAGCAGAGTTACAGAGAGGGAGAGGCAGAGGCAGAATGAGAGAGAAATCTTCCATCTGCTGGTTCACTTCCCAAATGGCTGCCCGGCCAGGACTGGACCAGGCCAAAGCCAGGAGCTTCTTCCAGGTCTCCCACATGGGTGCAGGGGCCCAAGCACTTGGGCCATCTTCCACTGCTTTCCCAGGTGCATTAGCAGGGAGCTGGATCAGAAGTGGAGTAGCCGGGACTCGAACCAGTGCCCATATGGGATGCCAGCATTGCAGACAGCGGCGGTACCCGCTACACCACGGCACTGGCCCTTGGCTGACAAGGTATGGAAACTGAGGCCCTAGGCTCCCCAAAGCCAGTGGCCGAGCTGAGGCACCCACTGGACCCCCTCTGGTCCTGGCTCGTCCACTTTTCCAAGCACTGGGCTGCAGATGAACTCGCTAGAGACCTCGGGCTGTGTTTGGGGATCCACTTTACAGATGAGGAAACTGAGGCTCGGAGAGAAGACGTAGCCCCAAACAACACGGCTGAGATTGAGAAGTCAGTCAGTCTGGATCCCAACCCAGGGCTCTCCATGTAGGGCTGAGAGGGGTGCCTGGCCGCCGGGCGGTGGGATGGGGCAGAGACTGGCGTACCCTCCACTAGGCAGTGCAAAGGGACGGGGGCGCACAGGGTAGGGGTTCCCCCAAGGCTTTGCACTTAATGGTGCTCTCTTTCTCATAACGTCACATAGCATCTGGGGAAGTCACTTTGAAATGCTTTTTCCTCCATCTTTCCTTTTTGGGTCTTGAAGTTGTCCTATTTTTTTAAAAAATTTATTTGTTCATTTGAGACGGGGAATGGGGTGGGTGGGGAGACTCCCATCCACAAATTCACTCCCTAAACGCCTGCAACAGCCAGCACTGGGCTGGATGGAAGCCAGGAGCTGGGAACTCAACCCAGGTCTCCCACATGGGTGGCACTTCTGGCTGCCAGAGCCAGCACCGGCAGGAAGCTGGAGGTGGGACTTGAACCCACGCACCCTGATATGGGGAGTAGAAATCTCAAACTGCGGGGCCCAACACCTGCCCTCTCCCCACCAAAGTTGTCTCAAATCTTTACTAATTCATTTATTTATTTAAAGATTTATTTTACTTATTTGAAAGGCAATGAGAGAGAGAGAGAGAGAGAGAGAGAAATTGAGAGAGATTTTTTCCATCTGCTGGTTCACTTCCCAAATGGCTGCAATGGCTGGGGGCTTGGCTAGGCTGAAGCCAGGAGCCTGCTTCTCCATCCTGGTCGCCTATGTGCACTTGGGCCATCTTCTGTTGCTTTCCCAGGCGCATTAGCAGGGAGCTGGATCAGGAGTGGAACAGCTGGGACTTGAACCGGCGCCCATATGAGATGCCGGTGTTGCAGGCGGCAGCTTTACCTGCTGCACCACAGCACCAGCCCCGCTCCTGTCTGAAGGGATGACTGCCCTGCTTCCAGGTTGCCCAGGCTGTCCCGACCCCAGCTCACCAGGGTGCCTGAGATCCCGGCTGTACATCTTGAGTTGGGGACATCTGCGAGACCATGGCCCTACGGATGCCCTGTCCCACCAAGAGAAAGGATTCAGTTTCCAGCAGCCTGGACCAGACTGAGCCGCAGGGGGACAAGGGCCCACGCAGGTGATGGAAGGAGGCCTGGGGGGACATCCCTCTCTGGGGCTGCAGATTTGGGTCACAGACACAGGGGTGCCAGCGAGCCCATTGCCTGCCCCGTGCCCCTGTGTGGGCCCCCACACTGCCAAGGCGCCCCCGCTGGCTGGGCTAACATCCAACGTGGAGGCTCTGTGGCCTGATCGTGGACGGGTCTTCTTTCCCTCCCAGTCCTCACAGCTTTGCTCCTCTGAGGGGGAACAGGAATGGTGGATGTCTTCTGACATTCTAGAAGTCCCACTTCTAACAAGTGCCGATGATCCCGAAAAGACAAGGAGAGCCAGATGGTGGTGGAAAGAGGCAGGTGGCAGATCCAGAGTCCTGAGTGCGGATCCTGCCACTCGCTCCTGGGCTGCTCTGGGTCACTCCCGCCCTCCGACCAGGTGCGGTCTGCTCACCTGTATGATGAAGGCGTTGGGTTCGCTGTGCTTACCTGTGCTCCTGTGTGGTCCCATCCAAGGCAGTCAAACCTGAGGTTCCCTCTGGGGTTGCCCCAAGCCGTTCCCCTGCCAGGATGCCTGGGCCGTCTTTTCGGCTACCTGCCCCACCCCCCACTGGGCGGAGCCAGGAGAGCTGGGTTGTGCAGCATGTTGGGAGAGGCACTGATGCCTGTAGGGGCTCAGGGTCCCAGAGGCTGCCGGAGTCCACGTGGACAACGCCCCCTGGCGGCCAGTTCTGCACGGGGGGGGGCCAGTTCCTCCTGCCTTGGGGCTTCCTGGGCTGACCCGGCAGCAGCAGATCCAGGTACCCACCCCCTTCTGCGATTGCCTGGTGCCCTACAGTCATACCTGTGACGTGGGGCTAGTCCCATCCACCGGCGGCTGCTCAGATGAAACCAGCCAGTAAACCAATGAAGGCCCATCTGTTACCAGGCACCTGCTGTATGGGGGGCACCACGCTGGACATTTCCCCCGCAGTGTATGTTGTTCAGTCCCCACAGCAATCGGAGGAAGGAAGGCCTACCTTAGCCCCATTGTACAGACAAGCAAGCTGAGGCCCAGGGAGGCAAGTGGTGCACACACAGCCCCGTGCCATGCCCAGGTCACAGGTTTCCGAGTGGGGCCCGGCTATGCCGTATCCACTGCCCCCGGTCTCTGCCTGGAGTAGGCTGGGGCCCAGCTGTTTGGCCCAGCAGTCCACAGAGTGGAGAGAGGGACCTACACACCCAGCGTTGCTGCTCTGGATTCTGCCTGCAGGGGGCAGTACTGAGCACATGGCAGAGCTGTCTTCTCCCCAGGCCTCATCCTCTCTCCCGGCCTTGAGGTTGGGGAAGACTTTGGCCCAGCACCTGCCAGCCCTTCCTGGAACCAACTTCCCTCAGCCGGGCCCCCTGGAGCCACTTAATGTTACCCTTAACACCTCCAGCGCTGGCGCCCGATGTCAAGGGGGCACCATCCATCGGTCAGTGGGCAGAAGGCAGCCAGGGGAGCCAGTCCCGGCAAAGCACTCATGTGGCTGGTGTCTTTAACAAAGTCTCTTTTCACTGCATTGTCGGATGAGGCCGACAGTACCTACCTGGCAGGTGTAGCACGAGGCATAGAGATCTTCAATGCCTCACCCCAGAACCAAGCGGATGCTGAACCAGCCGCGGCCACCATCTGTCCTGCCTACTGTGGGAGCCACCCCGTGGTGGACACAGGGGGCTGCAGGAAGGGGGAAGTGGACCCTCGGGGAGGGGAACTGGTTTGCCCAAGGTCACAGAGGTGGCAAGAGGAAGAGCCAGGATTTGAACTCACACAGAACCAGCGCAGGCTGGGTGGGGATGCGCGGCTGGAGGGACCACATGGGAGGGTGCCTCGAGGTGTTCCCAGTCTCCCCAGGGGGTCCAAGGGGACAGATGGAGGACTCCCGGCCCCATGCCCAATCCCAGGGCCCCTCCCAGCTCTGCCCTGGGGGCCGGCTCTAGTCTGATGGGCTTCTGGGCTTGTGGGGGGAGGGGGGAGTGCTTAGCCAAGGTCAACCCTCACCAGCGCCTGTGCCGGCCCCAGGCGGGACCTGCTGAAGTCTCAGCCAGGCTTGGGTTTGCTGCATCTAGGCCAGGAACTCCCTGGGGTTGGGGCCTGCCTGGGGTGTGCGTCCCTGCGGTGGCCAGCCTAGCAAACACCTGGCACAGGGCTCGGGGCACCTGTGGGGGAGCGGCTGTGTGGATTCGGTGGGGGGGGATGTGGGTGGGTGTGCACCTGGATTCAGCAGGGCCCCTGTTGTATTTGGGGGTGTGGGTATAACACGGGAGGGTACCAGGCCAGGGCACCACAAGGGAGGGCACTTGGACCTGCTACGACCTCGACCTCGGGCATGGGCACATCCCCCAGAGGGACAGAGGGGACCTGGGCCAAACCCTGGGAGGAGAACCGAAGCCAGGAGGCCGGGATGACCGGTGGGCCTCCGCTGCCTTTCCCCGCCCCCCCCCCTCCCCTCTCCAAGCCGGAGCCACCGAGTGACCTTGACCCCCCGGGGTGGGGGGGCGAGTGCCCAGGCTCCCTAATCCCGCGGCCCGCGGGGCCAGGCGGGGTGGGGGCGGGGCGGCGGCGCGCTCCCCCCGCGGTGCCCAGGCCGGGGCGCGGGGCGCGGGGCGGGCTCGGGCGGGCTAATCCCGTATGTAAATGGCAGCCAATGGAGGGTGGTGTTGCGCGGGGCTGGGATTAGGGCCGGGGCGAATGGCTGGCAATCTTACTGGGATTACAGAACAAAGAGCCTCCCGCGCGCCCGCTCTCGCCTGCGCTCCCCGCGCCGCGCCCCGCCCTCCGCCGCAGCCGCCGGGGTGGGGGCCGCCGCGCGCCGCCCCCCGGCCGGCCGAGCCCCGCCGCCCCCCGCGCTCTTCCCCGCCCGCCCGCCCGCGCCGCCGCCGCTCGCCTGCCTCGGCCTCGCCGTCCCCGTTCTCGCGGATTAATTAAGGCGGAGGCAGCGGCGGGAGGCTGAGTGCTGGCCGCGGGCCGGGGCCGGGGCGCCGCTGGCAGGAGCGCTTGGGGATCCTCCAAGGTAGGAGAAACTTTTGCGGGGGGCGGGCGGCGAGGCCCGTCTTGCGCCCCGCACCCCCCTCCCCCCCAAGCCTGGCCCCCCTCCCCCTCAAGGTGTTCCAGAATTCGGGTCCGGCTTTGGGGGTGTGTGTGTGTGTATGTGGGTAGGTGGGGGGGGGGCTTGGGGAGAGGAGGCACGTGACCGGGATTATAATTCGGGCCCGGGGACGCGAGGGGCGGCCGCCCCCCACCTGCCGGCAGCGGCTTGCGAGCCCGGAGCTGTCAGCCCCCACCCCCCGGCCCCTCCGGAGGTTGGGGGGCGCCCCGGGCCGGCGCCTGAGGCCGCTGCAGTTGGCGAATGAGGTCAGTCGTGCTGCCCGCGGCGGGCGCCGGTGCGGGAGCCGAGGGGGCTGGGAAGGCCGCGGCCCCCGCCCCCTCCCCCCCAGCCGCCGCCGCCGCCCGGGCTGGGCCCCTACTCGAAGGCCGAGTCCCGCCGCAGGGGCTGCCCCAGCCCTGGCTTCCCAGGTTGGGGTCCCCGCCCCGGGAGGGGGCTGCCCGGAGTGGTGGTGGTCGCTGGCCACTGGGTGAAGCCGGGAAGGAGACGGGGACAGTGACAGTGGCGCAGGCACGAGGAGTCTAGGAGGCCAAGTTGGGGGTGCCCCGTCTGTGGGCGGTCCTGAGTTATTGCAGACAAGGAGGGAGGGAGAGGAGGGGGCTTCAGGGCCCACCTTCCCACCAGTCCTGCCCGGAGTCCCTGGAAATGGTGGCCTGGACCCTCTGCAGGGCCCCCTGGGGAGACGGACAGCAGGCTCAGGGGGCCACCGCGTTGCTGGGAGTTCTGTCCTCCTGGTGGGTGCCCGAGGAGGCTGGAGCCCTGGCCTGCCTCCCCCCGCCCCCCGGGGTCCACACTTGGGGGCGGGGAGAGTCCCGGGTGCGGAGGCGGAAGTGAGGGAGTGTGGCCTGGAGGGGTCTCTCTGGTGGGCACGTGGGGGATGCGCCGGCCCTGGGATGGAGGATGGTGTGGGCTGTCCTGGGGTGGCTGTGGTTGGTGGGGATGGCACTTGCAGGGGCTTCTGGGACTGCTCAGAGTAGAGGGGGGTGGTGGCCCGAGCCCCCCGGCCCCCTCCAGCCCTGGGACTCCCCTGGCGGGCTCCCTCTCAGCACTGGCCTGGGAGCAGCTCGTTCATTTCGGCCGCGTCATTCCCAGAGGGATCGGGCAGGGTTATTGATTATTTATTCGGAGAGGGAGGGGCTGGGCACAGGGCAGCGAGGAGGGGACCCGCCAGGTGGCCGTCATGAGCCACCCTGGATGGGGCCCTGGAGGGTGTGACAGAGACTCTGACCTCTTCTGTCTACTCAGGGGCACGGGGTGGGCCAAGACAGACCTGGCCCCGAGGCGGTGGGGTTTCTGAACCTCCAACCAGCATCACGTTGTGGGAGGCTTATTCCCGAGTCCTGTGCTGTAGCCCGCTCGGAGGGTGACCTAGAAATTGGCGATGCTCGCTCAAGAGGGTCCCAGGGGACTACTGCCAGGTTGTTGGAGCGGGGGAAGAAGTGGGTCTGGGAGCCAGCGTCATGGGGGTCCACCTAACCCACATATCAGCGCCGTTCTTCCCAAGCTGGGAGCAGGGGCCTTTATCTGCGGTGTGCCCGTCACAAACAGTCTTCATCCATCCACTTACGGCAGTCTCCCATGCCGGGAGCGAGGCTGGCCCTCTGACCGTGCGGCCGCGGCTCTTGCTTGGCGCTGAAGGCAGGCGCCACCCTGGGGGCCTCCGAGGTAGCTGTCCCTGCAGTGGGGTTCAGAGTGGGACACCCCAGCTGAGGACCTCAGGGGGACGTGGTGTGGTGGGGGCCGGCTTGGGCCCCTCCTGTCCTGAGCCGTGACCTTGGGACTGAAGACCACACGTGGGTGGCTCGTCCTTACCCTGGCTGGCTGGTGCCTGGTCACCCGGTGCATCGTTGGCCCGGTCAGTGGCTCCTGCAGTCTCACCCCTGTTCCTAAACGGCCTTGCTCTGCACAGAGCTGTGCCCTACCCCTGCGGTTCCCCAGCGGGCGGCAGCTGCAGCAGGGGGAGGGGCCACATCTCTCCCCTCCTCCCCCAGGGTCTGAGCACTGGCCGAGGTGACCCCTTCGTGTGTCCCTGGCATTCTTGCCTTCCTCCCTCAGATGCTCACGAATATCTCTCCCGTTGCACCGTGCTCCTCAAACATGTGTTGACCAGCCGTGTGCCTGAATGAATGAATGAAAAACCCTGCGCCTATGGTCTTGTCCCAAGTTCTCATCTCTGGAGCAGGTTCCCCACCATGGTAGGGGGCCCGGGGCCTTTCCTTGAGCCTCCGAGGGGGCCTATGTGATCCCTCGCTGCGTATGCCCCCCCAGTCTCTCCGTCCTGCCACTCTCTGTGCCGTGGCTCTTAGCCAGCAGTGGCCATCTCTCCTTTAAACGCTGGGCAGCACGGAACACGAGCAGGTCCTGAGGTAATCAGCCCGGGGTGTGCACCCGGCTTCATGGGGGCCTGGAAGGGTACCCCTGGGGAAAAGGGGAAGTCACCCAGGAAGCAGGTGAAGTGACAGCACCGGGGGCAGAGCAGGACCTGGGCGGAGGGCTTGGGATCCCAGGCTGAGTCCAGGTTATACCGCGGAACCTCCTGGAACAGGGACCCTTGGGGAGACTGGCAGGGAATCCCCCCAGAAGAGGTGGAGTGGTGGCAGGGGTGGGTTTCTGGGGAGAAGGGGAGGAGCCAGGTGCATCTGGCCAGGAGATAATGAGGTTGGACCTGTGGTCAGTGGGTGGGAGCTGGGAGAACACAAGAGGCTTCTGGGTAAGGAAGGGGGACTTCAAACAGTCAGAGGCCCCTCCCCCCAGGCCCTGTGCCCCTGGCTACAATCAGGCTCAGGTGCCCCGGGGTTGTGTGGTATGGCAGAGGGAGGGCCTCCTGGCCTCTGTTGAGGGGGGGGGGGGAGCCAGTGCTGCTTCTCCCACCCTCTGCGATGTCCCCAATTCCACTCCCCTCCAGAGCGCACCTGTCCTGCATCCCTTACCGCGCCCCCAGGTCTCCCTGGCGGAAGTGCACGTGGGTCTGATGGCTTCTCCAGGGTGAAGGGCAGAGCTGCAAGGGGCAGGGCTGGGGGCTTCGGGCTCTGGCCCTCGGCTCTGCTCTTGCCTTGCCCCGTGAGGCCCCGGCTCCCTCGCTGGGCGCCCTGGGTGACGGCCGGCTGGGGTGACAGCCATGGAGCCGAGCCCTTGTGCGGTGCGAGCTGACCGACATCCTCCATAGCCAGGCGTGTGGTGACTGCTGAGGGGGGGCTCGGGCCAAGCATCCATCCTCTTGACCTTGAGCTGCACCTGGCTGACCTGTGGCTGTGTGTCCACCTGTCTCCCTTCTTTAGGAACACCTGCTTTGAGTATCTAATGCTTAGACTCATTTGGGTTTCAGCTAAGCAGCGACCAATGTAGGATTTAGACCAAGAACCTGCTTGCTGTTCACCTGTCTGGGGGTGGGGTGGGGTCTCCTGTTTTATCTGGCAGGCCCCCAGCTGCTGCCCCTGGGGCAGTGAGCCTGTTGAATGCCAAGGAGGAGCTGCAGGTGGGGTCCCGGCTCACTCTGAGGCGCCAGGGTTGGTCTGCAGTGAGCGTGCTTCAGATAGAGCTGACTCCCGGTTCTCTGACGTATGGTGCTAGGCTCTGTCCGGTCTGTGGCCCACGGGACCAGCTTTTCTGCAAGGCCTGGTGGTATAGCTGTTCAGGAGGTCTCTGGGACACCTGGGGCTCCCCGGCGTTCTCGTGCGCTTTGTGTTACTATAACGAAGTCGCCGAGGCAGGCTGCCTTATGAAGACAGGAGGTGCATGTGGGCACAGAGTCCAAGCAGCGGGGTGCAGGCTGTGGCAAGGGCCCCCCACCGGAGCCGCACCCCCTCTCTTGGTGGGAACAGGTGTGTATAAAGCCACCAGGAGCAGTCCTGGGAGCTGCGTGGTAATGACCCAGTCTCCTCACTTCCCAGGGCCCCCACCTGCCAACTCCTCAGTTACATGGAGTTTCTGCCCTCTTAGTGCCAAGATGTTGGGGATTCCATTCTAGCAGGCACGGGCTTCGAGTCATGGCACCCAGCGTGGGGAGCCCTCGTTTTCAGGGCGTTTAGTGCCAGTGCGCATAATGTGCTGTGTCAGCAGGTGTGGGAGGAGCAGCGGGGCCACCTCCCCTGTCGCAGTGTCGGGGTTCACGTGGGGTGCCCCTGCTGCCACCCACCCTGGGAGCCCAACAGTGGTGGCTCCGGTGCTTGGGTCCCCACCACCCACGTGGGAGACCCGGATGGCGTTTCCAGCTCCTGATGTCGGCCTGGCCCAGTCTGTGACTGTTGTGGACGTTTGGGGAGCGAACCAGTGGACAGACAATCTCTCCCTCTGTCCCCCTTGGTCGGCCTTTCGAGTAGATGAAAATTAAAAAGAAATAAGTAAAAATTGAAAAGAAAGAGCTGTCGAGAGGAGGGGGGTTGCTGGAAACACCCCGTTAGCCACCAAAGTAGGACTTCCCAGCAGAGCTCGCAAAGGCAGCCCTAAGCCCTGGGGGTGTTTTCTCTGAGGATGAGAGAGAGAAAGAAAGATCTCCTATCCACTGTTCACTCCTCAGATTCCCATTAGTGGCCAGGGCTGGGCCAGACCGAAGCCAGGATCTTCTTTCAGGTCTCCCGTGCAGGTGCAGGGGCCCAAGCACTCGGACCACCTTCCCACAGCTTTCCCAGGCCATAGCAGGGAGCTGGATTGGAAGTAGAGCAGCCGGGTCTCGAACCGGCACCCATATGCGATGCTGGCATCCCTCCCGGTGGCCTTACCCCTACACCACAGCGCCGACCCCCTGATGCCCCCTTTCAAGGCACCGGGAGCCTGTGCCCTGGGGCAGTCATGGGCTGGAGGCGCCGCCCCTGGGCTGGGCGCAGGGCGAGTGTAAGTTTCGTGGCTCGGTCCTTTTGCTGCTGCTCCAAGTGCAGTTTATACACAAGGAAGGTTCATTCAGTCAGGCCCTGGGGGTTCCGGTCGAGGGAGGCATTAGGTGAGGGTGATCTTACTGCAGGGACGCTGCCGGGGGCATCACCTGGCGACGGTGGCAGCTGCTACTCCTGTCTCCTTATAAAGCCTCTAGCGCCATCCTAGGGCCTCAGCCTCAGGACCACACATGACCCTTGTCGCCTCCTAAAGGGTCCACCTGGTCCTCAAAACCTCACCACAATAGACTTCCAAACCAACGCAGATGGCCGGGAAGTGCCTGTGCCCCAGCATCCTGCTCCGCGCCCCCCACCCCCACCCAGCACCTGTGCCGCGGTCCCGGGGGTGGGAGGTGCAGCTGGGAAGTGAGGCGCGGGGTCTCCTAGGCCCCTCGCTGGAGTCTGGACAGTTTGCTGGAACATGACCGGGAGATGCAGCCCCCGACTGCCCCGGACCGCACGATGGCTGTGGCTGTGGAGTCTTGGTGATATGGCGTGGGTACATGAGGGGCCCCCACGCAGGTATGGAGAGGAAAGTGGGGGAAGCCAGAGGTGGGGCAGCTGGGGCCTCCCTCTGCTGTGCCTGTTGCTGGGGGCGTCTCCCTTAGGCAGCTTTGAGAGAGAACTGTTCCAGGATGGGCCAGGGTCTTATGGTGCTACAAGGTGCATTTTAGGGGCTCAGCCCGTCCGCTTGTCACTTAAGCAGCCCGTGAGAAACGCAAGGCCACCACATCCGAGGGTCTCGCGGGGTGCTGGCGTCCACCCTGGGTTGTCGAGGCAGGAGGGGTCTCCGTGTGGAACGTTGCTCAGTGTGCACGCGCTACAAGGCTAGGGGAGGAGGGGCATGGGCGTCTGGCCTGACAGCTGAGCTACCCCTCAAAGCGCTTGGCGTGGACCCTGGAAGGCAGCGGTGAGGGTCCAAGCACTTGGGCCCCTGCCACCCGCGTGGGAGACCCGGATGGAGCTCCAGGCTCCTGGCTTCAGCCTGGCCCAGCCTGGCTCTGTTGAAAGCCTTTGGGGAGGGAACCAGCAGATGGAAGCTTTCCTTTCTCTGTCTCTCTGCCTTTCAAATAAATACATTCAAAATATTTTTAAAATAAGTTTAGATGCAGAAATTTTGACATCCACACACAATTTTTTCTTAACACTGTGGACTTTTTGAAGAACTCTCATACATGATTTCAAAAAAATTTTTTGCACCAACATCAACTTAAAAATACAGTTTAAAAAACTTTTTTTTTGAATTGACTTCCATTTTATTTGGGAGACAGAGCTCTTTCTTCTGCCGCCTCACTCTCCAGATGCCCGGGCCACAACCAGGGCTGGGCCAGGCGGAAGCCAGGAGCCCAGAACTCCATCCGGGTCTCCCCCATGGGTGGCAGGGACGCGTGTGCTCCAGCCATCGTCACTCGTTGCCTCGCAGGGTGTGTGCTAGCAGGGAGGTGGATTGGAAGTAGACGAGCTGGGGACACAGGCGTCACAGGCGCGGTGACTTCACCACCACACTGAGCACCTGCCACCAACGTAAGCTGCTTTTAATTCCATTTTTCTCCCCGCAAACCTTTTGCAATCTTTCATTGAGCGATCTCATCTCTCGCTTGCTCGCTCGTGCACACACACACACACACACAGTTCCCCCGAGATCCTGTGCAGTCCGTCCCCTGCCCTGGCCCCAGCCCCGGCTGCTCCTGATCTGTTTTGTGTCTCGGTGGCTTTGTACTCCCAGAGCATCACGTAAATGGAGCCACGTGGCTGGCAGCCTCCGTGCCTGGCTTCCTCATCCTGCCCCTTAAAGGCCTTCTCCCAGGCGTTGGGGTCCCGGCTGCTCCTTTTGGGGTGCAAAGGAGTCGTCCACGGAGCGAACAAGCCACAGACCAGCCTCTGTCCTCTCAATACAGCCTCAGCAAATCGGCTTGCTGCCACCCCCCACCCCGCCCAGGCAGAGAAGAGGGGTGACTTTTCTCCTCTGGCCATCCCCCCACCTTTGCGGTGCCTGCAGCCTGCACCCTTCCCTCCCCACCCCCGCAAGCTGACCCTGACCGGGGAGAGCCGCACGTCTCTGACTTCAGAACTGGAATTTCATCCAGGGGTTCTGGTGACGCCTACGCCGAGCCCGGTGATGAAATTACACCTGCCTGCTGCCGCCCGCGGGGCCTCCCCCACCCCACCCCACCCACCGCCCTCCAGGTGGGCTCCCGTGCGATTGATGCTGGGGCCCAGACAGCTGGGGCTTGAGGGCGAGGCGGCGCAGGGGGAGGAGAGCTGCCTGCCCTTGCCCATCCCTAGGCACCTGCGCCCCATGGGTGTTGGGAGGGGGGAGGGGACGTCCCTGGCCCTGTGTCTCTGGTCGCCACTCCTGCAGCTGTTCAGCTGCGGGTAGGAATCCCTCGTTATTCCTAGTTCAAGGCCAGGGTTCCTTCCGGGGTGGGGGCAGGAGGGTGATGCAGGGTCCCTGAGAACAGGGCTGCACGGCCGTGGTGGGTGGGCTTTGGTTCATTCCTCTTTTTTTTAAGATTTATTTTATTTATTTGGAAGAGTTACAAAGAGAGGTAGAGACATAGAGAGAGAGATCTTCCATTCACTGGTTCACTCCCCAGATGGCTGCAATGCCCAGAGCTGCGCCGATTCGGAGCCAGAAGCCAGGAGCCAGAAGCTTCCTCCTGGTCTCCCCATGGGGGCACAGGGACCCAAGGACTTGAGCCCTCTCCCACTGCTTTCCCAGGCACACCAGCAGGGAGCTGGATCAGAAGTGGAGCAGCCAGGAGTCGAACCGGTGCCCATATGAGATGCTGGTACTGCAGGCTGGGGCTTTAATCCACTGTGCCACAGCACCAGCCCCTGGTTTGTTCCTCTTAAAAATGGGGGCCCTGAGGGGTAGGAGGTAGGGTGGTTCCACCCATTTGAGTCAGAACAGGGCCACCATTCCCCCCACTCTCCATTATTCAAAAGGCAAAGAGAGACAGAGAGAGAGAGATCTTCCATCCGGTGGTTCACTCCCCAGATGGGCTGGGCCAGGCCACAGCCAGGCACCAGGAGCTCCATCCAGGCCTCCCATGCAGGTGGCAGGGACCCGGGTGTTGAGCCACATGCCTTGCCGCCTCCCAGGGTGTGCATCAGCAGGAGCTGGGACTCGGACCCAGACTCTGTGGTATGGGAGCGGTGCGTTAACCACTGCACCAACCGCCCGCCCCATGTCAGGGCCTCTGTTATCGGCCTGACCTGTGTGGGCTTGAAGTGAAATTACGGTTGGCCAAACACGTGGGGTCCGCTGCCGCCGCCCAGGGTCTGCCCTGGGTGCACAGGGGTCCTTCTCCCGAATGCCCATGTGGCCAGCACTGAAGTCTCCCTGGCCGCAGAAGCTGCTAGCCTGCTCGGTGTGCTGAGCCGACCCCGCCTCTCTCTGCCCATCTGGAGTTGGGGGGCGGCAGGAAGCACCTGGCAGGGTTGCCGGGTGGGCACAGTGAGTGGAAGGGGCGCTGGCCAGGAGCTTGGTGGATTCCCAGGGACCGTGGCTCCCCCTGGGATTTGGGGGTGGGGTCTGACTTTGTTGTTTGTGAGGTTGTCTCTTTCCCCTGCCTGCCCTCCACCCTCCCACCCCTGAAGACCTCCAAGGCTGGACCCCTGGGGCTGGCACTCAGCGGGAGGCCTGGGACGGCCCTGGCCCTTGGGTGCTCCTGGGTGGCTCCCTGGAGCTCCAGGGTGGTCCTGGCGGCTCTTGGGGGGTCTTGTGATTGGGCCAGCCTGCTGTCGCTCTCATGTTTATCTAGGAGCTGGTTTTTCAGGTGTGGGAGCTTCTAGCAGGAGGCCCAGGCTGGGAGTGTGGGGCCCTTGGTGTGCATGGGGGGTGCCCTTGTTCCCCATGTACACCCTGGCTCCCAGCAGGCTTCTGGGCAGGCGGGCAAACCACATCCTCTCCTTTGATCCGTGGCCTGCGGCTCCCCAAGATACTGTTCTCAGCACATCCCTGAGTCAGAGGCCGGGGGCTCCCCCTCCTTGGTCGAGGCTCCCCAGGCTGCCTCAGGGCATCCCCACTTCACCAGGGTGGGCAGTGGAGCCACCAGGGCCAGACGGACATAAGTTCAAGTCCCACCTTGACCACTGAGCTGCTGTGTGGCCTCAGGCAGGTGACCGCCCCTCTCTGAACCTCGCTGGGGCGAGGATAGTTTTTTGTTTCCAGGGTTGTTGGGAAGGATCCCCGTGTTCAGTTGGGGGGATGGTGGTGACCGCAGAGAGGAGCTGAGCCCCACAACCCCCTGCCCTGTGCTTTCCCTCTGCCCCACCAGCTTGGAGAACCTGGAGCTGGCTGGGCCCCTCGGCCTGTCCACCCACAGCCCCACAGGCCAGGTGCCAGGCAGCCCACCTGGGAGAGGAAGTGTTCGGATGTCACCCAGGGAAGGCCCAGGAGAGGTGGCGTCTCTGCAGGGTGGGTGGACTTGGACGCGAGGGCATTGTCTTCTGTGGGGGGAGGGGGGCAGCAGTGGGATCCCGGGCCCAGCATCGGGAAGTGCCACGGCGTGTGTGGCCAAGCCAGCACCCTGCTTCGGAAGTGGCCGCACGCACCGTGGGCACAGGCTGGGCTGCCGTGCCGGGTCCCGGGGAGGAGTCCCATCGCCTCCTTCCCTGGGCTTCTCGCTGCTCCCTGGGGAGCGACAGGCCCAGCACAGCAGCCCTGCCTGCTGCTCCGGGTGCCAGCCGTGACGGGCTTAGAATAGCCCGTGTCCCCGTCCTGCTGCTCCTGGGAGCATGTTTAATGCGCCTGTCCCTCTCCCTGGGCCAGTGCACACACTCAAGGTCTCAGCGTGGACATCCGTCCCAGCCACCTTGCTGAGAGAGGTCTTCCATCTGCTGGGTCACTCCCCAAGTGGCCGTGCTGATCCGAAGCCAGAAGCCAGGTGCTTCCTCTGGGTCTCCCACATGGGTGCAGGGGCCCAAGCACTTGGGCCATCTTCTATTGCTTTCCCAGGCCAACAAGAGGGAGGTGGATCAGAAGTGGAGCAGCTGGGGTGTGAACCAGCGCCCCTGTGGGATGCCGATGTCACAGGCAGATGGCTTTAACCTGCTGGGCCATACTGCCAGCCCCCAGGTCCCCAGGCACGGAGTGAACCTCCAGGACATCCTTGTCAGGTGCATCAGAAACAAGCTGGGGCGATGCATTTGGGGTGTGCACCGGTTCCAACCCTTGCCGCCTTGCCCCATCCGCCCCCCACCCCCACCCTGGGGGCCACTCCTGCCTGCCTGGCTGTGTTTCCCAGAGCATGATTGGGGAGGCTGCGGGGGGGGAGGGGGGAAGGTGGTGATGGCAGAGCTGTTTCTGTCTCTGTATGTGGAGAGGACTCGTGTGGAGCACAGAGTGTTGAGACACACACGCGTGCGTGCAGTCACACACGCGTGTGTGTGTGCACACATGGGTGGCCCTCCGGGTGTGGCGGCCGTGCCGGGTGACTGGATGTGTAGCTGGATCCCCAGCAGCAGCCCCTGTCCGGTACCCCATAGCCATCGGCAGCGAGGGCCCCGTGCACTTTGGCTCCGTCTGTGTGGAGGCTGAGACAAAGGGGTTATTTATTCTTCACCGGGAGGAGCCTGTGGGTGGGCAGTGAGGAGCCAGGGTTGGGGGTTGGGGGGGTGCTCAGCCCCGTCTTCTTCGGCGCCCCCGGTTTTCTCCCTAGCGTACTGGAGGCTGGTGGTTCCTTTTTGGTTGGTTTGTTTCTGGAGAGTTTGTTTTTAAACGATTTCCTTGAAGTGTCCGATCCAGGGTTGTCCTATGCCCCGACAGCCCCCGGCTGCGAGGGGGCCCACTTACTTGGAGTCTTACTCGGCTTTGGGACGGTGGGGAGGCCACCCGTGACACTGTGCTGGCAGCTTGTGCTGGGACCTTTTCCTGGGCGGGGCGGCCCCTGGACTGTCGGTGTCCAGCGCTGTGTTTAGTCCGTGACATGGGAGGGAGGTTGACAGGGGCTTTGTCGTGTAGGAGGCGGGGTGTTGGGTGATTCTGGCCCAAATGCAGGCGAACTGGAGTGTGCTGAGTGCGTGTCGGGGGGCGGGGCCAGGCTGTGAGGTGCAGGAGGTAAGACATAGTCAATGTGTTTCTTCCTTTTTTTTTTTTTTTTAAGATGCATTTTTATTTATTTTGCTGGCTGTTGTGTTATTTATTTCAAAGGCAGAGTGACAGAGAGAGGAAGGGGGTAGAAAGAGACAGAGATCTTCTATCTGCTGGTTCACTCCGCCAGATGGCCTCCATGGCCAGAGCTGGGCTGTTCTGAAGCCAGGAGCCTGGAACAACATCCAGGTCTCCCATGCGGGTGGCAGAGGACACTTGGACCGTCTTCTGCTGCCTTCCCAGGTGCATTAGCAGGAAGCCGGACTGGAAGTGGAGCAGCCGGGACTTGAACCGGTGCTCCGATAGAGGATGCTGGCGTCACAGGCAGCGGTTTAAGCCGCTGAGCCACAGCCCTAGGCCTGATGCATTTTTGGCTTACGGTATTTTCAGAGGTAGACACATTGTGAGCCCAGGGTTCTCTGCGCCCCTGTGCACAAAATTGTGCCGTAGTCATCGCCAGCTGATTTCAGAGCTGCTGCTTTTTTGTCTGAATTTATTCGCTTGTTTTCATTCCGTTTGAATGGCAGAGAGATGGAGACAGATCTTCTCTGCTTTGCGTCACTCCCCAGACACCTGCCATCGTTAGGGTTGGAACAAGCCAAAGCCAAGAGCAGGGATCTCTGTCCAGGTCTCCCATGTGGGTGGCAGGGACCCAGGCACTTGAGCCATCGCTTGCTGCTGCCCAGGGTGCGCGTTAACAAGGAGCTGGATCAGCAGTGGGGTCCCCACTTTATGGAGGGGAGCCACCTCCCACCCCTCCCCCAGCCTGTGTCCACCCTGCTGTACCCATGAGGCCTGCAGCCCAGGGCTTGTCCGTTCCCGTCCGAGACGTTGTCTCCTGAGCCAGCGTGAGCTGCAGGCCGTCTCGCCTTTGGAAGCCGGCCCGGGCTGGAGCTGTCGTCCTCGGCCAGCGGGAATGTAAAATGATACGGCCATTTCTGGAAAACCCACTGGGCAGCTGCTTATTTATTCATTAGTATTCTTTTTCCAAAAAAGATTTATTTATTTATTTAAAAGGCAGAGTTACAGAGTGGCAGAGAGAGAGAGAGAGACACCTCTCATTTGCTGGTTCACTCCCCAAATGGCTGCAATGGCCAGAGCTGCGCCTATCCAAAGCCAGGAGCCAGGAGCTTCATCCAGGTCTCCCATGTGGGTGCAGGGACCCAAGGACTTGGTCCATCTTCCTCTGCTCTCCCAGGCATGCATTAGCAGGGAGCTGGATGGGAAGTGGAGCAGCCAGGACTTGAACTGGCGCCCATATGGACCATCTTCTGCTTTCCCAGGCCTTAGCAGAGAGTTGGATCAGAAGTGCAGCAGCTGAGACTTGAACTGGCACCCATATGGGATGCCAGCCTTGTAGGCAGCACCTCCACCTGCTATACCACAATGCTGGCCCCCAAGACTCAAGACTCACCATTTCAAAGTATGCTATTCTATTGATTTTTTAAAAAATTTATTTTAAGATTTATTTATTGGGGCCAGCACTGTGGTGCAGTAGGTTAATCCTCTGCCTGTGGCGTCAGCATCCCATATGGGTACCAGTTCTAGTCCTGACTGCTCCTCTTCCCATCCAGCTCCCTGCTATGGCCTGGGAAAGCAGTAGAAGATGGCTCAAATCCTTGGGCCCCTGCACCCATGTGGGAGACCTGGAAGAAGCTCCTGGCTCCTGACTTTGTATCGGCTCAGCACCAGGCACTGCGACCATTTGGGGGAGTGAACCAGCATTTGGAAGACCTTTCTCTGTCTCTCCCTCTCACTGTCTATAATTCTACCTCTCAAATAAATAAATAAAATCTTTAAAAATTTTTTTATTTGTTTATTTGAAAGGTAGAGTCACAGAGGAGAGGGAGAGAGAGAGATTGATCTTCCATCTTCTGATTCATTCCCCAGATACCTACAGCAGCCAGAGCTGGGCCAGGCCAAAGCCAGAGCCCAGGAACTCCTTCGGGGTCTCCCACGCGGGTGGCAGGGGTCAAGCACTTGGGCCATCACCTGCTGCCCTCCCGGGGTGAAGCATGAGCAGGGAGCCGGATCGGAGGCAGAGGAGCCAGGACTCGTACCAGCACTCGGATACGAGACACCGCCGTGACAGGTGGCGGCTTAACCCGCTGCGCCACCACACTGGCCCTGCTTGGTGGGTTTCAGTGATCACAGAGGTGTGCCCCTCATCAGGGGTCTCTTCCTCCCCTTCCTCATCCCAGGCCCTGGCAACTACTAAGAGTTGTCTGTAGGGGCCAGCGCTGTGGCGCTGTGCCGGCATCCCAAGTGGGCATCAGTTCGAGTCCTGGCTGCTCCACTTCCAATCCAGCTCTCTGCTGTGGCCTGGGAAAGCAGTAGAAGATGGCCCAGGTCCTTGGGCCCCTGTACCCACGTGGGAGACCCGGAAGAAGCTCCTGGCTCCTGACTTCGGATCAGCAGCTCTGGCCATTGCGATCATTTGGGGAATCAACTAGCGGAATGGAAGACCTCTCTCTCTGCCTCTACCTCTCTCTGTAACTCTTTCAAAGAAATGAAATAATTCTTTTTTTTTTTTAAAGGTGTCTGTAGAATTTTGACAACTTAAAAAAGAAAATTTGTGCAAAGTGGGACATGGGTGAGTGTTGGTGCTGTGGCGTAGCAGGTAAAGCCGCTGCCTTCGGTGCCGGGATCCCATATGGGCGCCGGTTCGAATCCTGGCCTCAGATGTTCAGCCTGGCCGTGAAGAAACCTAACGGTCCGGACAGGAATACCTGGGATCGAGTCCTGGCTCTGGTCCTGGCTCCAGCTCCCTGCTCACTCGCGCCCTGGGAGGCAGCAGGTGATGGCTCTAGTGCTCGGGTCCCTGCACCCACATGGGAGACCCTGATAGAATTCTCCAGTCCTGGCTCCTGCCTGGTTCCGCCCTGAGTCATTGTCGGCATTTGGAGAGTGAACCAGTGGCTGAAAGGCCTTTCTTTCTGCCTCTCAGTCATTAAAAATAAAAAAGAAAGAAAGAAAGAAAAAGAAAACCCAGCTTGGACTTTGAACTTCTGCAGCGAAACCTCACTTAGGGTTTTCTCTGCCATTCATTGCTGGGTCGGTGCCGCCTTGCCCTCGTCGTTGGAGCTGCTGAGCTCTGGTCAGCAAGATGGTAGCTCGAGGTTGCCTGCTGGCCATGAACCAGGGACCTGTGTCGGCTGCTGTCGTCGAGGGGCCCAGGGTCTGGGGCTGTGGCAGTCCCCGTTCAGTGCGTGCTGTCTCCATAGCTCCCCACCACCACCACTGGAAAACCCGTGACCTTGGCCATTTGCACGGTGCTTTCCCGAGCCAGCAGCCTTGTCGTCGGCTCAGAAAATGAAGCATCGGGGGTCTAGGTTGGTGTCAGGGCCCCCGATGCTCCCTAGGAATCCCAGATATCACAGTACCCCAGCTGGGAGGCCCCGGCTGTCCGTCTGGGAGGCTGAAAAGACACCATTGGAATAACGCGCCTGATGAGAGCTGCCAGCCAATCTACAAATATCTGTGCGTGAGGTTCCCGTCTGGGCCGCATGGTCCTCGTGGATCTGTGCCCGGGGCCGCGCCAGGGGCCGCCTTCTGGGGAGGGAGGGCGCCCTCGTGCGCCAGGGCTGCTCTGGGCGTGTTGTCAGCCATCACCTGTGCACAGCGGATGGCAGTGACGTACCCGTGGCCTCGAGGAACGGGGTACCCGGCCCAGCCATCTCATCGACCGCTCTCGCCTCCTGCCTCTGCTCCAGACAAGAGGCAGGGCAGGGCGTTGGGTCGCCTGTCCCTGTATTGAAGCAGGGCCTGGGGCCCCCGTGTCATACAGCTCCCGGTGAGGAGGAGGCAGCTGGGCCCAGATCTCGCAGGGGCCATGGCCCTGGGTCAGCGTCTGAGACCGTTGGCCTCTGTGGGAGACGAGGGGTGTGGGCTGGGAGTCGGCAGGGAAGGCGCCCGTTTGTGCCGTCACAGCAGCCAACTGAGCCTCCAGGGAGCCCCCGGCCATCCAAGTGGGTGCAGGTGGCCACGCTGCCCTCTCGCAGGTGGGGGCAGAGGGAGAATGGTTCTGTGTGAGTCTGCGTGAGCCCGAGTGTGCCCCTGCGCGTGGTGAGAGCTGGAAGCCTCCGGGGTCCTGTGTTGTGGGACAGGTCACCTGCACACTGGGCCTCAGGTGTCCCGTGCCGCCCCCCAACCCCCTCTCATCCCCCCAACCCCAACCCGCCTCCCCCGCAGGGTATGGGCATCAGCTGTGCTGGTGTGAGAGCTGGGTCGGGGGACGGGCGCGTGGTATGTGTGTGTGTACACGTGTCCATACACACACACACACATATGCTGTGCCCACCCTCAGGGCCTGAGCTGCCGGTGCCCGATCTGCTCTCCTGATGCCCAGCCACCTGCCGGGGGGCGGGGGGCGGCGGAGCCTTGCTGGGCCCCGTGGCCTGCTCCTTCCTGTCTGGTTGCATTCCTGGCCCGCAGCAGATCTGTGCGTGGCTGAAGAAGTCGCTGAATCCCTAAGCATCTATGTTCCTATCTGGAAAATGGGTCATCGGCTATCTGGTGCTGGTGAGAGTCCCGGCCCCCGAGGAGGAGGGGCTGGTGCCATGTCCTTGGCTGCCTGGTTTCCGGTCCATGTCTGCCGCTTCCATTCCTGCTTGGGTACCCTCTGAGCTGCGGGGATTCCGCTGGAGCCCCACTGCTGCCTCCGAACCCTCGTCCAAGCTCCCGCTCCAGACCCCCATCTGGCCTTGGGAGTCACCCCTCCCCCCCAGATTCCACTCACCCCTGGTGGAGGAGCTGATGGTGCCCAGGGTCACAAAAATTAACGTGAACTTCCCTCTCCCTGGCCAGGGGCCTGGGGGCAGGAACACGCCATTCACCTCCAGCTTCAGGGCTGGGTCACAGCAGGTGTAGGGGAGATGCGGTGTGGTTGGCTGGGTCCCACAGGCCCCTAGCAGGTGGGTGTGAGGGCTTGGGGTCCCTGAGATGGGGAGACAGGAGGAGAGGGTCCCGGGACAGGAGGTGACCGGCTGGAGGGTGTCAGGGGCTGGCAGGGCCTGGGCACGGCCCAAAAGTCAGGAAGGGGACAGGCTGGGGTGACCCAGATGAATGTTACGGACTGGGTTGGGAGAAGGCTCCCCTACCAACTGCTGGTCCAAGTTCCTGGTTCACGGGTGGGGAGGTTGAGGGTAGCATCTGATCTGATCCTGCCCTCTACCCCTGGGGTCTCAGAGGTTGTGGGGGCAGGGGTAGGCGGGAGCCAGCACCCTGGGGTTAGGGTCACCCGTGAGCCAGGGGCTACCTTCTGCCCAGCCTGTCCCCAACAGGAGAGAGCCTGGTGCTGCTCCCTAGGTTTTCCGAGAAGCCTGTTTACAGCTGGTGAGAGACCCTCGGGAGATCGGCTCGGTGCGCCTCCACGCACCTCCCTCCCTGACACCCAGCCCCAGGCTACACAGACGCCTGGTGAGAAAGAACAAGTAATGAGCCCAGGGATCAGTCACAACTGGGGGTTGGTGGGGGGGGAGGGGCCTGGTGCCAGGGGTCCCTGATGCCAACTGAATGTACTTCCTACCCAGGATCCCTCTGCATGGGGACGGGGGTGGCAAAGGTGACATTGGGAGCCCCCCAAGCATGGACCTCAGGGTGACGCTACTCACTGTCCCTTTAGTTAACGAGCACATAGGGTCTCCAGGCCCCTTACCAGGCACTGCTCATATGTTCACGTGCAGGGTCCTTGCCCTGCTGAGAGCAAGGGAATTAGTGCCACTTTTAAAGCGTTAATTGGGGCCAGCACCATGGCAGAGTGGGTTAAGTCGCCACCCACAATACCAGCATCCCCTGTGGGCACCAGGTTTGAGTCCTGGCTGCTTCACTTCCAGTCCAGCTCCCTGCTGATGCGCCTGGGAAAGCAGCAGGTGATGGCCCAAGTGCTCGAGCCCCTGTCACCCGTGTGGGAGACCCAGAGGAAGCTCCTGGCTCCTAGCTTCAGCCTGGCCCAGCATGGCTGTTGCGGCCACCTGTAGAGTGAACCAGCAGATGATGGATCTTATTTGTTTGAAAGTCAGAGAGGGGACCGGTGCTGTGGCATAGTGAGTAAAGCTGCCACCTGCAGTGCCAGCATCCCGTATGGGCGCTGATTCGAGTCCTGGCTGCTCCACTTCTGATCCAGCTCTCTGCTGTGGCCTGGGAAAGCAGTAGAAGATGGCCCAAGTCCTTGGGCTCCTGATCCCTTGTGGGAGACCTGGAAGAAGCTCCTGGCTTTGGATTGGTGCAGCTTCGGCCATTGCAGCCATCTGGGGAGTGAACCAGTGGATCAAAGACCTCTCTCTGCCTCTCTGTAAATCTGCCTTTCAAATAAATAAATCCTTAAAAAAAAAAAAAGAGAGAGAGAGAAACAGACACAGAGAGGTCTTCCATCCACTGGTTCATTCCTCAGATGCCCACAGCAGCCAGGCTGAAGCCAGGAGCCCAGGTGGCATGGGTGGCAGGGACCCAAGTACGTGAGCCATGGCCGCTGCCACCCAGGGTGCGCATCAGCAGGGAGCTGGATCGGAAGCGGGGCTGGGATGGAGGTGGCTTCAGTGGCGCCGGGTCCCAGGAACCACAGGCAAGGCTGAGAGGGCTTGGGCTTCTTGCTGGGGTCACCAGCTGCTGATGGCTGGGTGGGGAGTTGAACCCAGCTTTGCCTGCCTCCCACTCTGTGCATTTCTGTCTTCCTCCTGCTGAGGTGGGGCGGGGGGAAGATACCAGCCCAGCCAGGTGTGGGCGTGGCAGGGTTGCAGGTGCTTATGGGAGGGTCTCCGCTGTGAAGAGGGGGGTGGAGCCTGGCCAAGCCGCATCCTGCATCTCCCTCCCACTGCCCCACCGCCACTTGTCCCTTTACCTGCCAGGGGTAAGCCCCGCCTGCACAGTGACACTTGGGACCCCCACGGGCCACGTGTGCCACAGTGGCCCCGTGACATCACACCGCCTAGTGGTGTCGTGGCCATTGGTTTGTGTGAGGACAATCCATGGCGTTTGCATGCCTGGCTCGTTGGAGCGCCTGCTGTATACCTGGTGCCGTCTGAGGTTTTTTTTGGGAAGAAACAGCAGTGAGTACCACAGAACCCTTGCTCCCCTGTGCTTCTGTTCTGGGGCGGGCGGGGTGGGGTGAGGCCTGGGAGGACCTCCAGCTGCCTGGGGCCCACCTGCCAGGTGGGAATAAAGCCGGCCCTGC
The DNA here is from genome assembly GCF_033115175.1 of Lepus europaeus. NCBI lineage: Eukaryota > Metazoa > Chordata > Mammalia > Lagomorpha > Leporidae > Lepus > Lepus europaeus. The sequence goes on along the minus strand of NC_084847.1, from coordinate 50,893,295 downwards.
CCAGGGCCAGGGGATGGAGTCCTGTATTGTCTTCCTGGATTGACAGAGGGGCTTCTGGCTGCATGTATGCAGATGGGGGTCAGTGTCCCCCGTGCAGGAACCTGTGTCCTGCATGCCAAGGGGAGGACCCAGGAAACCTGGTTTGCACCCCTCTCCCACCAGGCCTCCCCTCCCCGGCTGCCCTGGCTCCCCGGCTTCCACCCCAGGCTCCTGGTGTTCCCCCAAGGCGCCTTGGCCACCTGCCTCCTCCCTGACCTCTGACCTCCACCAGCACCTCTTCTTCCCTTTCCTCCTTGAATACCTGAGCCCCCAAAAGCCTTTTCCTCAGCTTCCCCCCATTTCTCCCTCCTGACCCCTCCCCCCCATCATGCACTGGCCACGGGTGGGCCTGGGGCATCCCAGGATCAGCGGCTCAGCCCCCTCCCTCCCAGCCTTCTCTCTGTGCCGCACCTGCGCACCAGCGCCCACTCGACCCTGGAGTCGCTCCCGGCGCCACCGACTCCTTGGGATCCCCTCCCAGTGGGTCACACGGCTCTGCCCCGCCCCCGTCTGCTGCAGCCTCCAGCCTGGACTGTCCCCAAGTTCTGGGACTGCTGGTGGCCAGGCCCCGCTCGGGGCCCCCCGTAGGCCAGCACACGATCCTGCCGGGTGTCCCCTAGGTGGACAGCATCCGGCCCCCGCTCCGCGCCGTAACAGCGGCTCCTGTTACCGCTAAAGGAACTTCTGGGGGCCCCTGCTCCCCTCAGCCATGCCCAGCTCCTCGCCCACTGCTTCCTGCCCTGCCCTGTTTGCTACAGCCAGGCAGACCTGGACCTGTTCCCATCCCACCCACTCCTGGAGGCCACTGCCCTGCCTCGGCCCAGGCGGGCTGGTGGCCGGGGCTTCCGGGGCAGCAGGCACCCCTCGCAGCGGCTCTCCGAGGACTGGCTCAGCGCTGGTGTCCATGGGAGGCAGGCCCCCCGAGTCCTGAAGAGCAGTGTCTGGGCATGGGGCCCCTGGGATCTCCACTCAGCTCAGGTGTCACCTCCAGGGAGCCTCCCTTGACTGTCCCACCTGCCATCCCTGGCATTTTCTGAGTTCCTTGCTTTGATCCATCGTTGAGGTCAGGATTTACTTATAGGAAAATATATCCATCTTCGTGTCCAGCATGGTGCATTCTCTGTGCGCCTGTACCAAGGGGACCACCGCCTGGTCTTGGTGCGTCACAATTCAGTTTCATTCTTGTTGTTGTTTGTTTGCTAATATTCAGCCTTATTTTATTGTCATTCTCCTGTCCCCTCCCCCAGCCTGGCGAGTCATCAGGGGCAGGATGGAGAGTCACCGTGTTGGTGGCGTGTGGGAGGGAGGTGGCCACATCCCCACACGGTGACCGGGCCCACACGTGTGTGCAGCAGGGCAGGGGCCATGGCTGTGGGAACGCGTGTGACTGTGATGAGCCTGGCCTGACGCCCCCGGCCCAGGGCCCCGAGGGGAGCCATGGCCACGCCCCGGCTGGCAGCTTGCAGATTAATCTCCAAGGCCACGCTGCCAGTTGCCGGAGGCACGCAGGCCCGGCCAGGATTGAGAATTCTCATCCTGGTCACGCAAGCGGCCGCCGCCCCTGCCTGCCCGCCTGGAGCCTGAAGCCAAGCTTTAAATAACGGGATGGAAACCTGACCCGAGGAGCTGTCCGCCCACCGGGGCCCGGCATCTCCTTGGTGGGGGGGGTTGGAGAGGGTTGTAGGCACAGGTGCAAGCTGCACCCCTCCTGCTGGCCAGGAAGGGAGCAGAGAAGCTGGGCTTTGAGGATTTTGGGGTGGTCTGAGAAGCGGCCTGGTGTGCCAGGAGACGGCCGTCTTCCAGAACTTTCTCCCACCTGTGCCTTCAAGAAGCCTGAAGGGGGCGGGGGGCAGAGGGCATTCCTGGGCCAGGCCACAGAGCCGCAGATCTTCCTGGAAGAAAGGGCCCCTCCCTCTGGGGCCCGCCCATGGCCGTGCCCGGGTCCCACTTCCCGGCCCTGGGGCCCAGGCAGCTGCACTGGTAGGTTGCCGGTGGCAGTTTTTTTTTTAAAGAGTGTGGATTTTGTGGTTCCTTCCGAACTGTACAACCTCCTTAGGTGGTTTAAAGGAGAGGGCAGAGCAGCCACTCCTAGGTCCAGCCTACGGAGGTCTAGGCCGTGCTGTTCCCGCCCCAGGCCCCTGCGTGGTGTGCACCTGAGCCCCCTCCCCATGGTGTACCCCTGAACCCCCATGGTGTGCATCTGAGCCCCCCATGGAGTACACCTGAGCCCCTACGTGGTGTGCACCTGAGCGCCCCCCCCCGTGTACACCTGAGCCCCCCTGGTGTGTACCTGAGCCCCTCCCCCCCCGTGTACACCTGAGCCCCCCTGGTGTGTACCTGAGCCCCTCCCCACCCCGTGTACACCTGAGCCCCTACGTGGTGTGCACCTGAGCGCCCCCCCAGTGTGCACCTGAGCCCCCCTGGTGTGTACCTGAGCCCCTCCCCCCCCCGTGTACACCTGAGCCCCTACGTGGTGTGCACCTGAGCGCCCCCCCAGTGTGCACCTGAGCCCCCCTGGTGTGTACCTGAGCCCCTCCCCCCAGTGTACACCTGAGCCCCCCTGGTGTGTACCTGAGCCCCCCCCATGTACATCTGAGCCCCCCTGGTGTGTACCTGAGCCCCCCTGGTGTGTACCTGAGGGCCCCCCCCAGTGTACACCTGAGCCCCCCTGGTGTGTACCTGAGCCCCTCCCCCCCCGTGTACACCTGAGCCCCCCTGGTGTGCACCTGAGCCCCCTGGTGTGTACCTGAGCCCCCCTGGTGTGTACCTGAGGGCCCCCCCCAGTGTACACCTGAGCCCCCCTGGTGTGTACCTGAGCCCCTCCCCCCCCCCGTGTACACCTGAGCCCCCCTGGTGTGCACCTGAGCCCCCCGGTGTGTACCTGAGCCCCTCCCTCCCGGTGTACACCTGAGCCCCTCCCCCCCAGTGTACACCTGAGCCCCCCTGGTGTGTACCTGAGCCCCTCCCCCCCCCCCGTGTACACCTGAGCCCCCCTGGTGTGTACCTGAGCCCCTCCCCCCCCCCGGTGTACACCTGAGCCCCCCTGGTGTGTACCTGAGCCCCTCCCCCCCGGTGTACACCTGAGCCCCCCTGGTGTGTACCTGAGCCCCCCGGTGTACACCTGAGCCCCTGCGTTGTGTGCACCTGAGCTCCTCTGTACTGCGTTGGTGTCGCCCCCATGGGACGGCTGTCTCTGCTCTTTCCCGTGTGTGCATGTGCGTGTGTGCTTCTGTTTACACACCCTCAGACACATTTCTCAGGACTCGTTCATAGAATGACAAGGCCTGGGTGGAAAGGTGGGCGCGTGGCTAAAATTCACTCTCTTGAAATTGTCTCAGGGTCCCCATGTGGCTTGCTGAGACCCAACCGTGTGGGCCCAGGGCAAGACGCCCCTGCTCCTGGGCTGGTGGCTCAGGACAGGGCTGGGCCCTAGGTGACAGGTGCCCCAGGGGCCTGATGCAGAGCCCTCTGCCCTCCTCGGCCTCCGAGGGGGCCATACCCTCCTTACTTAGTGCGAGAGCAATGCGGGGTCCTGTGCCGGTCTCTGTTGTCTCACCGCAGTCCTGATACCCCACGACTTGTACAGACTTCCAGTCAAAGACAGGAGGTATTTGATTGCAAAGAGCTCCGTGCATTTTCACTTTTTTTTTTTAATAATTTTTTTTTTTACAGGCAGAGTGGACAGTGAGAGAGAGAGACAGAGAGAAAGGTCTTCCTTTTTGCCATTGGTTCACCCTCCAATGGCCGCTGCGGCCAGCGCATCGTGCTGATCCGAAGCCAGGAGCCAGGTGCTTCTCCTGGTCTCCCATAGGGTGCAGGGCCCAAGTACTTGGGCCATCCTCCACTGCCTTCCCGAGCCATAACAGAGAGCTGGCCTGGAAGAGGGGCAACCGGGATAGAATCTGGCGCCCCGACCGGGACTAGAACCCGGTGTGCCGGCGCCGCAAGGATTAGCCTGTTAAGCCACGGCGCCGGCCCGTGCATTTTTATTTTAAGATGCATTTATTTATTTGAAAGAGTTAGAAAGAAGTCTTCTATCCGCTGATTCACTCCCCAAATGGCCACAATGGCTGGAGCTGGGCTGATCTGAAGCCAGGAGCTTTTTCCAGGTCTCCCACACGCGTGCAGGGGCCCAAGCACTTGGACCATCTTCTACTGCTTTCCCAGGTACATTAGCAGGGAGCTGGATAGGAAGTGGAGCAGCCAGGACCCGAACTGGTGCCCATATGGGATGCTGGCGCCATAGATAGCAACTTTACCCTCTATGCTATAGCGCCGGCTGCCTGGTAAATTTTTATGAACCAAACCACCCAGGAGACTGTTTCCCAGATAGGAAACAACGCTGCCAGCTCCCCAGGCACTGTCCCCAGTGCCCGTCCGGTGACCACCACCGCTCCCGCCCGGCCTGGGTTTGAACTCTGCACAGCGTGACGTGCCGCGCCCTGATGCTTTCATCACGCGGGGTCGCGTGCCACTGCCCGGTGTCTTTTGCAGTGGACTGGGCGGGGGCAGGGGGTGGGGAACGTGGCAGGAAGGAGCGCCAAGCTTGGGGCGCTGCCTGAGCCACTGCCGCTTTGCAGGGACGCAGATGGTCTCCTGGAAATATAAAAGAACTGCGAGTGGCATAGGCAGGCCAGCCCGTGGGAGAGCACGGGGAGGCGGCACAGGCAGCTGGGCTTCCTCTGGCCCCTCCGGCCTTGGTTTCCCCAGCTGGACCCAGAGGCTGTCTGCTCTTAGCATACGCGCTGCCCGCTGGCAATGGGGCAGAAGTGAGGTGCCTGTGACCGCAGCCCCCAGCCCGTAGGCCGCGATCTTTGGTGATGAGATCTTTGCAGATTAGTGGCCGTGAAGACCCTCTTTAAAAGGCCTTGCCGGCCGGCGCGGTAACTCAATAGCCTAAACCTCCACCTGCGGTGCCGGCACACCGGGTTCTAGTCCTGGTCGGGGCGCCGGATTCTGTCCTGCTTGCTCCTCTTCCAGTCCAGCTCTCTGCTGTGGCCCGGGAAGGCAGTGGAGGATGGCCCAAGTGCTTGGGCCCTGCACCCCATGGGAGACCGGGAGAAGCACCTGGCTCCTGGCTCCGGATCAGCGAGATGCGCTGGCCACAGCGGCCATTGGAGGGTGAACCAACGGCAAAAGGAAGACCTTTCTCTCTGTCTCTCTAACTGTCCACTCTGCCTGTCAAAAAAAATAAATAAATAAAAAATTAAAAAAATAAAAAGGCCTTGCTGTGTTGTGTGGGCAGCTGCTGCTGGACCCCACCCCCCACAACCCCAGGACGAGAAGCCAGCGTGCACAAGAGAGCCTGGGACCATCCTCCCAGTCGGGAAACGCTCGCCTGTGTCAAACCAAAGTTGGTATTCCAGAAACTTCTACCAGTGTGGTGTGAATGAACCTGAACTTCAGGAGCTGAACCCCATCGGCCTATTCACTCTCCAAATGCCCACAACAGCCAGGACTGGGCCAGGCTACAGCCAGGAGCCCGGAGCTCCATCCGGGTCTTCCATGTAGGCGGCCAGGGTGCCCAAGGACCCAGGCTGTTGCCTGCTGCCTTCCAGGGTGTGCATGAGCAGGGAGCTGGAGTGAGAGTAGAGCTTGGACTTGAACCCAGAGCCTCCAGCACAGGTGACGTCCCCAGCAGCAGCTTAGCCTGCTGCACCAGACACACACTGGAGACCATTGTTATCGTCAGTGTCACTGTAGCACAGGCACCTGGCAGGGCCCCGATGTGTTGCACGCTCCAGCCCCTTATCTGGTGCCCATCTCGCCGAGGCTGTGGGGCGGGGTGAGGAGGAAGGGGTGACGCCCCCTGGGCGAAGCCTGGGAACTGGTGGCTTCCACGGAGGCAGGAAATTTCTTGTTGAGTGGGATCGCAGCAGAGGGAACAGCACAGGTACCCTGGGTTTCCAGAAGGAAGCAGGTGGGGCTGTGGCAAGACCCAGATTTGCTGTTTAGACAGACTTCCCCCGACGGCCAGGACTCACGGACAGCAGCGTTTATCAGGAGAGCCCTGAGGACCAGGGCCTCTGAGAGTGGAAACCATCGCCTGTGCGTGTCAGTGGCCGCTGGCTACTGCAGGAGGTCCCGTCTCCTGCTGTCCCTGTGGCATGGGTAAGGCCCCAGGGAGGGCGTGCCCGTGGCACAGTGGTTGAACAGCCAGGGACACCTGTATTCCCTATCAGAGGGCCTGGTTCATTATCCAAATGGCCACAATGGACAGGGCTGGGCCAGGCTGAAGCCAGGAGCTGAAGCCAGAGGGCCCGGGCTTGAGTCCCGGCTCCGGTCCCAGTTCCAGCTCCTTGCTGGTGCGCACCCTGAGAGGAAGCAGGTAGCTGAGCCCCTGCACCCACGTGGGAGACCTGGAAGCAGCTCCTGGCTCCTGGCTTCAGCCTGGCCCAGCCCTGGCTGTTGTGGGCATTTGGGGAGTGAACAGTGGATGGAAGATCTCTGCCTGTCACACAATAAATAAATAAATAGTTTAAATAAAAAGTTTGTGGGAGGGGCCAGCACTGTGGCATATTGGGTAAGGCCTCCGCCTGCAGTGCCAGCATCCTATATGGGCTCCTGGTTCGAGATCCAGCTGCTCCACTTCCCATCCAGCTCCCTGCTAATGCACCTGGGAAAGCAGCGGACGATGGCCCAAGTGCTTGGGCCCTGGCCACCTCGTGGGAGACCCAGAAGAAGCTCCTGGCTCCTGGCTGAGCCCTGTCCATTGTGGCCATTTGGATAATGAACCAGCAGATGGAAGACCTTTCTCCCTCTGACTCTCCCTCTCTAACTCTGACTTTCAAATAAATTAAGCAAACTTTTCTTTTTAAAGTGTGCTTGTTTTAAACATTGTACAAATAAAGTAACCGCCCACTAATGCTGTATATATGTCACCATCTCAGCAAGGCTTTTGTTTTACGTTTTATTTATTTATTTGAAAGGCAGAGTGATAAGAGAGAGGAAGAGGCACAGAAATCTTCCATCTGCCAGTTCATTCCCCCAGTGATTCCAACAGCCAGGGCTGGGCCAGGGTGAAACCAGGAGCCTAGAGCTCCATCTGGGTCACCCATGTGGGTAGCAGGGGCCCAAGACTTGGGCCAACTTCCGCTGCTTTCCCAGGCCATTAGTAGGGAGCTGGATGGGAAGTAGAGCAGCTGGGACTTGAACCAGTGCCCATATGGGATGCCCGCTGAGCCACAGTGCCAGCCCCTCATCATCTGTTTGGTTTTTATATATATATATGTATTTACAGAACATTAGATATGATACATGCAGTATAAACAAGACAGGCTGATAGAGAACTTACAGAAGCTAGATATAGAAACTAAAATATATGTTTTTTAAAAAGATTTATTTATTTCTTATTTGAGAGTCAGAGTTACACAGAGAGAGGAGAGGCATAGAGAGAGAGAAGTCTTCCATCCGCTGGTTCACTCCCCAATTGGCCGCAATGGCTGGAACTGCGCTGATCCGAAGCCAGGAGCCAGGAGCTTCTTCTGGGTCTCCCACGTGGGTGCAGGGGCCCAAGGACCTGGGCCATCTTCTGCTTTCCCAGGCCACAGCAGAGAGCTGGATCGGAAGTGGAGCAGCCGGGACTAGAACCGGCGCCCATGTGGGATGCCGGTGCTTCAGGCCAGGGCATTAATCCACTGCGCCACAGCACTAGTCCCTAAAATATACACGTTAAGAAGTTAGTGATGTGTACAGATATGAAAGGTCAAACTGTTCGTGGAAGGGGCTGGCGTTGTGGCATAGTGGGTTAAGCTGTACCTGTGCCATTGGCATCCCATATGGGTGCCTGTTTGAATCCGGGTCTCCCACGTGGGTGCAGGGGCCCAAGCACTTGGACCATCCTCTACTGCTTTCCCAGGCCACAGCAGAGAGCTGGATTGGAAGTGGAGCAGCCGGGACTCAAACCGGCGCCCATATGGGATGCCGGCACTGCAGGCCAGAGATTTAACCCACTGCGCTACGGTGCTGGCCTCGACTGTTCTCTGTTTCTACCCCACGCTGTGTCAAGAGTGATGAGACGAGAAGGGGAAACGGGTTGTGGCTGCTGATGGAGCAGCCAGCGGCGCTGATGGTGTGAACACGCATCACAGATTCCGTGCGGCTCCCTGTGCGCCAGGCAGGTTGTTCAGGGACATGGGGGTGGGGTGAAGGGGCCTTCATTTCTCCAGCCACGGTCACGGCCATGGCGAGGGTGCTCCCGTGCACACAGCGTCACTGGCGTCCGTGCCTTTCTGAGCAAGACGGCCTCCCCACGCCTCTCATGTCTGGGAGGCCGGAGGTGGACTCTGTGCTGCTCTTTGGGACGGTCTCAGCTTGAGAACCTGGCAGTAGGGCACCAGGATTTGCCCCGCAAGGCTGGTTGAGAGGCCCAGCTGTCCCCCACCCGGGCACCTGCCTGTGGGTGCCAGGACACCGTTGGGGGCAGCCCCTTTTGGGGTGAGAGCCAGGATTGGGGTCCAGGATTGTGGATCGCAAGCCCCAGGCTGCCTGGACCCAAAGCCCCTCCAGCTGCCGCGGCCCTGAGCAGGGCAGGGACGGGAGGCGGGGCTGTGGCCCTCAGCCTGGTTGCTGCCACACAGCTGGCCAGGGGGCAGGAATCCCAGGTCCCACCACCACCCCGCCCCCGGGACAGGAGCTGGGGCGTCTGTCGGCAGGGTGCGGCTGCTGGGGAGGAGAGCCGGCCCCCTCCCCAGGAGGGGAGACGTTTCTTGTTTGCGCTCTCAAGCTTCTCCCTGCAGAAACACAAGCATATGGCTGCGGATGGCGCGGGGGCGTGTTTGGGTGGCGTGCGCGCCTGCCTCTGCCTTTTGCATGCTCCGTGTGTCTTTTTCTGCGTCGCCTCCAGCTCCCCCCGCTGGTCCCCTGGGGCAGCGAGTCAGAGGCGACCTCGGAACCTCTCTGGACATTGCGGAATTCCGAGATGAGGACTGTGTTGTACCCTGCCCGCCCCGCCGTGAGCTAGTCCCTGGGGACTTCAGAAAGTTTGTGGGAAAAGAAAATGAAAAGGTGTTTAGTTGGGTGCAAAAATTGTAAAATCCATGCATAGCTTTTTTTTTTTTTTCATGCTATGCATTTCCATGAGCTTTGTGAAGACCCCTGACCTTGGGGGCTGTGGGCAGTGAGGGGGTCTGTGTTCATTTCCTGCCACTAAGGACCACAGAGGTGATGGGAGACACGTGGGGCCAGTGTCGCGGCCCAGCGGGTTAAGCCGCCGCTGGGACCTATCCCATTCTGAAGCGTCAGTTGTCAGAGTCCCGGCTGCTCCGGTTCCAGTCCAGCTCCCTGCTAACTAACGTGCCTGGGAAAGCAGCGGAAGATGGCCCAAGCCTTGGGCCCCTGCACCCACGTGGGAGACCCCGATGGAGCTCCAGGCTTCTGCCTGGCCCTGCCCCGGCTGTTGCAGCCATCTGGGGAGGGAACGGGCAGGTGGAAGTTCTCTGGGTCTCTCTGGATCTCTCTGCCATTCATTGTACGGGAAGAAAGGGCACACTGGGAGTGGGTTCCTGAGGCCGGAAGTCCAGCGTCTTCCCCGTCTGGCCGGGGCAAAGGTGTTGACAGACTTGTGCTTCCTCCAATGGCTGCGGGGGCGGCTATTTTTCCCCGCCCCTTCCGGTTCCGGCCGGCGTCTCCTGGGCTCGTGGCCGCCCCTCTGGAAGCAGCCACAGCCTCATCTTCCCTTGGCCGGCGTCTCCTTCCTGGGAGGTGCGTGCTGGCGTCTGGGGCCCACCAGAATCTGCTGGGCTCGCCCCTACCCCCACTCCCAGCTCAGGACCCCCAACTCACTTCCGCCCGTGCGCGTTCTTGTGCGTGGGGCCGCACCCGTGAGCTCTGGCGGGTGTGAGTGTCTCTCTGAGGGCCTCCCCTGTGAGCCTGTGGCGGTGTGGCGGCCCCAAACCAGCCAGCCCCCGTGCCCTCCCCCACCGTACAGATCCATGCTGTACCCCACCCCGGCCCCCCGCAGCTGCCCCGGGCGCAGGAGCGGCTACAAGGTCCGCCCCCTCCCAGGGCCTCTCTGTAGTGAGCAGACCCAAATTTATTTATTTTTTTTATTTTTTGACAGGCAGAGTGGACAGTGAGAGAGAGAGACAGAGAGAAAGGTCTTCCTTTGCCGTTGGTTCACCCTCCAATGGCCGCCGCGGCTGGCGCACCGCGCTGATCCGAAGCCGGGAGCCAGGCGCTTCTGGTCTCCCATGCGGGTGCAGGGCCCAAGAACTTGGGCCATCCTCCACTGCCTTCCCGGGCCACAGCAGAGAGCTGGACTGGAAGAGGGACAACTAGGACAGAATCCGGTGCCCCGACTGGGACTAGAACCCGGGGTGCCGGCGCCGCAAGGCGGAGGACTAGCCTAACAGACCCAAATTTAGCAACGACAAAGCCACAGCCTGGCCCGGTGGATCTCAGGGTCTCACTCAGTTGGGACTGCGGGGTGGGGTCATGCCAGGGACTTCTCGATGCAGTTGGGGTGACTTGTCCCCCCCAAACTCCTGCAGCGCGTGGGTGGCTCCCCAAAGTTGTCAGTGAGCAGCATTAAGAAAGAGGAGAAACTTGAGCGTGGCCATGGAGGGAAATGATTTGATGAGGTCATTAGGAGGAGCTCCCATGATTGGATCCTGGTAGCTTTGTGAGGAGCGTAGATGGACATGCATGCTGGCCGAGCCCTGCAGGGGGATTGCTCACCTCGCCCTGGGGCTCTGCCTGCAGGGAGGACCCCACCAGCAGAGGGCCCTGCACCTGCACCGTCAGAGCCGTGAGCAAAAAACCAACGTCTTTTCTCTATCAAGTTAGCCTGCCTCAAGTTTCTCCTTATAGTCACAAAAGTGGACGATGCACTTCTTCCCTGCCCCGGCCACCTCCAGCCCCGTGGTGTCTAAGTGGCTGACCGCCTGCCGGTTGTCTTGGAGTCTAGAGGCCCATGGCCCGTGTCTCAGAGTGGGGGAGAAGCTGGGGTGAGGCTGCCGCCTTTGGGGAGCCTGGCGGTGACTTCCAGGACTCTGCTGGTTCCCGATGGGCCCATGTTCAAGAGGGAGAGGAGTTAGATGTCACCACTTGGTTTTTTTTCAGTTTATTTATTTGAAAGGTAAAGAGAAAGAGAGAGATTCCCTCTGCTGGTTCACTCCCCAATTAACTGTAAAGGCTGGGGCTGGTCCAGGCCACAGCCAGGAGCCGGGTCTCTCATGTGCAAGCCAGGGCCCACTTGCGTCAGTCCGTCTGTCTTTCCGGGGACGCACGGGTTGCCGCCGTGCACAGCGGCTGTGAACGCGGGGCTGCCTGGGGCCTTGTTTTCCATCGCTCTGGGTTTAGACCCAGAAATGCAAGTGCTGGATCGTGCACTGCTGCCATTCTTCATCTTTTAGGAACTGCTTGCCGCCAGTGCCTGCAGCAACAGCACGCAGGGGTTCCCGTTTTTGCACACTTGTGATTTTTCTGGGTAGCTTTCGGCTTGGCCTGGTTTTGAGAATGTAGCCTTTTTAGTGGGTGTGCGATGGCCCGTCAGTACAGTATCTTGTTTTGGGGGAGGGATTTACTTGTTTATTTGAAAAGCACAGAGAAAGAGAGAGACATCTCCCATCTGCTGGTTCACTCCCCAAATGCCCACAGTAGCCGAGGCTGGTGCAGGCGGAAGGCAGGAGCCAGGGACGCCATCCGGGTCTCCTGCATGGGCCGTCACGTGCTGCCTCCCAGGGCTATCAGCAGGAGTGCCGGCGGTTTGCTAACGATGATCTGTGTGGATCTTTTCCCATGCTCGGGGGCCATTTATACGTTGTCTTTGGAGAATTATCCATTCTAGCCATTGGCCCATTTTCTGCGTGGATTGTCTGGGGTCGTTTTGCTGTCGAGTCTTAGGAACCCTATGCATGTTCTGGATGTCAGTCCCTTATCAGATCCATGATTGGCAGGTATCTTCTCCCATAGGTCACCTTTTTGCTCTGGAGGGCGGCACAAGCTTCTTACCCTGGGAGCAAAGGCTGTGTGTCTCCATGTGTGGCCCCCTCCCTCTGCCTCTCCAGTGTCGTCCCTCGACGTAGAAACTCAGAGAACTCCTATGCATTGCACTACCCAGCCCAGCAGTCACCACCTTAGGGGAACCTTGTTTGGCCGACCCCTGCTCCCCGAAAATAGCTAAAAAGTGTGAAACTCCCAGTGGGGAGTCTCCCCCAGTGGGGGTCTCCTTGTGGCCTCGCCGAGATCAGCACAGGGAATGAGAATGGCGCTGGGTTCAAAAGTGTGTGTGAAAGGAATGAATGAGGCCTGCGCCACGGCTCAATAGGCTAATCCCCTGCCTTGCGGCGCCGGCACACCGGGTTCTAGTCCCGTTCGGGGCGCCGGATTCTGTCCCGGTTGCCCCTCTTCCAGGCCAGCTCTCTGCTATGGCCCGGGAGTGCAGTGGAGGATGGCCCAAGTCCTTGGGCCCTGCACCCGCATGAGAGATCAGGAGAAGCACCTGGCTCCTGGCTTCGGATCAGCGCGATGCGCTGGCCGCGGCGGCCATTGGAGGGTGAACCAACGGCAAAAGGAAGACCTTTCTCTCTGTCTCTCTCTCTCACTGTCCACTCTGCCTATAAAAAAAAAAAAAAAAAAAGGAATGAATGAGTACACAGAGGAGTTGATGAATGAAGGCGCCAGGGTTGAGAGCCCCGCCCCTGACTGAGGCTGCCCCACCCCCACATGCCCCTCACCCTGAGCATGCACTGGTGCTTGGGAAGGGGCTTAGACAGGAGCTGATCAGCTCCCCTGTGGGCCAGGAATGACCTTGAGTGGTGAACTTGACACACACACACACACACACACACCCGTGGTTGTCTGGGAATTGTTAGTGACAGCTGTGCCAGTGGTCGGGGAGCTGCTGACGTTGGTTTCTTCGGTGCAACTCCGAGTCCGTGTGGGGACGCGCACTCCTCCCCCAGCTGGTGGGTCAGGCCCCCAGCCTCACTGTGGCCGTTCTCAGCCTGTCGTGTCCCTCTCTTAGCCATCGCCGTCGTCCCCTTGCTCATCTGCTACACTCACACTGCTGAGTTCACGCTCCCCTCTCACACTCCTCCTACAGGTGTGCGGATGCTTGAGGGGCGGGAACAGTAGGGTCCTGGCTTCCCGGCCGGGCCACAGCCAGGGACAGCATCTGCACAGTGGGGTGGGGGAGGAGTAGCCTGGGCCACACCCCGGCCCCTGGGTGGGGAGCAGAAGGCTTACACACACATGGTGTGGTGTAAGCGTTTTGGACTTTGGGACGTTGGGCTCAGGTCCTGGCTCTGGGGCCTTTGGGGTGAGAATTTCCTTGTGGAGGGTGAGGGCAGCTGTGAGACCCCGCTCCGGACCGGGCCAGCCCCAGCATTTAGGGAACTGCCTTGGGGCTCCCTCCGGCCAGGTCATGCTGCCTCGGCGCCAGGCGTGCTGGCTCTGCACCCCGCTGGGTGTCCTCTGTGTGGTTCTGAAGCCCTGGGCCTCTGGCCAGGAGCCTGGCATCTGCACGTGACTCACCAGCCACTCAGCTGGCCGTCCTGGTACCCGGGCCTCCCCCGTTGGCCTTGTTCCTCTGAGCTGAGTGTTGTGGCCAGTGGAGGGGCAGAGCGAGAACAGGCTGTGTGTCCCAAGTCCAGAATCTTGTCCTGACTGCTCGCTGATATTCTTGGGGGTGGAGTCAGGCCTTCCTGCCCAGGTGTGTGGAGTGTGGTTGGGAGGCTGGGTGATGGAGCAAGTGCCACTTCCTGCCCAGGTGTGTGGAGTGTGGTTGGGAGGCTGGGCGATGGAGCAGGTGCCACTTCCTGCCCAGGTGTGCGGAGTGTGGTCGGGAGGCTGGGCTATGGGGCAGGTGCCACTTCCTGCCCAGGTGTGCGGAGTGTGGTCGGGAGGCTGGGCTATGGGGCAGGTGCCACTTCCTGCCCAGGTGTGCGGAGTGTGGTCGGGAGGCTGGGCTATGGGGCAGGTGCCACTTCCTGCCCAGGTGTGCGGAGTGTGGTCGGGAGGCTGGGCTATGGGGCAGGTGCCACTTCCTGCCCAGGTGTGCCGACTGTGGTCGGAGGCTGGGCTATGGGGCAGGTGCCACTTCCTGCCCAGGTGTGCCGACTGTGGTCGGAGGCTGGGCGATGGAGCAGGTGCGCAGTTTGGAGAGCTGAGTTCTTCAGTTGCTTCCACCGTCTGCCCTAGCTCTGCCTCTTGGAGTTCCCAGCACAGGCCTGTGTCTGACCTCGGAGACGTCACCATGGTGGCAGCCTCTTCACCCACCTCTCTCTCTGTTCTCTTTGTCCCCTTCCCCGAGTGTCCCCCTTATCAAAGGAAGTTGCCTTTCTTGGGCCGCCGGGTGGTCATTTAGCATCTGTCCACACTCACAGCTGCTGGGAGAGGTGTGGACTCCTGGCCTGGGTGGTCCCTGTGTCACAGGGTAACTGGGGACTGAGGGCTTTCTGTGCTAGGCCCAGGGAAGTCAGGTGGGCATCTGGGCAGCAGTTAAGACTCTGTGACCTGCGTCCCATCGTTGAGTGCCCGGGTCCAAGTCCTGGTTCCAATTCCGACGCCAGCTTCCTGCTAATGCGCACTCTGAGAGGCGGCAGGGACGGCTCACGGACTTGGGTCCCTGTCGTCCTTGTATAAGACCTAGATGGAGCTCCTGGCTCCTGGCTTTGGCCTGGCCCTGCCCTGGACTTTGCTGGCATTTGAGGAGTGACCCAGCAGATAGAAGTGTGTGTGTGTCTGTCTGTCTGTCTCTATGCCTTTGAAAGAAATAAAAGTCCCATTGCAAGTGAGCTCTGCATCCAATCAGCTGGGCTTTCTGCATCGCAGCCAGTGTGGGAAGCACCGTCCCCGCCCACTGCACGTCATCTGGAAGGGCAGGCTTGGAGACGGACAGACCTCGTCCCCACTGCGTGCTCCCTGGGGACCTGGCAGGTCCCTTTGTCATGTCGAGGAGAGTGATGCTGGGGCCATCGCTGTGGTGTAACGGGTAAAGCCACCACCTGCGACGCCAGCATCCCATATGGGCACTGGTTTGCATCCCGGCTGCTCCACTTCTGATCCGGCTCCCTTCGAATGCGCCTGTGAAAGCAGCAGAAGATGGCCCAAGTGTTTGGGCCCCTGCACTCATTTAGGAGACTCCTGGGTCCTGAATTCGGCCTGGTCCAGCCACGGCCTTTGTGACCATCTTGGGGGTGAATCAGTGGATGGAAGATCTCTCTCTTGGTCTCTCTCTCTCTCTCTAACTTCACCTTTCAAATAAATGAACCTTAGGGGGAGAGAGCGAGCACGATGCTATAGCAAGGCCGGTAGCTTCTGTGTGCAGATGCTGTACCCGGGCTGCTGGGTCTGCTGATGCTGCAGGTCAGGGGCGTGACCTGGACACCTGTCTGACCACGCGGCCTCCCTCTCTGGGCTCTGCGGGGCACTGAGACCCTGGCACCGGCTCCATTCGTCGTCAGCTCCAGTCTCTAGGCTCTTCCCACTTCGTGATCCAAATCCATCCTGGCTGGCTTGCAATTTCCCACGTTTGTCAACCCCCCACCCCCTGAGCACCAGGCAGGTGGCTTGGGAACCCCCCAGCACGCGCAGCGCCAGCCAGCTGACCTGAGTGCTTGTGAGTCCCCTGGACATTTGTCACACACACTCGTGAAAACTAGCCCGGCCCCCAGCCCCCAGCCCCTGGCTCTCGGAGCTCCCGGTCTATTCGGAGAAACCTCCCCAGGAGCAGGTGGTGAAGTTATCCCAGACTGCACCAGGAGACGGGTCTCTGGCTCTCACGGGAGGAGACAGCCGAAGGGGGCCCTAGACCTGGAAGAGCCTGGAGCCCAGGGCAGGGGCAGAGGGTCCCCCGGGGCTTACTGCAGAGGGACGCTCTTGTTTCTTTGCCATCTGCAGCTTGCGAGCAGGAGCGTGAACCCAGGTGGATGCTGCATGGAGTCCCTCTGTCTGGTGTTTGGAGCAGGGACCAAGGGGACAAGAGCAGGACAGGGGATCAGGGAGGAGGGCATCGCCCTGGTCGGGGCAGTAGCCTGGTTGGTGAGGTGGCCCTGGGGGAGGCCAGCCATGGATGGCTGTGGGTGTGTTTTGGAGCTGGGCTGTGTGAGGACATGGGGGTGAAAGGAGAGGACCCCCACCCAGCCCCTCCCCACACCACCCCTCCCCCAGCCCCTCCCCACACCACCCCTCCCCCAGCCCCTCCCCACACCACCCCTCCCCCCTCCCCAGGTTGGTGCCAGGAGGAGGCGTGGCCAGCACTCCATTCATGGGGTCCCTGAGGGGGCTGTGCGTGGCCTCCCTGCTGTTGTCCTGACCCCTCCAGGCCTTGCCCACTCAGGAGCCAGGGTGTGGTGTGGGGGGGTCCCTGGGCACAGAGGGCATCCTGACCATGTGTGTCCACGACTCAGGAGCTGGCCGCCCACACCCCTGCTGGTGCCCAGCTCACGTCCCTGCAGGCCTCCATTTCCCCCTCATCCGGGGACTTCCCTCTCCTGAAATCTTGCACACTTGGGTCAGGCTTCGCCGCCCGCCTGCCTCTAGGTTCTCTGTTCTATGTGGAGTTTCCCTGTGTCCGGGTCTCGGCTGCCAAACAAGGAGACTCGGGGTGTACGTGGGGTTCACCTGTGATGGTCCCAGACCTGGGCCTGGCTGTCCTCCTGGCTGCCCGCCAGCCTTCCTACCGTAGCCCCAGGGAGAGGCGCCAGTCACTGGCAGGGGGTGGCCTCCGTCCCTCATCCCCAGATCTACTCCCCTGGACTCCAGCTCAGGACACAGGGCTGGGCTGGCCAGGACAAGAGTCCGGCCACAGCCTGCAGAGGCCCCAACCCCGCCCCCGTGTCTGCGTCTCCCTCTCTAGGTCCCTGGTTCCGTCCTAACTGGATTAAAACCTTTGCCGGAAGGAGCCAGCTGCAGGCTGCGGGCCACAGGGAGGCCAGGGCTGGAGCGCCGTCTGGTGCCTCCCACTTGACCTTGATTCGATTTTTGCCTCCTGGCTGGCCAGGAGTCTGGTAGCCCGGAGGCCTTTCTGGGAATGGCTCAAGGGAGTGGCCAGTGGCGGGAGGGGCTGGCGGATGCCTGGGAGCTCCTAGACCAGCAGGCAGATCTCTCAGCGGGGGGCCTTGGGGGAGCCACCGCAGACCCTGGGACAGGCTTCCTGCGGCAGAATGTCCCCAGGGTGGCCCTGCTGCCCGTTGGGCCACGCATGCGCCATCCGTGGCCATGTCCCATGGGTGGCCCGTCACCCCTAGTGCATTTCAAACTTCTATAAAATCGTAGCCCGGGGGCAGAAGCAGGGCTGGCTGGTTGTTCCCATCAGCATTTATCCCCGGCCCCAGGGCACCGCTGGGCAGGAGACCCGCACCTGCTGTAGACTCTTGGGCGCCCCCGAGAGGCCACAGTCTGTGGTTGGGGGGCCTCCCCGCTTTGGCGCTGTTGCATGTGTGGGGCAGCAGAGGCAGAAGACTTGGTCCCTGCCCTGGAAGAGCTGAGCGTCTGGGGGCAGTCCTGGCCACAGAGGACACCCTTAAGGCACCAGCCCCCAGGGGCTCCTGCCTGGTGCTTCCCACCCACACCCAGTGCTGCCTGTTCCCCAGAGCAGGGAAACCCAGGGTCCCCGCCTCCTGGCTCCTCCCTCTCCTTTGCTCCCACGGGGAGGGCGCTAGGACAGCCTGGGGGTGGCCCCTGAACCTGACTCCCGGCTTAGGAAGGAGAGGGCAGGGTGGAAGCAGGAGCCTGGGGGAGCCGGTGTTTGTATCTGGGGGGTGTCCAGGCTGGGCGGGGCAGGGGCAGCAAAGCCTGAACGCCCGATAGGAGCCCTGGCCTGAGGGAGCCCCAGCTAGGAGGAGGTGACGGCTCTACCTCCCCTCCCCTCCCCGGGGCCTCACGCCGTCTTCAGGGGTACAAAGTCCTACCCTGGGGCCTCTCACCCACAGCCAGGAAGTAGACTGAGGCTGAGGGGCCGGTGAAGGGGAGGCCAGGGAGGGCACCTGCCCCAGCCGGGCTGCGGGCACAGGAAGTGGGGTGAGAGGAGAAGCCACTAGGCCCACGACAACCCACAAGATCGTACCTGAGCAGAGCAGGGGCCGGGTGGGTAGGAGCAGGTGCCCTGCCCCGTGCCTCACGCCCACTGCGCTGCCTCCTCCATCCCTCCAGGTGACCATGGCCCTGCTGGGGAAGCGCTGTGACATCCCTGCCAACGGCTGCGGGCCCGACCGCTGGAATGCCGCCTTTGCCCGCAAAGACGAGATCATCACCAGCCTGGTGTCCGCCTTGGACTCCATGGTGAGCCCACCTGCCGGGAGGAGGGAGGGGTCAGAGCGGGGCCTGGGCCGCTGCTCCGGAGGTCAAGTCCGGGGACGTCCAGCCCTGGTCCTCCCACGTCCCCTCTTGCTGTTCGCTTCCTGCCCCCAGGCGTGAGCCATGCTCTCCCTGTAAGTGGGAGAGTTATCACCGTATCGCCACCCACTGCCCCGGGCACTGTCGCCTACCCACGCACCTGTCGGCAGTTGGTCCCAGAGGAGGAAATAACTACCCTCTTCACGGTGACAGTTCTGTGACGACTGAGTGTAGGCAGGTGTGAAAAAAACATTTTCATCTGCCATCAGCGGCTCGCCTGCCTGGGAGGGCGGGGGAGCGAGAGCCAGAGAGGGCAGCGCCTGGCCTGCAGTCACACAGCACGAAGCCGTGGGTTCCCCCGCGGGGACAAGGGCCCTCCTCCTGGGTCAGCTCTCGGCTGTTCCTGCTGTGGGGAGGCTGCCTTGGTGCCTGCCATCTCTCTCCTTGCTCCTTGTTTGTTTGGGAGCCTCCGTCCGAGTGCTCGGGGGTCAGAGGCGGCTGTGGCTGCAACGTGGGCCGGTGCACGGCGGGCCCGGGCCTTGGGCTCAGATGGCTGCTCGGGACACCTGGGTTCAAGTCCCGGCCCCGCTGCCGGCTCCAGCTTCCTGCTGTCGCCCACGGGCAGCAGGTGATGGCTCGAGTACTTAGGTCGCTGCCGCCCACGTGGGAGACCTGGATGGAGTTCCCACCCCTTGTGTGTTTGGGAGAGTGAAGCGGTAAAATGGGAGCGCGCTCTCTCTCTCTCTCATTAATTAATTAATTAAAAGGACAAAAAATAAAGTCATAAATCTTTGGAAAAAAAAAAAACCAGGAGAGACTGCATCTATTGGCACAGGAAGTGCCAGTGGACAGCGCTGGGCTAGAGGACTTTGAGAGGGGAGGAGGAAGAGGGGGAGGAGGAGGAGGAAGAGCGGGGGCAGCCAAGGACCCTGGAGCGCTCCTGGTAGCACCAACAAGACGGGCCTGGGCCCTGTGAGGGTTCCCTGCGGGACACTCGGGCCTGGCAGCAGGGGCTGGGGCTGGGGTTCTTGGGGCGGCGGGGGCTCCCCTACCGGCCCTGTCTCTCGCGTCCCCCTGTGGCCCCCAGGGGGAGGCGAGGTCCCCTGCCCCGGCCTGGGCTGCAGCTGAGCAGCGGCCCCCCAGTGCAGGGTCTGTGCAGCCCTGACGGTCTTTCCTGCCTTGGAAGTAGTGACCTCATCTCCTCTTGGGAGAGCAGGAAACGAACATGCAGGAGATGCCAGAGGGCAGGCCCACTGGTCTGGCCGCCACTTCCTCACCAGAGCGGCTGCTGGCTGGAGCTGGAACGGGAGGCGAGGTTATAGCCCAGAGAGGTTGAGGAACCGGTCTTAGGTCACACAGCACCAAGCTACAACCAGAAACCAGACTTTATAACCTTCTATGAGTGCTGCTCAGCTCCTGAAAACCAGCAATTCAGGGGCAGGTGCCTGGCAGCGAAGTCACCACTTGGGGGCGCCCGCATCCCCTATTGGAGTGCCTGGTTCAAGTCCCAGCTCCTCTGCTTCCAATGCCAGCCTCCTGCCAAAGCGCACCCCGGGGAGGCAGCAGGCGGTGACTCAAGTCCTTGGGCCTCTGCCACCCACGTGGGAGACGCGGATGGAATTCCAGGCTCCCGGCTTCCCAGCCTGGCCCAGCCCCTGGCTGTTGTGCACATCTGGGGAGTGAGCCACCAGGAGGCAGAGGGCTATCTGTGTCCCTCTTCCTGTTCCAATCAAATGGAAAGAAAGAAATGGAGTGAAAATGAAAGCTCAGCATTTATTAGGCACCAACTGCATGCCACAGGTGCTAGGTGCCGGGTGTTCCCGATGAGGCAGGGCCAGTGTTGCCAGCCTCAACTCAGGGGCCAGGAAAGTAGCCAGCCTGCTGGTCTACCCACACCCGCTGTCCTAGGGTAGGCTCTGCCTGCAGCCAGTGCACCTGGAACCCCCCACAGCCACTGAGACCCCAGGAGTAGCCGCTCACCGTGCAAAGAGGGAAGCCTGGGCCCCAGAGAGCGTGGGCAGGGAGCCTGGGGCTGTCTGAGCCCTGGTTCCCCTGAGACAGGGGTCTCATCCCAGCGCCCCCTGGCCCAGGATGTTGGGAGGGGCCAGGAGAGCCCTGGACAGGATGGAGACTGGGGCCAGGGCAGGAAGCCCACCCCAGAGCAAGGAGGACCAGAGGGCATTTGTCTTCCTCCAGCCCCCAAGGCCACCCTCCGGGGAGCTGTTGGTTCATTCATCCCCGCTGTAGGCCAGTGAGGTCTGCCCCTCCCCAGCACCCCCACACTTGCCCCTGGAGGTGTGGCCGAGCGGGG
The DNA here is from genome assembly GCF_033115175.1 of Lepus europaeus. Taxonomy (NCBI): domain Eukaryota; kingdom Metazoa; phylum Chordata; class Mammalia; order Lagomorpha; family Leporidae; genus Lepus; species Lepus europaeus. Next base: position 50,872,666 of record NC_084847.1, on the reverse strand, counting down.
AAGGGGGAGCCTCCAGCTAGCTCACGCTGGGCCCCGCTCCCCGCAGTGCTCGGCGCTGTCCAAGCTGAACGCGGAGGTGGCGTGCGTGGCCGTGCACGACGAGAGCGCCTTCGTGGTGGGCACCGAGAAGGGCCGGCTGTTCCTGAGCGCGCGGAAGGAGCTGCAGGCCGACTTCCTCAGGTTCTGCCGTGAGTACCCCCGGGGGTGGGGGTGGGGACGGGGGCGGGGGTCCCAGCCTGGCAGCAGGGGGGGCCACAGCTGTGGTCCAGGTTCTCCACCAGCCCTCTCCCAGCCCACCCTGGCCAGTGGACACAGGCAGACGGAGCCGCGGGACGGGCTAGAGCCAGCCCCCTCGCATGTACCTATTCACAGACTGGTACACTGAAGCCCGGGATGGAGTGTGCGGCCGGCTCTCAAGGCAGGCAGGCAGGCTTTGAGGCCAGCTCTGTGGTTCCTGCTGCACCCTTCAGAGTCGGGGAGGTGCACAGGCAGCAGCCCAGGGCCCCTGCCAGGGGGTCCTTGTCACTGAGCCAGGGTCCGAGGGGTCCCTCTGTGGCCCCCAAATCCTCCCCCTGATCAGGGACCTCAGGACCCCTCCTAACTCAGTCCCCACCTCCGCAGCCCCTCTCCCGTCCTCAGGAACCTCTTGTGCTCCCTCGGCCCAGGCTGCACGGGGCCCCCAGTCCCTGGCCTGCGCCCATTCTGCCCACCCTGACGTGGTCCCTCTTTCAGCGGGAACTTCCGGCTCCCGTGTGCCTGGCTGCAGTTCCGTTCCTGACCCCAGCTTCTCACTGTTAACAACTGTTGGTGGCAGCAGTGGTGGGTCAGGTAGATGGGCCCCTGCCACCCACGGGAGAGACCTGGAGTGAGTTCTGGCTCCTGGCTTTCGTCCCCTGCCTGGGGCCATAGCAAGCATTTGAGGGATGAACCAGCAGATGATAGCTCTGTGTGTGTGTGTGTGTGTGTTCTACCTCTCAAATAAATGAACATTTAAAAAATAGTATATAAAATTATCTTCAGGCAATATGTATAAGGTATTTACAAACATGAATTTTTTTTTACATTTTATTTATTTGAAAAGTAGACTTAGATCTTCCATCCAATGGTTCACTCCCCAAATGGCTGTAATGGTAGATGCTGGGCCAAGCAGAAGCCAGGAGCCAGGAGCTCCATCCTGGTCTCCCACATGGGTGGCAGGGGCCTGAGCACTCGGGCCATCATCTGCTGCCTTCCCAGGTGCATGAACAGGGAGCTGGATCGGAAGTGGAGTATCGGGGGCTTGAACCTATGCCCACATGGGATGCTGGCATCCCAGGCAGAGGCTTAACCTGCCACACCACAACACCAGCCACAAAACAAATGAATTTTGTGTTTCCGCTTGGGTCCCATCCCCCCAAGACATCCCATCTTGTATTTGCAAATATTCCAGAATCTCACAACAACTCCAAAATCTGAAACACTGGTGGTCCCCAGGGTTCTGGGTCAGGGGTGCTCAGCCTGTCCCTGCACCCGCAGACTGTGTGTGGAAGAGGGGAGGCAGGGGTGGGTCTAGGGGGTGATGAGGTCTCGCGTGGCACGCACGTGGCACTCAGTTCCCACCCACTGTTCACCTGCTGTTGTCACTGTCACTAACACAAGCCCCCACATTCCACGCCGGGCCTGGCGCTAAGGGCCTCACCGGCCAGGGAACAGCATCTCTGGGCACTGGGCATGTCATCAGTAGAGTGCGGCTGCTTCCTCGGCTGGCTCAGTACCCCCTACCCTGAGCCTGAATCCCTTCCAAGGTCAGGGCAGGGGGCTGGGCTGGGCTGGGGTGGGTGTAGCAGGTGCTGGCTCCCAGTCTCCCAGGCTGGGGCCCAGGGAAGGTGCACCTGGTCTCCCAGAGCCAGCAAGAGCCACTATTTATAGCACTGGGAGGGTGGCTGGCTTATTCCCAGCAGAGCAGGCTCCAAGCTGGGTGGGAGTGTGCAACCCTCCTGTGCTCCCTGATCCTGATCCTGTCCCTGGACCCCCTGGTACCCCCCGGGGCCCTGGCCTGGCCCAGCCTCTCTGGAGCCCCCATGGCATCCTGGTCAGGTGCCCCATCCTCTCTCCCTTGGACAGAGCAGGAAGCTGGGGCCCAGGTTGGTTGATATGGGACAGGACGGGGCAGGGTGGGGGTCAGTATCAGAGCACAGAAAGGGGCAGATGTGACAGATAGACCTCCAACCCCAGTTCTGCACCCAGCCAGCTGGTCTCCTGCACACACTCACAGACCCAGGCCCAGAGTGGGCAGGAGCCTGCCCAAGGTCACACAGCAAGTCGGAGGTGAGCAGGGCTGAGACACAGGTCCTGTGCTGGGCATGAGGAACTCTGCAGTGCCCAGCGCTGGCCCTCAGCGGGGCAGCCAGGGCCCAGCTTGCTCTCTCAATCCGTTCTCCACTCATTCGTTGATTCATTTCCTGGTGCGCTAAGCCAGGTGCCAGGCTGCAGGGCCCAGCACGGTGGAGTCACGGCGGCCCCAGGGTGGGGTGTGAGATGGGTGCTGTGTGTCCCACAGGAGGGCCCCCGTGGAAGGACCCGGAGGCAGAGCACCCCAAGAAGGTGCAGCGGGGCGAGGGTGGCGGCCGGAGCATCCCACGGTCAGCCCTGGAGCACGGCTCGGATGCGTACCTTCTGCGGAAGATGGTAGAGGAAGTCTTTGATGTTCTTTATAGTAAGACCCTTCCTCATTCCATTTGGGGCCCCCGGGGCGGGTGGGAGCCGCCTCACGTGCCCCTGGGCCACCGCCTGCCTTCCCTCCTCCCTGCACCCCTGAGCCCCCCACCCCGTGTGGCTGTCCCAACCCAGCCCTGTTTCCTGAGTCCCCAACACCACAGCCCCCACCCTGACTCAGGCCACAGGTCCCGGCCACCTGCCTGTAGAAACAGCGCCAGAGCCCAGGCGTGACCTCCACAGCCTCCGGGGACGTCCTTTTGCCCTGGCCCCCCATGAAGCCACACCCTGTTCTCTGCACACTCTGCCTCGCTTTCCCCTTCCCGCCGGGTCAGGGCTCTCACCGTACCCTATCCCCTCATCAATGCAAGGGCTGTGTTTGTCCGTCCTGTCCGGCTGTCCCCAGCCTGTATCCAGGGCCTGGCAGGTGCTCAGCTTCTGTTTGTTGAATGGCTGGAAGACTGACAGCCCCACTGCAGAGGGGAGGAGCCCTGGGCTCCCTGGGGAAGCATCAGGTTGCAGGGGATCCCCGGGCCCTGGCGGCAGCGGCCCCCACATGGCCTAGGTGCTCTTGTACCCGGTCCCTGAGGGCCCCGCCTGGTTTATTTCCCACTCGCCCTGTGGCTCCTACAGAGCTGAGACCAGGGAGGAAGGACCTACTGTGTGCATGTTGGGGGTGGGTGCTGGGGTGCCCAAGGCCCAGGACTGGGAGGACCTGCACGCAGGGTTGGTCAGCGGCAGGGTCCGTGCCCACCTCGGCCACCTCCCGCAGAATCACAGTGGGCTGGGGGCGACCGGGCCTCTTGCTGGCTCTGGGTGGGGGCTGCAGCCTTGGGAGCAGCCACCGACGAGGCCCCCCAGCTACCCCTCCATCCTCAGCCCTCGGCCCCTCCTGTCTGTCTCCCCTCCCCACTCCCTTGCCCCCTTCTCTCTCTGAGTCACTTCCCCCTCTTCTTGCTCTCATCCTGGCCTTGCCCTGCCTCCTCCCCCAGCCATGGCTCATGCAAGCCCTGGCTCCGCCCTTGTACTCTCTTTCTCCCCCTCACCCCTTTGTCCTCTCCTCCGGCCCTGGACCCCTACTCTGCCACCACTAGGTGCTCAAGTGCATGGAAGGGAAGTGCCCATTGGTGAGGCCGCCAGGGAACACCTCCAGCCCCCGCACAGAGGAGCTCCAGACCCTTGGGCACAGACCGCAGACCCTAGAACTGCGGGGACCCAGCACCCAGGGGAGCCCCTCAGCAGGGCCTGACTGTGGGGTGCACCTGCCCTGCCCCCATCCCCAGCCCTGGCTGGGCTCTCACACCTGGCCCCTCTCCCCTGCCGGCCCGCAGGCGAGGCCCTGGGCAGGGCCAGCGTGGTGCCGCTGCCCTACGAGAGGCTGCTCAGGGAGCCGGGGCTGCTGGCTGTGCAGGGGCTGCCCGAAGGCCTGGCCTTCCGCAGGCCGGCCGAGTACGACCCCAAGGCCCTCATGGCCATCCTGGAACACAGCCACCGCATCCGCTTCAAGCTCAAGAGGTGGGTGAGGGCTGGGGCCCAGTCCGGTGCCGGAGGAGAGACCTGGAGCCTTTCCCCGGGTGGGGGTGGGGGCGGGGACTCCACCTGCACAGTGACAGGCGTGGCAGCCAGTGAAAAGGGGCAGATGGGAGATGAGGTGGCTAAGGCTGGGCCTGGCAGGTGCCACTGGCTCTGTTCAGGCCCCACCCTGTCCCCAAGCTGGGAAGAGGCTGATGAAGGGTCATGTCGCGCTCCCACCTGTGTGATGGGCTCCCGACCCAGCCCTGCTTGGGGGGGGCGGCGGCTGGGGGCGGGGTAGCAGGTGCATCAGGGATGCTAAGCTGCCTGTGTCGCCTCTCCCTGACCCAGGCCACCCGAGGACGGCGGGCGGGACTCAAAGGCACTGGTGGAACTGAACGGCGTCTCCCTGCCACCCAAGGGGTCCCGGGACTGTGGCCTGCACAGCCAGGCCCCCAAGGCGGCCCCGCAGGACCCACCCCCCACCGCCACCTCCTCCTCCGTGGCTGGCTTCCTATACAGCACGGCGCTCCCCAGCCACGCCATCCGCGAGCTCAAGCAGGAAACGCCCACCTGCCCGCTCGTCCCCAGCGACCTGAGCCTGGGCCGGCCCGGGCCCGAACTCGCAGCCTCCAGTGGCCAGGACTTCGCCGACTGCTGTGGTAAGGCTGCCACCGGGCCCGGCACATGTGGGCGGAGGACAGGGGTCTCCCCAGGCTAGGAGGAGCCTCCTCCGCTGCTTTCCAAGTGCATTAGCAGGGAGCTGGGTTGGAAATGGAGCAGCCGGGACTCGAACCAGTGCTCATATGGGACGCCGGCGTCGCAGGTGGCGGGTTAACCCACTGCACCACAACGCCGGCTCCGAAGTTAGGGAGCATCTGGGGTCAGGGATTGTTGAGCTGTGAAACCTGCCTCCTAGAGAGCAGCAGCAGCGTCCGCAGAGAGCAGGTTCGAAATGCAGGTTCCCAGGCCCTCCCCTCCTCCCCAGGCTTGTGATTCCGAAGCTTTATGGGAAGCAAGTACCAGGCTCAGGTTTGAGAACTGCTGGACCCAAGCCCTGGGTCCAGTGCTTGGGCAGAGATCGTAGAGAATGGAATTGGAAGTGAAGCTCGAGGGCGGGCGTTTGGGGTAGTGGTTAACACGCCGCTGGAGAAGCCTGCCTTCCACATCCGGGCACCTGCCTTCAAGCCTTGGCTCCAGTCCCGTGCCCAGCTTCCTTCCTGCTCACGCACACCCTGGCGGGCAGCAGGCAATGGCCAAAGTACTTGGGACTCGGCCACCCACGTGAGAGACCTGGATTGAGCCCCTGGCTCCTGGCTTCAGCGTGGCACACGCTGGCTGGTGCAGGCTGCCAGGAAGTGAATCTGCGGGTGGAGGGTTCTCTCTCTGCCTCCTCTTTTCTCTCTGTGCCTTTCCAATAAAACAAATAAGTGACTTTATTTTAAAAATATTTATCTTGGCCGGCGCCGTGGCTCAATAGGCTAATCCTCCGCCTTGCGGCGCCGGCACACCAGGTTCTAGTCCCGGTAGGGGCACCGGATTCTGTCCCGGTTGCCCCTCTTCCAGGCCAGCTCTCTGCTGTGGACCAGGAGTGCAGTGGAGGATGGCCCAAGTGCTTGGGCCCTGCACCCCATGGGAGACCAGGAGAAGTACCTGGCTCCTGCCATCGGATCAGCGTGGTGCGCCGGCCGCAGCGCACCAGCCGCGGCGGCCATTGGAGGGTGAACCAACGGCAAAAAGGAAGACCTTTCTCTCTGTCTCTCTCTCTCTCACTGTCCACTCTGCCTGTCAAAAAAAAAAAAACTAAAAAATTTAAAAAATATATATTTATCTTGTTTATTTGAAAGAGTTTCAAAAAGAAAGGCAGAGACAGAGAGAGAGGTCTTCCATCTGCTGGTTCACTCCCCAGATGGCCGCAATGGCTGGGGCTGGGCCAGGAGCTTCATCCGGGTCCCCTATGTGGGTGCAGGGGCCCAAGGACTTGGGCTACCTTCTGCTGCTTTCCCAGGCCACAGCAGGGAGCTGGGTCAGAAGTGGAGCAGCTGGGACTGGAACCGGCACCCAGATGGGATGCTGGCACTGCAGGTGGCAGCTTAACCCACTGCACCAGCACGCCAGCTCGTGTCCGTGGACTTTTTGAAATGCCCTGGCATTTACTGTGGTTGCTATCATGATGAGGAGGAAAAGTGACACCTCCTGCACAGATGTTTGGGCCGCCCGGAGGCGGGCGCCAGTGTCCCGCTCTCACGCACCAGGCTTCTGCTGGCAGATCCTGGACACAAGGACTCAGGCCTCTGGTCCGGGGGCTTTGCCTCAGTGTCCTGATCGCAGGACCCCAGTCCAGGGTCTGCCTTGCCGGTGACGCCGCTTCCCCGGCACCAGAGCCCGTGCCCCAGGGGGTGGGACCTGGGGACCCCACGTGGACGCCACCCGGAACCTGAACCTCTCGTCTCCCTTGTCCAGGACAGAAGCCCCTCGGGCCCGGTGGGCCGCTCATTCAGAACGTCCACGCCTCCAAGCGCATCCTCTTCTCCATCGTCCACGACAAGTCAGGTGGGGCGGCGCCCATGGAGGCATCCCGGGCTCCAGGGCTGGGGGGGTGGTGCTGGGCAGGGTGGGAGAGAAAGGAGGGGCAGCTTGCTCAAGGAGTGTAGCAGGTGTCTCTGGGTGAGTGGGGGGGGGGGTCCGGACTTGGGGCGGGGGGGCTGCCGGCTTGGGGTCCTACGTTAGTTGCAGCCAGGATGTCGTCCTGGGGCAGGGGTCCCAAGGCCCAGCTCACAGTGTGGCTGGCACGCCCCCAGCTGCTTTCCTGTAGAGTTCCTGACCCCAGGGAGGTCAGGAGGGAGCTGCAGGCATGGCAGTCCCTCCCGCCGTGTCGCGGCACTTAAATACCACGGCATTTATCAAAAATGTGTGGCCAGATTTAAAATCATCCCCACAAGAATCCCCTGTGGTTTGGGGTGTTTTTTTTTTGTTTGTTTTTTGTTTTTTAAGATTTATGTATTTATTTGAAAGAGTTACAAAGAATGATACATAGATTTTTCCATTCCCGGGTTCACGCCCCAGATGGCTGCAACAGCCAGGGCTGGGCCAGGCCAAAGCCAGGAGCCAGGAGCTTCCTCTGGGTCTCCCATGTGGCCGCAGGGGCCCAAACACTTGGGCCATCCTCCTAGCTTTCCTAGGCCATTAGCAGGGGGCTAGCTGGATGGGAAGTGGAGCAGCCAGGACTGGGAGCGGCGCCCATATGGGATGCCGGCGGCCATGTGGGCAAGGGGCAGAAGCGGCAATCGGCCCTCACTGGGTGATCTCAGGCGAGATCCCCAGCTCCTGTGGGCCTCAGTCTTCCCTCTCTGCAAAATGGGAATGAATGCAGTTCAGGGTCCTCATCAGGGAGTCATAGGATCAGACGACACTGAGCGCAGGTGGGCGCTGGGTTACGGCTGCTGCTGCCCTTAGGAGCTGGGGTGAGCCCAGGGCCGCTCCTGTTGGGAGCCTCAGGTCGGGCAGAGGCTTTGGCCTCCTGGGACAGGCAGCAGGGCGGGGCACAGGGGAGAGCCTCAAGGTCGCGAGAGGTCAACCCAGCCCGGGTGGGCCCCCGGGTGGACGGGGCTGAGCCTGCCCGGCCCACAGAGGGGGCCCACGGGGAATACAGCATGGGGCCGTCCCACGGGGCCTCACTGGCGCCCCCTCGCTCTGATAGAGAAGTGGGACGCCTTCATCCGGGAGACGGAGGACATCAACACGCTGCGGGAGTGCGTGCAGATCCTGTTCAACAGCAGATATGGTGAGTGCGCGTGCGCGGTGAGTGGGTGGGGCCACGCAGCCCGGCCCGCCCTCCCGCAGGCAGGCGCCCCGCCGGTTGGACGGTGGTTGTGTCAGTATCTCCTTCCCCGTTCTTCAGGGGGCGGGGCAAGCTGGGCACAGGTGACCCATGACCTGGGGAACCACCAGGGCCCCGACCGTGCCCTGTTGGTGCCTTGTGCTTACCAGACCCCCCACGGCCCACGCCCACCATGCCCTCTCCCCAGCATGTCTGGGATTCCTTTTGGGGGCAAACTCCTCACTCTTCAAGACTCAGCTTGCTTGGGGGTCCCCTCCTCCAGGAAGCCTCCGGGCACCCGGAAGCCCTGATGCACCCCTCTCCGTCCTCGGCTGTGGACTTGCCCCTGACTTGCGCCCTCCCCGCCCTGCCCTCTGCACCTGCCGTCCAGCCTTGGTCCTTCTCCCTCCCTCCTGTGACCCTCACCATTCACTGGCCCAGTCACTTCCATCCTGAGCACCTACCTTGTGCCTAGTGCAGATGAATCTGGACATAACGCCACCTACCTGGTGACCAGCGGATGACAGACGGGGCAGGGGGGCGGGGGGGACTGTGCTACACAGATACAGCCCGGGAGCCCTTTGTGCAAACACTTGAAGGGGGGAAGGAGAGGGACAGGGGTGTCTGGGAAGGTAGCTGGGCAGGCAGGAGCACATGCAAAGGCCCTGAGGTTTTCGCCTGGTGTGCAAGGCACCAGGAAGGCGGCAGGGCCTGTGGTCAGGGTGGAGCGAGCAGAGAGGTGAGAGCGCCTGGGGTCCCGTAGACAGGACCTGGGAGCTGGGAGCCCATGGACATGCTCTAAGAGGAAGCGCCGTGACCCGGTGTCCCAGCAGGACCCAGCATGGCGCTGGCTGGGGGGGAGGCGACCGTGGCCCCGGGCCCCGTGCATCTGCAGCCTCGGTGTCCCGCTCAGCCTTGCCGTTGCCCTTCCAGCGGAAGCCCTGGGCCTGGACCACATGGTCCCCGTCCCCTACAGGAAGATCGCCTGCGACCCGGACGCGGTGGAGATCGTGGGCATCCCAGATAAAATCCCTTTCAAGCGGCCATGCACGTACGGGGTCCCCAAGCTCAAGCGGATCCTGGAGGAGCGGCACAGCATCCACTTTGTCATTAAGAGGTGCGGCCGGGCCCCGGGGAAGGCCATGAGGGGCCAGGGCTGGCGAGCGTGGGGTGCTCGGTCTTCACGTGGCGAATCAGATGGGCCTGGCAGGAGTTCCCAGCTCCATCACTCAGCCACGGGCCTGTCTAAGGATCTCACAGAAAATGGAGGCACGGCCAGCGCCGTGGCTCAATAGGCTAATCCTCCGCCTTGTGGCGCTGGCATACCGGGTTCTAGTCCCGGTTGGGGCACCGGATTCTGTCCCGGTTGCCCCTCTTCCAGGCCAGCTCTCTGCTATGGTCCGGGAAGGCAGTGGAGGATGGCCCAAGTCCTTGGGCCCTGCACCCACATAGGAGACCAGGAGAAGCACCTGGCTCCTGCCATTGGATCAGCGCGGTGCGCCGGCCGCAGCGGCCATTGGAGGGTGAACCAGCGGCAAAAGGAAGACCTTTCTCTCTGTCTCTCTCTCTCACTGTCCACTCTGCTTGTCAAAAACAAAAAAAAGAAACAAAAAAAAAGAAAATGGAGACACAGCGTCAGGCCAGGGACAGGGCGAGTTCCTTTCCTCTCTCTCTGTATCCAAGAGGGCTCCCATCCACGGGTTCACAACTCCCAAACACCCACCATGACGGGACCAGGGCTGAGCTGAGCAGAAGCCAGGAGCCAGGAGTCTGGAGCTCCATCCGGGTCTCCCACGTGGGTGCCAGGGACCCAGTTCCTTAGCCATCACGTGCTGCCTCTCTGGGTGCACGTGGGCAGGAAGCCAGAGCCAGGGATCAAACCCAGGCGCTCCAGTGTGGGACGTGAGCGTCTGATCTGGTGTCTTAACCACAGGCCAAGTGGCCACCCAGGAGGTTCTTAAAAGCAATGCTCTGCCCACCTGAGCTGTGGCCTGGGCTGAGCCAGCTCCCCCCCCCCCCCGCCCAGAACACCCCTCCCTCGGGGCTGCCAGCTCCCCCCAGCCCTGCACAGGGTGGGCGGGTGAGAGAGGGCAGAGCGCCAAGCCCCAGCACGCCTGCTGTCACCACGGGCCCTCAGCCCTGCCTGCCCAGCTCCCGCTGCCGTCACAGGCACCAGGCGATACCCAGACTTCCTGGGCTGCATCCTACCTGAATGGTCAGAGACAGAGCTGTGGCCAGGGGTCATGTCATCCAACCCCCTGCCTCCAGGCAGAACTGCACGGCCACTCCACACCCGCGTGTCTGGCCCCTCCCGTCCGCGGAGCTGTGCACAGGGATGGAGGTCAGGGGCTGTGTCATTTTTTTTATTATTATTAATTTTTTTAAATTTTTTGACAGGCAGAGTGGACAGTGAGAGAGAGAGAGAGAGAGAGAGAAAGGTCTTCCTTTGCTGTTGGTTCACCCTCCAATGGCCACTGCAGCCGGTGTGCTGCGGCCGGTGCACCGCGCTATTCCGAAGGCAGGAGCCAGGTGCTTCTCCTGGTCTCCCATGGGGTGCAGGGCCCAAGCACTTGGGCCATCCTCCACTGCACTCCCGGGCCATAGCAGAGAGCTGGCCTGGAAGGGGGGCAACCGGGACAGGATCGGTGCCCCGACCGGGACTAGAACCCGGTGTGCCGGTGCCGCAAGATGGAGGATTAGCCTGTTGAGCCGCGGCGCCAGCCTAGGGGCTGTGTCTTGTTCATGGCTGAAGCTCCAGGCCTTGAACAGTCCCCGGAAGGTGGCCAAAGCTCCTTACACATCTGTGGAACCCATGAGCGAGTGAATCAATGCTTTCCCAGCTTTGGGCTCCTGCCGAGAGCTGCCGCTTTGTCTAAGATGTATTTTATTTATTTGAAACTCAGGGAGAGACAGAGAGCTTCCACCTGCTGGTTCACTCCCAAAATGGCCCCTATGGCCAGGGCTGAGCCAGGCCAAAGCCAGGAGCTTCATCTGGGTCTCCCACGTGGGTGCAGGGACCCAAGGACCTGGGCCATCTTCTACTGCTTTCTCAGGCCACAGCAGAGAGCTGGGTTGGAAGTGGAGCAGCCCGGACTCAAACCGGCACCCGTACGGGATGCTGGTGCTTCAGGCCAAGGCATTAGCCCGCTGCACCACAGCGCTGGCCCCTGGGTTCAGTTTCGAGCCGTGTTGGGGTTTGCTGTGGATCACATGGCGGGGGCGGGGCGGTTAGGGAAGCAAGGGGGCAGGGACCACCACGTGGGGCAGACGGGCCCCAGCCTAGAGGGGTTGGGAGAGATCTGGTCACTGGTTCACTGGTTCAATAGCTGGGGCCAGGGGCTGAGCCAGGCCACAGCCAGGAGCCCAGAACTCCATGCGCGTCTCCCAGGGACCCAAGCACTTGGGCCATCTTCCGCTGCTTTCCCAGCGCACTCGGAGGGAGCTGGATGGGAAACAGAGCTGGCAGGACTCAAGCCAGTGCTCTGCTAGGGGAAGCTGGCATTCACGCTGGCTTCGCAGGCAGCGGCTTAGCCTGCTGCTCCACCACACCAGCCACTGACTCGGGCATTTTTTTTTAAAGATTTATTTATTTATTGGAAAGGCAGAGTTACAGAGAGGCAGAGGCAGAGAGAGAGAGAGAGAGAGGTCCTCCATCTGCTGGTTCACTCCCCAAATGGCCACAATAGCCAGAGTTGTGCTGATCTGGAGCCAGGAGCCAGGAGCTTCTTCTAGGTCTCCCACGCAGGTGCAGGGGCCCAAGGGCTTGGCCCATCTTCTACTGCTTTCCCAGGCTATAGCAGAGAGCTGGATTGGAAGTGGAGCAGCTGGGACTCAAACCGGTGCCCACATGGGATGCAGGCCCTGCATGTGGTGGCTTTGCCTGCTATGCCACAGCGCCAGCCCCTGCCTTAGGACTTTTTTTTTTACTACAATAGTGCAGAAGCTGTTTTCTGCTCTCAACCCAGTGTTCAAGAAATTGCATGTATTTATCCATACTTGAGTATAATATGGGCTTTGTGTTAAAATTTATTATTATTTCCTGAAAGGCAGAGTTATAAAAAGGAGAGATACAGAGAGAGGTCTTGCATCTGCTAGTTTACTCCCCAAATGACCTCAGCGGCCATGGCTGGGCCAGACCGAAGCCAGGAGCCAGGAGCTCCTTCTGGGTCTCCCATGTGGCTGCAAGGGCTGAAGCACTAGGGCCATCTTTTTGCTGCTCTCCCAGGCGCATTAGCAGAGAGCTGGATCAGAAGTGGAGCAGCCGGGACTCGAACCGGTGCCCGTATGGGATGCAGGCACTGCAGGCGGCTGCACTGGGACTCCGGGCCCTTTGTTAAGGGGTTTGTGCCCCACTGTGGGCAGATGGAAGCGTTCTGAGCACCTAAGCGCACGAGGCTACCTGGTGTGTCAGGTGTGAGGCATGGAACTACATTTTGGTTTACGAGATTTCCAACTTGGGATGGGTGTTCTGGGACGTGGCCCCATTGCCACGGCGAGGGCCAAATGCATCACCCCTGGAGGAAGCAGGTCAGGGATGGGGGAGGGGCAGGGTGAGCTCCCTTGGAGGAGTTCAGTGAGTGGCAGGTGCTGGGGGTGAGGGGAGATTCTCAGGGGCCAGGCTGAGAAGAAGAGAGGAGAGTCCTCCCCGGACATGGACAGGGGAGGGAGGCGAGAGAGGATCCACATAGACCCCGGGTTCCCTGATAGAGGCTGGGGTACTACTCTGAGAGGAGCCCCTCACCGGGGAAGCTGGGAGGGAACCAGACCTGTGCGGATCAGCTCCAGCCTCATCCAGCCCTGGCCCCAGGACGCGGTGCGCGTGTCTGCCCGCCTGCCTGCAGGCCCTGCCGGAGCTCCGCCTTCCCACACCCCGGACTTGAGCCGCTTCACCTGCCCCTGCTGCCCTGGCCCCCAGCTGCCCTGGCCCCCAGCCGCCCTGGCCCCCAGCCGCCCTGCCACCTGTCTCTACCTTTCAAGCTCACCTTCCTCCGCTGTCCTCATTCGGAAGCCATTGTCACCCTCCAGGGGGCGAGTGTCTCCCCCACCCCACTTAGTGCCACCCTTGCCAGCTGTCTCACCTGCAGGCTGCAGCCGTGGGGCCGAGTCTGAGCCATCTCTTGTGCCCTCCTTGATAAATGGCACTGGAGGAGAACTGAAACCCATCACGTTTCCTCTGGGCGGTGCCTACTTACAGTCTAGCTCAAGTCTCTCTTGCTGCTGCCCAAGTCCTTTTCCCTCCATTCCTTCCTGCAGCCCACTGCATTTGCCAGCTCTTACAGCCCCTGCCCTGCCCTGGGCTCTGCTGAGGGCTTCCTGAAGCAGCGGGCGCCGTGCCTGCCTACCCCCTGGGGGACACCGCCTGATGCCAGGGGGCTGCTCCCTCATGGGAGAATCGAGGGCGCGTCCAAGCCCTGTATTCCCCCGGGTGGAAGCCTGTGCGGCTTCCTGGAGGAGGAGCCCACTCACCTGCATCGTGGGGTGGGCAGCTGCTCTCCAGAGCCTGTCAGAAGATGGATTAGATGCCACCCCCTCCCCAGGGTTTTCAGTGTGCAAATGAGAGCCGGTCCCCATCACGGACCTGACAGGGAGCAGGGGGCTCCGGGCACGAGTCCTCGCTGACTCACTTCCCCCTGAGCCCCCTGACACACACTTGGTGTCGGCGGCCCAGTGGGACATCGGTCGTAGCTTGTCCCAGCCGCTTCCTTAACCGCTCTGTACTGCGCCTGTCCTTGTCTGAGCCATGGAGACTGAGTGACCGGATGTGGTCAGGTGCAGGGAGCGGTGGCTGCACTTTCTCTATTATCTACTCCTTCCCCCCAGCCCACAATCAGGCATTTGACATTGTCCTGACAGGTGTCAGGATGGCTTAGGGGCAGCCAGAGAGTGGCGTCTCCAGGCCTTGCCCCAGGGGTCTCGGGGTGGGGCAGGGTGTGTGGGGTCAGGGTGAGGTTAGGGGTCCCCTCACAATGCCTGACTCATGCCAAGCTTGGCCTCCAAACCACCAGGCTCTGAGGCCACACCTGCAGCAGGTGCTGCTTGTATGGGTAGGGAACACTGGGAGAGCATTCTAGAACTCAGGTGGTTGGGCTGGTGCTGTGGCTCACTTGGTTAATCCTCCTCCTGCAGCGCCGGCATCCCATATGGGCACCGGGTTCTAGTCCCGGCTGCTCCTCTTGCAGTCCAGCTCTCTGCTGTGGCCCAGGAGGGCAGTGGAGGATGGCCCAAGTGCTTGGGCCCTGCACCCGCATGGGAGACCAGGAGGAAGCACCTGGCTCCTGGCTTCGGATCATTGCCGCGCGCCAGCCATTGGGGGGTGAACCAAGGGAAGGAAGACCTTTCTCTCTGTCAAATAAAAAACAGAGTTTAGAACTCAGGTGGTGCCTGCAGGCCTGGCGGTGGCCCCTTGCTCAGCGCCGGTCCTGCATCCCGGGCAGCCCTGAGGGCATCTGAGCATCTCCCTGTCATTGTCCCGCCCCGGCTGCCCCCAGGGAACCATGGAGCCCCTGCCCCACGCCTTCTGCTCAGCGCTCCTGAACTCCAGCAGCCCCCTCGTCCCCAGGCTGCTCCGGGCCTCCTCTTGCCTCGCAGAATAGAAAGCAGGAAGTCCCGTTCAGGGTCCTGCCCGGGCTCTGCCCCTCCCTCTGTTCTGGCTGTGGGGGCTTTTGTTTGCATTTCCTGCTGGGGCCTGAAGGGGGTGCTGTCGGGCAGGGGCTTGACATTGATCCCACCTCTGCAGCCTGAGCCTGGTGACCAAGGCCCTACTCCCTTGTCCAGCCGCTGGGTGGCACACAGGCTGTGCCTCTCAACCCCCTGCCCCCCCCACCCCGACACCAGCCTGGCAGAGGCTGAAGCAGGCGGGCCATCAGGCGCCCCCCGCCCACCTGCATTCCGTCCTCACTTGACTGAGCTCCCTGGGGTCTTACCCACATGACTCAGCATCCCAAACAGCCCCTGGCCCCCAGCCTCCTCCCTTCCAGCCCCTCCCCACTCCCCCCGCCCTCCGCCGTGATCAGGCCACACCTCCACCCTCCGTACCATACCTGCAGAATCTCTCACCTGTGCCATCTCACCTGTCAGTGCTTCTTGCTTGGACCCCCTGGGCCTCTGAGACACATGTGCAAGGTCCTGTGGGAAGCCCCAAGTTGCTGTGACCTGTGGACAGGTCTGCTTTGTACTGGCCCCCGCACCTACCCCTGAGTCAGACCCAGGAGGCATCGGGTGAAAGGCCATGGGACAGGTGAACCCATCGCTCACCATCAGGTGTGGTAGGGAAGGGGCCTGAGCCTCCCGAGGCTGGGAGGAGCCCCTCTAGGGCCCCCAGGGGCGTGCACAGGGGACTCAGTGGCTGTCACTGTGCCACACCCGAGGCCTGGGCGCCATTCTCACACCTGTCTCTCCTCTCCTTCCAGGATGTTTGATGAGCGAATTTTCACAGGTAAGTGGGGACCCATTCTGAACCCCACAGGGTGATGTCCCCCGATGACCTTGAGCTGACCTTGCTCTGGCCTTGAGTCCGGGCGACGGCTTCAGTGTCCAGGCATGGACAACGTTTGCTGGCCGCTCCCAAGGAGCCAGGTTCTCTTCAAAGCTGCAAGCTTTGTTTTATTCCAAGTCGGTTTAATTTTCAGCGGTCCTGTGCAGCCGGTTCTATTCCCATCCCCACGTCCCCATAAAGGGACCACAGCCTGGTACACCCAGGAAGTGTGGCCCCTGAGCCCAGCCCAGAACAGTAGGCAGGTGGACGTCCAGCTGAGGTGGGGAGAGGCAGACTCTTGGGGGTCCCAGCTCCGGCCCCGCCTCCCACCAGCCTTGGGGCCAGGGATTATAGGAACATAATCTGTTCCCTCTCCCTAGGGAACAAGTTTACCAAAGACCCCACGAAGCTGGAGCCCGCCAGCCCGCCAGAGGACACCTCCGCCGAGGTCTCCCGGGCCACCCTCCTTGACCTGGCTGGCACTACTCGGTGAGCCCCTGCCCTGATGACTGGCCACGGACACCCACGCACTGTGAAAGGCAGGGCAGAGTCCAGACGCGGTCACCTGCCCTCGGCACGCGGCCTGGGTGCCATCCGCCAGGGTCCATTCACCGCCCGGGTTCCGAGCCCCCAGCTGATGACAGTTGCACAGCACTATGAATGTATCAAATGCCCCTGAACTGCACATTTATAAAAATGACTAAAATCGGGGCCAGTGTTGCAGCACAGTAGGTTAAGCCAGTGCCTGCGACACCAGCATCCCCCATGAGCGCTCATTCGAGTCCCAGCTGCTCCACTTCCGATCCAGCTCCCTGCTGACGCACCTGGGAGAGCAGTGGGAGATGGCCCAAGGCCACAGGGATGGGCCACTCAGCCCAGGCCTCCCGCCGTAGTGCTCTGGGAGAAAGCGAGGGAACTGACAGAACCATCGGTCCCAGGCGCTCTGCCTAACCCGCCCCCTTCCAGGCCGGGGATCCTACCTGCTCAAACCCTGCAGCAAAGGCCTGTCCAGCCCCCACTGTGCTGCCCTGGGGAGCCCCCAGCGAGTGGCGAGCTGGACGCTTGGAAGGTTCACCCTGCAAGACAGCAAGCAAGAGTCTGGCTGGGCGGACGGTGGTCCCGGGAGGCGGGGTGCTAGGGGTCTCCACGGCCCGGCCCAGGGAGCCTCTGGGCTGATGTGCCCATGGTATGCTCTGAATTGGTGGCTCTGACAGCCGTGGTGGGCACGCAGCTGGACAGGGAGATGCCACGGACGCCTGGTCATCGCCCGCCTTCCTTTCCAGGTTGGACAAGGGCACTGTCTCGGAAGACTGTGGACCAGGTGAGGGGGAGCAGGTGCCCAGCACGTGTGACCTGGGCTGGGGGAAGAGATCTGCTGGGCACGCTGGGGGCGGGGGCAGGGAGAGCCTAGGGGGAATGTAGAAGGAAGACCCGCCCCCACCACTTTTCTTAGGTCTGTCACCAAGAAACTTCCAATCTGGGAGCCTTAGTAACATGGGGCCATGAGGCTTGGCCTGAGAGCCCACCTGACCCCCACTTCCTGGTCCAGGCAGGAGCCAGGGGGCTGACACGACTTTTCCTAGGGGTTCACTAACAAGTCACAGAATGTTCTGGAATGACCCACCCTGCCTGGCCACACTCATGCCTAGACCTGACAGGACCCCTCATTTCTTCCTCCTCCTCCTCCTCCTCCTCCTCCTCACAGGAACCTCCGTGGAGCCAGGCGGGCTGAGGCCGATCAAAATCGAGCCCGAAGATCTGGACATCATCCAGGTGACCGTGCCAGGTGAGGCCCAGGGCCCAGGGGCTGCCGTGACCCGAGCCGTGTTCGCAGGTGCCCAGCCACACCTGCGCTCCCAGCTCCGGCCCGCCCCTCCCTGGCCTGACCTCCCTGGGGTTTTCCAAGGCAGGGAAAAACGTTAGAGTGAGAAGACCCGGAACCCCCACTCTCTGTGTCTGCCCAGAGCTGGGTGCCCTTGACCCTGGAGGCTCAGCCTCGGGGTGAGCTCCGAGAGCCCGCAAGGACGCCTGGCCCCTCTGAGTCCCAGAGCCAGGCCTGCCTTGGAGCCCCCGATCTGTGGCTGGGCAGGTCAGGGTGGGCCCACGGGGCAGGCGGAAGATGCCCTGATCACCTGCAGTGTCATCCCCAGACCCTTCTCCAACCTCTGAGGAGATGGCCGACTCCATGCCTGGGCACCTGCCCTCGGAGGATTCCGGTTATGGGATGGAGATGCTGACGGGTAAGAAACAGGCTTGGGGGGTGGGGCGGGACCAGCAGGGTAGCAGGCACGTCTGTTAAGGGACCGTGGCCCTCGGCAAAAATGCTCGGGACCAGAAACTGCTCTGGGATTTTTTCCCAGGTTTCCTCTAATTTTGGACCCCGTGCAGATACATAGCGAGCTGTCTTGGGGCTTGGAACCCAAGGGTCAACAAGCGATGCGTTCATTCCGTCCATGCCTTCTGCACGGGGCCTGAAATCCATTTCATGCCTTTTGTGTGTGTTTGTTTGTTTAGCAATTTTGTGCACAAAACAGTTTTCGCGTGTGGGATCTTCCACTTGCAGTGGCGTCAGTCACGTCGGTGCTCAGAAAGTCCTGGACTTTGGAGCTGTTGAGCCTCCTCGCTGATGGGGGGGTGGGGGTGGCGGGGTGCAGCCCCTGTGGGCTCCTGGCTGCTAGAGGGGTCCAGCAGGGCCAGGTGGGCTCTGGTCCCGGACTTGTTTGAAGATTCTCAACCCGTGGACCTCCCGGCTCAGGCTGGCTTTCTTTCAGAAAACCGAAAGTCGGCTCCGCTATGATGTGTCTTTCCCAGGAGGCCCCGGGGCAGATGAGTTCGTTATTTTATCCAGCAACTCTTTATTGAGACTGAGCACCAGGCCTTGTACAGGGTGCGGGGGGAGGGGGGAGTGGGGGGTGGCAGTGCCGTGAGCAGACAGAAGCCCCCGCCTTGGTGGGGCTGACTCGACGCAGAGAGAGTCGGGGTGGGGTGTGTGTGAGGGGGTTGATGCCCTGGGGGACACCAGGCCTGGAGAGGAGGTGTCGGGGGCAGGAGAAAGGGGTTGCCCTGGAACCAAGGCAGTCGGAAAGGACCTCACTGACAAAGCGGGACAGAGACCTGAGGAGGAGCTTTCCAGAGGGCACATCACGTGCAAAGGCCCGGAGGCAGCCTCTGCCCCGCGAATCCCAGGGCAAGCTGAGGAGCCAGGGAGCCAGCTGCTGGAGGTCGTGGGGGACCCCGAGCTCAGCCTTGGGGCTGAGAATAGGCCGCAGAGTGCTGGGGACAAAGAAACAGACTCCTAGGATAATCCAGGTTTGGGGGGGGGGGGCACAGCAGAAAGGGAGCAGGGCCTGTGTTTGTTTTGTTTTGTTTTTAAAGATTTTATTTATTTATTTTTAAGGATTTATTTATTCAGGGGCCAGGACTGGTGCAGTGGGTTAAAGCCCCTGCCTGCAGTGCTGGCATCCCATATGGCCGTTGGTTCGAGTCCTGGCTTCTGCACTTTCAATCCAGCTCCCTGCTAATGCACCTGGGAAAGCAGTGGAAAATGGCCCAAGGGCTTGGGCTCCTGCAGCTGCATGAGAGACCCAGAAGAAGCTCCTGGCTTCAGATCAGCTCAGATCCAGCCATCGATGCCATTTGGGGAGTGAACCAGTAGACAGAAGATCTCGATCTCTCTCTCTTTGTAACTCTTGTTTAAAATTAAAATATATATATACATATTTATATATGTAAAATATATAATTATATATGTAAAATATTTTCTAGTCCCGGTCGGGGCACCGATCCTGTCCCGGTTGCCCCTCTTCCAGGCCAGCTCTCTGCTGTGGCCAGGGAGTGCAGTGGAGGATGGCCCAAGTGCTTGGGCCCTGCACCCCATGGGAGACCAGGATAAGCACCTGGCTCCTGCCATCGGATCAGTGCGGTGCGCCGGCCGCAGCGCGCTACCGCGGCGGCCATTGGAGGGTGAACCAACGGCAAAAGGAAGACCTTTCTCTCTGTCTCTCTCTCACTGTCCACTCTGCCTGTCAAAAATAAAAAAAAAAAAAATTAAAAAGAAAAAAAAATATTTTGTATTTATTTAAAAAGCAGAGAGAGAGAGAAAATCTTCCATCCCCTGGTTCACTCCCCAAATGGCTGCAGTGGCCAGAGCCGGGCGATCCAAAGCCAGGAGCCAGGAGCTGCTTCTGGGCCTCCCACGTGGGTGCAGGGGCCCAAGGCGTTGGGCCATCTCCCACTGCTTTCCCTGGCTACAGCAGAGAGCTGGATCGGAAGTGGAGCAGCCGGGCCTCGAACATGGTGCTCCTGTGGGATGCCGGCACGGGTGGTGGCCTCACCTGCTGTGCCACGATGTCGGTCCCCCCCCCCCCCCTTTTTTTTTTACTTTATTTTGGAAGTGTTCAGAAACACACACAAGTGTGCCGACTATCACGTACCCCACAGGCAGCTCCAGCAATGACCCACAGGTAACTGGTATAGATGATAAAGAGAGAAAGTACGGGCGTTTAAAGCTTTGAGAAAAGGATGGTAAAGAGAATGGGATGGGAATGAGAGCCCTGAAGGCGTGGGTGTGGCCGGAAGTGACATCAGGGCCTGGGAGCCTCAAGGGAGCCAGGCCCAGAAGCTTCCAGAAGCTTCCAGAAGCTCGTGGCATCCTGGGGCCTGTTCTCCGTGCGTGCATGAACCAGAGTTTCACGGGGTGGAATTTTCCGTTTGCAGCATCCCGTTAGTACCTAAAACGTTTCCGATGTTGATGCATTTCGGGGCTTCTGATTTTCGGGCGAGGTACGCTTAGCTGGAACCTCCTGGGGAGGCGGGAGTGGAAAACAGGAAGTGGACCGAGGGGATTTGGACTGGAGGGTGCTTTATGTGGAGGTCAGGGGCTCCAGACGCTATGAGGCTGCCGCACCCTGACCCAGGGGCTGGGCGCAGGTTTGAACTATCCTATGTCCCTTTCTGTACTTTGTTCAGTTTTTACCCAAAACACACAAATGACTGGAACAAATAAATCAGGAGTATCCTGCAGGGCCCGGCGGGTGGTGCGGAACAGCCCGCTCCTGCCCTCCCGCCACGGGAGAATGTTCTGGAAGCAGACGGTATGGGCGTTCATTAAGGAGGAGGGGCATGCGCTCAGGCTGAGCCCCAAGAGGATGGCACCCCAGAAGTCGCAGGAGGCGGAGCCCGGGGTCACACCACCTCCAGGCAGTTGACTGAGTCTCCCTGGGCATGGTTCTAGAACCACGGTCTAGAAGGAGGGATCCAGTGCGGGGTCCTGCGTGAGGCACCAGTGGACCTTGGCCAGCAGCTGGCGGAGCCGGGGCTGCTGCGCCCCGTCCTCCCCTGGGAAGGGTCTAGGGGCGGGGCTTCTACCACCATGCCCTTTATGCCCCGGTCAGTATCCATGGGAGAAGCCACTGCCATGTGAGCGTCAGTGGAGGGGGTCGTCGGGCATAGCCTGGGTGCCGGGGTCCCAGGAGGGGGCAGGGGTGCCCTGGAGTTCAGCGTCTGTGTATGGGAGGGGCAGGGAGGGAGGCCGAGCCGGGTGACCCTGCCCTACCTCTCCTGCAGCCTCAGCAGGGGCCCTTCCAGTTGGGGTGGGGTGCCCTGGCCTTTATGCCCCCTCCTCCCGCAGTCTGGGTGCTGTAGCTTTTTTGCTGGCTACACCGGAGCTGTCCTTTTTAGGGCTGGCCTCTGAGAGCGTCTGCTGCAGGGGCCACAGGTGCTTCCTGGGCCCCGGATGTGGGCGAGGCCTCTGGTCACCCACCAAACAGGAGAGCAGGAGACAGTAAATACGCACACACAGGAGCAGAGCGTCAACCCTTGCCCCTCTCTGTAGGCAGAGACTTTGAGCACATGGGACATTGGGTGCCCACACAGAACTGGAAGAATGAAGATTGGGGCCAGCGCTGTGGCACAGCCAGTAAAGCCACTTTCCCCAGGCTGTTAACAGAGAGCTGGGTCAGAAGTGGAGCAGCCAGGACTCGAACCAGCGCCCCTATGGGATGCAGGCAGCAGCTTCACCCTCTGCGTCATAGCGCCAGCCTCAGTGTGGCGCCATTTCTGTTGGAAAGGCTTCTCTCTAGGAAAGCGGCTCAGCAAGGCAGGGTCACCTCCCCAAGGCCACACAGCCTGGCGCTGAGTTAGGAACGTCTGAGGTCTTCGGGACCATGCAGATTAGCAGGGTGTGTATACTTGTGTGCACACGTACCTGAGCTCTCCCGTGTGCTATAAAAACAGATGGTGCGGAACCTTGTACGACGTGCAGAGAACGCTCCCACGGGCACCGCCTGCTGTGCCTGTCTGCACACGGCTCACGTGTGTGTTTTCTCCTTGGTACAAACCGACCCCGTCTCCTGCGCCTCTGTCTGCGCAGGCACTGGTCTTGGGGCATCAATGCCACGTGACATCTCTTTACCCACTGTGGAAGCCCATGGGGCAGGCACTCTGGGCAGGGCATTGCTCGGGGAGCCCCAGGCAAGTTCCCCAAAGCACACGCAGAGCCCATCCCCTGCTGCTTTGGGAGGGACCAGTTAGCCTGAGCCAGCTTCCTTCTGAATCGAGAGCCCAGGAACAAGGCTGGCCAGTGCCCACAGATGCCCAAGGGGGGGCCCCGGGGGGTGGCAGAGTCTGACCAGTCACATGTGGCTGCTTGCAGGTGCACAGCTCACGCCCAGGAAGGCTCCCCGGCCAAGTGTCCCCTCTCCTGACCCTCAGGCCACCTTCTAAACTTAGGCCGGTGCTCCTGGGGTGACATCCGGAAATACCAAGAAGGCGGCTTCTCTGGGGAACGCCAGAAGCTGTCCCCAGGACACCAGGACAAAGCTTTGAGTGTGGTTACTTGGGGGACCCCCGGGAACAGCGGCAGTGGCTGGGAACAGGGCCGGGTCCCACTGTGGGTGGTGGAGCCACTGGTTAGGTAGGCCAGAGTGGGCACAGCTGAGCTCTGGGGGAGGGTGCTCCCCATCATCACTGAGAGCCCTGTCTCCCGGTGTTGTCTCTGCCCACTCCACTCACAAAGCCAGGATGAAGCCTTTGCGGGCACAGCAGGCAGCGGGCAGACCCCCACATCTCCTAGCAGCCCGGGTTCCTGTCCCAGCTCCGCTCCGGCCCCAGCTGCCTGGTAATGCACACCCTGGGAGGCAGCAGTCATGGCTCAAACACCCGGGTCCCCGCCATCCGTGTGGGAGACCTGGATAGAGTTCCCAGCCCTGGCCGGCTGTGGCAGGTGTTTGGGGGGTGAACCAGCAGCTGCAAAATTTGTCTGCCTCACCGTGTTTCATGTTAACTAATAAGTCAGTTTTTTTTAAAGATTTATTTTATTTATTTGAAGGACAGAGTTACAGAGAGAGGTAGAGATAGAAAAGTCTTCCATCCGCTCGTTCACTCCCCAGATGGCCACAACGGCTGGAGCTGCGCTGTTCAGGAGCCAGGAGCTTCTTCTGAGTCTCCCACATGGGAGCAGGGGCCCAAGGCCTTGGGCCATCTTCTACTGCTTTCCCAGGCCATAGCAGAGAGCTGGATCGGAAGTGGAGCAGCCGGGACTAGAACTGGTGCCCATATGGGATGCCGGTGCTTCAGGCCAGAACTTTAACCTGCTGCACCACAGCGCCGGCCCCTAAATAAGTCAGTTTTTAAAAGAAGCCTCTGGGAGACCAGGAGAAGCACCTGGCTCCTGGCTTCGGATCAGCACGATGCGCCGGCCGCAGCGGCCATTAGAGGGTGAACCAACGGCAAAAAGGAAGACCTTTCTCTCTGTCTCTCTCTCTCACTATCCACTCTGCCTGTCAAAAAAAAATTAATTAATTAAAAAATAAATAAATAAAAGAAGTCTCAATCAGGCCCATGTTCCCAGGGTCTGTTGAGTCAGGGCCGGCCTTTTCCCACTGGTACTGGGGCATCAGTGGAACCCTCCAGAACCTTCCAGCTCCAATGATCCCAGCCATGGACTCAGTTTCCCTCAGTTGATTCTGAGCAGGGCTCGATCCCCGTGGCCTCCCCCTGTGCCCTCCCTCCCCTCCCTATCCACGACCGGAGCCTGGCTCTCCATGCCCATCATCCCTCGGTGCTGCCGGACCTGGGGTCCAGGCTGCTGCTCCTCTCCCGGCTCGGTCGTGGGCTAGGTAGGGCTGGGGGTTAGTCCTGCACTTGGAAGCAGTGGGAATTGTTAGGTGCCAAAGCCAGCATCCAGAGCTGCAGCCCCCCACCCCCTGGGTCCCAGCGGCGAGAGCCCTCTCCACCTCCCTCCAGCCCCAGTGACAAAGGCTGCTGAGCCGGACCGTCAGCCCCCTGCCAGCCCCTCACTCCTCCCCTGCCCTGAACTTGCACTTCATTCCCCAACCCAAACCCCATATGGCTCCCTGCTGCCTGGGTCCCTCCAGCAGCCCTTTTCCTGGGTGCTGTGCTCCAACAGGAAGCCCCTTGCCCACTCGCCCCACCAAGGCCATCAGGGCCCCCCAGGGCCCCCCCCACCCCATCCAGACCCCCAGCACTCACTGCACCTGTAGGCAGATCTGGGAACAAGGTTGTGCCACCATTGCAAGTGCAGGCCAAAGCCAATGCCGCTTTGTCAGAGGCCCCAGGCCCATGGGCGCTGGTGCAGCTCCACGCCCCCAGCAGCCTCTCCCTCTGTCACTGCCCCACTGTTTTCTGGCACCAACCTGGAGAGAAACACCTGGTCTTGTCCCCACCAAAGTAGGGTGGAAGGAAGGAAGGAATGTGGGGGCGTGGTTACTGGGGGCTCTTGCCAATGACCTCAGCCTGCCGTCCTCACTGGGAGGCCACAAGGGCACCTGATCCCATCTAGGGGGTGCTGTGCTAGGGTCCGGGGTCAGGGGCCACCAGCCAGCTCCTCCCCACTCTGGCCTGACTTTAGTGGTGTAGGGGCCAAGAGGTGATAACTGTGGTGTCTGTCCTCTGTTCTCGCAGACAAAGGCCCCAGCGAGGACCCACGGCCGGAGGAGAGGCCAGTGGAGGGTGAGTCCCCGCCCCTCCCGCACCCTAGTACCCCCACTCTGCCCTCACCTTCCCTTAATCCTGGGCCTCTTCCCTGGCTCTCCCACACTCTGGCTTGGAGAAGGGCGTCCTGTGGGCTGCAGGGGGTGGGAGGGGATCTGAGCTGGGAGGTACCTGGCAAGAGGCTTTGCAGGACGTGGCTTGGCGTTTTGTTGTTACGCACACCCTGCCGCTTTGAACAGAGGTCTGGGGTCTGAGCCTGGTCTCCCTGAGCAGGTAGAATTTAGGTCGGAAAACATAAAACCTGCTTTGTGTCTGACACACCTGCCAGTGGTCGTGAGCATTAATACTGCCCCCTGGTAGCAGCGTGCACAATTTGCAGGCTTAGTGCACACTGCAAGGCCCATCCATGGCCCTTCCTAGGCCCCTGGGAACCTTCCACCTAGCCCCAATTTCACAGGCAGGTGTGTGAGCCCCTGTGGAGCCGCCCTGTCCACTCCCGCCGCGGCAGCCTCAGGGTCCTCCCTGCCGGGCGCAGAGCTGGGAGCAGGGAGCAGCCGCCATCCCCGGGCAGGCCCGGCTGACCGCCCTTTGCCCTGCAGACAGGCACGGCGACGTGATCCGGCCGCTGCGGAAGCAGGTGGAGCTGCTCTTCAACACACGATACGGTGAGCGGGGCGCGGGCAACCCTCCTCCACCTGCCCAGCCCGGCCCAGCTGCTCCCTGCACCGCCATCAGGAGCCCCCACCCCGGGGGCCAGGGGTAGGGGAGGGGCTCCCTGGTGCGTGTCCACGCCCCCTTCGTCGCCAGCAGCCGGGGCGACAGCTGGCAGCTCTCGGAAAGCAGGCAGAGGTGGCAGCGGGCGGGTGGGCAGGCCTACAGCAGCCGTGTCTCCACAGCCAAGGCCATCGGCACCTCGGAGCCCGTCAAGGTGCCCTACTCCAAGTTCCTGATGCACCCCGAGGAGCTCTTCGTGGTGGGGCTGCCTGAGGGCATCTCCCTCCGCAGGCCCAACTGCTTCGGCATCGCCAAGCTCCGGAAGATTCTGGAAGCCAGCAACAGCATCCAGTTTGTCATCAAGAGGTGAGGCCGGCCAGGTCCCCTCCTGGGCGTTGGGGCTGGGAGGAGGGGGCAGGGGCACTGCTGGGCTGGGCCGAGGCTGGGTCTTGTCATAGGTGCTGTGTGGCTGCAGCTGACAGACACGGGGTACCCCAGGCCTGCCAGACCCAGAGCCAGCTGACGCCACCGTGCCCTTCTCAGCTTGCCCGGGTGCTGAGCGCGGCTGTGCCCGCTGCTTGCCCGTTGTCAGGCAGGTGCGGAGGTGTCCTGGGCCAGGGTCCCAGGAAGGGAGAGGCCGGGCAGTGGCTTCTCCAGGGCCTTCTCTTTGCCTCGTACGTCTCGTTTTTCTCGGTGACAACCAGCATGTGCAGCCTGCGTGCCTCCCGCCGGAGAAGAGGGGGTGGGGTTATTGAGTGTAAAGGGTGGGGAGGGTCAGGCTGGCCTGTGCTGTGTCTGCTGCTTCTGGGTGTTACTGGAATGATCTAGAACTTGAGGTTTGGTTGAAAGTGACAAGAGGATACTTTAAAAAAAAAATTAAGGCACAGTTAGAGAGACAGAGAGGTCTTCCATCCGCTGGTTCACTTCCCAAACAGCCGCAACAGCCAGGGCTGGGCCAGGCGGAAGCCAGGGGTCAGAACTCCATCCGGGTCTCCCACATGGGTGCCAGGGCCCAAGCACTTGGGCCATCTTCCATTGCTTTCCCAGGAGCATTAGCATAGAGCTGGATTGGAAGTGGAGCAGCCAGGACTCAAGCCAGTGCCCATGTGGGATGCCGGCATCTCAGGCAGCGGCTTTAGCCCCAAAGAGGACACTCAAGAGATTGTTCTCCTGGGGGCATCGATGGCCCCAGACCCAGACCCTCGCACTCCCATGCACGCACAGATGGACGACTGCTGACGAGGCCCACCGGGGCACAGGCGTCCTGCGGGACAGCGGGGGGGGGGGGGGGGTCCAGCCCCACCACGTGCTGACCTGCAAAGCAGCCATGAATGCCACGGTCCTCAGCTTGCTAGTGACACGGAATAGTCGCAGGATCATGTCAGGGGCTGTCACTCAGGTGAGGGGGCGGGGAGGAAGCAGAGACCTGAGGGAGCGAGGTTAGCAGAGGAAGAGCGTTGGGCTGCAGGAACAGCAGGTGTAGAGGCTCTGTGGCAGGGATGTGTCTGTGTGGCCAGCGCCACGTGGACGAGGGAAGAGGGAGGGAGGGAGGGTTAGAACAGGGCCAGATCACGCGGCGTCACGGGCCAGCTCAGAGAGTCTGCATTTTAAGAGACAGGGACATCTTCTATCTGGTGATTCATTCCCCCAGTGGCCTGCAGTAGCCGGGGCTGAAGCCAGGAGCCCAGAGCTCCATCCGGGTTCCCCCATGTACTTAGCCAGCACCTGCTGCCTCCCAGGACATTAGCAGACATTATTTGAGAAGTAGAGTTACAGAGAGAGGTAGAGACAAAGAGAAAGGTCTTCCATCCGCTGGTTCCCTCCTCAATTGACCGCAACGTCCGGAGCTGCACCGATCTAAAGCCAGGAGCCAGGAGCTTCCTCTGGGTCTCCCACGAGGGTGCAGGGTCCCAAGGACTTGGGCTATCTTCTACTGCTTTCCCAGGCCATATCAGAGAGCTGGATCGGAAGAGAGGCAGCTGGGACTCGAACCAGGGTTTTAACCCACTGTGCCACAGTGCTGGCCCCTAGGAGGTTTCAAAGAGGCTGGGACCTGCTGTGGTCATGTGTGTGTGTGTGTGCGTGCGCGTGTGTGTGACTCCAGCTGCAGGCTGAGGGGTGACACCTGGTACACACAGTCAGCCTTACGAAGATGGGGCTGCCAGCAGACCAGTTGCTTCCTGGCTGGGGGCTGGGAGAGAGGCAGGGACTGACGGCTCCAGGGAGGGGCCAGGGCCGGGAATGGCAGCCTAGGGACCGGGGCTGCTCCCCGCCTGTGTCCCCGGCAGCACCAGGGCGTCAGCAGCTCCTGGGCACCTGGCCCCTGCTCTGGTTGGCCCGCAAGCAGGTCTGCAGGCCAGGGCCGCGTCCCCTCTGCTTATCTGGGGGCTCGGGGCTCTGCCCTACCCCGGAAGCACCAACTGTAGGGGGGAGGTGATGCCCAAGTCTGGCTCCTCCCATTGTAAGCCCGTGACCTTGCACAGGTGGCTCTGGTGTTAAAGTGGGCGGTGGTGGGGGAGCAGGTGCCGTAACCACCCTGGCCTGTGACGTAGGAGCCCTGCTCAGAGATGTCACTCTGCCTCCTGGCCTCAGTTTCCCCATAGTGAGAAAGGGACCAGAGGCAGGTGTGCAGGGCAGGGCCGAGCCTCCCCCTTGCAGCCCTGTGAGCGCCAGCTGGGCGCCAGCGGTACCTGTTCCCGCGGCCTCATCCCCTGGCCACTGAGACCCTGGCCTCGGCCTCACTCCCGCTTGGCTGCTCCTGTGACCGGGAGCCCCTCCCCTGCCCGGGCCCTGGTGCTGTCCCACTGCCCATGGCGGCTGCACACTGGCAGCCTGAGCTCCCCAGGGCACAGCTGGATGGACGCCGAGGCATTCAGGATCAGATCCTCCCATGGCGGTGGCCCTGTGACTTCCACCCTGGCTGTGGCGAGCAGACGCAGGGTCTTCAAAGTTCCTGGAGGCGGGGCGTTGCCCAGCGGGTAAAGCTGCCGCATCCTGTATCAGAGCGCCGGTTCGAGTCCCGGCTGCTCCGTCTCTGCTCCGCCTCCCTCTACCGTGACGGGGAGACACTGGGTGATGGCTCAAATACTTGAGTCCCTGCCATCCACACGGGAGACCTGGGTGGAGCTCCTGGTTCCCAGCTTTGGCCCAGCCCTGGCCATTGCAGCCATCTGGGGAGTGACCCGGTGGATGGAAAAGTCTCTGTCTCTCTCTCTCTCTCTCTCTCTCTCTCTCTTTCTTTCAGATAAATAACTAAATCTTTTTTTTTTTTTTTTTTTTTTTGACAGGCAGAGTGGACAGTGAGAGAGAGACAGGGAGAAAGGTCTTCCTTTTTGCCGTTGGTTCACCCTCCAATGGCCGCCGCGGTAGTGCGCTGCGGCCGGCGCACCGCGCTGTTCCGATGGCAGGAGCCAGGTGCTTCTCCTGGTCTCCCATGGGGTGCAGGGCCCAAGCACTTGGGCCATCCTCCACTGCACTCCCTGGCCACAGCAGAGAGCTGGCCTGGAAGAGGGGCAACTGGGACAGAACCGGCGCCCTGACCGGGACTAGAACCCGGTGTGCCGGCGCCGCAAGGCGGAGGATTAGCCTGTTGAGCCACGGCGCAGGCCAAATAACTAAATCTTTTAAAAGTTCACAGGAATCTGTGTTACCCAGAAATTATGCAAAATTTTGAAAATTTCCTGCACCAGAACTCACTTTATCTTTTACTTCCGTTTTTCCATGAACTTTTGCAAATCCCTCCAGACAGCATCCCAGAGCTGAGGGCATGGCCCTGGGCCAGGCCAACCCCCGGACAGGGCAGGCCGCACTCCCAGCTGAACCCCCAGATCCGTGGGAGGCCCCAGGTGTGCACTGTGCAGAGCCGGGGCCCCCTGCACAGAGGTGTAGCCTAGGGCTCAGACAGGACAGGGCAGTGTCGGGGCCCCCGGCCATGGCCTCACTTGTGATGTGTTCCAGGCCTGAGCTGCTCACGGAGGGAGCCAAGGAGCCCATCACGGACGGCCCAGGTACCTGTCGTGGGCCGGGGCATGGGTGGGTGTAGGGGGGGCCCAGCCTCCACCTCTGCCTCCTCGGCCCTGGGCCCAGCCCCTCCTGCCACCCCACCCCCACCGATGCCACCTGGGGGTCCCAGGCGCACCCACCTCACCTGGCTTCTCTCCCCCGCCCCCAGAGCGGGACTCCGGGGACTCCCTTGTGGACGAGAGCCTGAAGAGGCAGGGCTTTCAAGGTAAGGTTGAGCTCAGGGTGAGGTCGGCTGGCCTGGCGCCATGACCTTGACTTCTGGGGGAGGGGAGGGCTGTGCGTTTGTTACACGCCAGCGAGCAGGTCCCAGGGGAGGCCCCGGAGTCTGCCCACCCGGTGTCCCGCAGCTGGCTGTACTGTCAGTGCTTGCAAGTGATGCGAGGCCAGGGGGGCTGCCTGGAGGAAGAAAACCAAGACTAAGCTGGGAGGGTTGGGAGGCAGAGAGCCAGGAGGGGGAGGAGAGGAAATGGGGAAGGGCTGCAGGTGAGGCGGGGGATGGAAGGAAGGGGCCAGGGTCTGGGGGGGGGGGGGGGGACAGGCGGTGCCCTGGGTGTCCTGAGCATCACCCCCATGTGTGGGGGGGTGAGGTATGGCTGAGAACAGCTGGCCTCGTCCACAGTGGGGCGGGGCTGCCCATATGTCCCCCATTGTGGGTGTTCCCTGGGGGTGGGTGAGCCCAGAGAGAGGCCCCCAAATCCCAGGACGCTACCTGCTGCCTGCAGTCTAACTCCTTCCAGAAGGTTCTTTGATGAGTGCCCGTGCTCACACCCACCCACCCCACCCCCCTTAGCAGACAGAAGCTCCCAGGGCCCCCACCCAAGCACCCAGGGGCCCCTGAGGGTCATCTCTGTGTGGGAGGGGAGGGGCAGGAGGCTGTGGAGGTCTGGGGACCCCCATGGTGCGAGCTGATGCCTGGGGGGTCCTTACCAAGTGCCTTCCTCGTGAGTCAGCCTCCACCAGGAGCTGCCGGGCCAGGGTGGCTGTGTCTGTAGGGACGGCACCTGCCACCCCATCCGGCAGGGCCGCCTGGCCAACCCTGCGCATGTCGCCTCCCAGGGCTCCTGGCAAACGTGGGCGCTCAGCCTCGGCCCCACTCCCAGCCCCACGCAGCCCCAGAGCCCCCGCTGCGGGTGGGAAGCCGTGTTCCTTCCCAGCCCGTGACTGTCTGTCACTCCACAGAGAATTACGACACGAGACTGTCACGCATCGACATCGCCAACACGCTCAGGGAACAAGTTCAGGACCTGTTCAATAAGAAATACGGTGAGCGGTGAGGCGTGTGCCCGGGCCCTGCCCTGGGGGGGAGACGCACCCTCACCGGCTGTACCCAGAGCCTGGGA
Organism: Lepus europaeus; assembly: GCF_033115175.1. NCBI lineage: Eukaryota > Metazoa > Chordata > Mammalia > Lagomorpha > Leporidae > Lepus > Lepus europaeus. Next base: position 50,842,137 of record NC_084847.1, on the reverse strand, counting down.
GAAGAGGGGTGCCTCCTTAGAGCGGGGGCCCGGGAGGGCCTCTCTGAAGAACCCTGGGATGGATGGTCAGGAGTTGATCCACCAGGGTGCGGAGGAAGGGCTGGAGGTGGCATGTGCAAAGGCCCTGGGGCCTGTGCTGAGAGGGCCCTGGGAGTTGCAGTGTGGGTGTGAGGTGCTGCAAGAGAGCAGAGGCCCCAGGGAGTTGGCCAGGCCCTTGGAAGGAGCCGGGGCATCTGCTGCCTCACTGGGCTCCCGGGAGGATTGTGCCAACTCCATGCTGCAGGCCCCTGCAGATTCCGTGTCTGTCCTCGCGTGGCAGAAGGGGCAAGGCCGTCCCGTCCCCTGAGCCTTTCCGTTGCCTCCTTGTTACCCCTGTGAGAAAGAGCGAGCGAGCGAGCTCGCATGCCCTGGCTCACCCCCCAAATGCCCTCCAGGGCTGGGGCCAGGCCAGGCTGCAGCCGGGAAGGCAGGGCCATCACCTGCCGCCTCCCGGCTGGGGCCCTAGCAGGAAGCCGGAGTTGGGAGTACAGCCAGGACCCAAGGCTGGCCCGGGACTCTGTTCCCACAGTGTTGGCTGCACCTCAGGCTGGCAGAATGGCTGCAGGACGGCCAGCCATACCATCTGCATCCCAGCTGCCTGCTCCAGGAAGGAGAGGGCTGGAGGGCTGGCTTCCCCTAGGGTTTGTGTTTGTTTTATTTGAGGGGGGGTGGCAAGAGAGGGAGGGAGAACCCCCTCCCATACTTAGTTCACTACCCAGTTGTGCGCAACAGCCCCCAGCTGGGGCCAAAGCCAGACACCACAAACTCCATCCTGGTCTCCCAGGTGGGGGTCAGGAACCCAGGTACTGCCACCTACCGGGATCTGCTTAGCCGGAAGCTGGCGTCAGGAGCCAGGGCCAGGACTTGAACCCGGGACCTCTGATATGGGATGGGGGCACCTTAACTTCCCACCCACTGGGTCAACCCCCCACCGACCTCCGCAGGCAAAGGAGCCAAGTGTGCGGGGTGTAACATGCTTGGGACGTCTACACCCCATAATCAGAGTCCCTGGATCCAAGCCCCAGCTCCCTGCCAATGCGCACCCTGGGAGGCAGCAGTGGCGGCTCAGGTCCCTGGGCCCCTGCACCCATGTGGGAGACCCGGATGGAGCTCCAGGCTCCTGGCTTCAGCCTGGCCCAGCCCTGGCTATTGGGGGGCATTTGGGGAGGGAACCAGCAGATGGAAAAATCTCTCTCCATTGTGTTCTCTCTGTGTTGCTTTACTTTTCAAACTAAGTCTTTCCAGCCGGCGCCGTGGCTCAACAGGCTAATCCTCTGCCTAGCGGCGCCAGCACACCGGGTTCTAGTCCCGGTCGGGGCGCCGGATTCTGTCCCGGTTGCCACTCTTCCTGTCCAGCTCTCTGCTGTGGCCCGGGAGTGCAGTAGAGGATGGCCCAAGTGCTTGGGTCCTGCACCCCACGGGAGACCAGGAGAAGCACCTGGCTCCTGGCTTCGGATCAGTGCGATGCGCTGGCCGCAGCGACCATTGGAAGGTGAACCAACAGCAAAAGGAAGAGCTTTCTCTCTGTCTCTCTCTCTCACTATACACTCTGCCTGTCAAAAAGTAAAAAAAAAAAAAAAAAAGTTTTAAAAAATAATAAAATAAACTAACCACCGAATCATACACTTTCAAATGGTGGATTTCAGGTGCGTGAATTATATCTCCTTTAAAAAAGCTATCAGGCTAGGGCAAGGGCGTGGAGCCAGAGGTGACAGGACGACGCAGCTTTTCTGTATTTGCCACATGAGGTGCGCACAGCGCGGCTCTGAGTTCCCCAGGAACCGGAGCAAAAAGGGAAATGAGACGGGCTGTGCGATTCCCAGTGCTGGAGACAGAAGCGCCCGCAGGCAGGCGGCCCCAAGGCTCCGCTGCTCCTGCCCGCGCTGAGAGCCGCGGAGATGCCCGCCCCCTGTCGTTAGGGGGCGCCCTGGGAGCGGGCAACGCTGTCAGCGAGACCCCCTGCAGGGAGTTCCGTGCCTCCCCCACCCCCCGGCAGGCCCCACGCAGGTCCGAGAGGCGTGGGTCATGGCTGAGGCCACGTGGCTGTCCCCGGGGAGGTGGGGGACCAGGCCAGGGCCAGGTACAGAGAGAGCGGTCTGGGCGGCCCCCCTGGCCCCGCCTCTTGTCCCTGACGACCCCCCTCGCCCGCAGGGGAGGCCTTGGGCATAAAGTACCCGGTCCAGGTCCCCTACAAGCGCATCAAGAGCAACCCCGGCTCGGTGACCATTGAGGGGCTGCCCCCCGGGATCCCCTTCCGGAAGCCCTGCACGTTCGGCTCTCAGAACCTGGAGCGCATCCTCGCCGTGGCCGACAAGATCAAGTTCACGGTCACCAGGTATTCAGTGGGGGCGGGGCGGGGGCGGGGCTCGCACGCAGGGATGGATACCGGAGGAGGCGGCCCTCCCAGCTCCTGCCTGGAGCCTGGGCAGGGGTCAGAGGAACGGCAGCCCCCCCCTGGGGCGTGGGGAGCCCCGCAAGTGGGCACTGCCCCCACCCCAGGCCCTCGTCCTGACCTTGCCACCTCCGATTCTCTTCCAGGCCGTTCCAAGGACTCATCCCAAAGCCCGGTAAGAGGCGTGGGCTCCGGGGAGGGGGCTGCGTGACATGGCGGGAGCAGCAGGGGCGGGGGAGGGGCTGGCCACGGCCCTGGGGGACCACCAAGGGACACAGGTTCTGGGGCTGGGGTCAGGAGCCGGCCGGGCCCCTCTCTTGTCCTGCCTGCACTGGGCAGAGAAAGGGGCCGTGGGGAGGCCCTGCTGATGGCTGAGTTTCCGGGGGTGGGGGGGACAGGTGGGTTCCTACCTGGGGGGCCTAGAGCCTGGCGTTAAGGTGCGAGGGCTGCCTGCCAGTCCCGATGGCAAAGGCCTCTCCCCCTCCCCTGGAAGGCGGCCATCCCCCTCGGCTGCCCCAAACCCAGACCAAGGCTGCCCCTGCACTCAAGCCCGCACCGCGGACCGGGGAGCCTGGGCAGGCTGGGAATAGGGGCGTGGCCACGGCCGCACAGGAATCCCCTCCCCAGTCCCACGCCAGCCCTCCATATCACACGGAGGCTGACCCCGCTGCCTGCCAGAGCCTGGCCTGTCCTGTGCCCAGGCCTGGCTTGTTGGGCTTCCTGGAGGCGGCAGACATTCCTGGGGGGTGTGGCAGCACCGTGGGGTCCCACGGTCTCCTGGAGCCAGGGTGGAGAGGGGCTGTGTTCCGTGTAAGCAGTGGGGGCTGAGATCCCGCGGCGCCCCTGCAGGTGAGGGGGGGAAGCAGCAGCAGCCCCCAGGACCCCCGGCCGAGAGCTCATTTCGTGCTGAGCGCTTCCCGCAGGTGCTGCGGCTCACGCATGCGCGCACGCATAGGCGGGGGTCTTGGAGAAGTTTATGGAAAACGCACAGTATGGGAAGGCGGTGCGTGGATTTCAAAAGTGTTTTGCATCAAAATGAACTTCTCTGGGCCCGGCTGTCACGGTGCCGCCTGTGACACCAGCATCCCGCCTCGGAGCGCTGGTTCGAGTCCTGGCCGCTCCACTTCCAATCCAGCTCCTTGCTAATGGGCCTAGGAAAGCATAGGAGGATGGCCCAAGTGCCTGGGCCACTCCCACAGAGAGACCTGGATGGAGCTCCTGGCTCCTGGCTTTGGCCTGGCCCAGCCCCAGCTCTTGCAGGCATCTGGGGAGTGAACCAGGGGATGGAAGACTGATTTCTCTCCCTCCCTCTCTAACTCCGCCTTCCAAATAAACACATCTTTAAAAAGAAAGGGAAAAAGAGAATGAAATGCATAGTCTTCAGGCCCTACCTCGTGTTGACTAGGGCAGAATCTGCATTTTGAAAAAACAAACTTTTTGTTCCCTTTTTCCACAAATCTTTTTGAAATTCCCTTGTGTTTTCTGGAAAGCCTGCCTGGGCCAGGTGGGGTGGTGGGCTCTGGGGTGGGGGGAACAGTGCGGACCAGACAGAGCAGGCCTCTCATTGGTCCCCCAGACCTCCCAGCAGGGGCCAGAGCCCACCTTACAGCAGGGGAAACTGAGCCTGGCATCCCGGTGCCTGTATGTGGGGCTAGCAGGGATCTGCTCTACAGCGCCTCACAGTGGCGGCTCCGGGGTCGTTGGCCCCACACACCTGGGAGGCCTGGTGCCAGCCAGAGAGGGGCAGGGAGGAGGGCCCGGTTCTCCTGGCCACGGGAAAGCCGAGACAAACCTTCCCCCGGGCTGCCCATGGCCCCTGGGCCAGCACCTGTGCCCCCTGCCCCGCCTGCAGGTCCAGGCCTGCCTGGCCCCAGCTCACAGACAGAACCACTGAGCCCTGCGGAGTTGGCTTCCAGCCACCAGCCCACCCAGGCCAGTGTCTGCCGGGTCCCCATAGGCCCTGGGCAGCACTCTGAGGCCCCATGACCACGGGCAGTGTGGGATTTGGGGTGAGAGCCTGGGGACCCTCCCGGGGGTGACCTCTCCGGTCCAGCAGGACCCACACTCCATCCGGGGGCTCGGGGCCTCTCTTAGCTCCAGGCTGCCCGCCAGCCTCCCCTTCCGTCCCCCTGTGTGCAGGGGGAGGCCTTGGAAATGCTTTCTCTTCTCTGCCTCCCCTGGGCGGCAGGCTGCCTGGAGGAGGAGGCAGGAAAGGGATGGACCTGGGTGTCAGCCCACGGGGCCAGAGCAGCCAGGCTGCTTGTCACACTGGCACAGTCCCGACTGTTCCTGTTGAGGGATCCCAGAGCCCAGAACCTCCTGGAGCTGGATCTGCTGCACAGAGACGGACCTCAGGGAAGGCTGGGGGGCGAGACCAGGTGATGGACAGACACCGGAGAGGGGGAGGGGCTGGAGGGTGGGGCTTGGGACGAATGGGGGACTGCATAGGACAGACATTGTTAAGAATGGTTCTGAGGTTTATTTCATTTATTTGAAAGGCAGAGAGAGAGAGAGAGCGCTCTTCCATCCACTGATCCACTCCCCAAGTGACTGTAACAGCCAGGGCTGGGCCAGGCTGAAGCCAGGAGCTTCTTCCAGGTCTCCCACGTGGGTGCAGGGGCCCAAGCACTTGGGCCATCATCTGCTGCCTCCCAGGCACATTGGCAGGGAGCCGGATCAGAAGTGGAGCAGCCAGGACTTGACCCAGGCACTCTGATACGGGATGGCAGCGTCGTAAGGGCGGCTTAACCCGCTGCGCCCCAGCTCCGCCCCGGTTCTGAGAGTTTCCCGTCCCTTACTGACCAGAGCAGGTGAGGCCTGCTTTGGAGTGGGGTCAGGGGTTAGACACGATGCTAGTGTGGGGCCAGGGCACAGCCACCCTGGACCAGTTGGTTGTGGACTCAACAGAGGTGACCCAGAAGGCCTTGCAGTGTTGTCTCAGCTGGGCGCATCACCTGTGCCCTCGGGCTGAGTGTTCCCTGCTCTGACATGCGCAGTGATGGGCCGGCACCCGGCCAGGGAGGAACATGAACTTGAGCGGAGCCTCTTGGACAGTTTGTGTGTTGGGAGAGGGGGGAGTTCAGGCCTCGGACCAGAGGAGCTGGGGGCTTAGGACTGGGCCAAGGATCCAGAGAGAGGGGCAGAGGCTCGGAACAGCCCTAGGGGCAGTCGGTCCTGCACAGCGCAGGCATCTCGCTCCAGGGGACAGACGGGCACCGGGGGGCACAGGCCACTGCACGCACACGGCAGGCAGGTGCGGGAGGTGCAGTGAAAAGAGTGATCCTGGCGTCCCCACTCTGTGGGGGCCACCGGGCCACAGCGAGCACCTTCTCAGCCCTCCAAAAAACCAGGACAGCGAGGGACGCTGTTCCGCAGGCGTTGGCCCACGGGCAGGAGAGCCGCCGGCCGCTGGTACAATAGCAGCTGCAGAACCTTCTAGCAGGTGCTAACAGCCTGGCACACCTGACGTCTGCGTCACCCTTGGCATTGGCAGGTGCAGGGCCCACCCTCGTTACCTTATGGGAAATCCTGCAGTCGGGGCCAGCGTGTGGCACGCGGGTTAAATGGCTTCCAGCAGCCCATACTGGACCTCCGCCTCCCATCCAGCTCCCTGTTAGTGGCTGGGAAAGCAGCGGAAGATGGCCCAAGTACTAGGGCCCCTGCACCCACATGGGAGACCCAGAGGAAGCTCCTGGCTCCTGGCTTGGGCAGTGCCCAGTGCCAGCTGTTGTAGGCATTTGGGGAGTGAACCAGTGGATGGAAGATCCATTTCTGTCCCTCTGATGCCTGTCTTTCAAACAAATACATTTTTATTGAGGATGTCCCCAAGGTCACACAGCGCGTGTGTGACCTTGAACGGAACCTAGGTCTGCCCGATTTTCCTTCGGAACCCAGGGCTGGCTCTACACCATTCCAGGCCTTAGTGCCCGCCCTTGCAGGGGGTCCTGGCCACGCCTTCCGCCCCCACTCCCCAGCAACACTGAGTGGCTCTTTGCTGCCCCCTCCTGGCCGCCATCAGCTATCGCATTGCTCCGGTGCTTAGCAGCCCAGCGGCGGTGGTGGCTGGTACTGAGCATGTGGGAGGTGTGGGGGGCAGGAGAGACCCGGAGGGGGCTGGAGGGTGGGATAGGGTCGCCAGCGGACATTGCAGCAGGGTGATTTCAGCTAGGCTTGACAGAGGGAGGGGCAGGGGCGAGGGGGCTGCTGGCGACAGGCTGGGGGGACCCCCCAGGGGGAGGACGATTGCAGAAGTCCAGATCCCCGAGACAGGGCTGGGGAGCCGGGAGGGGACAGCCAGAGAGGATGCCTGATGTCACAGCGTTGGCGACCCGGGGTGGGAGGGGTGGAGATCAGGAAAGGGTGCAAGGGAGAGAGCCTCACCCTTCCACTTTCCTGGCTGCAGGTGCCAGGCCCTGTGCTGCCAGCTTGTCACCCACAAGCTCCGGAGGGGGTAACCAGGGGGTGCCCAACACATGCTGTTCTCCTGGGTCTCCACTGGGACCCTGGAGGCTCCTACTTGATCTCATGGCATCACAGGTGCTTCCCCGGGGGACTGAATGAGACATGTGTTGTCTGGGGGTTACCATGGTGACCACACTGCAGCCCCACCCCCATCCTTGGAGGGTGCAGATTGAGGAAACCAAACTGGAGCAGAGAAACCAGAGAGGTTGAAGGGGGCTTTGAGCACAGGCAGCAGGTAGCACCGGGCTATGAGGAGGTCGGAAGGTTCCAGAAAGGTGACCGTGGTGGCCGTCCCCAGAGCTGGGTTCACAGGCCTGTGAGACACCTCCGGGGTCGTGCGAGTTCAGAAGGGCTGAGGCAGCTGCTTGCAAAGCCTGGGAGAGAAAGCGACATCCTTGGGCCTCACCTGAGGGATCATGGGAGTGAGGAACATTCCAGAACTGCTGGGGAAAAGTCCTGGAAGGTGGTGAGCTCCCTGGCCCTGGAGGCATTTAAGCAGGGAAGACGCCTCCCACGGGGCTGGCTGCGGGGAGGAACGAGCCGAGGGCCCTGCCTGGTGGCTCCCGCCGAGTCCACTGCCCCCCGCTGCCCAGCATGTTTGGGGCTCCCCACCGCAGAGGCAGAGCAGAGCTACCGACTTCCTGTGCGACTCCAGCAAGTCCGGTTTGCCTGCCTGGGCCTCGGCATCCTTGCTTGTAGAACGAGGAGAATCGCACCCAGCCCGCCGGCCGCTCGCGGGGCACCCTGGGGCCCACGGCCAAGGCCAGGAGGAGGGGCGGGCTGGCAGGAGCAGGGCGCGGCGAGGCGAAGAGGCCGGCCAGGCCGGAGCGCGGAGGGCCTGGAAGGCCTGGCTTTGCAGCGTGGACTGAACCCTGCAGACCCGGCCTTGGCGAGCTCTCCCGCTGACGTCCCCACGCTGAGGAGCCAGGGCCCGAGTCTGGGGAGCAGGGCGGGGGGGCCCCAGCATCGTCTCCTCTGAGGAGACTGCCCCGTGCACCCTTACCCTGCCCAGCGCCATCGGAGGTCCTGTCTGAGCAGCTCGACCCATGGGCAAGGGAAAGAAAGACCCCGGCCCCAAATGCGACGGTGCCACTCATCACCCAGTGGGAACTGCGTGGGGTGGATTTCCTGGAGAGGGGGGCCTGACCTGAGCCAGCATGGGGGGCCGTGGAAGAGACACTGAGCATAGGAGGAGCAAGAACAGGTCCCTCTGCCACCTCTGAGCTGTGTGATCCTGGCTAAGTTAACTTACCCAGTAGTCTGTGCTCTTGGATGAGTTAACTTCCTGTCTCTGGACCTCTATTTCCTGGGGGGGGGGGGTCTCATGGACCAGAGGTGCCCTGTGAAGCCTCCTCTGCCCACCTCCCTACTGCTGGTCACTTCCTTGTCCCCGGTCATGCACTGTCAGCCGCCTCTGGCCCCGACCTCCTGCTCTCCGCCTTCCCCACCCCCTCGGCACCCTCCCAGTGCCGTCAGACTCTTGGGAGCTCAAAATAAAACCGTCCTTTCTCGACTTTCTAAAGATAGCCCCGCTGCAGCGCCAGCCACATGTTTCTCCACTTAATTATCTCTGCTTTTCCTTGTTAATTAGACTCCGTAATGATCTCCCTCCCGCCGTCCCGGGCAGAGCTGGCATCTGTGGGCAGACAGGAGGCCCAGCTGCCAGCCTCAGATCTGGCCCAGCGCCCCCTGTTTGCAGTAGCAGAGGAGACCCCCACCCTTCTCCTGGGGGGAAGGGGCTCCCTGGAGGTAGTTGCAGCCCCGCCCTGCCCCCACGCAGGGTGGGGAGTGGACAGGGAGGGGGGCGTCCCAGGCCCCTGCCAGGAGCAGTTGGGGACCTCACAACCTTCCAGGAACCATCGGGGGCTGAGACCACCCGAGCCGAGTTGGAATGAGAAGAGGGGTCCCCTAACCCCTTCTGGCTTACTTTCGTAGCGAAAGTAGGGGGGATTGGGCACTGGCCATGGCCTTGCATGTGCATGGGCACTGTCTGTGCAGCGCCGTGGGGAGGGGTCTGGCAGTGGAGGTGGGGGTGCAGCCTGGTCCCTAAAACCCTGCTCTGGGAGGTGGCCGGGGCTTGGGGCCGGGCTCAGGGTCAAACCCTGCCTCTCGGTGGTGCTGGGAAGCAGGCAGCAGGTGATAGATTGTGTGTCTGGAGGGGAGGGGTGATCTCACAGGCCATCGCCAAGGAGAGGCCTGAAGGGGGCGATAGTGAGCCGGCGGGCCGCGCCTCACAGGCCCAGTGCAGCCTCTGCAAAGGCCCTGGGGTCCCCTGCCAGGGTGCTGGGGAAGTGGTGGGAGCTGAGGTGCAGACAGGGGAGGAAGGGAGCCGGCGCTCAGGACGCCTGCGCCGAGTAACCCCGGAGCCAGAGGAACAGTCAGGCTTTCTTCCGAGCGTATTCTTCCTGTCATTTGGAAGTCAGAGATCCGGCATCCACTGGTTCGCTCCCCAAATGCCCACAATCACCAGGGCTAGGGCAGGCTGAAGCCAGGAGCTCCATCCTGGCCTCCCATGTGGGTGGCAGGGGCTCAGGGACTTGGGCCATCACCTGCTGCCCCCCGGGGTGCGCATTAGCAGGGAGCTGGACCGGAAGCAGAGGGACCAGCGCTCGAACCCAAGTCCTCTGATACACGAGGTGAGTGTCCCAAGTGGCATCCTAAACCCTGCACCAAATGCACCCCCTCCCCCCACCGCTGACGGCCCCTCCTGGGCTGCAGGGCTGCAGGCAGACAGGGGAGGGGGTGGGGCGGGGAGTGAGGTTGCAATAATCCAGGCTGAGTCCTGGCCCTGGGCGGTGAGGGTGGTGATGAGTCACTGACCGCAGGTGCGAGTCACAGGAAAGCAGCAGAATTCGACGTTGTGGGAAGAAGATGCAGGAGCCGCCCACTTGGGGGTGCTGGGCGGGGCGGGGGACACAGGCTCTGAGTGCGCCACGATCAGTAGCAGTGGGGGGGGCGTCCAGGCTCGAGTTGCAGCTTGTAAACGCACTGGAACAGGATGAGGTCATCTGGGCGTGAGTGCCATGAGGAGGGAGCCCCTCCCAGCAGGCCGGAGACTCCTGCCTGTTAGCGTGGTAGGGGAGAGAGGGTGTTGGCCTAGAACCCCGGGGGAAGCCCCCTGCTTCTCCCCAGGGGAGGACCCCGCCTCCTTTGTGGCCTAGAGCCCCGACACGCCAGTGGAGCCTCTTGCAGGGAGCTTGGGTTCAAGGTCAGGGCTGCGAGGGCTTCGTAGCAGGACTCTGTGTCCTTGGGGATGAAGGGCAAGTGGCGTGTGGTAAAGCCAACCCCCTTGTCCAGGATTATCACTGCAGGGGGAATCAGGGAGCCCCGAGACTCTCTTATCTGCTGTGTGACTGGGACGTGGCCAGGCAGGGTGAGCAGGTGCTCGCCCCACAGCCCTGGAGCGGGGGGCATTGTTGGCCAGGGAGGCCAGCGGAGGGGGAGTCGGTGAGGTCCACCGGGCCATGGGCTGTACCTTCTAGATGTCTCTGGGAAAGTGGTCTAATGTGGCAGCCACCAGCAGGCATGGGGGGGCCGTGCCAATGCCCTGGGGCTGCTCCCAACGTCAGTGGCTGAGAGCCACACAGATGGGTTGTCTTGTGCTGGAGGGCCTGAGTGCAGAGTCAGCCCCACGGGGCTGCAGCCAGGCTGCGGGCGCAGCCACAACGTCCCCAGGCGGCCTCCTTCCTCCGCTCCGGCCCCTGCCTCTGTCCCCGGGCGCCTGGCTGCAACCTCGGCTCCTGTTCTCCCATCTCTTTCCTCTAACTCAGCGTAAGCTTCCCCCTCAAGATCCTCCCCTTAATCCCACAGCAGACCCTGCGATCGGGAGGTGGACATCTTTATTTTTTTGTTTTACCTGAAACCGAGAAACAGAGAGCTTCCATCCACTGGTTCAGTCCCCCAAATGCCCACCCCAGCCAGGAACCTGGAGTTCCATCCAGGTCTCCCACATGGGTGGCAGGGGCCCGAGGACTTGAACCATCACCTGCTACCTCCCAGGGTGCGCATTAGCAGGGAGCTGGATCAGAAGTGGAGCAGCCAGGACTTGAACCGGCACCCATATGGGATGCAGGCAAAAAGACAAAACCAATAGAAATACTTGCAGTTCTTGGGTTCCAATCTCGGCTCTGCTGCTGACCCCAGCTTCTTCCTGCTAACGCACACCCTGGGAGGGAGCCGGTAATGGCTCCGTGACATCCCTGCCTTGGCCGTGAGAGACCCGGATCTCAGTCCTGGCTCCTGACTTTGGCCTTGCCCAGCCCATGATCTTGCAGGCAGTTGGGGAGTGAGCTAGCAGATGGGGGTCTCTCTTTCTCTCTTTCTGCCTCTCAAATAAATAAAAATTTTAAAAAGAGAGAGAGAGAGTCACAGGGCCACCCAGCAAATGAGTGCAGAGGTCTCAAGCTGATGCACAGTTCCTCCAGCAGTGGTCACTTGTGGCGTGCAGGGGTCAGGCTGGCATCCCGGGCACGCCTGTGGAAACAGACGAGCTGGCTCCCACTGGGAGCATCCACTCCCACACGGTTGGCCATAGCACTGGCCACTGGTGTCCTTGGGCAGCCACCATCAGAGGGTTCCATCTTCCAAAGCATGCCCAGCCCAGGCCAGGGGAGGCAGAGCACGCCTCCTATTTGCTGTCGCCTGGGCAGCCCCCTGGCCGCAGCTGCCCGCCTCTCACCTGCGCCAGGCAGTCATGGCCACTGTTCAGCCCAGGCCCTTGGCCAGCCTTGGGTCAGCCCTGCCCCTGGCCATGCCAGTGATGTTCCTGGAGCCTCGGGGAATGGGAGGGAACGGGGAAGGAGACAGCTTGTCCTGTGGAGGCCCACGAGTGAGGCTGAGCCAGGGTCATCAGCCTGTGACCCACGCCCATCACCAAGCCTGGCTCTTCTCTGCCAGGCCTGGCCAGCAGCTTCGAGCTGTAGGACCTCAGGAGAGTGCGTCAGGAGGCTCTGGCAAAGGGGCCGGGCTGTTCTCAGACGGGGAAGCAGAACCCCGTCCACGGGGGCTGAGTGACCTGGGTTCGAGTCCCAGCACCATCAGCTGCAGAACGTGTAGCTCTGGGCAGGCACCTGGATGTCACCGAGCCTCGGTTCCCTCGTCTGTAACATGGGGATCGGAGAGCTCTTGGCCAGGTTTGTAGGGAGAGCGTGTGGATGGCCAGGCACAGGCTCTGTGTGCCTAGCAGGTGTAGCGGCCCCAGGTGCAGTGAGGGGGGCGCCCTGCCTGCTGCTGGAAGCAAACACCTGGACCCAGGGGGGAACACAGAGCACCTCCCCCACCCAGCCGGGGAGGGCAGGTGCACTGGTGGAGAGCACACAGCCCAGCTTCTCCCCAGGGACCTCCTGCACTGCACAGCACCCATGACTCCTGGCTCATGAGCCACTCTCCCCATTGATCCCAGAACGGGACATGCAATTAATCATTCATGTATATATATATATATTTTTTTTTTTTTTTGAGAGGCAGAGACAGCTCCTGTCTGCTAATTCACTCTCCCCAGATGCCTGCGTGCGGCAACAGCCAGGTTGGGCCAGGTTGAAGTCAGGAGCCAGGCACTGCGTCCAGACCTCCCATGTGGGTGGCAGGGACCCTGCTGTGACTCCCAGCGTGTGCATTAGCAGGGAGCTGGAATTGGGAGCAGAGCCAGGACCTGCATCCAGGCCCTCCCACATGGGATGGGGGAGCCCCAAGCGGTGTCTGAAGTGCGATGCCGAATGCCTGCCCCTCTTAAAAGCAGTGATTCGTAGGCTTGAGAGCAGAGAACGAGCGCTCTCACCTGCTGTTTATCCTCCAATCAGTTGCTACAGCTGCGGAAGAGGGGTGAAGCCAGGAGCTGGGAGAGGAACCCCCAATTCCTGAGTCATCACCACCCCTCCCAGGGTCTGCATTTGCAGAAACCTGGAGCCAGAGGCGGGGTTCGAACCCAGGCACCTGATGCGTGCAGGCAACCTAACAGGCATGCTAACCTCTAGGCTAAAAGCCTGCCCTGCCGCAGGGCCTTTGAGTACTCCTTCAAAAACAAGAGCAGTGTAGACCCCAGCAGTGTGGACCCCCCCACCCCACCCCAGGCACCCCCCTGAGCCAGTTGCTTTAAGTTCCTGTGCACCTCCCAGCGTTTTGATTTGCTAAGCATGGCTGACTCCACCCCCCACATTCCCAACCTGATGGGGGGGGACCTCAAGGAATCCTGGAGCTCACAGGCAGCAGGCCTACAGGACAGGGGACTCGGCTGTGGGCAGGGAAGAGACCAGAGGACGAGCAGGGAGAGGCAGGAGACTGGCGCCGGGGGCCTGGGCAGCTGGTAGATGCTGTGTGGCCAGGCCCCACAGCACTTTCTGGAAGGCCCTGGATCGTGCGTCTTAGACAATGATCTAGGGGTCACTGCAACGGGTTAAGCCAGCATCCCATATGGGCGCCAGTTCAAGTCCCAGCTGCTCCACTTCCGATCCAGCTCCCTGTTAATGCGCCTGGGAAAGCAGCAGAAGATGGCCCAAGTGCTTGGGCCTCTGCCACCCACTTGGGAGACCCAGATGGAGCTCCTGGCTCCTGGCTTTGACCTGGCCCAGCCTTGGCCGTTGCAGGCATCTGGGGAGTGCACCAGCGGATGGAAGACCTCTCTGTCTCTCTCTCACTCTGCCTTTCAAAGAAATAAATATTTTTTAAAAAGAGGAAAGGGGGGGAGGGAGGGAGGGAGGGAGGAAGGAAGGAAAGAAATGTTCTCTCCAGAACAGATAGGACAAACCCAAGAGATTCAGGAGGAAAAACGCCCACCCCCTGCGGAGTCACTGTGTGAGGGTGGCCTGGGGAGACGCAAAGCCCGGCGACACGGCACCCGAGGCTTTTCCACGCGTGCCGTCAGAGCCTCCCATTTGAAAGACATGGAAACTGAGGCCCAGTGAGGTCGAGTGCCCTGCCCTGCCCTACCCGGGGCACAGTTAGAATCAAGGGGCCTTCTCTCTCCATGAGCCCCTCCATCCTCCCACTGTGTCCTGAGGCACACTCTCTCCACCTCTCTCTGCGCTGAGTCCTGTGACATTTCCAGAGAACATTCTGGAATGTCTGCCACCACTCGTGTCTCTTATGGCTGCCCTGGGTTCCAGGGAGCTGGGGCAGGTCCCCTGGAGTAGGTTTGCCGACTCAGCACGCAGAACCATGGTGATAGACAACGTCGGTCTCACCCACAGGCTTACCCCACAGCAGCTGGCTGGGGGCTTTACTACCAACGCCCAGGACAGGGCTAGGCTGAAACTGGGAGCCAGGGGCTCCATCCGGGTCTCCCACATGGGTGGCAGGGGCCCAAGCACTTGGGCCATCTTCTGCTGCCTTCCCAGGTGCATTAGCAGGGAGCTGGACTGGAAGTGGAGCAGCGCTCTGATACAGGATGTCGGCTTAACCTGCTGCATGACCACGCCGGCCCCTAAGTTTGAGAGCCAGAGAGAAAGCCCCTGGTTCACTACCCACACGCCCACAGCATACAGGGCCGGGGACAGAGCCAGGATCCGGGAACTCCATCCCTGTCTCCCGTGCGGGTGGCGGGGACCCAACTACGGGAGCCCTCAGCTGCTGCCCCCAAGGTGCGCACTGGCTGGAAGCTGGCGTCAGGGGGGCAGAGCCCTGGGGGTCGGGGGCAAGTGTCCTAACCTGTGACTTAACCGCCAGCCCTGACACCCACCGCGTCATGGCTGCCACAGGGACTCGCCCAAGGTCACGCGCTGCTGTGAACCCAGGCAGGCGGTCTTGGGAAGACTCCTGTGGTATGCCATGGCCTGGCAGGGCTCTGATGCTTGCTCCAGCCCCCGCCCCCAGCAGGGCTCCCAGCAGCACCATAGCTGCCTTCCTGATCCTTGTCTCACCCAGCTGCAAAGCAGATGCACAGGTGGCCCCGGCCTGACCCAGCACAGCCCTGGGGGGCTCCCTGAGTGATATGGGAGCCAGGCTCTGTCGAAAAGGACACCTCTTGACCCACTAGCCTGGGCCTTGTGGGCTGATGGGGATATCGGATGTCCTGCTTAGTCCCTGGCGATGGCCACCGCTCCTGTCGAGGGTCGGGTGCTGGCCTGTGCACCCCAAAGCCCTACACAAGTGCCTGAGCAGGTGGGGGCCTCACCCCTGTCCCAGCCTGGAGCTGAGTAGGTCAGGGCTGCCGCACAGACTCCAACCCAGGGAGGGCCCAGAACGCAGGGGTGCAGGGGCTTCAGCTGTCCCCTGTGGGTCACGTTCCGACCCAGACAGTGGGTCCCTCCTTTGCCCTCCAGCACCGCCCCCCAGGGGCCCACCCCGTCCCACTTCATTCGGTTAAATCACCACTAGGGACGCCCATGTCCGGTAAGGGAGGGCCGGCTCCTCCGCTTCCCATCCAGCTTCCTGTTGATGCGCACCCTGGAAGGCAGCAGGTGCCGGCTCAAGTCCTTTGGCCCCTGCCAACCACGTGGGAGACCCCGATGGAGCTCCTGGCTCCCCGGTTTCAGTCTAGCCCTGTCCTGGGTGTTGCAGGCATTTGGGGAGTGAAGCAGTGGAGAGATCTCTGTCCATCTCTCTCTGGCTGCCTTTCAAATAAAAATGGAAAAGATACTTAAAAAAAAAAATACTTATCCTTAAAAATGACCTCCCTTCCCTTGAATAAAAACAAGCAGGTGGGAGGAGACTCTGGGCTGAGCCTGCACCTTCCCAGAGCCCAGGGGCATGAGGAGTTGGCTTTCTGGGCACCCTCTCCCAACACACACCCGCGAGTGTCCCTCGCCCTGGGTAGCTGTGACCTTGTGGGGGTTGCCCTTCCCCCCCACCCCGCCCCAAATGCTGCGAGACTGGGAAAGCCTCTGTGTGCTTGTCACTTCCTCCAAGAAGCCTCCCTGACTCCGGGCTGGGTCAGGCCCCGATTACCCTGCCATCGCCATCTCCTGTTCTGCTGGGTATCTTAGGACAACACAGCACCGTGGCTTCGTCAAACGCCAGCTACAAGCCCCTCCCTGGGGAGACAGATGTGGCATTGCGGGCTGAGAGATCGAGGAGTGGAGAGAGAAAGGCCTTAAAGATCCAGCCCTGCTTTCTGCCACGTGGGGACACTGACGCTTCTGGGGTCAGCCACAGGATTCCGGGGGCTGTGCAAGCGACTTAACTGCCCTGAGCCGCTGGTGTGGGGTCGTCTTTCCCTGTGCTGGGTCAGGGGCTGCCTGTCTGCTGAGGACTCTGTCGCCAGAGGCATCCTTGGTGGCCAGGGGACAGAGCAGAAGTGTCCCCCGCCTCCCGGCAGGCCCAGAACTACATCACTGATCTTCCCAGCACTTGGAGCAGGGTCGGGTCGGTTCTGGCCACGTGCCAGGGCCTGGAGACCCTCTGGGAGGGCTGTGTGGGGGCTGCTGGGGAGGACATCAGTCCCCAAGACCGGCACAAAGAGAAGGGTGTTGTCCGGGGCACCCAGGGGTGTGGCCAAGAGCAGAGCAGATGGGGGCCTGGGGCAGTGGGGGCGGGGGAGGGGCAGAGCAGCGCCCCAGCCCCGGGGTGGTGTGGGAAGCCCCTTGCCCTTACGGGGTGACCCACACTGGGATCCGGAGCTCCTCCCTGGCAGGGAGCTAGAGGGAGGCCAGGCCGCCCCTCGGGGTCTAAAGGTCAGGTGGAGGAGGGGGTGGCCGAGCCACTCAGAGCCCGGCCCAGGACTCGAGTCTCCAGACTGTCTCCCGGCGGAAGTGAGCCCTACCACATGTCGGCAGGATGAAAACAGGAGCTGTTTTGTTCTAAAGACTCATGCGGGTGCTGTCCCCTGTGGCCCAGGCCCTGGCTCCCTGCCTGCTTCCAGCTGCATCCCCCACCCCCTGCCCTAGCGGCCGGGTGCGTTCCATTGCACAGGGACTGCACACGGCCTTTCTGGGGGCATAGATGTTGCACACGGCCCTTCCCGGGGCATAGATGTTGCACACGGCCCTTCCAGGGGCATAGATGTTGCACACGGCCCTTCCAGGGGCATAGATGCTGCACACGGCCCTTCTCGGGGATAGATGTTGCACACGGCCCTTCCTGGGGCATAGATGCTGCACACAGCCCTCCCTGCTGCACAGGTGTTGCACACGGTCCTTTCCAGGTGCACAGGTGCTGCACACAGCCCTTCCCGGGGCATAGATGCTGCACACGGCCCTCCCCAGGGCATAGATGCTGCACACGGCCCTCCCTGCTGCACAGGTGTTGCACACGGCCCTTCCCAGGGCATAGATGCTGCACACGGCCCTCCCTGCTGCACAGGTGCTGCACACCGTTCTCCCCAGGGCATAAGCAATGCACACTGCTTCCCAGCCCTGGGCAACAAGCTCTGCCCTAGGCCCACCCGCCTCCGCTGTTTCTCACAGCCCTGCCCCAGCCTTGTCTCCAGGGCTGGCCAGACCTTGGCCGCTCCTGTAGGCCCAGCTGAGGGGGCGGGGGTGGGGAGGGGACACAGCCATGTCCCAGGAGCGGGTGGGCCCAGAAGGGCTGCCCTGGGACGCAGCTTTGGTGGCCCATCGCCCACAGGCTTCAGTGTGGCCCACACCAAGGGCACTCCCTACAGCCCACCGACAGATCCCGCGGCACCTGCTGCCCTGCCCCTAGGGTCACCTCCCCTTGTCCCGCTGGAAGCTCAGCCTGGCCCAGGCTGCAGATCCTCCTCTGGCCCTGCCCTTTCCCACCCCCACTGCCTCCATCGAAGGCTCTTCCCTGCCTTTGCGGAGCCTGCCTCCCCCAGCCCAACGGACAAGGCTGAGCACCCTGACTCACACGCGGTGTCTCCCCCTCCCCTGCAGTCTCCTGTCACTCGCAAGGTGAGGGGGCGGTGCCATGAGCAGGTGGCACCCCCTGCTCCAGAGCGCTCCGTGCCTGGCCTGGGGCTGTCGGGGGGGGGGGGGGAAGTGTGGGAAGGAGCGGTGGGCACTTGGTTAGGACCCCGGTTGGGACACCCACATTCCATGTCGGACGGAGTCCCTGGGTTCGAGTCCCGACTCCAGCTTCCTGCTAAGGCACATCCGAGAGGCAGCAGGTGATGGCTCAAGTACTTGGATCCCTGCCACCCACGAGGGAGACCTGGGCTGGGTGCCCAGCTCCTAACTTCGGCCCCGCCCAGCACTGGCTGTTGGCCTGCGTTTAGGAAGTGAACCAGCAGATGGGAGTCCTCTCTCTCTCCCTCCCTCCCTCTCTCTCTTTCTGTAACTCCGCCCTTCAAATAAAATGGAGGTCATGAGTTTAAAAGCTTTTGACCAAGATAAGAAAATGTGGACATTGAAGCCAGAGACTGCGACCCCCACCCCCGCAGGGCGAGGGTGCGGCGCCCCGGGGAGGCGCCGTGGTGCCCGGGAAGACTCTCATGCCCCAGCTGTCTTTGCAGATGAAGACGACGCCAACAGGCTCGGGGAGAAGGTGATCCTGCGGGAGCAGGTGAAGGAGCTCTTCAACGAGAAATACGGTAGGTGTGAAGGCGCTCTTCAACGAGACATACGGTAGGCGCCGCGGAGGGGCGGGGCGGTGGCCGCTGCACCCCCGCCCCCACTGCCGCAGGGCCCAGCCTTTGACAGGGCCCCTCCCCTGCCCCTGTGCCCTCCAGGTGAGGCCCTGGGCCTGAACCGGCCCGTGCTGGTCCCTTACAAGCTGATCCGAGACAGCCCGGACGCCGTGGAGGTCACGGGGCTGCCCGACGACATCCCCTTCCGGAACCCCAACACCTACGACATCCACCGCCTGGAGAAGATCCTGAAAGCCCGGGAGCACGTCCGCATGGTCATCATCAACCAGCTCCAGTGAGGGCCCCGGCGGGGGCGGGGCCGACGGCAGGGCGGGGCCGGGGTGTGGCTGCGGGGCGGGGCCGACGGCAGGGCGGGGCTGGGGTGTGGCTGCGGGGGCGGGGCCGACGGCAGGGCGGGGCTGGGGTGTGGCTGCGGGGGCGGGGCCGACGGCAGGGCGGGGCTGTGGGTGTGGCGATCAGGACAGCATCCAAGGCAAGGTGGGGGCGGGGCCTGAGGCAGGGCTGGGCCGGGGACAGCACGACCTGCACCTGCACAGCTTCACAGCCCAGTCTCACTGATGAGGACGCTGATGCCCGCAGCAAGCACAGGGAAGGTCAAAGTCAAGGTCACGGTGGTTCCAGCCCTCCCTATCGAGGCCCGTGGCCTCAGCATCCCTGGGTGTTTGCTTGTTTCTGAAGTGTTCATTAAATTTGATTTTTCCTGTCTATGCCATCCGCTCTTTCCTGTTTTAAAAATGCATCACCGTTTTTGTGCATGTTTAAAACAGTAATACAGTACCCCCGTCACCCAGGGGTGGCTGCTGTCTTGCTGTACTGTATATGCTTATATTTTTCTTTTTAACAACAGTAGTTTGTGTGTTTACTAAAAAGAATTCACGGAGCTGGCACTTAGCCTAACGGTTTTAAGATGCCCACACTTGGGGGCCGGCGCTGCATCCCGTACGGGCACCAGTTAAAGTCCGGCTGCTCCTCTTCCAAGCCACCTCTGCCTATGGCCTGGGAGAGTAGCAGAAAATGGTTCAGGTGCTTGGGCTCCTGAACCAGCGTGCGAGCCCTGGAAGAAGCTCCTGGCTCCTGGCTTTGGATCGGCGCGTCTCCGGCCACTGCGGCCATTTGTAGGGTGAACCAGCCGATGGAGGACCTCTCTCTGTCTCCCTTTCATTCTCTGTTCCTCTCTCTATAGCTTTACCTCTCAAATAAATAAATAAAATCTTTAAAAAAAAAAAAAAAAGGATGCCCACCCTCCCCATCAGAGTACCCGGATTCGATCCCCACTTGCGACACCTGGCTCCAGCCTCCTGCTGATGTCGACTCTGGGAGGCAGCAGTGTGGTCGAGCTCTGGCCGCCTGTGTGGGAGGCCAGGAAGGAGTCCCTGAGTTCCTGGCCCAGGCCCGGCTGCGGCAGGCACTGGGGAGCTCGCTCTGACCCTCAGATAAAGAGAGACTACGAGTATTCAGAATCAAACGAAAAGGAGAGGTCTCCTTGCCTCCCGCCCACAGCTCAGCCCCTGGAAAATGCAGGAAGCCCAAAGACAGTGCTCCCCGCATCCCAGGCTCCCCCCTTGCCAGGGAGTCCCTTTCTGGAACCTTCCGGTCCACATTTCTGTACTTGCCCAGCAGATTTCTCCTTTTGGAAAACATGAACCAGAACTCACACCGTATCTACCTGTAGGAAACACTTGATCTTGGCTGTGTGGCTGTCGCTCCCCCGCCCTGTGCATATTTGAGCTTCAGGCTCGTCTCTGTTGGTTCCTTTAACCACAGACTGTAGAGGGACCACCATGTCTTCCACCAGGGGCCAGGTGGCTCTGCACAAATACCACTGGAAATAAAATAACCAATCAAAGATGTTTAAAGATTTATTTATTTGAAAGAGTTACAGGCAGAGAAGGAGATCTTGTGTCTGCTGGCTCATCCCCCACATAGCAACAGCAAGAGCTGGGCCAGGCCAGAATTGCATGTAGATCTCCCACATGGGTGCAGGGCCCAAGCACTTGGGTCAACTTCCACTGCTTTCCCAGGCCATTAGCAGGGAGCTGGATGGGAAGTGGAGCAGTGGGGACTCGAACCAGCAGCAGTCATGTGGGATGCTGGTGTTGTAGCATCAATCAATCAAATTTAAATGAATACTTTATAAAATATTTATTTATTTATTTATTTGAAAGGCAGAGTTACAGAGAGAGAGAGAGAGAGAGAGAGAGAGAGAGAGGTTTTCCATCCACTGGTTCACTCCCAAATTGACCACAATAGCTGGAGCTGAGCCAATCCAAAGCCAGGAGCCAAGAGCTTCTCCTGGTCTCCCACATGGGTTCAGGGACCCAAGGACTTGGGCCATCTTCCACTGCTTTCCCAGGCCATAGCAGAGAGCTGGATTGGAAGTGGAGCAGCTGGGACTCGAACCCGTGCCCATATGGGAAGTCAGCACTGCAGGCGGCAGCTTTACCCGCTATGCCACAGCACCAAGCCCCTAAATGAAGACTTTTTAAAAAACATTTTGGCCAGTGCCGCAGCTCACTAGGCTAATCCTCTACCTGCAGCGCCAGCACCCCAGGTTCTAGTCCCGGTCGGGGCACCGGATTCTGTCCCGGTTGCCCCTCTTCCAGTCCAGCTCTCTGCTGTGCCCCGGAGTGCAGTGGAGGATGGCCCAGGTCCTTGGGCCCTGCACCTGCATGGGAAACCAGGAGAAGCACCTGGCTCCTGGCCTCGGATCAGCACGGTGAGCCAGCTGCAGCGGCCACTGAGGGGTGAACCAACGGAAGGAAGACCTTTCTCTCTGTCTCTCTCTCTCACTATCCACTCTGCCTGTCCAAAAAAAAAAAAAATTATTTCCAGCCAACTAAAAGAGTGACAGAAACAGATCTTCCATCCACTGGTTCACTCCCCAAATGCCTGCACCAGCCAGGGCCAGGCCAGGCCAAAGCCAGGAGCTCCATCCGGGTCTTCCAAGTGGGTGGCAGAGGCCCAAGCACTTGGGCCATCCTCTGCTGCCTTCCCAGGGTGCATCGGTAGGGAGCTGGACGGAAAGCAGGGTAGCTAAGCCTCAGGCCTGCACTGATATGGGATGGGGGTGTCCCAAGCCTCGGGCCAACCAGCCACCCGGCGCCCACCCCTGAAGGCAGAGTTTAAAGGCCATGCCTGGACGGCGCCCAGCGCACCTGCACCTCGGCAGTGTTTCCAATCCCTTGGTCAGTGTCTTCATCCCTTTTTTATTTAAAATACCCGAGAGGAGTTCTCTTGGGAAGGAGGTTTATTGCAGCTCACAGCCTGGAGGTTCGTGGTTCACGACCGGGGGAGCCCCGTGGGTCTGGCAGGCTGCGGCGTAAGCCAGGAAGCAGAGAGAAGCCGGGCCAAACTCCAGTGACCCACCCCGGCCTAGAGCTCCTCCCCCCAGCCCCGAGCCAGCCCCACCTCCCAGCGGCCTCAGTGGGATGATGTCTGCCCTGTCCGGCAGCCATTCATATTAGTGCAGACTTTGGGGTGTAAGCAAGCGTTTGGGGAGCCCAGGCCCATCCAGGCCGTCACAGGCAGCGCCCCCTCTCGGTGGGTCCGAGGCAGGCCCAGAGGGGCTGCTTGCCGAGGTGCACCTGCTGGGGTGTGGCAGGGAAGAGGCCCTCCATGTTGGATCTGGCCTCACCCGGCTGGAGCCGTGGCAGCGGTGGCGGCGGGGGGGGAGGGGGGGTCGCTGTGGCGGGGGGTGGGGGGGTGGGGGGGTAGAAAGCCGCTTTGCTAACGGCGGCCTCCTCCCTTTCTTTTTTCAGACCTTTCGCGGAAATCTGCAATGATGCCAAGGTGCCAGGTGAGTCGGAGGCTGAAGAGGCTGCCCGTGCGCTCCCGGGCCCCAGAACCACAAAGGCTCAGCCAGAGGTGGGCCAGGCGGGACCCCCTCCGCCCGGGGAAAGCACAGCCCCTGCCCCACCCTCCTGCTGTCCCCCAGGGTCCCCCCCCCCCCCCGGAGACTGCAGGCGCCCTGTGCTGGCACGGCTGGGAGTGTGATATCGGCTAGAGAGGGGAAGGCACAAGCCCGAAGCAGGGGCCGGGGCCCCAAGTGGGACGGTGGAGCGACCTGGGCAGGGGCAGTGGTGACATGTGACCCCCAGGGGTGAGGCTGGCTCAATTCTGCCCACATCTGCCCGGCACCCGGAACCTTCCAGCAGGCCCCTGGTGCGAAGGCTGTGATGGAGAAGCCGCCCGGGTGATTCTGCCGTGCCCAGGACCAGGCCCCGGGCCCCGGAGCAGCGTTTGGCCCAGCAGGCTCAGCCGCCGCTTGGCGCACCGACATCCCACATAGGAGTGCCTGGGTTCAAGTCCCGGCTTCCGCTCTTTGGTGCAGCAGGTGGCGGCTGAAGTCCTTGGGCTCCTGCCACCCACGTGGAGTTCCTGGCTCCTGACTCCTGGCTTCTGCCTGGCCCAAACCTGGCTATTGCAGCCATTTGGGGAGTGAACCTGCAGACAGGAACCCCCCTCCCCCCACTCTCTCTCTCACTGTCTCTGCCTTCCCAAGGGAAATGAACAAGCCAGGCAGACACGAGCTGGACGTCCTGTATCCAGCTCAGGCCTGAGCCTGTCTACTCAGGGCGGTGCCAGGGCCCACAGGTTGAGGGCCCAGGCCCCGATGCTCATCACCAGCCCCAGGCGGTCTCTGACCAACTGGCTCGATACTGGGGCTCCCCCGACCCCCATTCGCTCACGCGGCTCCCAGGTCTCAGGGACTCACCTGCCTCCGGTGACTGGCGTAGTCTGAAGAACGCCACACAGGATGCACATGAAGATGCACAGGGGGCGCACAGGACCCCAGAGCTGCCCACCCGCGTGCAGCAGCCTGCAGGGGTGTCCAGGAGTCCGGGTCCCACCCCCTACCCTGCCCCCATCCTGACGCTCCCTGGAGGCTGCCAGCCATTGGTCGGTCCACTCAACTCATTAGCATTAGGGAAGTGCAAGGAATTGAGGGGTTAGGAGCCAGGGGCTCTCAGAGAACAGGTGTGTGTGTCGGCTCACAGCAGGGGACAGGGTTTGGGAGCCGCCCTCCGCTCAAGGGCGGAGACGCAGAAGGCCCCAGGGCAGGACCTGGGGCCAAATGGACAGAGGACAACCTCACTTCCAATGTGTGGTCCTCCTAAGGTCTCAGGGCGCCCACAGCCCCAGGGCCAGCCCAAGGTTGGGGGTAGCAGCCCACAGCTCTGCCTCCTTGCTCCCATGGGGTCTCCAGCTCCAAACCCAGGCAGCTCCAGGGATGGGGCCACCTGCTGTCCAAGGTCCCTTCTTTAAGCCTGTCACAGACCCCCAGGCTCGGGCCCAAGAAGACCCTTCCGGGGGCATGTCAGGGTTCCACGCAGGGGCCAGCCACTCGGGCCCCAGACACCAGTGGGGTAGCTCCTGACGGCCACGTTGCAACGCGTCCATGTCCCTTCATTAAGCAGCAGCCAGGCCCTGCCCCGTTACCCCAGGGACTTGAAAACATTCGTGGAAAACTGCAATGAAAAGATAACGTTTATTTTAGTGCAAACATTTTGCAGATCCATGCCTAGTTTTTCATAATACGTGTTACTTAATTTTACTTGAGAGGTAGAGAGACAGAGAGCTCTCACCTGCGTGTTCACTCCCCAAATACAACAGCCAGGGGTGGGCCAAGGCTGAAGCCAGGAACTGGGAACACCATCCGGGTCTCCCACGTGGGTGGCAGGGACTCACGCACTTGAACCATCCCCCGCTGCCTCTCAGGGTGTGCATCAGCAGGAAGCTGGAGTCAGGAGCAGAGCTGGGGATCACACCCAGGTCCTCCAGTGCCCGTTGCAGGCGTGTTAACAGCTAAGCTAAACGCCCCCTGCACCATGAGCTTTTATTATTATTGTTATTATTCATTCATTCATTTATTTGAAAGGCAGAGTTACAGAGAGAGAGAGAGCGAGAGAGAGAGAGGGAGAGACAGAGAGATCTTCCGCCTGCTGGTTCACTCTCCAAATGGCCTCAGCGGCTGGCGATGAGTCAATCCAAATCCAGGAGCTTCTTCCGGGTCTCCCACGTGGGTGCAGGGGCCCAAGCACTTGGGCCATCTTCTGCTGCTTTCCCAGACACATTAGTAGGGAGCTGGATTGGAAGTGGAGCAGCTGGGACTTTGCAAACAATATTTGAGAAGTAGAGTTGCAGACAGGGATAGAGAGGTCTTCCATCTGCTGGTTCACTCCCCACATGGCCACAGTGGCTGGCGCTAGGCTGCTCTGAAGCCAGGAGCCAGGAGCTTCTTCTGGGTCTCCCATGTGGGTCCAGGGGCCCAAGCACTTGGGCCATCTTCCACTGCTTTCCCAGGCCATAGCAGAGAGCTGGATCGGAAGAGGGGCAGCCAGGACATGAACCGGTGCCCACGTGGGATGCCGGTGCCACAGCTGGTGGCTTTACCCGCTGTGCCACAGCGCCGGCCCCTGTGGGAGCGCATGCGTGATCCTGAGACACGGGTGGGGACAGTCAGCAGCCTGCATGGCTCAGCAGCCTCCAGCCAAAGACAGCAGCCTTCCCAAGCACCAGCTTTACAAGGAGCCCGTCACACACATCGTCTCCTTTGAGTCTCAGCACCAGTTTTCTCCATTTGGCTCAGAGAGGTCAATAAATTTCCCCAGAGTCACACAGCCCTGGAGTGGCGGCCGTGGAACTTGAGCTTAGGCCCTGGGACTCTGGACCGGAGCTCCTTGCCCCCGGGACGCTGCCTGTGCACTTGTCGCCCCAGGCGTGGTCAGTTCAGGGTGCTCCGGAAACCATCTTCCTACCGGGTCCCAGTATCTGAGCTTTGGCCGGGTGCCAGGCTCACGGGATGCTGTCAGCAACCTTGCAAGATCTCACAGTTCATCCTGGATGACACGAGCGCTTGGGCTCATTCAGGGGCTCTGCCGGAGGCTCCGTGCACCTGGTCACACTGCTCTTCCCGGCACCCCCTAAGCTGGGGTTCGTGGGGTGCGAGGCCCCAGGGAGGGCTCGGGAGCTGGGGGGAGGCCCCGGCCGCAGGCTGGGTGGGCTGGGGCCTGCGCTGAGCCTGCTGGGGCGCTCCTCCTTGGGGACAGCGTGCAACGCAGGCCAGGCTGCAGGAGGGTGGAGTCCGGTCTGGTTCACGACCGAGGCTGGACC
Source organism: Lepus europaeus (assembly GCF_033115175.1). Taxonomy (NCBI): domain Eukaryota; kingdom Metazoa; phylum Chordata; class Mammalia; order Lagomorpha; family Leporidae; genus Lepus; species Lepus europaeus. Next base: position 50,816,653 of record NC_084847.1, on the reverse strand, counting down.
TGGGCGTGCTGAGAACGGGATGTTGACCAGGTGAGCGGAGCCGCACCCGGACCCCAGCATCCGTCACCCACTCCACTTTCTCCCAGCAGCCAAAGACAGCAGCCTTCCCAAGCGCAAGAGAAAGCGGGTGTCGGAGGGAAACTCAGTCTCGTCTTCCTCCTCCTCCTCCTCCTCCTCCTCGTCCTCCAACCCGGAGTCCGTGGCATCCGCCAACCAGATATCGGTCGTGGTAAAGTCGCCCGCTCCCGGCCTCCACCGCTCCCTCCGGGTCGTGGGGGCGGGGCACGGGGAGGCGCCGGGCGGGCGCACCTGCCCCAGCCTGCTCTCTGTGGGGCTCCTGGGCACGCGGGCAGGAGTTCCCATCCCCGCTGGACAGACGGCCACACTGAGGCCAGGCCAGGGCAGGGCAAGGACTCCCGGAGTCCCACACTGTTGGGAGCCCGACTCCTGTGTGCACACACTACCTGCTCGGCATTTCGCCACATCCCCGCCAGGGGCAGGGTTCCCCGCGTGTGTAGATGAGGGAGATGCGAGTCAGGATGGCTCGCCTGTGTGTGTGTGGGGGGGGGGGCGGAAGAACCCACTCACCCCGCCCCACCTGCTACACATCGAGTCCAGAAGGGGCAAACGCTGGGCCACACTGGGATGTGGAGTTCCTCACCCTTGAATGCCGTCTCCCTCCCTCCCCTCCCTGGAGCACCCCAGAGCCCCCTGGGGTGGGGCGTCCCCTCCCCCCCCCTCCCAGTGAGCCGGGTCTGTGGGAGCGCACGCGTGATCCTGGACGCGGGTGGGGACAGTCAGCAGACTGCATGGCCTCGGCAGCCTCCGGTAGCCTGGGAGGAAGCGGTGGGGAGCGCAGCGGCCAGCGGCCAGGTGCCCTGACGGCCGTGCCTGCCTGTGTGTCTCCAGCAGTGGCCGATGTACATGGTGGACTACGCCGGCCTGAACGTGCAGCTCCCGGGACCCCTCAACTACTGAGACCTCAGCAGCGAACCGCGACCTCACTCACAAGACACTAAAGGAAATGTAATTTATGTACAAAGTGTATATTCGGATATGTATCGATGCCTTTTAGTTTTTCCAATGATTTTTACACTATATTCCTGCCACCAAGGCCTTTTTAAATAAGAAAAAAAAAAAAAAACACAACCACCATTGGCATTGCCTTTTCTCCTCGTGCCTGGTGCCGCGGCTGTCACCAGGGTGAAGCCAAAAGGCCCGGCTCACAGGGCCCGCCTCCCTGGCCACGCAGCGTGGCCCTGCCTACGTCACCCGTCTCCTTGCTGCCCTGGGGGTTGTGGCCTCGGGATGAGAAGACCGGAGTGGCACAGACAAAGCCTCCCACTGTGCCAGCTCCACAGCCACAGTCACTCTGTACCAGCCGCACACGGTCACCTCCTGTCCCCTGGGGGGGTCCCAGGGAGCACACAGTGGGGCAAGGGGCACTGCCTGGAGCCCAGGAACTCAGGGGAAGTCAGACCCTGCAGCTGAGCCCAAGGCACCTTGCAGGCGGGCATCGTGGGCTGGGGAGCACTTTCCTTGGAGCCCTGACTGGCGGCAGGTGCACCTGGAGAGAAGGGACTGGAGGCAGGAAGAAGTCAGGACAGCCCAACTCAGCCCCTGGGCCCTGCCTGCCCTCCCGCTGGGAAGACAGCACCCAGGCTTGGGGCCCTCGTGGGAGAGGCCAGCCCGAAACAGGGTCACCTCCCCCTGCTGCACAAATCAGGCCCTGGAAGCTGAGACTTGACAGGACACAGAGGAGAGGGAGAGGCAACCCCGGGAGAAGAAGGCAGCAGGTGCATCCCAGGGGCGGGGCCTCCAGGGGTGGGCGGGGCCTCTGGGGCTGCAGGGGTGAGTGGGAGCAGGAGCTTCCTGGGCTGGGTGGGATCTTCTTAATGGTCCTCCCACGTAGAAGATCTCACAGGCCTTGCCAAGGCCATTTCCAGAGGGAAATGAGGCCCCCCAGGGGCACTTGGGAAGGGTGTCCCCGCCTGCAGGGTGGGGAGGGGAGCAGAGGCGGGAGGCCGTGGGGCAGTTCCGCAGCTGGGCAGGTGGAGAGGATAAGGAGGGCTCAGCCCGCGGGACTTCAGGACGTCAGGGCCGCCGGGGCAGCCTGCGGTGTGGAGGAGACCCAGTTCTGACTCAGCTGTGTGATGTCCGCCCTGTGGGTCAGCCCCATACCCCTGGCCGGGAGAAGAGGCCTCGGGCCGGGAGGAGAGGCCTCGGCCCAGCCTTCCGGACTGGGCTTCCTCCTGGAAAGATGCTGGAAGCCACAGGCCGGGCAGGCTGCCAGCCCCACCCCCTTCCAGCTGCCAGCGAGTTGCCTCCCTCCCACAATCTCTGCCTCCCCCCCCCACATTGGTCCCTGACCCCTGCCATGAGCTAAACCCCACTTTTCCTCTCCAGGATGGGTAAGGGGCAACCCCCTACATTGCCCTCCACGCTGAAGCTTCTGATGAAATCAAGGGGTTGGTGGTCCCAAACCGCTTTGCACCTGCTACCTGGTGGTCAGCCCTCCTGCCCTGGGATCACCCACCCCATCCCCCATCTGACCAGATGACCTGGCGTTAGATCCCTCCTGGGCTTTTCCTCTGGCCAATCCATCCTGCACCCCAGCCCAGCCCCGCCAACCTCACCTCCCACCATCCAGACGTCCTCCTTTTTCCAAGGCTGCAGCGCGTGCCCGGCCCACCTAGCGGCTCCTGGCGCCCATCGGTCGTCGCCCCAACCCTGGGCGCTCAGATCTGCAGCCAGAGCCGGAAGTGGCTCCTGCCCGGCTGGGCGCGGCGGGGGCGAAACCGCGGCTGAGCCCTGAGCCAGCTGGGGAACCAGATATGCCTCGCGGCCCAGCCGGGCTGCAGGGCCTCCCCACCTGTCTCCTGTGGCGCCCACAGGTGCGTGCAGTGAGCCGCGCCCTGGGGCGACCTCATGGAGGGATCACTGCTCCCATCCCCTTCCGCGGCGGGAGGAATGTCCGGGCAGGGGGTGTGTGCTCCAGGCCCTGTGCCGGGCTTGGCCCAGGGTGTCCCCCGACCCAGCCCCCATCCCAGGGAGACGCTGCACCAACCCCGGGATCTCCAAAGCCTTGCACCCAGATGTAGTTTATGCCAACTCTGTGCATCGCAGCGACCCATGCTTTTTGAAGGCATTTTCATTCCAAAACACTCATTCTTTAATTAAACTTCATTTAGCTGCCATCTGTCTCCCGACGCAATGGCTTCGTGTTTTGCAACTAGGCAGGAGAATTGTTACCGGATATGTAAACACCCCCCCCCCCAGAAAAAAAAAATCACAAAGCGCTTTCCAAAGTGCTAAATGAGGGCTGGGAGGGGGGGCGTCGGGAGCTGCATGTTAAACACGCTAATTGCCGGGACGTGTTCCTCCGGGTGCAGAGGCTTTGTGCAACAATCTGCTATCCGGGAAGAGTTGGCGATTATGGAAAATGCTGGAATTATATCTGACTGAAAACAGCAATAAAGCAATCAGCAGCGCAGGACAAAGCCAAGGGGAGCAGGTGGCACCCACACCTGCTGCCCCCCCCAACCCCTGCCAGGCCCACAGGGGACTGAGGGCCCCTTAGAGGGGCTTCCCAGCAGCCAGGGGATACTTGCATTCCTAGGCAATGAACCCCACCCCCCGTTTTTAAGGAATCCAAGATTTTTTTTTTTTCTTTTTACAGGCAGAGTGGACAGTGAGAGAGAGAGACAGAGAGAAAGGTCTTCCTTTTTGCCGTTGGTTCACCCTCCAATGGCTGCCACGGCCGGTGCATCTCGCTGATCTGAAGCCAGGAGCCAGGTGCTTCTCCTGGTCTCCCATGGGGTGCAGGGCCCAAGCACTTGGGCCATCCTCCACTGCCTTCCTGGGCCACAGCAGAGAGCTGGCCTGGAAGAGGGGCAACCGGGACAGGAACCGGCGCCCGACCTGGACTAGAACCCGGTGTGCTGGCGCCACAAGGCAGAGGATTAGCCTGTTGAGCCATGGCACCGGCCTAAGGAATCCAAGATTTCTTGGAGAGGGAGGGTCTACCCACTCCCAAAGTTGGTGGAGAGGTGGAGAAGGATGGAGGGAAGTGGGAGCCCCTCGTCTCAAGAAATTTTGTATTTTGCGACTGGCACTGTGGCACGGCAGGTTCAGCCACCTCCTGTGACACTGGCATCCCGTGTGGGCACTGGTTCTGGTCCCAGCTGCTCCACTTTCTGACCCAGCTCCCTGCTAACGCATCAGAGAGACATCAGAAATGCTTGGGCCGCTGCCACCCACATGGGAGGCTCAGAATAAGCTCCTGGCTCCCGGTTTTCGCCTGGACGGGCAGCCATTGGGAAGAGAACCCGTAGATAGGAGTGTGTGTGTGCATGTGTGTGTGTGTCTCTTTCTCCCTCCCTCTCCCTCTTTCTCTCTGTGGCTCTACCTTTCAAATAAATGAATAAATGTTTTTTAAAATATTGTATTTTGTACTTATTTGAGAGACAAAGAGAAAGAGAGTGCCACAAGTCCACTCCCCGAATGCCAGCCTGCAACGTCCGGGAAGATGAAGCTGGGAGCCAGGAACTCCACCCACCCAGGTCTCTCCCCACCCCCACCCCGGGGCCGGAAATGGAAGCCAGGCCCTCCGATGCAGGACCCTGGTGTCTTAACTGCTAAGCAAAAGGCCCGCCCCAGGGAATCCCCTCTGCAAAATCATCCATGAGGGGCACTGCCTGCAGTGCCGGCATCCCGGCTGCTCCACTTCCCATCCAGCTCTCTGCTATGGCCTGGGAAAGCAGTAGAAGATGGCCCAAGTCCTTGGGCCCCTGCACCCAAGTGGGAGACCTGGAAGAAGCTCCTGGCTTCAGATTGACCCAGCTCCAGCCATTGTGGCCATCTGGGAGTATGAACCAGTGGATGGAAGACTCTCCCTCTCTCTCTCTCTCTCTCTCTCTCTCCCTCTCTGTAACTGCCTTTCAAATAAATCTTTTTTTTTGTTTGTTTTGTTTGGTTTTGACAGGCAGAGTAGACAGTGAGAGAGAGAGACAGAGAGAAAGGTCTTCCTTTTTGCCGTTGGTTCACCCTCCAATGGCCGCTGCGGCCGGTGCACCATGCTGATCCGAAGGCAGGAGCCAGGTGCTTCTCCTGGTCTCCCATGGGGTGCAGGGCCCAAGCACTTGGGCCATCCTCCACTGCCTTCCCGGGCCATAGCAGAGAGCTGGCCTGGAAGAGGGGCAACCGGGATAGAATCCGGCACCCCAACCGGGACTAGAACCCGGTGTGCCGGCGCCGCAAGGCGGAGGATTAACCTGTTGAGCCACGGCGCCAGCCTCAAATAAATCTTTAAAAATAAAAAACCAAACCAGCCCAGGCTGGCATTAGGGGCAGCAGTTTAGACCCCGTGTGGGTCCAGTCCTGGCTCTGCTTCTGATTGCAGCTCCTGCTAATACGTGCCGTGCAGGGAGGCAGCAGCGATGGCTCACTTGGGTCCCTGCCCCGTGCGGTGGAGACCCAGGCTGAGTTCCCTGCTCCCAGCTTTGGCCTGGTTCAACCCTGACTGTTGCAGGCCTTTGGGGAGTGAGCCCATGGGTGGAAGAACTCCATGTCTCTCTCTCTCTGCCTTTCAGATAAACAACAACAAAAGACCCGGACCCCAACGGCCCCGCCCCTCTCCATGATTTGGCCCCAGTCATGCTTCTCTGACCTCATCTCTGGGGCTGTCCCTGTCCCGGTCGGTCCGGGAGGCTGGGCGTCTCTCACTTCCTCCAGCTGGCCTCCGGGCTTCCCCTCTGCCTGGCGGCCAGCCCCTTCCTCTTTTCCCTCTCTCTCCAGAGCCCTCTGCAGACCCCACGCATGGTTTCTTCCCAACACACTTGTCCGTGGATGTATGCATGTATCCAGTTACAATTTTTTGGCACTGAAATTATCTTATAATTCCATTTTCCACCAACTTTTGTTTCTCCCACTTTTTTTATAATTTTAAATTTATTTATTTATTTGGAAAGCAGAGTGACAGAGAGAGAGAGAGATCTTCCATCCACTGGTTCTCTCACAAAATGGCCACAACAGCCAGGGCTAAGCCAGGCTGAAGCCAGGAGCCCAGAACTCCATCCGGGGTCTCCCAAATGGGTGGAGGGGCTCAAGTACTTGGGCCAACTTCTGCTGCTTTCCCAGGCCATAGCAGAGAGCTGGATCGGAAGAGGAGCAGCCGGGACTTGAACCAGCGCCCGTATGGTATGCAGGCATAGCCGGCAATGGCTTTACCCGCTACAACACAGCCCTGGCCACACTAATCAAACTCTTTTAATTTTAAAATGTTTCTTTAAGAGGGCTCCAAAGCACTCTGCCTCGCCTCCACTTTCGCAGGTAATCATAGAAATAACAGCTCCTGGGTCCCGGCCGTTATGCAAGACCTTTTGTGAGCTCTGCTAATCCCCACCGTGCTGCAAAGTAAATATTATTCTTCATTTCACAGATGAAGAATCAGAAGCAGTCGGGGCCACGGGCAGTGTTACACAACCCGGAGACTCAGGCCACCAGGCACCGCCCCGGGCCGGCCTGCAGCCATGGCGGGGGTGGAGGGGGCATTGGAAAAACAACCTTGGCAGGGGACAGCTGCTCTCCTGTCTGCCCTTTGCATGAGCGAGAAGGAAGGGGGTGTGTGTTGTGGCGCAGCGGGTTAAAGCACAGCTCGTGACGTGGGCATCCCGTATCTGAGTGCCGGTTCGGGTCTCAGCTGCTCCACTTCCCATCCAGCTCCCTGCTATGGCCTGGAAAAGCAGTGGAGGATTCCTGCGTGCTTGGGCCTCTGTCACCCACATGGGAGACCCGGAAGAAGCTCCTGGCTCCTGGCCTCAGTCTTACGCAGTCCTGGCCGCTGAGGTCATTTGGGGAGAGAATCAGCAGCAGGAAGACCTCTCTCTGGCACTCTGCCTTTCAAATAAATACTTGTTGTAGAAGAGAAAAGAAAGAGAATACTAGAGGTCTCTTTGAAAAGAAAACACAAATAGGTTCCTGTTAGGTCAGGTTTGCGCAGACCAGACCCACCCTGACTCCACAGAAAAGGGACCTGGAACAGCTGGAAGGACCCAGACACACACAGGCACACACACACAGGTGCGCGCACACGCACTCACACACACACTCACACACTCATATACACAGGCATACACACGTACACACACTCATACATAGGCACACACACAGGCGCACACACTCATACACACAGGTACACACTCACACACGCACACACACAGAGGCACACTCATACACACACTCACACATGTACTCACACAGGCACACACACAGGTGCGCACACACACACACTCACACACTCACACACACAGGCATACACACGTACACACACTCATACATAGGCACACACAGGCGCACACACGCATACACACAGGCACACACTCACACACACAGAGGCACACTCACACATGCACTCACACAGGCACACACACACATACACACACAGGCACACACATACACTCATATACACACAGGCACACACACAGGTGCGCGCACACGCACTCACACACACTCACACACTCATATACACAGGCATACACACATACACACATACATAGGCACACACAGAGGCGCACACACTCATACACACAGGTACACACTCATACACACAGGCACACACTCACACACGCACACACACAGAGGCACACTCATACACACACTCACACAGGCACTCATACAGGCACACACTTACACACATACACACACATGCATACACACAGGCACACACACACTCATACACACAGGCACACAAGCACACACACTCACACACACACATACACTCACACACACACGTTAACAGGAAAGCTTCATGAGAGACGTTGCGGCAGTCCCAGCATTAGCACAGTGCTTCGCTCTCAGAGATGAACAGATTGGCATCGGTGGGTGGTGCAGCTGCCACTTGGGATGGCCCCGCCTCTCTGGCAGCGCCCGGGCTCCGGTCCTTGCTCTGCTCCCAATCCCAGCTCCCTGTGGATGCACGCCCCGGGAGGCAGCAGGTGCTGGCTCGGGGTCCCTGCCACCCACGTGGGACACTGGGATGCAGCTCCGGGCTCCTGGCTTCACCCTGGCCCGGCTCTGGCTCTCCTGGGCATTTGGAGGAGTGAGCCAGCACGTGGGGGCTGTTTCTGTCTGTCTGTCTGTCTCTTTCTTGGCCCCAGCAGCTCACCCCTGGTTCTCCCAGTGTACCCTGGGCCTGGCCAAACCAGGCCCCCACTGTTCTCAGAACATTCTGGAGCCTCTCCCACCCGCCCGCCTCTGGCCAAGCTTTGGCCTGGCCGGCCCTTCCCCTTCCTTTGCCTGACAAAAGTCCGGCCCAGCCCAGCGTGCACATTTGTCCCCTGCAAAAGTAGCTGATGGAGGGAGAGGCGGTTAAGATCCCCACATTCCACATTGGTGAACCTGGGTTCGGATCCCGGCTAGGGCTAATGCAGACTCTGGGAGGTGATGGTTCAAGTGCCGGCATCCGCGCTACCCACTTGAGAGACCTGGATTGAGTTCCTGGCTCCCAGTGTTGGCCCGGCCCAGCCCCCTGCTATTGTGGGCATTTGGGGAGTGAACCAGCAGACGAGAGTGCGCAGGCTCCCTCTCTTTCCCTCTGTCTCTTTCTGTGTTGCTCTGCCTCTCTAACATTTTATCTTAGCCAAAAGGCCAATAAGCGATCAAACATTTAATTTTATTTTATTTTTTATTTTTGACAGGCAGAGTGGACAGTGAGAGAGAGACAGAGAGAAAGGTCTTCCTTTGCCATTGGTTCACCCTCCAATGGCCGCTGCGGCCGGCGCGCTGCAGCCGGCGCATGGCGCTGATCCGATGGCAGGAGCCAGGTGCTTCTCCTGGTCTCCCATGGGGTGCAGGGCCCAAGCACTTGGGCTATCCTCCACTGCACTCCCTGGCCACAGCAGAGAGCTGGCCTGGAAGAGGGGCAACCAGGACAGGATCAGTGCCCCGACCGGGACTAGAACCCGGTGTGCCGGCGCCACTAGGCAGAGGATTAGCCTAGTGAGCCGCGGCGCCGGCCCAAACATTTTATTTTTAAAAATAACATATGAGGGGCCAGTATCCCATATCAGAGCACTTGAGTTCAAGTCCCGGCTGCTCCACTTTAGATCCAGCTCCCTGCTAATGCTCCTGGGAAAGCAGTGGAAGATGGCTCAAGTCCTTGGGCTCCTGCACCCATGTGGGAGACCTGGAAGAAGCTCCAGGCTCCTGGCTTTGGATCAGCCCAGCTCTAGGGAGTGAAACAGTGGATGGGAGATCTCTCTCTCTCTCTCTCTCTTTCTCTCTCTCTCTAACTCTGCCTTTCAAATAGAAAATCATTTAAGAAATGGTTAAAATGGCCCATGCTGTGTCAAACATGCATTTTTATTGCAATTTAAGCATTTTTAGGCACTCTGACTGCTCTGTGGAGGAAGGTGGCTTCCAGGCTGCCCCTGGTCATGGAAATCAAATTCCTCCTGCCATCTTCCCATCACCCATCAGTGCTGGAAAGCCCAGGTAGAGTTGGCCATGCCGTCCTCAGCCTGTCACTCAAAGCCTCCGACCTCAGTCTGCTCCCTGGGCCCCCCAGGTGCCCTGAAGCCCCTGGGAGAGGTGCCCTGACCAGACCCACCCAGCTGCCCAGGGCACAGCACCTTCCTGCCCCCCAGCTCGCCTCTGCCGGTCTGGGGGCTGCGTGAAGGGGTTTCTGTCAGTGCTGGCAGTGGCCACTGCTGGGTAGAATGACAGGTGCCCCCGGCAGCAGCCCCTGCAGAGCCCTGAGCAGCAGCTGGCACGGCGAGGGGGACAGGTGCAGGGCCCGTGGGGACCGAGAAACTCTGAGGAGGAAGCAGAAATCCTATCTCAGTGGCGGGCGGGGATCTGGTTACGCGTCTGGAGGCTCCACGGGGCTCCAGCCAGGCAGCTGCTGCTGGGATGCCCGGGAGCCTTCTCCATCCTCTCCCAGGGCCTGGGCCCGGAGGCCCACAAGGGGTGCAATCAATGGACAGAGGCACCAGAGACTGGAGATCTTTTTTTGGGGGGTGGGGGGCAGAGAGATCTTCCATCTGCTGGTTCAGAACAGGGCCAGGCTGAACTCAGCCAGGAGCCTAGAGTTGGGTCTGAGCTGCAGGAGCCAACATGATGGTGCCGTGGCTCAAGCTGTTGCCTACGACGTTGGCATCCCGAACCAGAGCGCTGCTTCGAGTCCCGGCTGCTTCGCTTCTGATCCAGCTCCCTGCTAGTGCATCTGGGAAAAGCAGCGGAGGATGGCCTGAGTGCTTGGACCCCTGCCACCCAGGAGGGAGACCCGAATGAAGGTCTGGGCTTCCAGTTTGGGTCTGGCCTAGCCCTGGCTGTTGCAGTCATCTGGGGAGTGAACCAGCCCATGCAAGATCTCTCTCCTTTCCCTCTCCCTCTCCCTCTCCCTCTCCTTCTCTCTCTCTCCGTCACGCTACTTTACAAATAAATAAAATATTAAAAAAAAATACTTAAACCCTCATTTGCTACCACCCAATCCCAGGTGGAACCGGAAATGGAACGGCCCTGTAGATCTTTAGAGAGGCAGCAGGGGAGGCCAGGGAGGGCCAGCCGCTGCCAGGGGTGACATCCAGGAGCCAGCATGGACACCCGGGTGCCCCCCTCCCCAGCGCCTGTGCCCAGGCTGCGTCACACCCATGCTCTCCCCAGGGGGTATTCTGTTCACTTCTTTTCTTCTCTCCTCCCCCCGCCCCCACCCTCTCTTTCCTCTCTGGGAAATCTGATTAGGGCTTGGAAAGCCGAGCCATCTTAGGATCCGGTTGCCAGATTTCTCAAATAAACAGACAGGCAGCCCGGTCAATGCGGATTCCAGATAAAACAGCAACTGAGCCCTTAGCGTAAGCGGCTGGGGACGTCGCACAGAGAGGAGAAAGGAGAAAGGTCCCAGGGAGCCCAGCTTCCTGCACTTGCCTGTGGTCCCTGGGCAAAGGCCACAGAGGAGGCCTCCAGGGGGGGAGGAAGAAGGCAGGAGCTTGTGGTCAGACCAGAAGGTTCTAGAAAATGGCTTCTCCCCTCCGCTGGCTCCGGGGGTGGGTGGGGGGGAAGCTGAACTGCCGCTTTGCTGGGGGCCATTTCTCCTTTGAACTTGGAGGGCCCTGCCTGTCAGTTTCCGAAAGCAGAAGCAACCCGGCACCTGCTGCAAGATGCTGAGCGGTCAGTGAGGAAGCCACTCAGACAGGCACGGAAGGCAGGAAGCCCCTGGCTGTTGCCAGACAGGAAACAAATGGGAGCAGGGCCCCTCCCCCAGGCCCACAGCCTGGGAGCCCGGTCCCGCTCCGCCCCTTCCCCTGGGCCGCCCATGTGCCCAGCACAGGACAGCACCGGTGCTGTGAAGGCTCAGGGGAGCCACGCACCTGCGTTATTTCATTTAGCACTGGGGCTGCTCGCTGGGCTCCTGCGTGGCCCAGCCCTTGCCTGCTGCAGGTATAGTGGGATCCAGCCAGGCAGGGACCCGGGCCCTGGTGCTGCGAGCCTGGGACAAGCTCTCCATGCCACAGCTGTCCTTTCTCTGGACAGGGGCCCTGCTTGGGACTCCCTTGCTCCGAGCAAGGTCTGACAGCCCCAGCTTCTCCTGGCCACTTCCCTCCATGTCCTGGGCCTGGATCCCCCCACGCTGCTTGGCCCTCCCCAGTCCCTAGGGTGCAGTCCGCATTGGGTCCCCACAGGCTGAGGGACATCAGGTGACACCAAGAACCATTTCTTCCCGCCCTTTTGCTCTCTTCCTCTCTTCTTATAAAATCATTGGACACAATTACATTGTATCACAACAGGAACACACGTTTGCTGAGACAATGGACATCAGAGGGTAAAATCAATACCTCGTGGTCTCTCCTTGGCCGCCAGTCTACCCTTGGGTGTTCCCTGGTGATGGGGCGAGGTGGAGCCTTCAACACCTGGTTTCCCTTCAGTGAAACGCAGCCTGGTGGGTGGGGATGGCCATCCCATGGGACATCAAAGGTGACAGCGCCGAGGCCGTGGCCTTGAAGGGCACCCGTGTGGCCAGCTGTGCCTGTTTACTACTTGCTGCCCAACGTCCTCCACTTTGACAAGATGGCGCCCGACAGTGACCAGACTGCCACCAACCCTCACTGCCAGTCGGACCTCTGGGGAGTTCCTTTGGAATTGGCAAACATGAAGCCCAAATGCTCTTGGACAGCACATCAGCATCCCAGAAGGCAGCTGGAGAAGACCCAAGTACTTGGGTTTCTGCTACCCTGGGGGGAGACCCGGCTGGAGTTCTTGGCTTCTGGCTTTGGCTGTTACAGGTGTTTGGAGAGTGGATGAGTAGATGGAAGATCTCTCTCTCTCTCTCTCTCTCTCCCTGTTCCTGTCACACTGCCTTCCAAATAAACACATAAATCTTCAAAAGCAAAAGCAGAAGCCAGTGTTGGACGGTGCAGGCTGCTACTGCTCTGTCTCCTTACGCATCTCCGTCCGCAGGGTTTGGTTTTGGTCTCCATGGTCCTAGGGTAGCCTCCCACACTCTAAGCACTGAGGCTGTGTCCCAGGCGGGCACGAGAGGGAAGGCACCCATCAGCTGGCTCGGATCCGTGAGGCTGTGTCCCAGGCGGGCACGAGAGGGAAGGCACCCATCAGCTGGCTCGGATCCGTGCTGCCAGACAGACCATTGTTTTCCCGGAAAGCTCTCCCCGGTAGATTCCCATTTATATCTCATCCACCAGAAATAGTTCACGGAAATATGTGGTAAGGCCTGGAGGCAAGGGAACTTAAAAAAAAAAAAAAAAAAAAAACCAACTCAAGATTTGTATTTTTAGGGGTGGGTGCTGGGCTTAGCACTTAAGATGCCCACGGCCCCTATGTGCGTACCTGGGTTCAGTTCCTGGGTCCAGCTCCCGACTCCAGGAGGTGGCTCAAGTGGTTGGGTCTCTGCCACCCACATGGAGACTTGGATTGAGTTCCTGGCTATCAGCTTCAGCCTGGCCCAGCCCCAGTTTGGGGAATGAAGCAGCATAGGGGAGCTCTCGCTCTCTCACTCTCTCTCACTCTCTCTCTCTTTCTCTCTCTCTATCTCTCTGTGTTGCTTCAGCTCCCCGGGGAAAGGAGAGGGGGGAGGGGTGCATGCACAAAACAGAACAATGTGTTCATGCAATTAGTTACCCAGTCCCTTGAGAGCTTCCCGAACCCATCAGGGAGGGCGCCACCCCCTCAGGCAAATCACTTCTCCAAAGCCCCACCTTTCAACTCCACAATGGCAATAAAAAATGGTATTTATTCATTTATTTCAAAGGTAGAGCAAGAGCCAGACCGAGATCTTCCTTCTGCTGGTTCACTCCCCAAATGGCCACAACAGCCCCAGGCTGGGCCAGGCTGAAGCCAGGAGCCTGGAACTCCATCCAGGTCTCCCATGTGGGTGGCAGGGGCCCAAGCGTTTGCACTGTCCTCTGCTGCTTTCCCAGGTGCATTAGCAGGGAGCTGGGTCAGAAGTGGAGCAGCCGGGACTTGAACTTTTGCTCCAACCTGGGATGTGGGTGTTGCTAGCAGCACCTGAGCCCACTGCACCACAGTGACAACCCGCCACCCCCCACCCCGGTTTTGAATTTGGATCTTTCCCCAGGCTGGTGCTACGTGGCCCAGTCCTTGGTCTCCACGCTGGGCAGTGGCAGTGAGCGCAGCTCCTAGCCAGTCCCGTAATCAACAGGAGAAGGTAGCCAACACGCCGCAGGGCGCTCAGCTGTGATGTTCAGCACGCGAGTTCCATTACATGCGTTTTCTTTCTTAAAACATTGTCTAAGAAATTTATCTGAGAGGGAGAGAGACAGAGAAAGAGAGATCTTCCATCTTTCACCCCCCAAAATGGCCACACTATCTGGGGCTGGTCCAGGCCAAAGCCAGGAGCCTGGAACTATATCCTGGTCTCCATGTGAGCGGCAGGGACCCAAGTGCTCGAACCAGCACCTGCTGCCTCCCAGGTGCGCTAGCAGAAAGCAGCTGAGTAGGAAGCAGAGCGGCCAGGACTCCCTTCAGGCACTCGGCTACACAATGCAGGCATCCCAAGCTGCGGTTTAACCCATGGAGCCACCATACCTGCTCCCAACACGGGTGTCGTAACTGGCATCTTAAATGTTATGCCAGCCGGCACTGTGGCGTATCACGTAAAGCTGCTGCCTGCAGTGCTGGCATCTCATACGGGCACCGGTTCAAGACCCAGCTGCTCCACTCCAAATCCAGCTCCTTGCTATGGCCTGGGAAAGCAGTGGAAGATGGCCCAAGCCCTTGGGCCCCTAAACCCACATGAGAGACCTGGAAGAAGGTCCTGGCTCCTACCTTTGGTCTGGCCCAGCCAGGAGTGAACCAGCAGATGGAAGATATCTCTGTCTCGCTCTGTCCCTCTCTCTGTAACTTTTGACTTTAAACAAATAAATAAATCTTTTAAAAATTGTTTATTCAGCTGGCGCTCTGGCACAGCAGGTAAAGCTGCCGCCTGCAGTACCAGCATCCCATTTGGGTGCCGGTTTGAGTCCCGGCTGCTCCACTTCTGATCCAGCTCTCTGCTATGGCCTGAGAAAGCTGTAGAAAGATGGCTCAAGTCCTTGGGCCCCTTTAACTGCATGGGAAGACCCAGAGGAAACTCCTGGATCCTGGTTTTGGATCTGTGCAGCTCTGACTGTTGCAGCCATCTGGGGAGTGAACCAGCGGATGGAAGACTTCTCTCTCCCTCTGCCTCTCCTTCTCTCTCTATGTAACTATGACTTTCAAATAAATAAATAAATAAATAAATAAATAAATCTTTTAAAATGTTTATTTATTTATTTGAAAGGCAGAGGCAGAGAGAGAGAGAGAGAGAGAGAGGTGTCTTCCATCCACTGGTTCACTTCCTCAAATGGCCGCAATGGCCGGAGCAGAGCCGATCCGAAGGCAGGAGCCAGGAACTTCCTCTGGGTCTCCATGGGGCAGGGGCCAAAGGACTTGGGTCATCTTCTACTGCTTTTCCTAGGCACATTAGCAGGGAGCTGGGTGGGACGAGGAGCCTTCGGGACTTGAACCGGCTCCCATATGGGATGCTGGCAGTGCAGGCGGCAGCTTTACCAGCTACCTACAGCACCAGACCCCAATAAATAAATCTTAAAAAAAAAAAACCACCTCAATCCAGGTCTCCAGTGTGGGTGGTAAGGACCCTAAGACTTGAGCTGTGTCAAGCACCTGCCACCTCCCCGGGTAGCATTGGCAGGAAGCCAAAGAGCAAGAGCCCAGGGAGGCCAGCACCACGGCTCACTAGGCTAATCCTCCGCCTTGCAGCGCCGGCACACCGGGTTCTAGTCCTGGTCGGGGCACCGATCCTGTCCCGGTTGCCCCTCTTCCAGGCCAGCTCTCTGCTGTGGCCAGGGAGTGCAGTGGAGGATGGCCCAAGTGCTTGGGCCCTGTACCCCATGGGAGACCAGGAGAAGCACCTGGCTCCTGCCATCAGATCAGCGCGGTGCGCCGGCCGCAGCGCGCCTACCGCGGTGGCCATTGGAGGGTGAACCAACGGCAAAAGGAAGACCTTTCTCTCTGTCTCTCTCTCTCACTGTCCATTCTGCCTGTCAAAAAAAAAAGAACCCAGGCATTCAGACACAGAAGGGAGCAGCCCGGCAGTGTCTCAGCAGACGCACCAAACACCTGCGCCTTGGACAATGTTTTCTCCCAAAGACAGCACGTGGGGTTCTCCTGTCTCTCAAGGTCATCTCCCAACAGTCTGGCAAAGGATGCCCCATCCCATTCCCACCGCAGCTCCTGGGATGCGGGGTTTTAATTTTAGCCCGGCCAAACAAAACGAAGCAAGTGGTGAGTGATTCTGGCGTCTGGAAGTATTTCAAGCTTCGAGAAACGACTGGATTTGTCCTTCCCTTTCCACGCCCGGGTTGGCCGCCCCGCTGATTCCTAGGTTCTCACACTGATCTCACTTTACCCCATGATAAGAAAAAGGGTTCAGAAGAGAACAGAAGAGCCAACTGCTCAGCAGCAGAAAACACAGTGCAGCCAGGCTGGGTCCCTGCACACGGGGATTGAATTGTTTTAGCCTGAGAACAAACAAAGGAGCTGTGTGGATTAGGCCAGCCTGAGTCCTGGCTCCGCCTCCTAGTGCCTGGGCCCCTCATCTGATCATCCGATTGCTCTAAGCCAGCTTTTTCCAGGACTGTGCAGGGCCAAGGTGCGAACAGCTAGGAAAACACTGGCAAACTGAGGGGCTAGGACACCAGGAATTTACCCGATCCTCCGAGTGTCCTTGGTGAGACTGGGCCGTCCCCTTTGGAGCGGTCACGTGCCCCCTGGCTGCGGAAGCCGCCAGCCAAGAAATCAAAGCTCTGGCTTACAAGGAATCTCTCAAACAGCTGCCTCCAAAGCCTCCTAGCACATCCGCCAGCGGGACCTCCTAGAGTTTAAATTTCCTTCTGGTCTTACGGCTGCATTCGAACTACATCTCTACAGAACGAATCAGCGTCGAAAGGGGTTATCTGGGACCCGTCCTTGGAGAGGTCTTTAATTTCGTCTAATTATGAGGGCACTCCTGAAATGATTTCGTCCAAATAGCCCAGCACTATGAGAGTAGGTAGACGCACCTCCTCTTTTCTCTCTTCTACGCCTCTTGCCCCAAAGGATGCTGCCATTCGGAGTTCTGATTTCTTTCTTTACCAATCTGAGTATTTTATGTTGCCACCACGCCCACGCTACCTCTGCGGTGACAACATTAGTAGTTCCAGGTTAGCGTTAAGTCAAAGGCATTCTTTAATAAGAAATCTTCACATCTGAATATTCCAGAAATTTCTCCACACCATCTGATCAAGGAAAGTTCTCTAATGTTACCTTTCCCTGTATTGGCATACATTCGAATTAAATTCATAATTTTGTTAGGGGTGAAATGGTGGCGGAGAAAATATTACCCCGGTTCCTTGTCTCACATGGAAGAGTTTTTTCCCAAGTGGACAAGGCAGAGAGAAAGCATTTAAAAGTGGGGCTGGCACTGTGGTGAAGTGGGTGAAGCCGCCGCCTGCAGTGCCAGCATCCCATGTGGGTGCGGGTTCGATTCCGGCTGCTCCACTTCCAATCCAGCTCTCTGCTGTGGCCTGGGAAAGCAGTGGAAGATGGCCCAAGTCCTTGGGCCCCTGCACCTGCATGGGAGACCTGGAAGAAGTTCCTGGCTCCTGGCTTCAGATCAGCTCAGCTCTGGCTGTTGTGGCCATTTGGGGAGTGAACCAGCGGATGGAAGACCTCTCTCTCTCTCTCTCTCTCTCTCTCTCTCTCTGCCTCTCTCTCTGTCTTTCAAATAAATAAAAATCAATCTTAAAAAAAAAAAAGGAGTAGGCACTTTTGATCTTGCTAAAGATAACTCTTGGAGGAAGAAAGCATTTTGCACCCTAAATTTACACTGGGACCACCCTGCCTATTAATGTTAGGTAGGAAGTTAGAAACCAGCCGATGTGTGTAAGAAGGGCTGAAGAAACCAGCCTCTGCTTTGGAAGCCCCAGCAGCCCCAGCATCCTGCCCAGACCCTGATAGCCTCCCAGGTGGTCCCAGCCCTGCCCCCCAGGAAAGCTCCCAGGAGGATTCTCTCTCCTCAGGACCAAATGGGTTCCCTGACCTGATAACATGGCGCAATGACACCTTCACGGAGCCCTAAGGGAAGCCCCTCTGCTCTGTCCGGTGCCAGCAAATCTGGGGAGGAATTTGCCAATTTTCACCCAACAAACCCTTCTGCTAGGACTCCCCATCCTTTGTCCTGGAGGAGAGGGGGAGGTGGGTAAGCAGACTCCCTTAAAAGCCTAGGGAGTCCAGACAGACTGCACACCCAGCTCTCTGCTCTCTGCCTGGCCTGCCCAGCCCAGGTGCAGTCTCTCCATTCAACAATGTAACCTCGCTCTCCCCCAGTCAGAGCGACTGGGTGCTCTCTCTGTCCTTCCGTTCCAATGGATTCCCTATCCCTATTCCCTATCCGGAGCAGCCGGGTCTTGAACCAGTGCCCATATGGGATGCCGGCGCTTCAGGCCAGGGCGTTAACCCGCTTTGCCATAGCTCCGGCTCCAATAAATCTTTTTAAACAATGGAAAAATTTTTCATAGAGGTTTCCTTTCCAGAAATCACAACAAATCGAACAAGGTCTTGTGTAAAATGCGGTCTTGGTATGGCACTGTGGAAAGTGAGCGTACCCTGAATCCCCCCTCCCGCCTCCTGACCCTCCCCGACCCCCACCCAAAGCAGAAGCTGATCCATCCTACAGCCTGGGCATCACCAGGAAGGGCAGCCGAGGGCGCCAGCTATTTACTTCCTAGGGACCACATGTCCGTGGGCCTGGCTCTGTTTGCCCCAAGGCCACACTGCATGTCTGTAGCGCCTTGGTTACATCATCACACCCACATCTAAAAGCCACTCTAACTTAGGGTTGGTTTATAGCCTATGCCCGCAAAAGCCTTGGATTGGACAACCATCCCTTTAGGCAAGGGGAATTCATCAAGTTCATGGGAAAACAGAATGAAAAGCTGAGTTCAGGGCCGGGTGTTGGGGCACAGCCTCTGCTGGGGATGCTTGCAGCCCTTACTCGGAGTGCCAGTTTGAGACACGGCTGCTCTGCTTCCCACCCAGCTTCCTCCTAACGCACCTGGGAGGCAGCAGATGATGGTACAAGTGTGTGACCCCTACTACCCACGTGGAAGACCTGGATGGAGATCCTGGCTCCTGGCTTTGGTCTGGCCCAGCCCCAGCTGTTGTGGGCATTCGGAAAGAGAATGAGTAGATGGAAGACCCCCCCTCCCCCCCCCCCCGTTACTCTGTCCTTCTAATTTGAAAGAGTAACAGAGACAGAGGACACAGGAGGGAGATTTTTGATCTGCTTTGTTCACTTCCTAAATGACCGCAAAGGTCAGCGCAGGACCAGGCTGAAGCCAGGAGCCAGGAGCTTCTTCTGCATCTCCCACATGGGTACAGGAGCCCACGGACTTGGGTCATCTTCTACTGCTTTCCCAGGCCATAGCAGAGAGCTGGATTGGAAGAGAAGCAGCTGGGACTGGAACTGGCGCCCATATGGGATGTCGGCGCAACAGGTGGAGGCTTAGCCCACTTCGCCACAGCCCAATGGTGCCATCTTCTGCTGCTTTCCCAGGAGCATTAGCAGGGATCTGGGTCAGAAATGGAGCAGCCAGGACACGAGCCATATAGGATGCTAACGTTGTAGGTGGCAGTTTAATCCACTGTGACACAACGCCAGCTCCCAGTAAATCTTTGCTTATAAAAAGAGAAGAAAAACCAATAGGAAACCTGAAGACCTGGACCTTACCAATAATTATGTAAATCACATTCATGTATGCAGTAACATACACCTGTGCCATACACACGTGCACACACATCACACGCATATACAAAAGCTTACACATGCATATACGTGCACTTACACACATTTGCATGCACACACACAAACACACCTTACAGCACAAGCTTGGGACAAAGCCCCACTGCGGAGCCCCCACAGTCCTCCTCTGCACCTGCTTTTCCAGGTGCTCATCTGGAGGAGGTTGGGGCCCCGGGGAAGGGACAACGTCTTTCAGGTTGAGCAAGAAGGGGCCTGCAGACAGCTCTCAGGGTGCAACGTGGAGCAGAAACCGGACGTGGAGCCAGCTGCAGGAGAGCTCGGCAGCCACATTCAACGCCAACTCAGGGCGCAGGTGTGCAGAGGCCTTGGGGCTCGGCTCCAGCCTGGGACGGGGACAAAAGGCCTGGCTGGTTCTTCAGGTTTGGCTTGGAGGCTTGGTTCCTGTGCCTCCCAGTGTCATCTCCCCGACTGGGGCCAACTTGGCACAGGGTCAAGGCAGGCTGGATCTGGGAGGAGCCGGTAGGCAGGTGCAGTCCGGCTGCTGTGACAAAGGTGATCAGGAACCACTTACTGTCTGGGCACAGAAAACCACGCTGCTCCCACGGTCTGCAAATAGCCTCGGGGCAGAAGGCTGTGCCGGGGCCCTGCCGGTGGCTGGTCTTGTATAGGCCGGCAGCCAGCTGTCCTGTGCCACCTGACCTGGGGCTCTCTCCATGACTGTTTCCCGCCCCCCTTGCGTGCTGTTCCCACAGTGGGACATCAGTCATGCGGGGGCTGGGCTTGGGCCTGCTGCTCTCCCTGTGCCTTGGCCTCTGCTCCTGGGTCGTGAGTCTGGATGGTTCCCTCTGCCTTTCACACACCAGGGAAAGCTTGCAGTGAGCTGGCCACCTGTGGGGGCTGCAAGTGGCCTGGCTGCCTCTTCACCTGGTGCCGCCGCCCCAGGCTCCTCACAGGGAGGGCAGTCCTTGTGCCTGGGAGTACCCAGACCATGTCCACCGAGCCTGTGTCCTGGGAGTACCCAGACCATGTCCACCGAGCCTGTGCCCTGGGAGTACCCAGATCACGTCCACCAAGACTGACAGTGGCACTCAGGCATCCAGGGACTCGTGGCCACACCTGCCAGGGGGCTTTCCTGGGGCCTCTTCGGGTCGCAGGAAATATTCAGTGCATCCTCCATGCTGGGGACAGAGGAGACTCCTTCAGGGTGCTAGTGGTGGCCATAGCTACTGGGGCAGGGGCAGACCGTGGGTGCACAGAACAACGTGGGGACACCTCCCATCTCCCACACAGCCAGGCTGCTTTCCCCACCGGGAGGGCCTGACCGAGGGAAGCTGAGTGTGCACGCTAAGACAGTCCCTCTCTCCCTCCCTCTGTCGCTCTGACTTTCAAGTTAAGGAAAATAAATCGATCCCTGTTTTTAGAAAAGGAAACGGATCCCTCAGCTACGCAGGACCCGAGTGGCTCTCGGACGGACGCATGAAGCTGAGCAGCAGAAACCGGACACATCATTCTCCAAAAAGCCCAAACAGTGACTGGGGGCAGGCCAGGGCCTGGAGCAGGGGGAGGGGCCAGCTCAAGGGGGGAGGGGCATGGTGGGGGCAGGGGAGGGGCCAGCTCACAGGGAGGGGCATGGTGGGATGGGCAGGGGGAGGGGCCAGTTCAAGGGGAGGGGCTTGGTGGGAGGGGGCACATGGGGGAGGGGCACGGTGGAGAAGGGGAGGGGCCAGCTCACAGGGAGGGGCATGGTGGGATGGGGAGGGGAGGGGCCAGTTCAAGGGGAGGGGCTTGGTGGGATGGGTGGGGGGAGGGGCCAGTTCAAGGGGTGGGGCATGGTGGGATGGGTGGGGGAGGAGCCAGCTCACAGGGAGGGGCATGGTGGGATGGGGAGGGGAGGGACCAGTTCGAGGGGAGGGGCATGGTGGGATGGGTGGGGGAGGGGCTTGAGGGGAGGGGCATGGTGGGATGGGGCGGGGGAGGAGCCAGCTCACAGGGCGGGGCATGGTGGGATGGGGTTGGGGGGGAGGGCTTTTTAGAGCTGTGACAGTAGTACAGTGACTACATTTGATAAGGCTCCAGCCTCTAAACACACAGGAAGAGATGCATTGTGTTCTGTGTTAATAAAACACTTGAATAAAGTCGATTTAAAAAACAAACAAAAAGCAGCTGAGTAGGTGGTGGAAACGGGCTGGAATGACAGGCATCCCGGCTCACATGCCCAGCACAAACCACTTGGCCGCTACACAAGGCCCATTGTGGTGCCCTGGATTCTGGACGACGGGCACCTGCCCCCCACCCCGAGCTGACCCCAGCCAGCACAGGCGCTCGGCCACTCCCGGACTCTGCCACCTGCACCCAGAGGGACAGCCGCTTCCCTAGCTCCACATGCCCCCTCCTGTTCCTTGCTGGGCAAGTTCATGCCTCCTCTGTGTGTTCATTGCAGCTGCCCTGGGCAGGCTCCATTATGACCTCTCCTCCCACCAGTCTGGACACTCCTGGAGGTCAAGGGCAGCGGCCTGGCCCTCTCTGCCTCCCTAGGGCACCCAGCCCTTTCCTCCACACACACAACATTCTTGTCATGCCTCTTGGGTAATGGGGTGGGCCTTTCACACGAGCTTGCTGAATACATTCTCCTGGTCTGCCTAAGGAGTGAGGGGGAACGGAGTTAAAAGATCAGTTTATCTGGGGACAAAGAACGTTTGGAAGCTGATGCTTCCTAAGGGGATCTTCAGCAAGCTCATGAAGGCGGAATTACAGAGAGGGAGGGGCAGAGGTAGATAGAGGACAGAGAGGTCTTCCATCCCCAAGTGGCCACAACGGCTGGAGCTGGATCCGAAGCCAGGAGCCAGGAGCTTCATCCGGGTCTCCCACATGCATGCAGGGGCCCAAGGACTTGTGCCATCCTCTGCTGCCTTCCCAGGCACATTGGCAGGGAGCTGCATCGGAAGCAGAACAGCCGGTACTCAAACTAGCACTCTCGTATGGGATGCCGCTTAACCCACTGCACCACACCACCTGCCCTGGCTCATCTTTTAATTCTGTTTTTCCAGGAACAGTTCAAAACTCCCTGACAGAGGTTGTTCTCAGCAGGTGTTACACTCGAGCCTGAAGCTGCTGACCCTGAGCTCGTGACGGTCACTCAGTCAGTCTACAAACACCAAGTCCTCCTCCCTCCTCTGACTCAGGCAAAGGCTCACTCAGTCCCCGCCCTCAGGGAATGCCCATGGGGAAAAGCTCTCAGCTATCAGACCTTGGGGCTGGAAAGCAGGAATCAATGACGCTGAGGAGGCACAGCAGGAGCCCACCCCTCTCTGGGTCCTGTGAGCCTGGGAACCTTGCCCTGTGTCACCTCAAAGGCCATCCAGCTGCAGCTCTAAGACACCCCCTTGGCGGAAGTTATCCTCCGTTGGTGGGCTTGTAGACCAGCTGTGCTTTTGTACTTCGTTATATAAACCCGGTTGATTTCATTAACTAGGCCACTGCTGGTGGTGTTTGCCTGAATCTCAGCGTGGAGTCTGCACGAGGAACCTCAGACAAGCTTTAGCAATTTAGCTGCGAAGCTGGCATCCCTTTTGGGTTCTGGCTACTCCACTTCTGATCCAGCTCTCTGCTATGGCCTGGGAAAGCAGTAGAAGATGGCTCAAGTGCTTGGGCCCCTGCACCCATGTGGGAGACCCGGAAGAAGCTCCTGGCTCCTGGTTTTGGATTGGCTCAGTTCTGGCCATTGTGGTCATTTGGGGAGTGAACCAGTGGATGGAAGACCTCTCTCTATCTCTCTGCCTCTGCCTCTCTCTGGAACTCTTTCAAATAAATAAAATAAATCTTAAAAAAAGGGGGGGGGAATACCAGCATTGCAGGCGGCAGCTTTACCTGCTATGCCACAATGCTGGCCCCTTAATTAATTTTTAAAATTGGTAAGTGAGATCCAGGGACGTTTTCAGATTCCAGGGAACCCAAATCAATCCATTTCTGCAATCTAAGGTGTTAGCACTATGCCAGTCCCAGTCCTATTCAGCCATATACACCTGCTCTCCTGTTCTCTTTACTTCTTTGATTTGAAAGGGGGAAGGGAGGGGGGGAGGGGCAGAGCGGGAGGGGGAGAGGGAGAGGGAGAGGGAGAGGGAGAGGGAGAGGGAGAGGGAGATGGTTCATCTTCTGGTTCACTCCCCAAATGCCGGCTTAGCCAGGGCTGGGTCAGGCTGAAGCCAGGAGACTGGAACACCATCTGGGTCTCCCACACATGAGGAGCCAGGATCCAATGATGGTCCAAGGCCATCATTTGCTGCCTCCCAGGTGCAATAGAGGGGAGCTGGATCGGAAGTGCAGAGTAGCCAGGACTCTCGCAGGCATTCTCACACGAGATGCAGGCGTCCCGAGCGGTGGCTTTGCCCACCGCACCACAACACTTGCCCTTCATATCTATTTTAGGCATTTTCTCTTTGAACGCTGAATATTTCACTTGATTACAGGCGGCAGCATCGTGGCACTGCTTGAGACACCCACGTTCCTATCAGAGTGCCGGCTTGAGTTCCGGGTGCTCTGCTACCCAAGATCCCTGCGCATGCACCCGGGAAGGCATCGTAGGATGACCCAAGTCCTAGGGAGCCCGCACCCACGTGGGAGACCCAGATGTGGTTCCTGGCTCCTGGCTTCAGCCTTGCTGGGATAGCCTTTTGGGGAGTGAACCAGCAGATGGAAGATGGAAGATGTGTGTGTGTGTGTCTGCCACTCTTTCAAATACTTTTTTTTTTTGGACACGTAGAGTTAGAGAGTGAGAGACAGAGAGACAGAGAGAAAGGTCCTCCCTCAGTTGGTTCACTCCTCAATGGCTGCTTCGGCCGGCGCCGTGCCGATCTGAAGCCAGGAGCCAGGTGCTTCCTCCTGGTCTCCCATGGGGTGCACGGCCCAAGCACTTGGGCCATCTTCCACTGCCCTCCTGGGCCACAGCAGAAAGCTAGACTGGAAGAGGGGCAACCGGGACAGAATCAGGTGCCCCAACTGGGACTAGAACCTGGTGTGCCGGCAACACAGGCAGAGGATTGGCCTAGTGAGCTGCAGCGCCGGCCTCAAATACCTTTTTTTTTTTTTTTTTAGTGGGAGGTAAAAGTAGCAAAGTTTATCAGGGTAGGGTCATCCGTAAAAACGGATGGGCACATCTCCAGACAGGACTTGAGAGAGAGAGTGCCCAGTCGCTCAGACTGGGGGAGAGCGAGGCTGCATGGGTGAGTGTAGAGTACACCCGGCCAGGCCAGGCGGGCGGCTCAGCAAAGATGCAGAGAGCTGAGCGCCTCAAATACATTTTTAAAAAACTTTATTAAAGGGGCCAGTGCTGTGGCATGGCAGGTTAAAGCCCCTGCCTGCAGTGCTGGCATCCCACATGAGCACTGGTTCAAGTCCCAGCTGCTCCACTTCTGATCCAGCTCTCTGCTATGGCCTGGGAAAGCAGTGGAAGATGGCCC
The DNA here is from genome assembly GCF_033115175.1 of Lepus europaeus. NCBI lineage: Eukaryota > Metazoa > Chordata > Mammalia > Lagomorpha > Leporidae > Lepus > Lepus europaeus. The sequence goes on along the minus strand of NC_084847.1, from coordinate 50,791,885 downwards.
AAGTGCTTGGGCCCCTGCACCCACATGGGGGTCCTGGCAGAAGCTCCTGGGTCCTGACTTTGGATCAGCTCAGCTCTGGCTGTTGAGGCCATTTTGGGGGTGAACCAGCGGATAGAAGACCTCTCTGTCTCTACCTCTCTCTGTAATTCTTTCAAACAAATAAATCTTTGAAAAAATGTCTACTAAAAATGTTATACTCTGCCTAAAAGCAGGACAGAAGCCCCACCCTGCGCCTTCTGGCAGCAAGGACAAAGGTTGGTCGTTGGACATGACCTCATACCCTTACCAGCGGGAGACACAGCAGGGGCAGCCGCACTGCATGCTTTAATAATTAGCCTTTATCTTCCTGTGTTTTCCATATATTTGCCTTCCTACAATTCATTGCCCCTAGAGACACAAAGTCCTTTTGGTTTGTCTCTTCTCAACAACTTTATGGCTGTTTGTTAAAGATGCTATCTAAATAAGAATTCTAAATCACCTGGGTTTAAAAAAATTAATTTTATTGGGGTAGGCATTGTGGCACAGCGAGTTAAGCTGCTGCTTGTGACGCCAGCATCCCATACCTGAACGCTTGTTCGAGTCCCAGCTGCTCCGCTTTCAATCCAGCTCCCTGCTAACGTGCCTGGGAGAGCACTGGAAGATGGCCAGGGGATCTGAGTTTCTGTCAACCCCATGCTTGTCCAGGATGGGGTTCTGGGCTCCTGGCTTCAGCCCAGCCAAGACCTGGCTGTGTGGCCATTTGGGGAATGAGCCAGTGGATGGAAAATCTCTCTCTTTTCCTCTCTTTCTGCCTTTCAAATAAATGATTAAATCTTATTGTTTCAAACATATAACACTAGCACATTTTTATAGGATACAGTGCAAGATTTCAACGCAAGTACATAAGCATAAACTGATGGTCAGAAAACTAGCTTTTTTTATGATTTTTTTTTAACTTTTATTTAATGAATATAAATTTCCAGTGTACAGCTTATGGATTACAATGGCTTCCCCCTCCCATAACTTCCCTCCCACCCACAACCCTCCCCTCTCCCACTCCCTCTCCCCTTCCATTCACATCAAGATTCATTTTCAATTCTCTTTATATACAGAAGATCAATTTAGTATAAAGATTTCAACAGTTTGCACCCACATAGAAACACAAAGTGAAACATACTGTTTGAGTATTAGTTATAGCATTAAATCAAAATGTACAGTACATTAAGGACAGAGATCCCACATGAGGAGCAAGTGCACAGTGGCTCTTGTTGTTGACCCAACAAATTGACATTCTAGTTTATGCCGCCAGTAACCACCCTAGGCTGTCGTCATGAGTTGCCAAGGCTATGGAAGCCTTCCAAGTTTGCCGACTCTGATCATATTTAGACAAGGTCATAAAAGACAGAGTGAGGATAGTAACCAATGATCCTAAGAGTGGCATTTACCAGGTCTGAACAATTATACAGCATTAAGTGGGGAAGAGGACCATCAGTACACACAGGTTGGGAGTAGAGCCATTGGTGGTAGAGTAGAGGTTATGATTACAAAGGAATGAGGCCCAAGTGTGCTAGACAGGGTCCAGAACAAAGGACAGAGTCATTATTAGAGGAGCTAAGAAAGGTGCTGTCTAAGCTACAATTAAGTTTTCTGATTGAGAGGCAAATAGAACCTGATAGAAGGGGCTTGATAATAATCTGTTGGGCTTTAGGCCTTGTAAGTTAAGAGGCCCAGACCTATCTATCTCTTCACATGGGGTATATCCTAAGGGAGGTGTGAACCTCCTAGGGGAAGGCACTCTGTTGACTTTCATTACTTGGCTGGGCTGGGAGGAGAGCTGGCCAGGTAAAGGCAGGGGGCATCTCTAACAAGAAATTTACAGTTCTGCCTGCAATGTTGCTGACCCTACTTGACCATACCCTCAGCTGCAGTGGTCACTTTGGAAGTTGGGCTGAGTGAAGGGCTTTTCAGCTTAGAGCCAAAAAGATCTGTGGCTCTGACCTGGGCATCCTTCGACTCCAGGGCAGGTCCATTTCCAGTGATCCAACTCTTGGCAGAGCTGCCAGGGCTCTTCACAAGCTGACTTCTGCTGAAGCCCAGGCTTACCACATTGAAAGCCACTGCAGTGGACTGGTCTGTTGGGTCTCCTTGAGGGCAGATCACTGTACAGATCAGCCATTAATAGGCCTGCCACCCATTGCTTCTGATGCCGAGCTTTCTTTTCCTCCTGGTTTGTGTTAAAGCAGACCAGAGGATGCAAGTCAAGGGAGTGCCCAAGTCCCATCTCTAATCTTCGGTGGCCTGAATTACAAGTCTATAGTCACAGGCATGTTCTGTAGTAGTTTTTCTAAGGTAGACAATGCCCATGAGGAAAATTATATTCTCACTTTAAAACTTTCTTTCCCTTTGGTCTGAAAGGGAGGTTTTTTCTACTTACTGTATACTTCGCTGAGGGCGAAGTGAATCTAGCTATGAGATTATTATTTAAGTTCTTATTTTGGCTATGCTATTACAGAAAAATGTTAGCCATCTCTTTTATAAGATCTAAAGATTAAATTGTGCATCCTACAGATTCCTTCATAATAGAATTATTTCCTACCTTGAAGAGAATAGAGAAATGAAAGAACAAGTTGGGCTTAGAATAGAGAAAAGAGGGAGCAAGTCCTAGATCGCTTGCTGACAACAGCAATATCACATGAATACTTAGCAAACCGTTTCAACCATTAGATAACAACTTAAGAAAACATTTACCAGAAGGTCCAATGCCTTCTATACATTTTAAGAACCATGTATTTGAAAACACCTCTTAAATATCTAACATGGTGTAGTTTGTTTAACCAGTAAACTTAAGCACAACCATATAAAATGTTTTTAGTTTCTTTCTACCAACAAGTTTAAAACATATGATATACAGATTCAGGTCACACAAATTAAAATGTATCTTTGATTGATTTTATCAGCTTAAATTTATGGACAATCTTATCTATAAGCCATTTAAAATAAAACTCTTAATAAAATTTCCTATGTGGACATACAATATGTACACACATATAACATAGCATAATAGACCAATATAGCAATTTTAATAATAGCTTTTAAAATCTTTAACTCTTTTTGTAGATTACCAATTGATTTGAATTGCTTTATGTTTTTAGATTACTTTAACACATTGCTTTAACAGAGCATCAGAGTTTAATTTTATGTCAAAGAGAAATTGAGCTTCCTGTGATCTTTTGCTGTGAGGTTTCCTTCCTTTACCTTCTTTCATATTGGTGACCATGTTTCTGTGTGTAACACATCTTTAAGCATCTTTTGCAGGGCAGGATGAGTGGCAACAAATTCTTTCAGTTTCTGTTTGCTATGAAAAGTCTTAATTTCACCTTCATTCACAAATGAGAGCTTTGCAGGATATAATATTCTGGGCTGGCAGTTTTTCTCTCTTAGTACCTGGGCTATATCTCGCCATTCCCTTCTAGCTTGTAGGGTTTCTGATGAGAAGTCTGCTGTGAGTCTAATTGGAGATCCTCTGAGAGTAATCTGACGTTTCTCTCTTGCACCTTTTAGAATCTTTTCTTTATGTTTCACTGTGGTGAGTTTGATTACAACATGTCGTGGTGAGGATCTCTTTTGGTCATGTTTATTAGGGGTTCTATAAGCTTCCTGTACTAAGATGCCTCTGTCCTTCTCCAAACCTGGGAAATTTTCTGCTAGTATCTCACTGAAAATGCCTTCTAATCCTTTCTTCCTCTCCATGCCTTCAGGAACTCCTAGAACCCGAATATTAGGTTTTTTAATAGTATCCTGTAGATTCCCGACAATATTTTTTAGATTTCTAATTTCTTCTTCTTTTCTTTGGTTTGCCTGTTTCCTTTCCTGTTCTCTGTCTTCTAAGTCTGATATTCTCTCTTCTGCTTTGCCCATTCTGTTTTTAAGGCTCTCTAATGTGTTTGTCATTTGATCTATTGAGTTCTTCATTTCATTGTGGTTTTTTGTCACTATCACAGTTTCATGTTCTACTAGTTGTTTCATTTCATTTTGATTCCTCCTTAATATTTCATTTTCATGAGAGAGATTTTCTATCTTGTCCACTAAGGATTTCTGTAGTTCAAGAATTTGTTTTTGAGAACTTCTTAATGTTCTTATCAATTTTTTGAGATCCGCTTCTTGCATTTCTTCTACCTCATCATCTTCATAATCTTGCATTGGGGTGTCTTTTTCATTTGGGGGCGTCATAGTGTCTTCCTTGTTCTTGTTACCTCGGTTTTTGCGTTTGTTGTATGGCATGTTGGAGATATTTGGTTTCTTCACTGTGGTGTTTTTTCTTGTTATGCTATGGCTCTATATTAAGCGGACTGTCTGCTTTAGGTGGAGCCTTAGAGGCTTGAGATAAGTGTGGACTGAGAGCTGGGTTTGGTTCCTCAGGGTTGAGGGTGTGTCAAAGATGACACTCCCAGGTTAGGTGTGGTGAATCTCTCTCTCTTTTTTTGATTCAAAAGGGAAGTAATTCCGCACAGCTGAACGTAATTGGAGGTAGTTAGCAGGCAAATGATATACCCACAGGAGCCAGAGATCGCAAGCTCTTTCCCAAGGACCACACAGGGAATCTCTGCTGCCCTCAGTGTGGGCTCCAATTCTCCTGCAGTCTCCCACTGGGTTGCCAAGTTAGATGCTAATCTCCTGTTATTTCACCCCTCCCCCCAGAGTCAGGTTTTTCTGCTAGGCTCAGGGCTGGTGCAGACCTGAGGTCGCCCTGCTTATGACGTATGTCCAAAATGGCGCCTGCTCTGTCTTGCTCGCCTTTGAGGGGTGAGTGGAGGGAGAGAAACTCGTGTCCGTATCGGTCACTTTTTTTCTTTTTTTTTTCCTCTCTCTCTTCTAGTTAGCCTGGTGAACTTTTCCCCATGGAGTTTCAAGCCTCGTTCCCTCTAGCCTCCTCTTTCCGCTTGCCTGCTGGTGTCTCGGGCTATGGAGGTTCGGCTCACCTCGCATTCCAGCGCTGGTGCGTTGAGTCTGCCGCTGGTGTCCCGAACTTGGGCTCCCACGCTCTCCACGCAGGTCCACTGTGAATCACTAGTTCCGGAAGAGTTTCTGCTGCTATTTCTTCCCCTACTCTTCCTTGACCCTGCAGTATCTCCACTTTTATTAACCTGTGTGTCTTGCTGAACTATCAATGTGCTCCCTTCCTATTCCGCCATCTTGCCGCTCCCAGAAAACTAGCTTTTGCATTTCCTTTTTTTTTTTTTTTTTTTTTTACATTTGGAAACTACCAGCTCCTCCTCCAGTTCTTCTCCTTCTCCTCCTCCTCCTTCATCTTCTTCCTCCTCCTCTTCCTTCTTTTATTCTTTAGTTTTATTACAGATTTTTAAAGAAGAATGAAAACGAGGAAGGCTTTTTTTGTTTGTTTGTTTTATTTATTTATTTGACAGGTAGAATTACAGACAGTGAGAGAGAGAAGAGAGAGAGAAAGGTCTTCCTTCCGTTGGTTCACTCCCCAAATGACTGCCACGGCCAGAACTGTACCGATCTGAAGCCAGGAGCCAGGTGCTTCCTCCTGGTCTCCCATGCAGGTGCAGGGGTCCAAGCACTTGGGCCATCCTCCACTGCCCTCCCAGGCCACAGCAGAGAGCTGGACTGGAAGAGGAGCAACCAGGACTGGAACCTGGTGCCCATATGGGATGCTGGCGCTGCAGGTGTAGGGTTAACCTAGTGCGCCACGGCGTCGGCCCAGGAAGGCTTTGGAGCAGGGTTAAGTCACTGCTTGGGACGCCTGCATCCCACACTGGGGCGCCTGGTTCCTGCGCCAACTCCACCACTTCTGATCCAGCTTCCCGCTACTGCACACCCTGGGGAGGCAGCAGGTGCTGGTTCAAGCGTCCAGGTCTTTGTCACTCACATGGGAGACCCGGACAGAGTCCCAGGCTCCTGGCTTCAGTCTGCCCGGGTTCTGGGTACTGGAGGCGCTGGGAGAGGGCGACAGCAGGTGGCAGATCTCAATCTGTGTGTCTGCCTGAGATACTCAGCTCCAGACTCCGGGCTCTCGTTGATTCCTGCGATGCTGTGTAACCCAGAGAGGGGTGAGGAAGAGACGGTGGCCACTCTTCCTTCAAGGACGGAGGTGAAGCTTCCTTGCAGAGACGTGGCAGGCGCCTCCTGCTGCAGTGGTGTGGACGCTGGGTGCAGCTGGGAAGGAGGCCTTGGCAGATGGCCTGGGAGGCGTGGCCTCTTCCAGTTCCTTTTTTTTTTTTTTTTTTTTAAGATTCTTTCTTTATTTATTTGACAGGTAGAGTTACAGACAGTGAGAGAGAGAGAGACAGAGAGAAAGGTCCTCCCTCTGTTGGTTCACTTCCCAAATAGCTGCTACGGCCGGCGCAGTGCTGATCCAAGGCCACGGCCAGGCGCTTCCTCCTGGTCTCCCATGTGGGTGCAGGGCCCAAGGACCTGGGCCATCCTCCACTGCTTTCCCCGGGCCACAGCAGAGAGCTGGACTGGAAGAAGAGCAACTGGGACAGAATCCGGCGCCCCAACTGGGACTAGAACCCGGCGCCCATATGGGATGCCAGCAACGTAGGCAGAAGATTAACATACTGCACCACCCCGCCGGCCCCATCTCTTCCAGTTCTTTATGTGAGGATAGAATCCATTCCTGCAAACCGCAGTCACCGGAGGCCAGCCTTTAGACTTTTACCCTTTCCATAAGGTTTTTCCCATGTATATATGAAATATACATGTGTGTGAATAAACATGTTTCTTATTAATCTTTAAAATTTTCTTATTTTACGTATTTATTTGAAAGGCAAACACACACACACACACACACACAAAGAGAAAGATTCCATCTGCTGGTTCACTCCCCAAATGCCCACAATTGCTGGGGTTGGACCAGACCAAAGCCAGGAACCTGGAACTCAATGCAGGTCTCCCACGCGGGTGGCAGGGGCCCAGGTACTCAAGCATCACCTGCTCTCTAGCGCTGCAGCAGGAAGCAGGACTGGAAGTGGAGTGAGAGTTCAAAGCCAGGTATTCCTACACGGGGTGGGGAATATGCATATTAACTACTACATGGAACACCACACTGACCCTTGCCGATCTCTCTCTTATTATAGTGCTGTGATGGGAGCCTAGCTACAAACTCAGAAAGGCAGAGGGAAGACTACCCCCCTCCCCCACGTCAATGTTACTCAAAGCAATGCACAGGTTCAGCGCGATCATCGTCAAAACCCCTGGGGCTGGTGCTGTGGCACAGCGGGTTAGGCCCCCACTTGCAATGCCAGCATCCCAGATCAGAGCCCTGGTTCCAGTCCCGGCTACTCTGATAGCGCTCCAGTTTCCCACTCACGTGTTCGGAAAGCAGTAGAAGATGGATGGCTTGAGTACCTGGGCCCCTGCCCCTGATGTGGGAGACGTGGATGAAGCCCCTGGCTCCTGGCTTCGGCCTGGCCCAGCCCTGGCTGTTGCACCATTTGGGGAGTGAACCAGTAGATGGAAGCTCTCCCTCTCTTTCTCTTTGTCTTCCAAATAAATACAAAATAAATACTTTTTTTAAAAGTCCCAATGGTGTCTTTTGCAGAAATAATAATAAAAATAAATCCCAGAATTGATAATTCCAAAGAACCATCAATAGTCAAAATAATCAAAGCTACAACCAGTCAGAACAGTGTGAGACCTGCAGAAACATAGACATGGAGCCCAGTGGAATGTAACAGATGTGGAGGGTCCCACCAAGGCTGAGGGCACTGCAGGCTGCCCCCCTCCACCCAGAAGTGCAGATCACCTACCTGGGAAAACTTGCTGGATCATGGGAAAAACTCACCCTACGAAGGCACTGCAGTTACAAGTAGGCTACTTTGGTCCTAGTCTGAGCAGCAGACAGCCTCTTGCTGTGCCGCCTGCCACACCCTTGCAGGGTGTTAAAAAAAGAAATCGAATGCTGCTCTGACCTTATTCAGTCACTTTCCACAACAGAGAGCCCAGGAAAGCCGCCGCCTGCAGTGCCGGCATCCCATATGGGCGCTGGTTCAGGTCTCAGCTGCTCCTCTTCCCATCCAGCTCTCTGCTATGGCCTGGGAAAGCAGTGGAAGGTGGCCCAAGTCCTTGGTCCCCTGCACCCACGTGGGAGACCCGGAAGAACCATCTGGCTCCTGGCTTCAGATCGGCACAGCTATAGCCGTTGCGGCCATCTGGGGAATGAACCAGCGGATGGAAGATCTCTCTCTCTCTCTGCCTCCACCTCTCTGTAACTCTGCCTTTCAAATAAATAAATAAAATCTTAAGAAAAAAAAAAAGGAAAAAATGTACCCTCATCCACATACAATCAGTTGACCTCTGCAAAGGGTGCCATGGTCATTCAGTGGTGGGAAAGGCAGTATCCTCAACAGTGCGGGAAACCCGGATTTGCACCTGCGTGAGTGTGAAGTCAGAGCCTTCCTTCACGATGCATACGAAAATGACATGGCCAGCGCAGGTGCAGGGGTTAGGTGGCTACCTGGGGTGCCCGTATCCCATATGGCATTGCCTGGCTCCTCTCCTATGCATCCGGTAACGTACACCCTGGGAGGCAGCAGGTGAGGGCCTAAGTAGTTGGGGCCCTGCCACTCACGAGGGAGAACTGTGTTTAGTTGTGGGCTCCTGGCTTTGGCCGGGCTCCCACCTGGCTGTGGCTGGATTTGGGGAATGACCCAGCAGAGGGAAGATCTCTCTCTGGCTCTCTCTTTCAAATGGAAAGCAGAGCAGGACTCAAAGCCAGGCACTCGGGTAAGTGGCCTCTTCACTGCTGCAGCAAACGCCCATGTGGAAGGAGTCATTTAGTTCTATTTTCCAAGAGCTTTTAAAAATACCTCCTTCGGGCCGGCGTCATGGCTCACTAGGCTAATCCTCTGCCTGCGGTGCCGGCACCCCGGGTTCTAGTCCCGGTTGGGGTGCCAGTTCTGTCCTGGTTGCCCCTCTTCCAGGCCAGCTCTCTGCTATGGCCCGGGAGTGCAGTGGAGGATGGCCCAAGTCGTTGGGCCCTGCACCTGCATGGGAGACCAGGAGAAGCACCTGGCTCCTGGCTTTGGATCAGTGGGGTGTGCCGCACTGGGGGGTGAACCAACAGAAAAAGGAAGACCTGTTTCTCTGTCTCTGTCCACTCTGCCTGTGGGAAAAAAAAATACCTCCTTTGTTGGAGTTAAGACGTTTTTCACTGTTTGCATCAATGACGTGGTTTGGCCTTGAGGCTACTATGCCTAAGGAGGACTGGGATCAGAAGTGGGGGGTGGGGCGAATTCACACCAAGGAAGCTCAGGTCACCTGATGGAGCCCAGCACATTCGCACTTTATAGGGAACAACAGAGATTCCCCAGGGGCCTTGGTCGGGCTCGTGTTCGAAGCCCTTTATGCTCCAAGTGCTGTGGGAACTCCCTGGGCGGGCAGCTGCCCACGGGCTCCCCGGCACTGGTAAAGTCCGCACTCCGGGGATGGGAGGCTGCAGGTGCGGGGACAGAGGGGAAAGGAGGGCCTGGGGCTGCAGGGAGTGACAGCTTCAGGAAAGGGCCCGGGGCTGCCCTGGGGGTGGGGAAGGATGGCCTGCAGGGACAGCCTTGCAGCCACTCTGATAAGGACAGCCATGGGAGAGGAGTGTGTGTGACTAAATCTTGGTGTGGCAGAAGCTTTTCTCAACGCTGATTTATATCACTTCAAAGCCACAAACAAAAACAAAAATTGTTTTAAAGATGAGTATGCATCAGTATGGACATATTTTTTTTTCAAATATTTATTTATTTATTTTAAAGGGTTACACAGGGAGAGATGAGAGGCAGAGAGATAGGGGGAGAGAGAGAGAGAGAGAGAGAGAGAGAGAGAGAGAGAGAGAGAGGTCTTCCATCTGCTGGTTCACTCCCCAGTTGGCCACAATGGCAGAAGCTGTGCCAGTCCGAAGCCAGAAGGCAGGAGCTTCTTCTGGGGCTCAAGGACTTGGGCCACCTTCCACTGCTTTCCCAGGTCATAGCAGAGAGCTGGATCGGAAGCAGAGCAGCCAGGAGTTGAACCGGCGCCCATATGGGATGCTGACGCTTCAGGCCAGGACATTAACCCATTGTGCCACAGTGCTAGCCCCTAGTATGGACATATACAGCCATCTGGGGAGTGAACCAGTGAATGGATGATTTCTCTCTCTGTAACTCTGACTTTCAAATAAATAAATAAATATTTTAAAAATAAAGGCAATTTCCACTGGTGTCACATGAATATCAGTTTTACTGCACAGGGCAGGTGCTTGCAGAAAAGGCCTAGGGAGAGCTGAAAGGCCTATTTAAATCACATCTGCATTATTAATTATTATGAATAAATTATAGGTCGGATCTAGTTTGCTTTCCACCTTTGGAAGCGTTCTGAGGACTATATAGGCTGTAAGAGATCATTTACATAGGATTTTTTAAAAATTTTATTTGACAGGTAGAGTTACAGACAGTGAGAAAGAGAGAGCCAGAGAGAGAGGTCTTCCTTCCGTTGGTTCACTCCCAAAGTGGCCGCAACGGCCAGAGCTGCGCTGATTCGAAGCCAGGAGTCAGGTGCCTCTTCCTGGTCTCCCATGCGGGTGCAGGGGCCCAAGGACTTGGGCCATCTTCCACTGCCCTCCCGAGCCCTGGCAGAGAGCTAGACTGGAAGAGGAGCAACTGAGACTAGAACCGGTACCCATATGGGATGCTGGTGCTGCAGGTGGAGGAATAACCTAGTGTGCCATGGCGCCAGCCCCTTACATAGGATTTGAAATGTTCAAATTATTCAAACAAGAACATTGCCCCCAAACCATGCAATTATACAGTCAGCTTCGCAGTGTCATGGTCACTGTGGAGGAGCTACCTGCCGGAGTGCAGGCATGCAGGTGACAACCTGAGGTATCACTGCGGTCCCACGCAAGGATCCAAGGATCGGGCACTGGGCTGCGTGCGCATCGGGTAGCTGGGAGTGCTATCTATGAGGGCAAACTGAGCTCCTACAAGGCAGAGGTATTTTGCTGCATATCCTCTCACAGAGAACACACACTATGTATATTTAAAGAAAAGCCTGGCCGGCGCCGTGGCTCAACAGGCTAATCCTCCCCCTTGCGGTGCCGGCACACCATGTTCTAGTCCCGGTTGGGGCTCCGGATTCTGTCCCGGTTGCCCCTCTTCCAGGCCAGCTCTCTGCTATGGCCCGGGAAGGCAGTGGAGGATGGCCCAAGTCCTTGGGCCCTGCACCCGCATGGGAGACCAGGAGAAGCACCTGGCTCCTGGCTTTGGATCAGCGCGATGCGCTGGCTGCAGTGGCCATTGGAGGGTGGACCAATGGCAAAAAAGAAGACCTTTCTCTCTGTCTCTCTCTCTCACTATCCACTCTGCCTGTAAAAAAAAAAAAAAAAAAAGAAAAGAAAAGAAAAGAAAAGAAAAGCCAATAAGTTGGTCCCTGGAGATACTGGGCCTGCATCAAGCAGAGTTCAGGGAGAAAGATGGGGCGGGTGCAGGTGTTGTGTTGTAGTGGCTAAGCTGCCACTTGGGACGCCATAGTCCTGCCTCTGCTTCTGATCCAGCTTCCTGCTATTGCACACCCTGGGAGGCAGCAGGTGATGGCTGAAGTACTAGGGCCCCTGCCGCCCATGTGGGAGACCTGGATGGAGTTCCTGGCTCCCAGATTCACCCTGGTGCAGCCCTGACTGTTATAGGCATGTAGGGAATGAATCTTTGGCTAGAAGCTTTCTCTCTCTTTCCCCCTCTGCCTTTCAAAAGAAAAGACAGGATGTATTGTAATAAATAGACGTGTTTAGAGTATATGAATTTTTGCCAGGATTATGGTTTCCAACAAAATGTATGACAAAGCTATGCAATTTATTCACTTTACCTTCAAAGGAGCACCTTTGACAGAGCACTGTGTGATCCCAACAGCAGTGACATGGTCCTGCCCACCCGGGTCTTTGGGGTTTCCTATGCCCGGTCCACTGGTCACCTTGTATTTGAAGTAACCAGTGATGGGTCCCGCGTTGTGGTACAGCCGGGTAAGCTGCAGTCTGTGACACTGGAATCCCACATCAGAGCACCAGTTCGAGTCTCAGTTGCTCCGTTTCCCATCCAGCTCCCTGCTAACGTGTCTGGGAAGGCAGCCTCTGCCATCCACCCAGCAGACCTAGCTGGAGCTCTAGGCTTCTCTGCCTGGAGCAGCCCCAGCCATGGTGGCTATCCAGGGAGAGGGCCAGCAGATGGAAGGTCTCTTTTCTCTCTCTGTTGCTCTGCCTTTCAAAATATTCATTTTGTTTAAAGCTGTCAATGAGGCTCTGATCTCAGAGTGTTCGTGAGGATGCATTTGGTCTGGATACATCTCCAGCTTGGCTGGGGACCAGGGCAGTGGAATGGTCATATCATAGGAATCGCTGACTGCAGAACCGTATACACTGGGCTCAACACTTGAAAGCGAGAGCTAACTGAAATGGCACGGTGACTCTCCAGCCATTAAACTCCACGCATTTATGTCCAAGCGAGCCTGAGCAAAGAGCTGTGAATCTCCTCTTCCCAAAGCCTCAGACAGGTATGTGTTTTTTCACACATTTAGCGTGATTCTAGTGTCTAAAAAAAGACTCTAAACTGTATCAGCCCCAGACACAAAGCAACTGTTATATTTTTGATCAGTTGCTCATCCCAAAAGGCAGCCTGTGGAAAAACAAACAAAACAAAACAACTCATCTGTGCAAAGAGGTGGTATCCAAGGTGGCTCATGCCTAAGGCCACAATTAACGTGGCATCTGTACATCAAGGTGAGGTAAGATTGGTTATGGACCAGCGACAGGCAATCCGCTGGCTGCCAAGGTGGTGAGGCAGGCGTTGGTGGAGGCTGAGAAAGTATTGCTATTTATGACTGCAAGACATGAAGCCGAGTGTTGCAAACCTCAGGGGTGCTATGTGGGGAAAAAGGCTTTGCCTCCACAGTGTTCACTGTCCCATGGGCGATTCCCACCCAAAGACTGCTGACTGGACAGCTGCAGGAACTGCTCCCACCCTCAAAGAAGAGAAAACTGTTGTCGAAGAAGCAGCAAAAGTCTTCTTCGTGGTACTTAAAAATATTGTATTTTTTTGAAATGCAGAGAGGGGGAGACACACACACACACACACACAGAGAGAGAGAGAGAGAGAGAGGGAGAGAGAGAGAGAGAGTGAGAGAGAGCAAGAGAGAGAGAGGGAGATCTCCCTTCCACTGGTTTACTCCCCAGATGCCCACAGTAACCAGGGCCTGGCCAGTAGAAGCCACAAGCCTGGAAATTAATCTGGTATCAGAGCAGGAGGCAGGACTGAAACCCACGTGCACACATGGGATGTGGGGACCCCAAGCATCAACCTAACCTTTGTGCCAAATGCTCACACCCGAATGAACCACTGAACAAACTCATGGTGAAAAGGAACCATCATCTCTCAAACGATTTTCATGATAGGGATCTTCTTGAAGTGAATGAACTTCCGTCTTACTTTCTTTCTGTTTTTGAAAAGATGTATCATGTATCTGAAAGGCAGAGTTAGAGAGAGAGAGGGAGAGACAGAGATCTTTCATCTGCTGGGTCTTATTTCCCAAATGGCTGAAGCCAGGAGCCAGGGACTTCATATGGGGCTCCCATGTGGGCAGCAGGGCCTCAAGCACTTGGGGAGGTCTTTCGCTGTCTTTCCAGGCCCATCAGCAGGGCGCTGGACAGAAAGCAGAGCAGCTGGGACTTGAAAGGACTTTCTGATATTAGGATTCGGTGTTGTCAGCTGTAACTTAGAGCCCTGAGCCACAATGTCCGCCCCTTACCAACTCACTTCCTTACTCCATCCAGCCCAGTGGTTCCTCCATTGACCTCAGTTTCATGGATGCCTGCTACCCTGCCTGTAAAACACTCACCAATGTCCCCAGCAGCCACCTGCTTGCATCCAGTAGCCCTGCTGTTCTTACTGGCTGGGTTGTAGGTTTCTCAAGGGTGATAGACACTGTACAGTAGCACATACCCACATACTTACGGTGTTCCGAGGTTTTACCTTGCACAAGGTTCTAGTGGAGTGATGAAATCTTGCACCGGATCCACGCTGTATCTGCTACCCACCGGCTGGTCATGCAGTAGCTGGCTCAGTTATCAGATCCACTGCGGGGCCGCCGGGAGGGGTGGGGGAAGCTCAATGCTCATCTTCCAGTTCTTATCTTGCTTAAGAATGGCCCCAAAGCGCAAGAGTAAGGATGCTGGCCATTCGCACTTGCCAAAGAGAAGCCGGAAAGTGCTTCCTTTAAGTGAAAAGGTGAAAGTCCTTGATTTAATAAGGAAAGAGAAAAAGTCCTATGCCGAGGTTGCCAAGATCTACAGTAACAACGAGTCGTACTTGGACTGCAGCTTGGGGTCCCCCGACAGGGCCGAGAGGCTCCTGGAGAGAAAGCCGTTCACCGCAAGTAAGGTCACGAGCTGTCTGAGACCAGGGCACCTAGCTTTGTTACAGTGCGATACAGTTACTCGGCCTTCCTACAAGTTACTGTTGCTGTGTGTAATTTGTAAACTGTGTCCCCGGCCTGTGCAGGCAGCGCACCCTCCGCAGCTGGTCAAGGCTGCAACTGCATCACTCTAATTAAACAAGCCCCCAAATGTCAATGCAATGCAAGTGCAAAAACAAAACAAAAAAAACCTCCCAAAGTTGTTCGTACAGAATCGGTCGAAAAAGGGCGAACCCCCCATGTGGACCCACACGGCTGTGTGCCAGACCGTGGGGGTCGCATAATCAAAACGCACAAGCCTCCTGTCCTCAGACTGCCTCCCAGGGAGCTCTCAATTCTCCCCTTCGGGGAGCGAAATCCAACGTGAGAATTCTCCAGGAATTTTTTTTTAATGGGTGTGGCCTATGCAGGAAAGGAGGCCCGGGGAGGGCTGATCCCCGAACCCAAAGGACGCGTTTTGCATTTTTTAAGTTTTTTGCACCTACATCCAAGGCCGGGCCGTTCGGAAAGTTTTCTCTCCAGAGCCCACAAAGAGGCCTGGATGCTGCGGGGAGCCGTGCGGCCGCCACCTAGCGAGCGGCGGCTGCGGGGGGCAGGGGGCGGCGGCGGCGAGGTTCAGGTGCGTTCGCTTCCAAGGCTTTGCAAACTTCTGCGAGCCGGTGAACTGTGCGCGGCTCGCCGTCCGCCGAGATGCCCGGGCTGAGGAAGAACCAGCACCTGGGCGGGTGGGGCCGAGGCTCGGGTTAAATCACTTCGCGGGTCCCAGGACAAAACGGGGCGCCGGGGGCGGGGGTGGTGGTGGTGGTCTGCAAGTCGGGCCTTTTGCGCCCACTTGGCTTTTTCTTTCCAGATTGTTGAGTGGCAGGCGGCAGGGTGGGCCAAGCCTGGGGAGGGAGAAAGACCGACCAGGGGGCCCCCTCCCCTAGCCTGTCCCGGGCTGGGCGGCTTCCGAAGCGAGCTTTGGGGGACACCCCCCGCAGGAGTTCTTTGTGTCCCGCGGGGTGGTGCAGGGCGGAGGGCGATGGACCGGCCCGGGGATTCCCGGCCTTTGCCGCGTCCCCGGCTCGCCAATGTGCAGGGAATTTCGGGTGCCACAGTCCAGTTGGGGGACTTGGAGCGCCGCCGAGGCCGGCTGGAGCCACCACCCGTCTCCATTTCCGTTCCTTCGCCGCCCCCACCCCAGCTCCCCTCCCCCACCCGGGCGGCCGCGCAGGCCCCAGGTGCAGCCATGTTCTTGCTCCCACCACCCGCGCCTCCATTGACAGTCCTCGCCGGAGAGGGCCGGGCGCCGCGCTAGCCTCGTCCTCCTGCTCGGGGCTCGGCGGCGCGCGGCTTCCTGGGAGTTGTAGTCCTCCGCCCCCGCCGTCGCGTTGGTGGGGAACCAATCAGGAACTACAACTCCCGCTGGGCGGTGCTGCGGGTGCGCACGCGCAGCGCGCCTTCGAGGAACAAAAAAAAAAAAAAAAAAAAGAGGAGGAGGAGGGTGAGAGCGAAGCTCGGAGAGCAGAGAAAAAGGGGCCCAGCGGTCGCCCCCCCGCCTCCCCGCACGCGCTCTCTAGCCGCGGCCACCCCGGCCTCTCTCGGGGCTCCCCCGCGATCGGATCCAGGCGCTGCGCGAGGCCCTGCCGGGGCGGCCATGCGGCGGTGACAGGAGCGCGGCCGAGACGCAGCGGCCCCTCGCCCCCGCGCCGCCCGCCCGCTCGCCACAGCCGAGGCTGCTCCCCGGTGGCCCTCGCTCGCTTCCCTTCGCACCCCGGGCCCCGGCGCTGCCTGGAGGCGGCTGCACTCGGGTGAGTCCCTTTCGCCTCAGCTCCCGCCCCCGGCCCCCGCCGCGGCTGCCATGGCGAGCGGGGCCTTTCATGCCCGACTCTGCCCCGCGAGGGCCTGCGCAGGCTGGGCAGTCGGGGTGCCGTCGGGGGGCGCCCGGCTGCCCCCTCCCCCGCCGGCCTCGGTCGCGGGGGCGCGAGGCGGTGGGGGTGGGGCGGACGCGGTCGCGGGGGACGGCGGTTGCACGCGCGCGCCTGGGTGCGCGTGGGGGAGGGGCGCGCGCGCGCTCGCGCCGGCCGGCGTGCGGTGTGCGAGTGGGGGCTGGGGGGAGGGGCGGTGCGCCTGGCGCGTGCGGCCGCGCCGGCCCCCGGCGCGCTGATTGGCCGGCCGGGCGGAGCGGGGGCGCGCGCCGTGCCAGGCCCGAGCCGTGGGGTCGCGCTCGGCTGGTGTATCCGGGGCTCCTGCGCCGGGGCAGCAGACGCGCGCGATTGGCCCGCGGGCGCGGGGGGCGGGGCCGCGCTGCCTTGGTAACCGCGCGGGGGGGGGCGGGGTGCCGGCGCCGCCCCCCGGCCGGCTCCCAGGTGGAGCCCGTCGTGGGCTTTGTCCCGGGCCGGCCTGGCGCGCCCAGCCCCGCGGGGCCTGGGCTTTGGGGCTGGGGGAAATAAGACACAATGAGCGGAAGAGAAAACCGCGGCCTGGAGGCCATGCACGCCTGCAGGACGGGGCGGGGGCGGCTCGGGCCCTGTCTGGCCTGCCTCGCCTCCGGTTCTGAGCCCCCTCTCGCTGGGGGTTCGGCGCTGGTCTGCGGCTGGGTGTGCTCCGAGGGCGAGGCTCGGGCCGGCGGGCGGCCAGTCCTGCGCGGGCCGCCTCGGGGCTCGGCCACCCCGTGGAGGGGGTGGGTGGACTCGGCTCACGCCGTCCGTGGGCTCATGGAGCTCTTTCCTGCCTTGCTCTTGCGTGGTCTGGTTGGAAGTGGCCGGTCGTCCTCGGTGCGCCCAGCACTTGTTGCCCTCCTCGGAGTCGCTAGGCGCGCGCGCGCGTGCAGCCTCTGCGGTGCAGTGGGCAGGGCCCCGAACTTCTGAGCCGCGTCCTCGGGGCCGGCCCGTGCGTCTGCTTTTCCGTGGCAGCCCGGCTGCGGTGGGGAAGGAGGCACGAGCCCGGGGGACGCTGGGTGCGTAGCTTCTGCATGGGGGCAGCGCAGCAGGCTGGGCCGCACCCCAGGATTCTGATCCCGTGGGGCTGGGGCCCAGGAATCCGCATTTCTGATTGTGAGGGTAGCTTTTCTTTTCGTATCAGAAGTGGGTTTTGGGGGGCAGCGTCTGCACCCCAGCTGGTGCCCTTGGCTGCAGCTCGGTGGATGGAACGTTCATAGCCAATGGCAGGGGTAGGAAATTGGGGGGTGTGTAGAAGTTTGCTTTTCGTTACTTTGAAACGACGTTAAATAGGACGGCTGCTGCAGTCGCCAGCTTGGGAGGGAAGGCTCTTTGGGCTAGCCACGATTTGTAGCCACGATTACAAATTTAGAAGTTAAATCCGAGGTTTAAAAAAGCATCCTGGATTTAAGTGCGGACTAAAACTGGAAATCTAGTCTGGGGGCTGGCGCTGTGGCTCGGAAGGTTAAGCTTCAGCCTGCAGCCCCGGCATCTCTTATGGGCCCCGGTTTGAGTCCTGGCTGCTCCCCTTACGATCCACCTCTCTACTAGTGCGCCTGGGAAAGCTGTGGAAGATGGCCCACGTGGGAGACCCAGAAGAAGCTCCTGGCTCCAGCCTGGCCCAGTTCCAGCCATTTGGGGAGTGAACCAGCAGATGAAAGATTTCCCTCTGTGTCTCTCTTTCTCTCTGTTTCTTTGCTTTTTAAATAAATAAATAAATAGATTTAAAAAAACAACAACAACTAGCCTTGTCTTTTTTCCCCTCCCACTCTGGTTCATTTATTAATTAATTCATGCACAGGCGTTTGCCATGTTCTCTCAGCGATCCTGAAGCCTCACACACCCACCGTAGAGGCCAGGCTCTTGGCCGGTGCTTGGCACTTTGGCCTGGAGATAGGTTTGGTTAGGTGGGGCGTTCAGAGCAGCACCACGGCCACGTGTACCCCCGACGACTTGACTTCCTTTGCCTGTAAAGGCTTTGCATGAAAACATAGCCCTTGGAGGTTATTTTTCTTGAGGGACAAGTCTTAGAACTATTTTAAATTTTTTTTCTTATTATAATGGATTTCATTCTGGGGAAAATAATTGTAAATTAGGTAGGAGGAATGAGGCTACTTCATACAATTATGTTCTGTCATTAGAAGCTTGTTTTATTTGAAAGAGGCAGAGAAAGAATGAGAGACAGATCTCCCGTGTGCAGAATGACTCTCCAGGGGCCCACAACAGCCAGGGCTGGGCCAGGCGGAAGCAGGGAGCCAGGAGCTCGGTCCGGGTCTCCCGCCTGGGTGGCAGGGGCCCTGGCCCTTAGGCCAGCATTTGCTGCCCCCAGATGTTCATTACCAGGAGCCTGTGGTTGGCACTGGGGGTGGAGCAGAGCCGGTTCTCTAACCCATGCACTCTGATGGGGTGTGGGCGTCCCAAGCAGCATTTCAGCTGCCACGCCAAATGCCTGCCCCATCTTCTCTCACTTCTGCTGATCCATAATTGCATGATGGGTTCTGAAATATAAAGTACAGAAGACAAGACCTCTGTTCTGGTGGCGTTACCCGGAGCTGAAGTAAAGCATTAAAAATGAGATGCTTAACCTTTCCTCGCGCCTGGTCACCAGCTGTCTGCGTTGCCTTCCCCCTAATTCATTTCTACTACTGTGTCATTCTTTACTGGAAAACTTTTTGAGTTCAGTTTATTTGAAAGGCAGAGACGGAGCAGAATCACTCTCCAGGGGCCCACAACAGCCAGGGTTGGGCCAGCCTGAAGCCAGGAGCTGGGAACTCCCATCAGGGTCTCATTTAGGTGGCTCTGCTGGGAGCTAGAATGGAAAGTGGAGATGGGGCTTGAACCCAGGCACTGGGGTGTGGGATGCTGGTGTCTTAACTGCTTGGCTAAATGCCTACCGTCTCGCCAGATCACTTCTTTGTTTGAAAGGCAGTGAGCCAGGTCTCTGTTCAGTGTTTCACTCTCCAAATGGCCAGGACTGGTCTGGGCTGAAGGCAGAAGCTCCGAATGCCATCTGGGCTCCAGATGGGTGGCAGGTGCCCAAGCACTTTTGCCTTCTGTGGCTTTCCCAGGCCTTTAGCAGGGAGCTGGATCGGAAACAGAGCAGCTGGGACTTGAACCAGTGCCCATATGGGATCCCAGCACTGTAGGCGGCAGCATTACCTGCTATGCCACAGCACGGACCCCAGAAAAACATTTTTTTTTTTAAGAATTTATTTTTTATGTATTTGAAAGAGTGAGAGAGGGAAGGAGAGAAAGAGATCTAATGTCTGCTGGTTCACTCCCTAAATGTCTGTAACAGCTAGGGCTGTCCAGGGGCCTGGAACTCCATCGTGGTCTCCACTTGGGTGGCGGGGGCCCGAGTAGTTGGGCCGTCTTGTGCTGCTGTCCCAGGCACAGCAGAAGGAAGCTGGATGGGCAGTGGAGCAGAGGTGTGAAATGGCAGGATAGCGCTATAATGTAAATCCTCTGGCAACCAAAGTGCAGGCGAGGCGCCCGCACTGGAGGAGTACAGTGTTAGTAGTTCAGAGGATGGGTGTGTACTATGTACTGTAGGGCTTATTGAGTATCAAGGAGGTATTATCTTGGTACTCTTTGTCTGCCCTTCTCTTTTGTTTCTCCTTATCTGTCCTTTATTGGAACTCTCAACACTGTAGTTCTCCTTTTTTTCCTCTCTGTTCCTACCGCCCTTAT
Organism: Lepus europaeus; assembly: GCF_033115175.1. Lineage (NCBI taxonomy): Eukaryota > Metazoa > Chordata > Mammalia > Lagomorpha > Leporidae > Lepus > Lepus europaeus. The sequence goes on along the minus strand of NC_084847.1, from coordinate 50,771,852 downwards.
CTTCGTAGTCTGCGCTGGTTTCTGGCACTGCTTTTATTCACCTGCTTTTTACCACCTAGCCTGGTACGAAAGAAGGGAAAAGTCGATACGGCCAGACATTGTTGGAGCTGAGAGAGTGTTGGCTCTTCTGTTCCTTGGCTGTAACCTGATTAAAAACCATGTAGGATTTTTACAGAATTATTGTATTTAAAAGATATTCATTGTAAGACCCAAAGGACATTTAAAAAGGAGAGAGGGTTTATTTCTCAGTGGAGGTAGGCGCAGGTTCTGAAAGCAGAGTGCCTGGGTTCCCGTCCTGGCTGTGGCTCGGGCAGTTCTTTGCTGCTGCTTCTCTCTCTCTCTTTTTTTAAAAGATTTATTTATTTATTTATTTGAAGGGCGGAGAGAGAGAGAGGTCTTCCATCTGCTGGTTCACTCTCCAAGTGACCACAACAGCCAGAGCCAATCTGAAGCCAGGATCTAGGAGTTTCTTCTGGGCTTCTGGGTCTCCCACATGGGTGCAGGGACCTAAGGACCTGGACCATCTTCTACTGCTTTCCCAGGCCACAGCAGAGAGCTGGATGGGAAGTAGAGCAGCTGGAACTTGCACTGGCGCCCGTATGGGATGCCGACACTGCAGGCGGCAGCTTTACCTGCTACGCCACAGCGCCGGCCCCCAAATAGATCTTAAAATTTTTTTGAGGAGGCTGGCGCCGTGGCTTAACAGGCTAATCCTCCGCCTTGCGGCGCCAGCACACCGGGTTCTAGACCCGGTTGGGGCGCCGGATTCTATCCCAGTTGCCCCTCTTCCAGGCCAGCTCTTTGCTGTGGCCCGGGAAGGCAGTGGAGGATGGCCCAAGTGCTTGGGCCCTGCACCCGCATGGGAGACCAGGAGAAGCACCTGGCTCCTGGCTTCGGATCAGCACGATGCACGATGCACCGGCCACAGCGGCCATTGGAGGGTGAACCAACGGCAAAAAGGAAGACCTTTCTCTGTCTCTCTCTCTCTCACTATCCACTCTGCCTGTCAAAAAAAAAAAAAAATTTTTTTTTTTTTTTGAGGAAGTAAAAATGAGTCAGTAAAAATAGCCAGCAAGACTGGCTGCTGTGTTAGTTTCCAGTCTCTGAAGACTAAAAACTGAGATGGCAAGAATTTAATAGGATTTTCTTACAGTGTGGCAAAGGAAATGATTTTGTAAACAGTGTTGGATATGATTGTGTCATGACTAACTGGAGAAACAGGGAATAGTGACAACACAGTATCTGGTTCAGATGGGCCCTGGAGCCGTAGAGTTTGCATAGTGGAGACTGATCAGGTCTGCCTTGCAGAGTGAATTATAATTGAAAGATAGCTCTCTGGGGGGCTGGCATTGTGGTGTGGAGGAGAAAGCGACTGCCCACATCCCATATGGATGTGGGTTCAAGTCCCAGCTGCTCTGCTTCTGATCCAGTTCTCTGCTTAATGGCCTGGTAAAGCCTCAGAAGATGGCCCAAGTCTTTGGGCCCCTACAGCCACAGGGGAGAACCTGGATGAAGCTCCAGGCTCCTGGCTTCTGCCTGGCCCAGCCCTGGACATTGTGGCTATCTGGAGAGTGAACCAGCAGATGGAAGATTTCTCTCTGTCTCTCTCACTCTGATTTTCAAATAAATAACTCTCTAAAAAGAAAAATAGCTTTCTGAAACTGGTGCCCAATATTTAAGATTCTCTCTCTCTCTCTCTTTTTTTTAAAAAGATTTATTTATTTGAAAGGCAGAGTGACAGAGAGATCTTCTATCTGCTGGTTCACTCCCCAATGGCCGCAAGGACCAGAGCTGGGTGATCCGAAGCCAGGAGCCAGGAGCTTCTTCTGGTCTCCTGTGTGGGTGCAGGGGCCTAAGCACTTGGGCCATCTGCTGCTGCTTTTCCAGGCACATTAGCAGGGAGCTGGATTGGAAGTGGAGCAGCTGAGACTTGAACTGGCATCCATATGGGATGCCGGCACTGCATCAGCTTTACCTGCTATGCCACAGCCCTGGCACCTACATTCCCTATGCCTGCCTGCCTTCTTTTCTTTCTTTTTAAAAAGATTTATTTTCGCTTGAGAGGCAGGGTTACATAGGCAGAGAGGGAGAGACAGAGAAGCCTTCCATCTTCTGGTTCACTCCCCAAATGGCCACAACAGCTGGAGCTGGGCTGATCTGAAGCCAGGAGCTAGGAGTTTCTTCCAGGTCTCCCACATGGGCCTTGGGGCCCAAGGACTTGGACCATCTTCTTCCCAGATCATAGCAGGGAGCTGGATGGGAAGTGGAACAGCCGGGTCTCGAACGCGGCGCCCATATGGGATGCCGGCACTACAGACAGATGCGTAACCTTCTACACCACAGCCTCTTCCCTATTGCTTAACTTGAGCTGTCGTGAGTTCTAGATGTAGTACTGTGTTTCCTCATGACAGTGTTGGTACGGGGCTGTCGTGAGTTCTAGATGTAGTACTGTGTTTCCTCATGACAGTGTTGGTACGGGGCTGTCGTGAGTTCTAGATGTAGTACTGTGTTTCCTCATGACAGTGTTGGTACGGGGCTGTCGTGAGTTCTAGATGTAGTACTGTGTTTCCTCATGACAGTGTTGGTACGGGGCTGTCGTGAGTTCTAGATGTAGTACTGTGTTTCCTCATGACAGTGTTGGTACGGGGCTGTCGTGAGTTCTAGATGTAGTACTGTGTTTCCTCATGACAGTGTTGGTACGGGGCTGTCGTGAGTTCTAGATGTAGTACTGTGTTTCCTCATGACAGTGTTGGTACGGGGCTGTCGTGAGTTCTAGATGTAGTACTGTGTTTCCTCATGACAGTGTTGGTACGGGGCTGTCGTGAGTTCTAGATGTAGTACTGTGTTTCCTCATGACAGTGTTGGTACGGGGCTGTCGTGAGTTCTAGATGTAGTACCGTGTTTCCTGATGACAGTGTTGGTACGGGGCTGTCGTGAGTTCTAGATGTAGTACCGTGTTTCCTCATGACAGTGTTGGTACGGGGCTGTCGTGAGTTCTAGATGTAGTACCGTGTTTCCTCATGACAGTGTTGGTACGGGGCTGTCGTGAGTTCTAGATGTAGTACCGTGTTTCCTGATGACAGTGTTGGTACGGGGCTGTCGTGAGTTCTAGATGTAGTACCGTGTTTCCTCATGACAGTGTTGGTACGGGGCTGTCGTGAGTTCTAGATGTAGTACCGTGTTTCCTCATGACAGTGTTGGTACGGGGCTGTCGTGAGTTCTAGATGTAGTACCGTGTTTCCTCATGACAGTGTTGGTACGGGGCTGTCGTGAGTTCTAGATGTAGTACTGTGTTTCCTCATGAGTGTTGGTACAGTGTGGGATGTGTGCGTCCCCCATCAGAGTACCTGGTCAGGTCCTCACCAGCTTCCGGCTAGGGCATAGCACAGGAAGGCAGCAGGTGGTGGCTCAGGTACGTGGCTTTTGCCACTCATGTGGGAGGCCTGGCTTGAGTTCTGGCTCTTGGCTCCAGACTGGCCCAGCTTTGGCTCTTGCAGGCATTTGGGGAGTGAACCAGCGATGGAAGATCTCTGTCTCCCTCTCTCTGCCTTTCAAATAAAATGAAATGAAAAAAAAAAAAAACTTCATGAAAAAATGGAATGAAAAGATAGATATCTCTTGGTGCATACTTTTTCCGTAACCCACCTTTTCCATGACGTTTTTGAAGACTGTATATTTGATGTAGGAAGGAGAGTCAAGGAGCTCAAGGACAGTTGCAGTTTCTTCGCCTTCCTGGGCTATTAAAGGTGGTTTAAGAAAACCCGAGCTGTCTTATTTTAGCCAGATCCCATTCCCTGAAGCTTTTTAAATAGAAATTGACAGTTTGAAGGAAATTTGAGAAGACTTTGCTTAATTTATTGTTCATTATAAAGAATTTGCTGTATCTAAATATAGCCCTTGCTGTTAGCCACAGCATAAATGTGAACAGAGTTGTATCCAGATGGAGCAATGGCTGGGCTGGGCCAGGCTGACGCCAGAGCCTGGAGCTCCGTCCGTGGCAGGGAACCAAGCACTTGAGCCTTCATCTAATGCTTTCACAGACAAATTCAAAAATCTGTTTTGTTTTTTAAGATTTATTTATTTATTTGAAAGAGTTACGCAGCAAGAAGGAGAGGCAGAGAGAGAGAGAGAGAGAGAGAGAGAGAGAGAGAGAGGTCTTCCATCTGCTGGTTCACTCCCCAATTGGCTGCAGTGGCCGGAGCTGAGGCAATCTGAAGCCAGGAGCTAGGAGCTTCTTCCAGGTCTCCCATGTGGGTGCAGGGGCCCAAGGGCTTTGGGTCATCTTCCACTGCTTTCCCAGGCCATAGCAGAGAGCTGGATGGGAAGTGGAGCATCCGGGTCTTGAACCAGCATCCATATGGGATGCTGGCCCTGCAGGTGGCGGCCCCCAAAACCTCTTTCAAGTAGTTCTTTTAAAGTGATTTTTTGTTTTTGTTTTTTGTTTTTTTTTTTGTTTGACAGGCAGAGTGGACAGTGAGAGAGACAGAGAGAAAGGTCTTCCTTTTCCGTTGATTCACCCTCCAATGGCCGCCGTGGCCGGCGCGCTGCAGCCAGCGCACTGCACTGATCTGAAGCCTTGAGCCAGATGCTTCTCCTGGTCTCCCATGCAGATGCAGGGCCCAAGCACTTGGGCCATCCTCCACTGCCTTCCCGGGCCACAGCAGAGAGCTGGACTGGAAGAGGGGCAACCAGGACAGAATCCGGCACCCCGACTGGGACTAGAACCCGGTGTGCCGGCGCTGCAGGCAGACGATTAGCCTATTGAGCCACAGCGCCGGCCTAAAGTGATTTTTTTTTTCTTTCTTTTTTTTTTTTTTTCTTTTTGACAGGCAGAGTGGACAGTGAGAGAGAGAGACAGAGAGAAAGGTCTTCCTTTGCCGTTGGTTCACCCTCTAATGGAATAGAACTTAACATTTTAACTGTTTTACAATGTGTAGTTCAGTGATGTCAAGTACATTCCCACTGTTGGGCACCCATCCCTGTCCATCTCTAGGACTCTTTTATGGTCTCAAACTAAAATCCCGTTCTCCCTGCTGGGCCCTGGTGCTCCCTACTGCCGCCCATCTGGGGGGTTCTCGCAGGGACCTCTTGCAAACCGATTCGTGCAGCCTCTGGCCTTTCCCACAGGTTTGTCCGTGTGTCAGAATTTCCTTTGTTTATAACCATTGCAATGTTGAATATTGCGAAGGAGACAGTGCGCATGTGTATCTGTGTGTGTCTTGTTCTGAAGGCAGTTCATGATTGCTGTACAGCATAGTGGGAGAAGCAGAGCCTGGGGTGTCTGGCTGGTTAAAATGGGCCGTGGTTAGCAGACAGAGTCTGTTGTGTGAGCTTCTATGTGTGTGAGAGTTGCTCCTTGTGTTTGGAACTTGTTTGTGTATGCAGTCCTTAGATATTAGCATTTTTGTATACTAAGTTAAAAAATATTATTTTTTATAGATTTATTTTATTTATATGAAAGGTAGAGTTACAGAGAGAGGGAGAGAGACAACAGAGGGAGGTCTTCCATCTGCTGATTGACTTCCCAAATAGCAACAGCAGCTGCGGCTGGGCCAGGCGGGAGCCAGGAGCCAGGAGCGTCATCCGGCTCCCCCTCGTGGGTGCAGGGCCCCAAGCATAGGGCCATCCTCTGCTGCCTTCCCAGGCGCATTAGCAGGGAGCTGGATTGGAAGTGGAGTGACTGAAATGGAACCAGTGTCCATGTGGGCTGCTGGCACCGCAGACAGCAGCTTAACCTGCTAGCCACAGTGCTGGCCTCAAAAAACTATTAATATTTTTAAAAAATGACTTTTTTATTTGAAAGGCAGAGTTACAGAGAGAGCTTTCATCCCTGGTTCAGTCCCCAAATGGCCACAGCAGCCAGACCAAAGCTTGGAGCTTCTTCCAGGTCTTCCACGTGGGTGCAGGGGCCCAAACACTTGGGCCATCTTCCACTGCTTTCCTCCCAGGTGTGTTAATAGGAAGCAGGTTTAGCTGGCGCCGCGGCTTACTAGGCTAATCCTCCGCCTTGCGGCGCCAGCACACCAGGTTCTAGTCCCGGTCGGGGCACCAATCCTGTCCCGGTTGCCCCTCTTCCAGGCCAGCTCTCTGCTGTGGCCAGGGAGTGCAGTGGAGGATGGCCCAAGTGCTTGGGCCCTGCACCCGCATGGGAGACCAGGAGAAGCACCTGGCTCCTGCCATCGGAACAGCGCGGTGTGCCAGCCGCAGCGCGCCAGCCGCGGCGGCCATTGGAGGGTGAACCAACGGCAAAAGGAAGACCTTTCTCTCTGTCTCCCTCTACTGTCCACTCTGCCTGTCCAAAAAAAAAAAAAAAAAAAGAAATAGGAAGCAGGTTTAAAAGTGGAGCATGGGGGTTTGAGTGGGCGCTCACATGGGATGCCCCCATTGCAGGTGGCGGGTTAACTGCTGTGTCACAACACCCGCCCCTGTACGTGGGCATTTGATAGAATGCTTCCCCAAAGCACTGGCAAACGTCCACTCAATTGAGTGTTTGCAATTTAAACTTCATTAAGGTAATTATGTTTAAAATACTTGTATATTTACCTATTTACATATCAACTCTCCAAATCCAAGCCTGATAAACTGAAAATGCCTGATTGCCCAGCCAACTGCTTTAGCTATCTCTGCTGCTAAAATAACCCGTTTTGTGATGGAGCAGGAAAATTAATGAGGAAAGCATCAAAATAAATCACTGCTCCAGAATACAGTACGCACACCTCTCAGAGCGTTCATGAGAATGAGTAAAAGGAAGCGAACGGTTCTAGTCAAATCTACAACTCCAAGGGATTACATTTTAACATTTAAATTTTAAAAAATCACCTTACCCCAAAAACCCTTTTTCTTTAAAAAAAAAAAAAAAAAAGAACTAGAAGAAGAAGAAAATTAGGACAAGGGGCCGCGCTGTGGTGCAGTAGGTTAATTGTCCGCTTGTGGTGCCGGCATCCCATATGGGCTCTGGGTTCTAGTCCTGGTTGCCCCTCTTCCAGGCCAGCTCTCTGCTATGGCCCGGGAGTGCAGTGGAGGATGGCCCAAGTGCTTGGGCCCTGCACCTGCATGGGAGACCAGGAGGAAGCACCTGGCTCAAGGCTTCAGATCAGCGCAGCTCCGGCTGTTGCGGCCATCTGGGGGGTGAACAAGCGGATGGAAGATCTTTCTCTTTCTCTCTCCCTCTCACTGTCTGTGACTCTACCTCTTAAATAAACAAATAAAATCTTTAAAAAAAAACAAAAAAAAAACCAGGCGGGACTCAAGATCCCTCATCGCGAAGCTGCAGACAAGGAAAGCCGTTGGCCCGTAGCCGCAGTCTCCACGCAGCTTCACACAGGCAGGCTGTCCGCGTGCTGAGCGAGCGCTCCTAAAATAAAGGGGGAAACATATTTAACCCGAGCAGAGTACTGTCTAGTGACCACCCCGCTGTTGACAACATGCCTTAGAAATTCTACGAGAAACAACTGTCACGACAAAAACCTAAAACCTACAGAAAATAATTTGGGAAGTGGTGTCCTGGCGCCGCCTGCAACGCCAGCATCCCGGCTGCTCTGGGCAAAAAAGCAGAGATGGCTTAGGTGCGTGGGTCCATGCATGCATGTGGACCCCTGGATGAAGCCTGGCTCAGCCCTGGCCGTTGCAGCCACTTGGGGAGTGAACCAGTGGATGAAAGCTCTCTCTGTAACTCTGCCTTTCAAACAAAGAAGTCATTTTTAAAAAACAATAATGGATGAGTTCATGACTTCACCCTGGCCCAGCCCTGTTTGAGGCATTTGGAGATTGAATTAGTGGATGGAAGATAATTTTTCTCTCCCCCGATTCTGCCTTTCAAGTAAATTTAAACAACATAAACCCAAAACAAAACACTTACTTTTAATTATATTTTCCACAAACTTTCTGACGGCCCTCCTATTTGTAAAACAATCTCTGAAGGAACTACCAACCTCATTTGTTTTCCTTTGGAACAGACCTACTAAACCTAGGGAGATAAGCTCTAGGAAGTGTGAATGATAACATTCTTGGGAATTCATAAACAAAGAGTACGGAAATCCTGATAGTTAGGGGCTGGAGTACAGAGTCTGGTGAGCTGGTTCTGTCCAGATGCCATGTCCGGTTCTGGGACATCACCAGGAAAATCCAGAGAACGTCCAGAAGGTGGCGAGGCGGAGGGATCACATCCCGGGGTGGGTCCTGGGACAGATCTCGGGCTGTGCAGTTTGGAGAAGTGAAGAACTGTGGAAGGAGCACAGTGTATTTAGAAGGGATCTTTTTTTAAGGAACTTTTTTGCTAGGAGGCAGAAGTTACAGATTTTTAACTCATTGCAAGGACTGACAGGAGATTGTTAATTTATTAATGAAATCCTAAAAAAATGCTATTCATTGAAGGAGAGAGAGAGAAAAAACACTTCGATTTGCTGGTTCAGTTCACTAATGCTATCAGTGGCAGAAGTCGGGCTGGCTGGTGGGTGCCAGGAACTCACTCCAGGTGTCCCCGGTGGGCAGAAGTCGGGCTGGCTGGTGGGTGCCAGGAACTCACTCCAGGTGTCCCCGGTGGGCAGAAGTCGGGCTGGCTGGTGGGTGCCAGGAACTCACTCCAGGTGTCCCCGGTGGGCAGAAGTCGGGCTGGCTGGTGGGTGCCAGGAACTCACTCCAGGTGTCCCCGGTGGGCAGAAGTCGGGCTGGCTGGTGGGTGCCAGGAACTCACTCCAGGTGTCCCCGGTGGGCAGAAGTCGGGCTGGCTGGTGGGTGCCAGGAACTCACTCCAGGTGTCCCCGGTGGGCAGAAGTCGGGCTGGCTGGTGGGTGCCAGGAACTCACTCCAGGTGTCCCCGGTGGGCAGAAGTCGGGCTGGCTGGTGGGTGCCAGGAACTCACTCCAGGTGTCCCCGGTGGGCAGAAGTCGGGCTGGCTGGTGGGTGCCAGGAACTCACTCCAGGTGTCCCCGGTGGGCAGAAGTCGGGCTGGCTGGTGGGTGCCAGGAACTCACTCCAGGTGTCCCCGGTGGGCAGAAGTCGGGCTGGCTGGTGGGTGCCAGGAACTCACTCCAGGTGTCCCCGGTGGGCAGAAGTCGGGCTGGCTGGTGGGTGCCAGGAACTCACTCCAGGTGTCCCCGGTGGGCAGAAAGTTGGAATTGGGAGCGGGGTTGGGACTCTCTGGTATCCTGGTGCCAAGGTAGTGAGATTCAGAGCGCATTCTCTCTCTCAAAGATTTATTTATTTATTTCAAAGTCAGCTACAGGGAGTGGTGGGGGGCGGATCTTCCATCTGCTGCCTCACTCCCCAGATGGCCACAATGGCTGGGGCTGGGCCACAGGAGCCTGGAGCTTCTTCTGGGTCTCCCACATGGATGGCAGGGACCCGAGCACGGGGCCATCTTCTGTTGCTTCCACGGGCTGTTGGCAGAGAGCTGGATCAGAAGTGGAGCAGCTGGGACATGCAAGGGTGCTGCTACACCACAGCCCAGCCCTGAGCGCCTTCTCTTAACTACTGTGCTCTTCTAATTGATAATTCTGTTCTTCTGAAATTAAGGTTGTAAGTATAAATCATGTTAACTGATGAATTTGAGTTGGTGGCAATGCCTTTAGTAATTTTATTTCTGTGGTTAATGAACAAGGTAGCTACCAGATTGAAAGATGAGGTAAAATTACCTTGGGAAAAATTATGATATATTCTAGCTGATGATCTACTAATTTGATAGCATTCAGTGTGAGTAAATTCTATTATTGGAAGAAAAAAATCAAGAGCCTGGTATTCAGTCTTCCATTCACAGTGGTTTATTGTGTAGAAGGCACTGTGTTGGTGCTGGGTTCTATTTGATAATCCTTAGCTAAAATGGCAGGCATTTTTGTACTTTTGGATATCTTTATCTTAACTAATTTCCAGTCTTTCCTTGAAATACGAGAGGCCGTAAAAGCACCCCATTTCTAGCCTCTTTATTTAGCTAGCAGAGACAAACTGTAATCAGTGATTTACCCTGTAAGCTCTTTCTTCTTTGAATTCTAACATCCCACCTGCCTTCACAGGTGCCAGGAAGCAGTAAAAGTAGAAATTGTGTTAGCAGAGCTCAAATGTACTGAATGCTTTAAATGATTTTTTTTTTTTTTAAAGATTTTATTGGAAAGGCAGAGTTACAGGGCATTGGAGACAGAGATCTTCTACCAGCTGGTTCACTCCCCAAATGGCTGCAGTGGTCGGGGCTGGGCTAGACTGGAGCCAGGAGCCAGGAGCTGCTTCTGGGTCTCCTATGTGGATGCAGGGCCCAGGTACTTGGGCCATCTGCTGCTGCTTCTGCTGCTTGCCCTGCACATTAGCAGGGAGCTGGATTAGAAGTGGAGCAGCGGGGACTGGTGTCCATGGGGAATGCTGGCGTCACAGGCTGCAGCTTAACCCACTCCGCCACAAATGTCGGCCCCTGAAAATTATTTTAAAATGCTTTTAAAGGATAGAAAAATAACAAGCAAAAATTGCCCATGTGTCCTGCACCCGGGGACCATCATTCAAGTTTTGTCTAATGTGTCGGTGATGGACGCGCTTCATGGCAAGAGTGTAAGCCATGACCCCATGTCGCACAGTTTTCTTGTCTCTCCAACAACTTTAAATTTTAGCATGTTTTCCAGGTGACTTTTTTTTTTCTCTTAGTTTTGTGTCCTTGACCATTTTATTTTTTTATTTTATTTTACTTACTTGAAAGGCAGAGCTACAGAGAGGCAGAGGCCCAGAGAGAGAGAGGTCTTTCATCCATTGGTTCACTCCCCAGATAGCCACAATGGCCAGAGCTACGCCGATCCGAGGTCAGGAACCAGGAACTTCCTCCAAGTCCCCAACGTGGGTGCAGGGGCCCAAGGACTTGGGTCATCTTCCACTGCTTTCCCAGGCCATAGCTCTCTGCTGGAACGGAAGTGGAGCAGCCGGGATTCGAACTGGCACCCATATGGGATGCTGGCACTGCAGGCAGTGGCTTTACCTGCTACACCACAGCGACGGCCTACAACTGAGTTGTTTTTAGGATGTTGCCAGCAGATTACACTATTAGGTCCTTTTTCCTTGAGTCACCATTTTAGGACAAAACATGTAACATCGTAGGTGATGCAGTTTAATTTTACTCACCATTTTGAAGAAACTTCTTTTATAAATAAGGATTTTTTTTTAAAGTTTGCTGTTCTGTTTTATTTTTCCCTTAGTTCACTCTAACTTTGAAGTTATTTTATACTTCTCATTAAAGATGTTTCTGTTAGTATATGTAATTAGGAACATGGTGATTCCTTGAGTCATTCAGTTCTGTTGAAACTTGACTCTAATAAAAACGAATTGGTAAATTTGAGCTTTGTAGTTTTACCTCATACATAAAAAGTGGCCTTCCAGAACGAAGACACAGGACACCAGAAACCAGGAAAGTGACAGTTGATTTTATTTTGTTTTTTCAAGATTTGTTATTTATTTGAAAGGTAGAGAAACAGAGGGATGAGAGATGGCTTCCATCTGCTGGTTCACTCCCCGTGGTGGGGCTGAGCCAGGCAGAACTCCATGCAGGTCTCCCATGTGAGTGGCAGGAACCCGTGTACCAGGGTCATCATCTGCCTCCCAGACGTGTTAGTAGGAAGCCGAATCCCAAGTGCAGAGCAGCCAGGACTCAAACCTGGACCTTCAATACGGGATGTGGGCACGACACATTGCCTGCCCAGGACAAGAAGGGCCACAGCACAGGGAGATCCTACTGTGTTTTTTTGGGGTAGAGGGCAAAACTTAATTTGGATGGAAGAGTTTTTGAGTAAAAGTATTCACTCTTTTTTAACCACTGTTAAGCCTGTTGGATAATTACAGGGTTGAATGCTGTTACCTTACCTGCTTAAAGTAGTGTCTAGTCTTTCACGGACAACACCCTAGGGGCAGATCGCTCAGCAAACTTTGAAGGTTCTAGTGATGACTTTTCTAGTGCAAAACACTGAGTTAAGAAAGTTAGAATTTTGCAGTCATAAAGGGCATCTCACCGTCCTTAAGTAAATGTGCAGGGTAGATCTTAATTGTTTAGTGCAAGTGAAAACAACTGAGAAACGCTTGGCCATCGGCGGAATTTGTGCAGAAGGAAAGAAAATCGCGGGGTCTCTGACCAATTTAAATCCGTTTCCTCCTGGTTGAGTGTTCAGTCTGTGTGTTGTGAGTCCACGGTTGTTAATATTAAGCTCAGGCCATTTTTCGTTGTTAAAAGGAGAGATGTTTGCCTGTTGGCTGGCCAGCAGTATCTGGTCATGTAGGTAATGTGTTCATCTAGGTGGTTGGTCTGTGATAATTCATATTTTTTCCTTGAGCCAAATTCTTTTTCTATAGAGTGTGACTGGGGTGGGTACATCAAATACTCTTCAGTGGCCGCTATCATTTTTGCTTTATGGACAAAAAGGATGTTATAGTTTTGTTTCAGTTTCTTTATGATTTGTGACAGTTAATTGTTCAGAGATTACCTGGTCTTCACATTCTAGTCATTGTATGATGATTTACCTTGTGTTCATTCCTTTTTTTTTTTTTTTAAACCTGCTTTTCTTGGCTTATTATTGTGCATGAATGGGCAAGTAGGAATTTGAAGAGACTGATTCTAGTCCCTTGTTGTAAAACTGTTAAGGTAAGCTCAGCAAGACAGCAAATCTTCCTAGGTTGGACTTGCTTGTTTATGACATAATAGAATGGAGAGGTTCAGTTAAAATCCCTTGAATTTTCTTCTTGATCAAAGATTGTGTTATAAGTTTGAAATGGAGCAAGAAATAGGGGCACAAATGTAATCAAGACCAAGTTCAGCGTTCTGGTTCCTTCTCACACTTACCAGTCTGACCTGAAGCTTGTTTTAAGGCAGAAATATATTGAAAATTGGAAATACTTTAGAGAACAGCATAATAAAAAAATTAAGAAACTCGGTTTTTGTTGGAGTGATGATAGTGTGTGTGAATCCTCAAGAGCTGTCTCCCGTGACTCAGTATAAAGTACCCACCCCACTGTAGGTGCTGTTGAGTGTGAACAGCAAGGATCAATAAACTAAAACAGAAGTCTGGTCAAGCAGAAACATTTACATGGAATTAATTATTGGCTTGTTTTGAGGTACAGCAGATCAGGACAGCAAGGACACAGATAACCTAACTCCTGAAATGGACCTCCAACAAGAAGCACTGGAAGATTTCAGAGAATGGCTGGAGGCTGTTTTCAGAGATAAAAGAAGACAGCTCATCTAGTAAACAATAGCCAACAAGAATAAACAGTACAAAAAGAAGCAGCAGCAGACCAATTAAGTTCATCTTTGAAAACCGGGGAGACAAAGCATGATGTAAAAAACAAAGGCATTCCGATGGAAGACTGAGGAAGCTGAGTGGATGGGAAGAAGACCAGCAGACTCAGGGAGCCCCAGTAGCCCCTTCTGATCTGTGGCCACACTGTCTGCTGTTTCAATGGAAAGTTCCAGATAAAGTTTGTCAGGTTGTATCACGCGCGGTTGTGAGTCGTGCAGTGAAGTCTCCCTCCGTCCCGCCGAGGCCATGAGTCGTCCCTGTGTGCAGCATGTCCACGCTGTGTCTGCTGCCCGCCTGCTGGCCACGTGGTAGCCCTCCTGCTAATCAGATGGACTGCCTGGGAGCTCCCAGTCTTCCAGTTCTTGTCTTGCTTAAGAATGGCCCCAAAGCGCAAGAGTAAGGATGCCGGCCATTCGCACCTGCCAAAGAGAAGCCGGAAAGTGCTTCCTCTAAGTGAAAAGGTGAAAGTCCTTGACTTAATAAGGAAAGAGAAAAAGTCCTATGCCGAGGTTGCCAAGATCTACGGGAAGAACGAGTCGTCTATCCGTGAAATCGTGAAGAAGGAGAAGGAAATCCGCGCGAGCTTCGCCATGGCCCCTCAGAACGCCAAGGTCACGGCCACAGTGCGAGACAAGCGCCTGGTGAAGATGGAAAAGGAGCTGAGTGTGTGGGTGGAAGACATGAAGAGGAGGCGCGTGGCGATCCACGGCAGCGTGCTGCGGCAGAAAGCCCTGAGCCTGTACGCGGACTGCAGCCGGGGGTCCCCCGACAGGGCCGAGGGGCTCCTGGAGAGAAAGCCGTTCACCGCGAGTAAGGGCTGGCTGCACCGATTCAGGAGCAGGTTTGGACTGAACACCAGGAGCATTCCTGGAGAGGCGGCCTCCGGCGAGGAGGCGGCGGCCGTGGAGCTTCCTGCAGAGTGGGAGAAGTTGCTGAAGGAGAGAGGAAGGCGCCCCGAGCGCGTTTCCCACTGCCGGGAAGGTGGGCAGCAGGAGGGTGAGTACAGTCCCCTGAGCTGTGCTGAGAGAGACCAGGGCACCTAGCTTTGTTGCAGTGCGATAGTTACTTGGCCTTCCTATAGGTTACTGCTGCTGTGCATAGTTTGTAAACTGTGTCCCAGGCCTGTGTGTTGAAGACAGTATCTGCACTTGCAGACGGCCTGGGGGGTTCCTGGAATGTACCCAGGAGATGAGGGGAGACTGCCGGTATTACTGTTGCTAGCCTGTGCCTGGCCTACTTTGCCTTTTTGAGAATTGCCTGCCTCTTTTCCTTGTGGCTTTAGCTAGAACGTTCCTGACAGGTGCAGCCTGTGTGATCTTGCTTTGAGTTGTCGGAGTAATTGGCATTGGGGAAGGCTTGTGACACCAACGCTCAGGTCTGTTGTGCAGAAAGTACCACAAAGCTATCTTCTTCCTTTGCTTTTGGGATCACAGCACGGTCGTGTGATGAGCGTGAAGATGATGTGAGGTGTCTTGGGAAGGCCGTGGGCCTGGGTCTGGGCACAGGTGTAGTCTGTGCAGCTTTGCCCTTAATCAAATGAAGCAATAACAGTTCTGAATTTATAACATCACAGTCTCAGTTCTAAGTTATGAATTCTCCTTTTTTTATTTTAAGAATTATTTATTTGAAGGCAGGGTGACAGAGAGAGAAGAGATCTTTTATCTGCTGGTTTATTCCCTAAATGGCTGCAAATAGGCAGGCTGGGCTGGGCTGAAGACTTGAACTCCATGCAGGTCTCCCACATGGGTGACAGGGCCCCAAGTGCTTAAGCCATCTTCTGCTGCTTTGGCAGGCACGTTAGCAGGGAGCTGGATTGGAAATGGAGCTCCAGAGGCCGGCGCCGTGGCTTAACAGGCTAATCCTCTGCCTTGCGGCGCTGGCACACCGGGTTCTAGTCCCAGTTGGGGCGCCGGATTCTATCCCGGTTGCCCCTCTTCCAGGCCAGCTCTCTGCTGTGACCCGGGAAGGCAGTGGAGGATGGCCCAAGTCCTTGAGCCCTGCACCCGCATGGGAGACCAGCAGAAGCACCTGGCTCCTGGCTTCGGATCAGCGCGATGCGCCGGCCGCAGCGGCCATTGGAGGGTGAACCAATGGAAAAGGAAGACCTTTCTCTCTGTCTCTCTCTCACTGTCCACTCTTCCTGTCCAAAAAAAAAAAAAAAAAAAAGGAAATGGAGCTCCAGGGCTCATACCAACTCTGATGAGATGCTGGCATTGCAGGTGGTGACTTACCTGCTGTGCCACAACACTGTCCTCTTAAGTTCTTCTTCTTCACTCTCTCTCTTTTTTTTAAAAGATTTATTTATTTATTTGAAAGGCAGAGTTTGAGCGACAGAAGGAGAGCCAGAGATCTTCCATCCACCTGTTCACTCCCCCAAATGGCCACAATAACCAGACTGGGTCAGGCCAAAGCTGGGAGCCAGGAGCTTCCTCTGGGTCTCCCATGTGCCTGCAGGGGCCCAAGTACTTGGGCCATCCTCTGTGACTTTCCCAGCTGCATTAGCAGGAAGCTGGATCAGGAGTGGAGGAGCTGGGACTTGAACCAACATCTGTATGGGATGCCAGTGCTGCAGGCCATAGCTTTAACCCTCTGTGTCACAACGCTGGCCTCAAATTATTAAAATTTTTTTAAAAAATTTATTTGGAAGAGAGACGGAGGCAGAGAGACAGATTTCTCCTCTCTGAGTTTACTCCCCATGTGCCCACAAAAGCCAGGGCTGGGCCAGGTTGAAGCCAGGAGCCTAGATAGAACTCAATCCAGGACGGCCATGTGAGCAGGGACCCAAGTATTTAAGCCATAGCTGCTTCCCAGGGTGCTCGTTAGCGGGAAGCTGGAGTTGGAAGCAGAGCCTGGACTTGAACCTAGGCTCTCTGATATGGGTGTGGGTGTCCCAGATGGTGTCTCAGTTCCTAAGCTATATGTCCACCCTTGAATTATCCTTGAGACTCAGAAATATGAAAGGCATGGTTCTCAGTTGATGGAGCTAGTACTTGTACTAGAAATAGCATGAATGTTCTAAAATTATTTGACCAAGTTTTGTAAAAGAGCCGAAAAGTTGGCAGGAAAGGAATTTTGAAGAACTATGGCTGGTGCTGTGACGTCGTGGTTAATGCTGCCACCTGCAGTGCCGGCATCCCATATGGGCACCAGTTTGAGTCCAGGCTGCTCCATTTCCCATCCAGCTCCCTGTTATGGCCTGGGAAAGCAGTAGAAGATGGCCCAAGTCCTTGGGTCCCTGCACCTGCATGGAAGAAACTCCTGGCTCCTGGCTTCAGATTGGCATGTCTCCGGCCTTTGGGGCCATTTGGGAAGTGAACCAGTGGATGGAAGACCCCCTCCCCAATCCCCCCGCGCACCTCTGCCTTTTTTTTTTTTTTTTTTGACTCTTTCAAATAAATTAAGAAATCTTAAAAAGCTGGAAACGCTAATTTTGAGGAAAAATTTATTTCTTCGAAAGACAAAATATCAGAAAGAGACAGAGGGAAAGAGATACCATATTCATGTGCTTGTTCACTCCCCAAATGGCCACAGCAGCCAGGAGCCAGGAGCTCCATCCAGGTTTCCCATGTGGGTGGCAGGGCCCCCCTTGGGCCATAACTGCTGCCTTCCCAGGCACATTAGCAGGAAGCTGGGTTCACAGTTGAGCAGCAGCTGGGACTTGAACCAGCATTCTGTTATGGGATGCTGGGATGCTGGCGTTGCAAGCAGCGTCTCATCCTGGTGTGGCACAGAGCCAGCCCTGGAAAGGCTGACATTACAAGGAAAATGGAAACCCCGTAATAGAGATGGAAATCATTTTTTGCCACTTTTTTTAAAAAAATAGATCTACTTACTTATTTGAAAGAGTGACGGAGAGGGAGAGACAGAAATTTTCTGTCTGCTAATTCACTCTCCAAATGGCTGCAGTGACTTGGGCTGGGCCTGGCCAATGCCAGGAGCCAGGAACTACATCCGGGTCTCCCACGTGGGTGGCAGGTCTCCCACTCTTTCCCAGGTACATTAGCAGGGAGTTGGATTGCAGGCGTGACTCCAACGTGGGACGCTGGTGTCATAAGCAGCTCCTGACTTGATGAACTTTGTGGGATGAGAGGCACAGAAATCGAAGCCCAGAGCCTGCACAAAATTCACGGGTCGCATAGGAGACCCTTCCCCCTCAATGCGGTGAGGCCCCCCAGGTGAGATAAAAGGGATTTGTGGTGTTGGGTTATGGTGCGTGGGGGCAGGAAAGTGTGCCTAGACACCTGGGGCAGCTGCCTTCATCTTGGGACTCGCATCACAAGTAGGTTTTTACGTAGGATTCCAGCACAAAACGTGGTGAGGGAATGAGCATCGTGACTGCGAGCAGGAACCCAGTAGCAGCGGAAACAGACCTCCGTGGACCTGGGACTTCGGGGCTGTCAGAGGCTATAAAATAACTAGCACCGTTAGGTGAAGCAGTATGACAAGTTTACATCACCAGGAGGTAGCTTAACTGTAAAATGTGACACAGCAGCAAGTAGAAATCCAAGAGACGAGGGGCCGGCGCTGTGGTGCAGTGGGTTAACGCCCTGGCCTGAAGTGCCCATAAGGGTGCCAGTTCGAGACCCGGCTGCTCCACTTCCTGTCCAGCTCTCGCTATGGCCAGGGATAGCAGTAGAAGATGGCCCAAGTCATTGGGCCCCTGCACCCAGGTGGGAGACCCGGAAGAAGCTCCTGGCTCCGGCTTTGGATCGGCACAGCTCCGGCCATTGCGGCCATCTGGGGAGTGAACCATTGGATGGAAGACCTCTCTCTCTCTCTCTGCCTCTCCTGTCTCTGTGTAACTCTGACTTTCAAATAAATAAATAAATAAATCTTAAAAAAAATAAAAAAAACCAAATAAATCAAAAGAAATCCAAGAGATGAAAAGATTTTTAAATTATAAAGTTATAAAAGCTTTAAAGATGATCATAAACACAGGTGCAGAAGGAATTATTGACATGTAAGCCACAGGAAGCACATTTGGTACAGAGAGGAAGGGGGGCGACTTCAGGGGACCAAGTGGGAACCCACAGGTTTGATCTGTGTTCCTGTGGGCTGGCCAGGAACTGAGAATTTGCATAGTGAAAGAGCCCAGGGCTGTCCCGGCAGACAGGACACCAAAGGCAGAGGAAAGCTCTTCACACAGGGGTGCCTGGGGACGGCCCTCAGGGCCACACTGGAGGCTGGAGACACTGCGGGAGCTCTGTCTGCTGCTGAAGAACAGGAGCTGCCAGCCGAGGCTGCTCTCCCAGGGAAGACAGCTTTCAGGAAAAAGGGTGTCACCGGAAAGAGAGCCTACAGAATTCCCTTCGGGCAGAGGAGATCTGAGATCCAAGACCCAAGGAACAAGGGGCGAGGCGCAATCTGGATGGAAGTGAAATGGATTAGAGTGAGAATGGCGGACGCAGAGCTGCGCGGCCCAGCAGCTGTGATCATGCACATCGTTACCAGAAATAAAGGAAGGACGGAGCGTGGAGTCAGGGTCAGACACCCTTCTAGTAGTCGGCCTAGGACCGAAGCAGAGGATGCGTCACCCAAGACAAAAATGCAAAGAATGCAACCATGAGAAATGCTTCTTTAGGAAGTAAAGAGACTCAGCCATTTTAGCAGCCGTGAGGCCACCATGGTTAGGTCACAACCCTGAAGTGTGGTGAGACCGATGAATTTAATGTGCTTGAATGGCTCTCTGGTGGCAATGTTAACATTTTGGCTTTCTGTATTGCAAGCTATAAAGATGTCTGTGCTGTTTACTGTAGTATTGAGAACATTAAGCTACAGAAATAAAGAAGGTAAAAGATAACTTTATGAGATTTTAAGAGAAATTGTATGATGCTATTTCGTTGGACTAGCGTGCAGCTGTCTAAATGACGACTGGTCTTTCGCGTGTGTGGCACGGCTGGAAGAAGATGCGAGTTGGCCTCTGAGGCAAGGTCACCACACTGAGAGTGGATTAGGCTCTGTGGGGTTGTGAATTCATCCTGAGAGGCTGTCCTGGCCTGGGGGCTCTGGGGTCCCAGCTCCTTTGAGGTGCTTCTAGGTCTATATAGATTTGTGTTTTGCTCTTCTGCTTACTCTTTCTTGCAGGATTGTTGTGGATGTTAACAGAGATGACCAATAAAAGAAGTCTGTAAGTAAATGTTTATTTGAAAAGCAGAGTGAAGAGATAGAGAGGCAGGGTTGAGGGAAGAGAGACAGAGGGAGATCTTTCATCCTCTGGTTCACTCCCCAAATGGCTACAACAGCCAGGGCTGTATTAGGGTGAGGTCAGGAGCCAAGAACTCCATCTGGGTCTCCCATGTGGGTGGCGGGGACCCAAGCACTTGGCCATCCCCCACGGCTTTCCCAGCACATTAGCAGGGAGGTAGATCTGAAGTGGAGCAGCCGCGACTTGAACCTGCTGTGCCATGTTGGCCCCTAAGAAATTCCTTAAATTGAGGGAGTTTGGGAAAGGTCCAGGGTTAAAAGAGCCTTCCCTAGTAAAGGTTGGTTAGCCTCTGCTTTTGCAGGAAGGTCATCTGAGGCCAGCTCTTGGGGTCACACAGCAGCTCTCTCGGTTTTGGGTGCTGGGAGGACCAGAGCCTTGGCCTCCTGCCGCAGGCCTGGGGGTGTCCTGCAGCACACAGTGTGGATGCCACTGTCTTGTGACAGTTTGTTCTGGGAAAGAGAAGGGGGGAGCTGGCATCAAGTGAGGGGTGCAGTAAAGGCACCCAGGGAGCAGCCTCCTGGGCTGCAACTGTGATGTTTGCCTCCTACCTTTAAAAAACTTTTTTTAAAATTTAGTGTGTTTGAGAGGGACATGCACACGTGCACCCCTTCTCCGCTGGTTCACTTCCCGGATTCCCTCGATAGCTGAGGCTGGGCCGCGCTGAACCAGGGAGCCAGGAACCCAGTCCAGGCTCTCACTTGGGCGGCAGGAGTCCAGGTACCTGAACTGTCACTTGCCACCTTCCAGGGTGTACATTAGTATACTGGGAGCTGGAGTCAGGAGCCAGAGCTGGGTATTGAACCCGGGCACTTCCAATAAGGGGCATGTCCCACGCAGCGGTTAAGAACTGCTAGGCCAAATGCCCACCCTTGCCTCCCGTCCTGTTTCCGAACACATACTGTGTGAATGATGTCAGAGGAGGTTTATGGAAGTTTTATGTCAGAGAAGGCAATGGAAGGTGAGAGCTGAAAAACAGCCGCAGACAGAAAATCGCTCTGGTTCCGTGTGCTGACCCTGGTGGTGGCTGTATGACCTTGGAGTTGCTGCATTTGAAAACTGAGAACATGTGTGCGTTTTCTCCTGATGGGGACTTAGGAAAAAGTGAATTATGAAGAAGATAATGACAGTATTTTCTAAGCGAATGTCTTCTTTTTTTTTTTAAAGATTTATTTTTTGGGGCTGGTGGTGTGGCACAGCAGGTTGAGGCCCTGGCCTGCAGTGCCAGTGTCTCATATGGGTGCCCTCTCGAGTCTCAGCTGCTCCACTTCCGATCCAGCTCCCTGCTGATGCTTCTGGGAACCCAGCAGCAGATGGCCCAAGTGCTTGATGCTCCTGCACCCACGTGGGAGACTCAGATGAAACTCTCGGCTCCTGGCTTTGGCCTGACCCAGCCCCAGGTGTTGCAGCCATTTGGGGAGTGAACCAGCGGATGAAAGACCTATCCCTGTCTCTACCTCTCTCTGTAGCACTGCCTTTCAAGTAGATAATAAATCTTTATAAAAAAGACTTATATTTTATTTATTGGAAAGGAAAAGTTAGGGAGAGACAGACAGAGACAGATCTTCATCCATTGGTTGGTTCCCCAAATGGCTGCAACAGCCAGAGCTGGGCCAGGCCAAAGCCAGGAGCCAAGAGCATCATCTGAGTCTCCCACGTGGGTGCAGCAGCCCAAGCACTCGGGACCATCTTCTGCTGCGTTCCAGAAGTATCAGTTGAAAGTGGAGCAGCTGGGTCTTCAGCCCATACGTGATGCCTGCTTCAGAGGTGGTGCCTAGCCTGCTACACCACAGTGCCAGCTCCGGGAGTGTCTTATTATAGACAAATAATATGCCTTTGTTGTCCTTTTTAACTAAGCCACATTTTAATGCAAATTAACTTAAGTTAGCCAGCCGAAAAAAATGGAACTTAGACTGTTAAGAAAAGCAGTTTTTATCCCCTAGCCATTCAGTTGCTTGATAACTGTTTCCGGATTCTGTGTCTGCTTAGGATGGGGACCTGGTTTTGGGCAACAGACTTTCTTCTGTTTGTTTACATATATGGAAATAACTGTCAGTGTTTTATTACAGCTTTTATACTTTTTATTTATTTATTTATTTTCAATTTATTTGAAAGGCAGAGAGAGAGAAAGAGATCTTCCATCTGCTGGTTCACTCCACAAATACCCACAAAAGCGGGGACTGGGCCAGGTGGAAGCCAGGAGCCCACAACTCCATCCTTATCTCCCACATGACTTGCAGGGACATCTGCGTCCTCCCAGGGTCTCTGGTATGAGATGTGAGCATTGTGCCAAGTGCCTGCCCATCCTGGGAAAACCAGAGCTTGGCTTCCTGGCTGCCCTGGCCCAGCAGCTAAGTCGCATCACAACAGACGGCAAAGCCGGATCCCAGTCTTTGGTAATAGGGAAACAGGTCGTCCTCTGTAATAGTAGGAAAAAGATTCAGATATCATGCTAACAGGTCTGCAAACGATTGTTCATGTTCTCTGGACTATTAGGCTTTAATTAAAGGATAGCCAGGTGTTTCAGTATGTTAATTCATACACACAGGTTTTTAGAATTCTGATTCATGCTTCCAGTTTGTTACATTCAGTTGATTATTTAATCTCTTGCTAAAAATAGTTAATTTAATTACATTTAAAGGGATAATTTTTAATAGGTAACTAATTTTAATTTCATTAATAGAAAATCAGTAAATAAAGATTTATGTATTTATGTGCAAGCTAGAGTTCTGGTTTGAGGGGAGGTGTCTTCCATCCGTGGTTTCACTCCCCAGGCGGCTGTAATGGCCAAGGCTGAGCCAGACCAAAGCTGGGAGCTTCTGGGCCTCCCCAGTGGGTGGCAGGGGTCTGAGAACTTGGGCTGTCTTCTGCTGCTGCTGCTTTCCCAGACCACTAGCAGAGAGCTGGGTTGGAAGTGGAGCGGCTGGGAACCCATATGGAACATCAGCGCCACAGGTGGTTGGTGTATCTGCCATGCCAGAATGCTGGCTCCTGTTTTTTGGTTTTTAATTTTTAATTTTTGTAAGACATACGTAACAAAACCTCAGTTGCAAATATTTTTAGGTAGCAGGTTCTCTGACGTCAGGGCCAATGATGCTATTGCCTAGCTGTGGAACTCTTTGTTTTTGCAAAGTTAACCTCTACCATACCCATTGCTCCCTCCTCCTACCTGCGGCTACCACTCTACTCGAACTGTTGTAGTTACCCAAGTGGACTTGTGCAATGTTGGTCCTTTTGTGTCTGTTTAGCGTAATGTTATCTTTCATCTGGGTTGTAGCCGTTATCAGTTTCTTTTTCAAAGCTGAGTAGGCCTCCCTGTGTAGACAACTCATTCTGTTTATCTGTTCATCGGTTGCAGACACGTGGGTGGTTTCCACCTTTTGACTACTGGAAGTAAGACTGACATGAACATGGCTGCCTGGTTTACTGTGTGCATTCTTGCTTTCGGGCCTTCTGGGTGTATATCCAGAGATGATATTGCCGGGTTCTATAATTCTGTGTAACTTTTTTTAGAACTGCTCTGCAGAGCAGCCGCGCCATTTTATGTTCCCGACAGCCATGCACAAAGGTTCCCATTTCTCTACATCCTTTCCAGTAATTCCTATTTTTGCGGTGTTGGAAATTCAGCTGGGGCTCTTGGCTGATACTACAGTATCAGAAGATGTTTTCTAAAGGGGACGATATGCTGTGTCACGGAGGAATCGGAGGTGCTTGCTGATGCCCTGTCTCCTGAGAAGGGAGGCAGTCTCCTGTGGCCGGGGTCAGTGTGTGCAAGGAGAGCTGGGGCCTGGTGTGGTGGGCGCCTTTCAGCTCTTCCTCCTTGTCTCCTTGGGAGAAGCCCTGGCTGGTCCCCTTTGAATGTAATGCCGGCCTCGCTTTATGGAACTAATGCTAGGAGGAGAGTGAAGAGATGGATTCTGTGTCTCCACAGCCTTGGACAAACAGAATACTGCCAGCGAGGAATCTGTAAGTGAGGCCGTCTGGGTATGACCCTTGCAGCTCTCCCTGTGAGGAGAGAGACTCCGGTTTCCAGCGCTCACCTCCTCCTTCCTTCTCTCGCACAGGGATCATGGCCCAAGTCGCGATGTCCACGCTGCCCGTGGAAGACGAGGAGTCCTCGGAGAGCAGGATGGTGGTGACGTTCCTGATGTCAGCCCTGGAGTCCATGGTGAGACGCCCGACGGGTCTGTGGCTGGGGCCGGAGGCGGCTAGCGCTGGGCTGTGCAGAGCTCAATTGGCCTTTGGAAAAGAATGGTCTTTTGGCGTGAATAATTGCTATGGATTCAAGTTTTTAAAGTCGCATTTTATTACCATGTTCTAGAATGTTCTTAACTTACCTATTTTCGGTCTTTAAAAAATTTAATTTCAGGTGTTTTCTCAGACAGCCAATATTCTGCAGGTGTTAACTTTGAATTGTGTATAATCAAAGTTAGAGTAGATTTGTAGAATATATTGTGATGCTGGTGTTTTATTGTATCTGTATTTCTTATACCTATTCTTTATTTTCCTCTGCTTCTGCATTCACAAGCATCTGTCTCTACTCTGCCACCCTTCACTCAGTTGTGCAGTTCAAAAAAAACCTATCATATGCATAATTATAATGAAATATTTATCATATAATTATAATAGTGCTCTCACTGCAGTTTTGCGTTTCTGTGTCACGACGATGATAGTTATACAATTTGAAGATCAGGTGTTTATGGATATTCATACGGTGTTTAAGGAAATGCAGTATTTATGAAATTGATTAAGATATTGTTTGTTTATTTGAAAGGCAGAGTTACAGAGAGGCAGAGGCAGAGAGAGAGAAAGTTCCATCTGCTGGTTCACTCCTCAAATGGCCACAACGGCCAGAGCTGAGCTGATCTGAAGCCAGGAGCCAGGAGTTTCCTCTGGGTCTCCCACACGAGTGCAGGGGCCCAAGGACTTGGACCATCTTCCACTGCTTTCCCAGGCCATAGCAGAGAGCTGGATGGGAAGTGGAGCATCTGGGACTTGAACCAGTGCCCTTATGGGATGCCAGCACTGCAGGTGGCAGCTTTACCTGCTGTGCCACGGTGCCAGCCCCAGTATTTAATTTATAAAAAGCTTCAAGCTTGAGTGTTTTTTCTTTGTTTAAGGTTTATTTATTTGTGCCAGTTCACTCACCAAATGGCTGTGGGCCAGGCCGATGCCAGGAGCCTGGAACTCCAGCTGGTCTCCCACATGAGTGGCTGGGACCCAAGCACTTGGGCCATCTTCCGCTGCTTTCCCAGGTGTGTTAGCAGGGAGCTGGATCAGAAGTGGAGTAGCTAGGACTTGAACTGGCACCCATATGGGATGCCAGCGTCATAGGCAGCGTCCCCGCCCCCTGTGCCATGATGCCAGCCTCAAGCTTGGGCGTTTTCTGACGCATTGTCAACAGTCCGAGTCAGGAGGCTACGGCTCGCTCCGGTTGCAGAGACTGAACCAGCCGCAGCCAGTAGGAGGCCTCTCGGAGTGCAGCTTGGTGTGCCTGCAGTCTGTTTTGTTTTGCCATTAGGGCATTGTTTTCTTTTTATTCTTTTAAGAATTAAAAAAATCTCCTTAAGCAGAAATTTCAGAGTGATTAGTAGTTATGGACTGTTATTTTATGAATTGATTGTAGTGTATTTCTGCTTTGTGATCATAAAGCCAGCCAAAAGTTGTGACCGTTGATGTGAAAAAAAATTAAGAGATTAAATGCTATTCTGTTGGTAGTAAAATCAGTGTCCTATGCTGTTCTCTGCATAGGGAACCATAGGGTCACAGAGACCTGTTCTCCTCTTGGAGCATCTGGGTCGTTCTCTCGCACAGTCCGCTGATTATTCCTGGCCTTTGTTCCCTCCTCCCTGGCAGAAGCAAGGGTCTTCTCCTCCTCTTCCTCCTTGTGTGTGACACACTGTAACTGTAGGTGTTTGTAAAGGGCAGGGCTCCTGAATGGCTTGTCAGGGTCCTCAAGAGACTGAGGTCAGGGGCTGGCACTGTGGTGTAGCATGTAAAGCCGCCGCCTGTGATGCCAGAATCCCACATAGGTGCTGGTTCGAGTCCCAGCTGCTCCGCTTCCAGTCCAGCTCCCTGCTGATGGCCTGGAAAAAGTGGTAGGAGATGGTCCTGCCACCCACATGAGAGATTGGGAAGAAGCTCTTGGTTTCAGACTGGCCTAGTCCTGGTCATTGTGGCCATCTGGGGAATGAACCAGTAGAAGGAAGATTTCTCTTTCTCTGTTTCTTCCCTTTTTTCTTAAGTCTGACTTTCAAATAAATAAATCTGATAAAAAACAAAACACCAAGGTTGGCTTCATCCTTCTCGACCTGATCCTTGGCTAGTGCGTGAGTCTCGCTTTGCCGTTTTATAAATGCCGCCTTTGGTGAGAGGGTTGTCCAGCTAAGAGTGGACGGTGCAGCAGGGATGTACCCTCATTTATCTCAAGGTAAGTAGTAGATGGTGGTTCCTCAGAGGCCTGCAGCCTCGCGGTGGACCACAATTGCTGTCCACCAGCCCGCCTCCAGGCCACGTGTTCCCCCTGTGGCTGGTCACTCGAGAGGCACACGCGTATTTTGTTCTCAGATGATACTGCAGTGCCATTTGTAGGAGGGAAAACGGGAACCAGTGACTGGTTCAGTAATATTTTGTAATTCATTTAATGAAGATGTATCCATAGGATGGAATATTCTGTGCTCCATGAAGGTTTTAAAGGGTCTGTAATCTCACAGGGATGCGCTTAGTGGTGTGAGCGCTTTGCTCGCCTGGGGGTGGTGGCAGCTGTGTATACACTGGCAGGTGGAGTTACAGGGCCCAGGCGCTAACTCCTCCAGCTGCTGGGGGTGTCAGTCTCCTGGCCCAGCCTTCCCCAGGGGGCACCCCCGCCCTGTCAACCTGCGCCCTGCGCCTCGCCAGTGGTGCTCGCATTAGAGAGCACGCCCCAGCAAGTCGCTGGGCACATCTGTTTCTTGAGAGATCAGACCTATAATAGATTATAAGAGATTTCTTAGGAATTTTGTGTTTTCTTCTGCTTAAAATCAGGCACAAAAATTATTTACAAAGAAAGGTACCTAAAATGAGGACTATCTATGTATATGATATTTAAGGCCAGAACCTAACCTGATTTCCAAACATGTATTAAGACAGTTTTCAGTGTTAGGTTTAGAACTCCTCCGGCGGAAGTGGTGCTCTGGCCATGTCTGTGTGACCGTGTTCGCTGTGTCTGTTGCAGTGTAAAGAGCTGGCCAAGTCCAAGGCAGAAGTGGCCTGCATTGCAGTGTATGAAACAGATGTGTTCGTCGTCGGGACCGAGAGAGGGCGCGCGTTTGTCAACACCAGGAAGGATTTTCAGAAAGACTTTGTGAAATACTGTAAGCATCGTGTTCCTGCCGTCCGTGTCAAAGTTGTGAACCTGCGTGTGTGTGTGTGTTAGACACGTCTTACCCTTGTCAAGCAGAACGAGATTCGTACTAACAAGAGGCTTTCTGAGTGTTCAGGGAACGTTCAGAAGCGAAGGCTGCGGGTGGATCCTTCCAAGGTGGGCCTCTACCTCGCGCCCTGCTGCCTGCTGGGCTTCCCTCAGGACGGGGAACCCCAGAAGGGGAGAGGCGCTGAACTGGTTGAGAGATCTTACTCAGATGAGCAGTTCTGCCGGGTAGAGTTCAGTCTGTGCCCCGCTCCCTCAGGACCTGGCCTGCCAGGCTGCAGTGAGTCTGTGATCGTCCCCCAGAGGGCACTGGGGAGATTCTTTGACCCTGGGATAAGCACTGAAGGGTGTGAACACATGTGTATCTGTGCTTCATTCCATCAGTGGGCTGTGTGTTAACTCGGTGTTAGCAGCATTTCATGAAATAAAGAGCAGTAGCCAAGAAGGTCCGCCCCCATACACGTCTCTGATGTCCACACTTGGATTTCCAGGGACAAGTCGGTTGAGCGGATCATGAGTACAAATAGTTGTAATCCATTTATTTCAATTTCCACTTGTATTTTTAGACCTTTTACAAAGACATTTACACCCCTCCATTGCATTCCTTTTCCTTCCCAGTTCAGTCTTTTAAGCTTTGTGATTGTAATCTGTTTTTAAAATTGTCAACATTTCTTACCAGTTTGAGAAATTCTCATGCCTCGATTCTGTGTGTGTGTTTAAGTTGTACTGATTAGGCTGTGGTGATGGTGTGTGTGATTGTGTTTAAGTTGTGTTGACTAGGCTGTGGTGATGGTGTGTGTGATTCCGTGTGTGTTTCAGCTGTACTGCTAGGCTGTGGTGATGGTGTGTGTGATTCCGTGTGTGTTTCAGCTGTACTGGCTAAGCTGTTGTGCCATCCGTCCCATGCACGCTGTCGCCCAACTCGCAGCTGTGCTGCCTTGCTCGCTCGTGTGCTTCTCCAGTGGTTAGAAGGAGGCACTAGGAAACTCATCCTTGCTCGTTGGGGTCGCTGTCCCTTGCTGTTTGTACTTTGTTTTCATTGCCAGTTCTTTGACGCCCTAGAAAATGGCCTTTGTGGAAAGTTCTTAAGTACCTGGTGTGATGCTTCTCGGCTTGCAGCAGGGTTTTGCGTTGTGAATTGAAAATGCGTTTAACACATCTGGCTTGCCAAGCACCCTAGCCTAGCTCAGTAGTCTCCAAACATGTGCTGGACACTTAGCCTATCCTGAGAGAAGCCATCTAAAACGAAGTCTGGGTTGTAAAGCAAAGCGTTGAATATCTTGTGTAGTTTCCGTACGGCAAGTGAAAAACAGCGGTTGCATCGAGCCACCGTTGTCATTCAGGGCCCACCTGCGTTTGCTTTGCAGCTGAGCAGCTATAGAGGTTTTGGGAAACCTAGTCAGTAGGTTTGTGGGTTGCTTCTAGAAAGTCTTGGCAGAATTCTAAACCCTTTCAAGGATTTAGAAAAGTGCTGTCCAACAGAAAGAGATGCCACTCAACAGACATGACATTGAAGAGAAACAAGTGAAATTGATGTTAATGGTATTATCGTAATCTAATAAATGGAAGGCATTTCAGCAGTCGACAGAGAAGTTGTGAATGGGATGTTTGCCTGCTTCATTTTGTGCTCGGTCTTTGAAGCCAGAATGTGTTGGACACAGTAGGTGTTACTTTGTTGGCCTTGCAGCATGGCAGTGTCTGGGGTCTGGTGTTTCTGTGTTGCACTTTGTAAGTCCAACATTTTGTGTGTGTTTCTCTAGACTTAAATTTGCAGCTGATAAATTTTGTGATTCCTTTTTTTTTTAAAAGAACTACTAAAAGCTAATTCTTAGTTCTTGTTGTTGAAGCTACTTACTTCAGATTTGATTACCATTTTGTGATATTTTCATTTAAGTCATTGAAAAGTTCTCAGTCTTTTTGCTTTGTTTTCCTAACAAGTCATAGATACTGGAATGTGGGGAAAACTGTTCTCACTGAGCCAAATGCTAAGATAAGGACTGTGCCCTCTGTTGTGGTCGTTTACAGGCGTCGAAGAAGAGGAAAAGGCTGCAGAGATGCATAAAATGAAATCTCCAGCCCAGAGCAATCGGCTGAGTGTGGATGCCGTGGAAATCGAGACACTCCGAAAAACCGTGGAGGACTATTTCTGCTTTTGCTATGGTAAAAGCAACGCACTTTACATTTTCAAAAAGATACGTTACGTACTTGGGTTTTTCCAATAGTAGGTGATATAATTGAGTATCTAATATGTGCTTTTACACGTTGAGTGGATTAGTCCCCAAGAACGCAGTGTATGGTTAGGAGCAGCTTCCATGTTGAAGGAACCCAGACAGCAGCACAGCCACCTTTGGTGAATCTGGTCACACTGTACAATAAAGCTCTTTTAAGAAGCCAGTCAAGGGGCTGGCACTGTGGCACGGTAGGCTAAGCCTCCGCCTGTGGCATCCCATGTAGGTGTTGGTTCATGTCCTGGCTGCTCCTCTCCTGATCCAGCTCGGCTATGGCCTGGGAAAGCAGTGGGAGATGGCCTGAGTGCTTGGGCCCCTGCACCCGTGTGGGAGACCTGGAAGAAGCTTCTGGCTCTTGGCTTCTGATAGGTACAGCTCCGGCCATTGCAACCACTGGGGAGTGAACCAGTGGATGAAAGACCTGTCTGTGTCTCCCTCTCTCTGTAACTCTACCTCTCAAATAAATAAAATCGAGGGAGAAGATACAGGTAGACTTCGCACAGTTTCTAGCATCTGAGGAGCTGGTGTCTGGCAGATGTGGACAGTCCGAACAGAGCGGGAAGTGGACGCAAGGTGTGTTTACCTGGTAACCGTGCACTGATGATATCAGCTAACATTGCCTGGTAGTTTGTGGGAATAATTGGAGTTCTTGGCTGCCGTGTTCTGAGGCTGAATTGTATACGACCGGGATGTGTTGGCCAGGATGGGCCCACCTTGAAGAAGGAGAACAGGGAAGAACTAAGCCACTGTTTCTCTGCTTTGGTGTGGGTTTTAGAGTCACGTGTTTTATGTAGTTTTCATTTGAATTCTGGGTCAGTTTCAGGTTTCTTTTTTTAATTTTTTTGAGATTTATTTGTTTATTTGAGAGGCACAGTTACGGACAGAGGTAAAAAAAAGAGGGAGAGAGGGGTCTTCCATCTGTTGGTTCACTCCCCAAATGGCCTCAATGGACAGACCTGGGCCAGACTGAAGCTAGGAGCCAGGAGCTTCTTCTGGGTCAAGCACGTGGACCATCTTCTGCTGCTTTCCCAGGCCGTTAGCAGGGAGCTGGATCAAAGTGGAACAGCCGGGACTCGAACAAGCAGCACTCACATGGGATGCCGGTGTGGTTAACCTGCTTCCCACTGCGCCGGCCCCAGGTTCAGGGTTCTAGTGTGAGAGCATCGTAGTCTTTGTAAAGCAGTGTTGCAGTGCAGGTTCTGGGGAAGCAGGAGTGCCCGGTAAGTTAGTGACAGTCCGCTGTTCCGACGTTGGCCACGTGATGATCAGTTTCCTCTTTGCCCTTTCTCTCAGGGAAAGCTCTAGGCAAATCCACAGTGGTACCTGTTCCGTATGAGAAGATGCTGCGAGACCAGTCGGCTGTGGTGGTCCAGGGGCTCCCGGAAGGGGTCGCCTTTAAACACCCTGAGAATTACGATCTTGCAACCCTGAAGTGGATTTTGGAGAACAAAGCAGGGATTTCATTTATCATCAAGAGGTGAAGTGCTTCCCTCCCTCCTTGCCCATGGCCAGCGTGCTCATCTGACTCGAGTGTGGCAGGAGTTGTGTGGGTGCGGGAGCCGCTTGACTGGCGCCTCACGATGCTTCTGTGTCTTTACATAAACCTCTCTGTGTTCTGTTTTGATGCAGGCCTTTCCTAGAGCCAAAGAAGCACCTAGGTAAGTGACTGTTGTGCATGCCCAATAGCTGACTCTTCGTCTAAACTCTGTTTTTTTCTTGCCGGATTTTAATTCATTACAGTGGCTTTTTAATTTTCTTGGAGCCTATGGTGTGAGACCATTTGGGGTGCGATGTTAAGCTGTTGCTACAACCCCGTGAAGGCTCATGGAGCTGGAAACGTGGCGACGTGGTTTTTTGTTTTCAGCTCAGCTTCTTGTTCTGTGATGGACTCGGGGTTTTATGTTTGCAGTCTTGAGATCGTAGGTGAGCACGGGATCTGCCTCCCTTTCCCGGGATTGTGAGTAGGATTTGATTTACCCTGCTGTTCAGTGAGCAGGTGAGGCATTGCTGAGAACCGGGCACATCGCTGTGCGTGAGCATCTTTGGGACTTGTGCGAGCTCGTTTCCCATGGAAGAGGGACAGTTACAGAGCGTGGTGAGGGCAGGGACGAGCACCCACACTGCATGCCCGAGTCAGCAGGTGCTGTGGCACTTGTCTGGAGGCAGGGTTCACCTGACCTTTGGGGAGAAGACATTGAGATGGGCCCTTGGAGAGAGGGGAGGATTCTGCGGGACTTCTTTTAGGGACGTCTGGCCATTTCATTTGAAGAGAAAACGTGACAAAGAGTGGTTACCCTTGGGAGCCAGGTTTATTTGAGTCTTCTGAAAGTAAACAACCGGTATCATTGAACATTTCTTAGACACGTAAAGGAAAAAAAAAACACACACACACACTTTTTATTTTCTGTTAACTTTTGTTTTCTCATTGTGGTGAAAGGTGGATTTTAAAATCAGTTTTATTGAGGTACATTTGGTATATCATAAAGTTCACCTGATTTAAGTATATAAATTAAGTGCTTTTTAGTAAGTTTATAAGCTGAACAATTTTAAAACAGACTTAGAATCATCATCACAAGCTAATTTTAGAATGCTTTTTGTTGTCGCCTGAGTTATTCCTTGAGTATTGTGTTAATGGAATATGCAACATGTATCCTTTTGAGATTAGCTTTTTTCACTTGAGCTTCTTGTGAGCTTGTCCATATGGGACAGTAGTTTGTTCTTTTTCCTGCAGGATGCTAAGTATTCATTTCATTGTCTGGGTGCACTGCCTGTTTCCTTGTCTCCGTTTACCAGTGGATAGCTATTTTCATTGTTTCCACGTTGGACCATGATGAGTAACACTAAGGAGAAAATACTTGGACAAGGTTTTGTCTGAACCAGAATCTTAATTTCTCTTGGATATACACCAGGAGTAAAATTGGTGGGTCCTAGGGGAGATTTGCATTTAGCCTTTAAGAAACTGCTGAGCTGTTTGCCACAGCGCTGCCTTGTTTTCTACTCCTGTCAGCGGTGTGAATGCTCCAGTTTCGGCTCATCTCAGCCGACCTGGTTGTCTTTCGATTCAAGCCATCTGGGACTGGCATGGTGCTGCATCCCACATCAGAGCTCAGATTCAAGTGCTGGCTGCTGTGCTTCTGATCCACCTCCCTGCTGTTGTGCTTGGGAGGGCAGCGGGAGACGGACCTAGTACTTGGGGCTCTGCCACTCAAATGTGGGAGACCCGGATGGAGTTCTGTGCTCCTAGCTTTGATCTGGCCAAGTCCCCGCCGGTTTGGCCATTTGGGGAGTAAACCAGCAGATGGAAGATCTCTCTCTGCCTTTCTTCTCTATTCCTCTGTCTTTCAAATAAATAAATCAATAAATCTTAAACTTGAAAAAAAGTAAATTTAGACTTCAAACATTTTTATCAGAGGTTTATTTATTTGAAAGGCAAAGAGAAACAGAAAGAGAAAAAGATGTCTTCCATCTGTTTGTTCAGTCCCCAAATGCCCACAATGGCCAGGGCTGGGCCAGGCCAAAGCCAAGAGCTGGGAACTCTATGTAGGTCTCCTACCCGAGTGGCAGGAACCCAAGCACTTGGGCCATCATCTGCTGTCTTCTCAGGTTCATTACCAGAAAGCAGGATTGGGAAGCCTGGAGCAGCAGGAGCTCAAACCTAGCACTATGATATGGGATGAGGATGTCTCAAGAGGCGGCCCACTTAGCTATAACGCCTGCCTCAAAATGCTTTAAAAAAAAAATTTTTTTTTTTTTTGACAGAGTGGATAGTGAGAGAGAGAGAGAAAAGTCTTCCTTTTTGCCTTTGGTTCACCCTCCAATGGCCGCTGCGGCTGGCGCATCGCGCTGATCCGAAGCCAGGAGCCAGGTGCCTCTCCCGGTCTCCCATGCGGGCGCAGGGCCCAAGGACTTGGTCCATCCTCCACTGCCTTCCCGGGCCACAGCAGAGAGCTGGCCTGGAAGAGGGGCAACCGGGATAGAATCCGGTGCCCCGACCGGGACTAGAACCTGGTGTGCCGGTGCCGCAAGGTGGAGGATTAGCCTGTTAAGCCACGGCGCCGGCCCTTTAAAATTAATTTGTTAAATCGTCATAGAATTGTTTCTATCAAGAATATATTTTGATATATGTATGTGTTGTAGAATGTCCTAGTTAAGGTAATCAACATACATTATTTTACATAATTTAGTTTTTTGAGAAAATGTATTCATTTTGGATCAGTATTTGTATGGTATTTTAGTTGGTCCTAGTGTGCCATTTGTAGTTTTGTTTTTTTTTTTAAATATTGATTTATTTGAAAGACAGAGGTCTTCATCTGCTGGTTCACTCCCCAAATGGCTGCAACAGCCGGAGCTGGACCTGTCCGAAGCCAGGAGCCAGGAGCTTCTTCCGGGTCTCCCAGGCGGGTGCAGGGGCCCAAGGACTTGGGCCAGCTTCTGCTGCTTTCCCAGCAGAGATATGGATCAGGAGAGAAGCAGCCAGGATACCGGCACTGCAGGCAGCAGCTTCAACTGCTGCGCCATATCGCTTGCTGACCCCCATTTATAGTTTATGAAGCCATTTATTCTAGAAACTTTTTTTTATAAAGATTTTATTTATTTTATTTGAAAGGCAGAGTTTCAGGTACTTAGATCATCTTCTGTTGCTTTCCCCGATGCATTAGTATGGAGCTGGACTCAAACTGGCGCCCACATGGGATGCCAACGGTGCAGGTGGCGGCCTAACCTACTGTGCTACAGAGTTGGCCCCTAGAAACTTATCTGGAGACTTGGGGTTCTGGCTATTAATTAGAAAACAGTGCTGTGTGGTGTTCCATAGTGAGTGGTCCAGCTTTTCTTGCCATTCAACCCTGAAAGTATAATTGGAAAGTTGTTGTAATGGTATTTTTATTCTCCAGTGTTATAAAAGCATTTAATGACTCCTTGAGGTAAATTTGACGTACGATGAAGTGCACAGAATGAATGTAAAACGCCCGGTTGGTTCATCCTGGGCCCGCGTGCGCATGGTGAAACTCCACATGCCAGAATCCCAACTCTTCCCTCTCCCCAGTTTCCTCATGCCCCTTCCTTCTGTGCCAGCCTGCCTCATCCTTTTTGCTGTCACGTGGATTTGTTTGCATTTCCCAGATTTGTATGTAAAGGGGCTCACAGTGTCCCTACGATTTGGCCTCTTATTTTGAATTTTGTCCAGGTTGTTTCGGGTATCAATAGTTGAGTCTTCATAAATTGCTGATCAGTAGTCCATTTTTACCTGTGTACAATACTGACATATCACAGTTTACTCATTTATCTGGTGTTGAAAATTTGGAATCCTTCCCCCCTTTTGTTGCAAATTCTAACCTGAAGTATAATTTAAATAATAAAGAATTTGTCATTTTCAGTAGTATAACCCCATCATTTTTAGTGTATCTGTAAACTATGCAACTGACACTTCTCTAGAATTCTAGAACACCCCACCATACCTGTTAGCAGTCACTCTTGCCCAGTTCTTTGAGCCAGATGTATTATTTTATTTTATTTATTTGAAAGGCAGAGAGATCAGCTCACTCATCCATCCACTAATTCGTTTTCCAAATGCCTTCAGGCCCAAGCCAGGGACATGGAACTCCACCTGGGTCTCCCACATGGGTGCAGGGACCCAAGTACTTGAACCATCACCTCTCTCTGTCTCTCTGCCTCTCAGAGAACTTTGTTTTAAAGAAGCTGCTGGTGAGCGAGGAGAAGAAAAGCTATGAGTGGTTGGTTGTTCCTGTTGATCTAGGGAGAACTGAGGGGGTACCTACTGAAATACCCCAGACCTGACACCCACCATTCACTCACTCACGCATTCTTCAGGGAAAGCCTTTGCAAATACTAGTCATGTTTGAGTTGTTGAGAAAACCTAAATCTAATTTTTTCTGGTGCACAGGTGGTCGCGTGATGGTGACAGATCCTGACAGGTCGATGTTGTCTCCAGGTGGAAGGTAAAGCATACTTTGATGAGTTCTAGGAGATTCCTCACCAAGTTTTCAGTTTTAATTGTTGGGATATTAGGATATTGGAAAGGCCTGTGTCACACATCTCCAAGTTTCGTATGCAGTTAAGTCACTTGGGGATTTTCGTGACCATACTGCTTTGGGGCTTGGTAGTTCTGTGTAGTGGTGCCTCCTAGGAGAAGGCCGGTACCGTTCCTCACTGCAAGTTGGAAAGCCTTGTAGGAAAGTGGCTTTGAAAGTTAACCAGCGACTCTGTGTTGCTTTCTTGTCCTTTTCCCTCAAAAGGTAGATTGGCATTAAAGTACTAAATTCAGGTGGCAGCTCTCGCTTATGCAAGAAATAAGCGTGTCAGCTGTGGGTCAGCTGCGCTGGGCATCCCCCTGGGTGGGGCGCGCGCGCGGAGCCCCAGCGCCTCTGAGTGCGGAAGCAGGGGCTCTCCCACCGCCCCGCTGGACCCTCTTCCTTCTCTTTCAGCTGTGGCCCCATCAAAGTGAAGACCGAGCCTGCGGAGGACTCTGGTAAGTCCCAGTGCCTTTAGAACCAGCTCTAGAAGACGAAGTTCCTTAGTCTCCAAGGTTACATTTTGACTTGTAGTTGCTGTATTGTTTTGATGAGAAATTAGCAGGGATGATAAATTTGTTATAGTTGTGACATTATTTGTTAACCCCAAAAGAGAATTTGCTTAATAAGTGCTAACCAGAAGTTCATTGCCAATTATGTGGTTAGAGATAAAATTTATTAAGTCCCCCTGCCAATTTATATGGGAATTTAATGTGAAAGGCCAACATTTTTTTTTTTTTTTTTTTGGGCTTATTTATTTGGGTGCTGGCACCTGTGATGCCAGTATCCAATATGGGTGCCAGTTTGTGTCCCAGCTGCCCCATTGCTGATCTAGCTCCTGGCTACTGTGCCTGGGAAAGCAGTGGAAGATGACCCAAATGCTTGGGCCCCTGCCACCCATGTGGGAGACCTGGAAGAAGCTCCTGGTTCCTGGCCCCTGGCTTTAGCCTGGCCATTGTGGCCATCTGGAGAGTGAACTAGCAGATAGATCTTTTTATCTCTCTCACTAGCTTTACTTTTCAAATAAACAAACTAAATTTTTTTTTAAACTTTATTTGAAAGAGCGACAAAGAGAGAGCGAGCACTTCCACCTGCTGGTTCACTCCCCAAATGGCTGCGACAGCCACCTCTGGCCAGGCTGAAGCCAGGAGGAGCCAGGAACTCCATTCTGGTCTTCCACTTGGGTGGCAGGGTCCAAGTGCTTGGGCTATCACTCGCTGCCTTCCCAGGTGTCTTAGTGGGGAGCTGGTTTGGAAGCTGGGGCTCAGACCAGCACTCTGCTAGGGGGTACAGGGGATGTGGGTGCGCAGGCAGCACCCTCACCTGCACCATGCTGCTGGCCTCCTCAGCTAGTTCTACTGTGCTGTTTATAAGAGTTCCTGCTCCCTTCTCCTCTTGCCTTCTCATTTCCTACTCCAAAGAAGCTGTTCACAGCCCTGAGCTGTTTTTAGGCATTTCATTCCTTATTTTTAAATAGCATGAATATACTGTTATTTAATACAGGGTTTGTGGCTACGCCAGAAGATGCATGTACCATTTTTAACTGTAGAGTTCAGCAGTGGTTAGTGATTTATAGCCTTTTGCATCAGTACGTGTAGAAACCTGGTATCCACTTGCTGTCAGTCCTTGTTGTCGTAACTAATCTACTTTGGGGTTTATGTCCATCTTATCTGCCGTTTCATATAGACGGGGTCACATCTTCCTTCTCTCTCTCTCATGTTCTGAGGCTCACAAAGATTCCAGCACCCGGGGTAATTTGTACCTGAAACTGTGCCCTGGCAGCACCTGTTTTCATATCACTCGACACATATTTGCCCCGTTGCTGCTTTTTTGTCTCTTTTAAATAAAATGCTGTGGATACCCACCTGTGTGTGTTTGTGGAAATATATTCGCAGTCATCTTGGGGAAGTCGGTAGTGACATTCTGGGAGCAGCTGCCAGGCGGGCGTGCTGAGTAGCCGCCCGGGAAGGAGGGCTGCAGCTGCTGTCATGGCCATGCCTGGCTTGTCTTGTTGATGATAGTCTCCATGGCCGCGAAGTCGGATCTCACTGTGTTCTCTTAGTTCCCATCTAGCGCCGCCCCGCTGCCTCCCTCGGCAGAGTGGCGCACTGTTGCAGTCCGTGTACTCTGTGGGCGTACCCTTGGTACCGCTCTGCTGTCATGGCGGATCTCCCCGCAGAGTGCGGTGCCCAGTCCTTTCACCACCCTGGACGTCAGTCCTGTGTGTGGCCCGTGCTTCCCTCCCCGACCCTCCCCTCCAGCAGGCATTTTTCATCTCTGTAGTACATTGGCCAGAATGTCATGCGTTCAGGATGTCATTGTGATTTTCACTTCCCTAGTGATTAATGATCGCTTGCTCACCCTCTGTCTTTTATGGTGACATGTCTACTTAAATGTTTTGCAGATTTTTTTTCAAAGATTTATTTATTTGAAAGAGTTACAGAGAGGCAGAGGCAGGGAGAGAGAGAGGTCTTCCATCTGCTGGTTCACTCCCAAGATGACCACAATGGCTGGAGCTGGGCTGATCTGAAGCCAGGAGCCAGGAGCTTCTTCCCAGTCACCCACGCTGGTGCAGGGTCCCGAGTGCCAGGACCATCTTTCACTGCTTTCCCAGGCCATAGCAGAGAGCCAGATCAGAAGAGGAGCAGCTGGGACTAGAGCCAGTCCCCATGTGGGATGTTGGCACCTCAGGCGATGGATCAACCCACTGCGCCGGCCCTGAGTCTTCATTTTCTTAATAATACACTTGAAAGCTCAAATGTTTGAAATTTTGATAGTATTCTGTTTTTGCATTTTTTGCTTTATTGCTTATGCTTTTGGTATTCTATCTAGAAACTACATTATCCTGAAGTTTTACACGTAGGTATCTTCTTGAAGCCCTGTACTTTCTGACCTTGTATTCAGGTCCAGCATCCGTTGTGAGGTTACCCTGTGTGTTAGGAAGCCAGGCTGTACGTCATTTTGCATATGGCCCTCCTAGCGTCATTTACTGAGGAGACTAGCCTTTCTCCTTTGTCAGCAATCAGTGAGCTGCCCCCTGCCGCATTTCTGTAGGTGCGAAGCCTGGCTTTATGTGTCTGTTCCACTGCTTCCAGTATTTCTTCCGCTTTCCCACTTTTCCTGTGTCGTCACCTTGATTTTCACAAGTTCTCAGCGGTTTAGGTTGTTTGATTTAATGCCCACTTTCATGCCGTGTTCCACGAGTGTCTGTGCTTACTCTGGAGCGTGCGGGATGGATATTTGCCTAGCAGTTAGAGACACCTGCATCCTATGTTGAAGTGCCTGGGTTGGATTCCAGCTTCCTGCCCGTCTAGACCCTGGGAGGCTGCAGTGGTGGCTCAAGTAATTGTGTGTTCCTACCGCCCACCTGGGAGACGTAGACTGAGTTCCTTAGCCCGTTGTGGGCATTCAGGGAGTGGGCCAGTGGATGGTAGCTCTCTCTCTCTCTCTGCCTCTCGTAAACAAGCAAAAAATTTAAAAACAAATTTAAAAAAAGGAACACATAGCTCTTTGTGACTTGATTACAATTTTATTGGAATTGTTTTTGTTATCCCAGGTCTATGTTAAAGAGAACAGGGACCAGCACAGTGGTGTAGCAGGTAAAGCTGCCACCTACAGGGCTGGCATCCCATATGAGCGCAGGTTTGTGTACCAGCTGCTCCACTTACAATCTAGCTCCCTTCTAAAGGCCTAGGAAAAGCAGTGGGAGATGGCCCAACTGTTTGGGTCCCTGGCACCTGCATAGAAGACCTGAATGAAGTTCCTGGTTCTTAGCCTGGGTCTTGCCCAGCCCTGGCCATTGTGGCCATTTGGGAAGTGAACCAGTGGATGGAAGACTTCTGTCTGTCCCTCTCTCTGTAACTCTGACTTCCAACATAAATAAACAGATCCTTAAAAGGACAACTTCATCTTTGGAAAACAGCATAATTTTGAAAGGCCAGTGTGTTATTGCTGCTAGTGCAGGTTGTCATTAGCCTTGGTGATGTTGACAGTGTTGATAGAACATGTGCACTATAATCTGCCCGCATGCTTTGGTGCAGTCCAGGCTTTCTCCGGAGCCCGGTTTCCCTCCTTTGCAGGATCGTGAGCACTCAGAATGGGAGCCCGCCGTCACTGAATTAGATCCCGTTTTCAGTGCCGCAGAGCCCGCCGTCCTGAGACCTTCGCTGTGCTTGCAGAGTGCTTACACAGTTACTCTGCCCTGTGGATTTCAGGCTTAGGGTTCATCAGAAACTTCGGGGTGTCTTTATTCATTGCCTGTTAATTCACTGTCCCCTGTTTTTGAATTCATGAGAAACAGTGCCTCATCTGCGTATGTGAGGAAAAGGCAGTGGCAGTGCCGACTGGGCCGATCAGGACGTGGTGAGAGCTGCAGATGCCAGCTCACCATGTGTTGCGTTTGTGGTGGGGCAGTAGCAGCGCCCTCGCAAGGAGCACAGACGACGGGCATTTTCACCAGCCACGTACCGGTGTCCTCCACGTATCCAGAGTGCCGTTATGAGGGGTCACTAATCAGAAACCGGAAGGCACCATCGTCTTAGGCAGGTCATGTGATTGTAGAAGACCAAACAGAAACAGCCAGAAAACTCAAACAGCTACAATCTGACATTCATCAAGAAGGGTTAAAAAATTCCAGGATAGTACAACTTTAGATTAAAAAGCACTTTAACAAATTATTCCTTGGAGTACTTTGCCTGCAATAAATTTGAGTAGTAATTTAATGATTTTGTGTGACAAAATGTGTCAAAGGACATATAAGAGAAGATGACTGTTTGCAAGACAGATGATAAAAGGTTGTTCTGATTTGCAGAGTAGATATTTAATTTATTTTTTAAAGATTTTATTTATTTATTTATTTATTTGAGAGGCGGAGTTACAGAAAGACAGAGGGAAAGACAGACAGGTCTTCCATTCACTGGTTCACTCCCCAAATTGCTGCCATGGCTGGAACTGGGCTGATCTGAAGCCAGGAGCCAGGCGCTTCTTCTGGGTCTCCCACATGGGTGCACGGGCCCAAGGACTTGGGCCATCTTCTGCTGCTTTCCCATGTGCAT
Organism: Lepus europaeus; assembly: GCF_033115175.1. NCBI lineage: Eukaryota > Metazoa > Chordata > Mammalia > Lagomorpha > Leporidae > Lepus > Lepus europaeus. The sequence goes on along the minus strand of NC_084847.1, from coordinate 50,731,678 downwards.
TAGCAGGGAGCTGGAATGGAAGAGGAGGAGCTGGGACTAGAATCAGCGCCCATATGGGATGCCTGCACCGCAGGCAGGGGCTTAGCCAACTACGCCACAGTGCCAGCCAGAGAGCTGATTTTGAAAGTAAACAGAGGATGGGCGTTTGGCACAGCAGGTACTCTCACCCCTTCCAGCGTTGAAGTACTTGCGTTCCTGCACCCCTTCACAAATCGGCAGAGTGCCTGGGTTCAGATCCCAGCTCTGCTCCCTATTCTAGCACCTGCTGATGCTCATCCTAGAAGGCAGCAGGTGACGGCCCAAGTACGTGGGTCCCAGCCACCCACCTGAGAGACCTGAATTGGGGTCTTAGATGCTGGCTTGGGCTTGGCCCAGCCCTGGTTCTTCTGGGCATCTAGGGAGTGAACCAGGAGATGGGAGATCACGATCTTTGTCTCTGCCTTTTAAGCAAGTGAAAACACAAGAAAGAAAAGGAAAGTAAGAGAACAGCATTTGGCCTTCGCAGTTAAGATGCCGCAGTCCTCCGTGGTCCCCTGCCAGCGTGGTGCTGAACTTCACCAAGAAGAGGTCAAGAGCGGCCAAGCATCGTGCTGAGGGGGTGGACCTGCAGTCACGGTGCCAGCTCACGTGGGGGCCCCAGGGGAGTGCGTGCTAGTAAGGGGAGAAGGAGCGTGGCTTTCCTAGGAGGAAGTAAAGGTTCCCAGAAGCCAGCAGTCACCCTTCTTGCTCCTTTTCTGATCCAGTATTTCCTGTCACAGTGGCAGGTGGGTGTTGGGTTCAGGCACGGGGCCTGTTTAATCTCCAGAAACAGGAGGTGCCAAACCCACATCCTGTGGCCTTCGGATACCAGGAGCTCAGCCACTCCTCCCCATCTCTGTCCTAAGAGTGCCTGGCTCTGGCTCCTGGCTCCAGCTTCCTCTAAGACAGGCCCTGGGAGGCAGCAGTGATGAGCCACCTAAGTGAGGACTGGTATGTGTTCTGGCTTGGGGCTTTGGCCCAGCCTTACATGTCCTGCCCAACTCCAGCTGTTGTGGGCATTTGGGGAGTGAACCAGTGAAATGCCCCAGCCTTTTAAATTACAAAAATAAAAAATGGCCAAAGATTTAAGAAATAAGTGAAAATGTTCAGTGTAGTGAAAGAACTAGAGACAATTTTAGAATGATGAAGTTTTACACCTATCAGATTGATAAACCTTAAGTTCTAGAAGCTCATGGCCAGTCTCAGCCAATGGTATAGAGAAGCAGACAGGCAAACTAAACATTGTTTATTTGTATATAATGTTAAAATAATGTATAATGTTAAAATTCATTTTTTAAAAAAAGATTATTTGAGAGGCAGAGTTACAGAGAGGTTGGTCTTTCACTGCTGGTCACTCCCCAGACGGCTGCAACAGCCGGAGTTGGGCTGATCTGAAGCCAGGAGCCAGGAGCTTTAGCATCTTAGCAGAGAGCTGGATTGGAAGTGGAACAGCCGAGACTCAGACTGGCTCCCATAGGAGATGCTGGCGTCGCAGGCCAAGGCTTAACTTACTGTGCCACAGTGCCGGCTCCGAAAATTCTTGTAAATCTTTACTTTCATTTGTTTTAAAAGGCAGAGAGACAGATTTTCCCATCTGCAGTTTCATTCCCCAAATGCCTGCAACAGCAGGTGTGGGCAGCTGAAGCCGCAAGCCCAGCATGCTGTGTGGATCTGCCGCGGGGCAGGGACCCTGCTGCCTTCTAGGATGCATTGTCAGGTGGGAGCTGGATCGCAGGTGGAAGAGCCAGGACTCGAACCTCGCACTCTGATGGGGATGCAGGTGTCCCAAGTAGTGGCTTATGCACAGTGTCAAATGCCAGTCCCAGTTTTTATTATTATTATTTTTTTAAGATTCTACTTAGTTGAAAGGCAGAGTTACAGAGAGGCAGAGAGAGAGGGAGAGAATCTTCCATTCGCTGGTTCACTCCCCAAATGGCTGCAGTGGCCAGAGCTGGGCCAATCTGGAGCCAGGAGCCAGGAGCTTCTTCTGGGTCTCTCTGCTAGTCCTTGGGCCATAGCAGAGAGCCGGATCTGAAGTGGAGCAGCCAGGACTAGAACCGGCACCCACATGGGATGCCGGCACTGCAGGTGGCGGCTTAACCTGCTGAGCCACAGCACCGGTTCCCCCAGTTTTTATTCTTACATATGTTACAGTTTGAAACAGTTGCTAATTAATTGAAAAACCTGTATGTACAATGCAGGGAATTTTTTCCTGTACCATTTGACAGTAAGTTGCCAATATGATTCCTGTTGTCACCTTTTAAGTACTGTAATATGTATTTCTTTCAAATTAGGGTCTTCCCTGTATAACTGTAATCCAGTTACCAAGTTAAGGAAAATAACGTACAACATCACATTTGTATCTATTTATGCACTTGCTATGTATCTAAGGCTACAAGTTTATGCCAGTGTTGCTGTGGGCATTGTAGCAGGTTAAGCCACCGCTTGGGCTGTCTGCATCCCATGTCAGAGTGCCAGTTCGAGTCTCGCCTCCTCTGCTTCCGCTTCCTGCTAATGAATGCATCTTTATAGGCAGCAGATGATGGCTCAAGTACTTTGGTCCCCGCCACCCACATGGGAGACCTGGATGGAGTTCCTGTCCCCTGTCTTTGGCCTGGCCCAGCCCTGGCTGTTCCAGGCATTTGGGGAGAAAATATCTTGTGCTCCCACTCTCTTGCTTTCTCACTCTCTCACTGTGCCTTTCAATAAACAAATAGATAAATAAAACATTCAGTTATTTTATTGTTACTCATTAGAGGCAAAGATCTCCCATCTGCTGGTTTACTCCTCATGTGTCCACAGCATGTGGGACTGGGCTGCGCTGAAGCCGGATCTCCCACGCGGGTGGCAGGGATGGGAGCACTTGAGCTGTAACCTGGTAGACATCAGCAGGAAGCTGGAACTGGGGCCTGGGACCCAGCTACTGAGATGTGGAAGGTGGGTGTCCCAGCGTGGGTCTCAGCTGCCGTGCTAGGCCAGATGCCTGCCCCCAGTTCCATTCTTAATACCGCGGGTTTTGTTTTTTCTCTCCCTTTCTACAGTTCCCTTCTGTCATGGAATTCAGACACCTAGATACAGTCGGTGCATTTTTAAGTCATTTCCCCTGTATTCATACTGTATCCCATCGCCACGTCCTGCCTTCTGCTGACCACAGCAATCCTGCCGCTCCTGGTCTGCCTGTCTCCCAGATTCCATGCCAAGCCTCCACAGGCAGACTTAACGTTGTCCTCATTCTGCCAAGCTCCTGCGGATAGCTGCCTAGCTTGTCTGGCCTCATCAAGTGGATTTGGAATGAATTGTCGGTGGAAGGAGACAGGCTCGGGCCAATGTGGCAATGTAAAGGGTAAAGCCATTGCCTGTGACTGGCATCCCACGTGGGCCCTGGTTCAAGTCCTGGCTGCTCCACTTTTGATCCAGCTCCCTGCTCCTGACCTGAGAAAGCAGCAGAGATGGCCCAAGTGCTTGGGCCCCTGCACCCACGTGGGAGACCAGGATGAAACTCTTTACTTTGGCCTGATCCAGCCCCAGCTATAGGTGGCCATCTTTGGGGGTGAACCGGTGGATAAAAGATCTCTGTCTCTCCCTCTGCCTTTCAAATAAATAATAAGTAAATAAAGGTGGGGGAATGCTGTGTTAATATTTCTGTGTGTGGTAGTGTGTTTACATGTGAGCTTTTTTGTTTTTTAAAGATTTACTCAGTTTATTTGGAAGGTAGAGTTACAGAGAGGGAGAGGCAGAGAGAGATCGTCCATCTGCTGGTTCGCTCTCCGGATGGCCACAATGGCCGGGACTGGACTAGGCCAGAGCTGAGTCTGATCTGCATCTCCCACGTGGGTGCAGGGCCCCAGCACTTGGGCCATCTCTGCTGCTTTCCCAGATGCAATAGCAGGGAGCTGGATTGGAAGTGGAGCAGCCGGGACTCAAACCGGTGCCCATATGGGAAGCCAGCGCTTCAGGCCAGGGCTTTAACCCGCTGCGCCACAGTGCCTGCCCCGAGGGTTGTTGTTTTTTTTTAAAGGAGATCTGTAAGGTTATTGAATTGTTCTTCTTGGGGAAAAAGTATTTGAAACTTTTACTCTTTGTTTTATAGTGTTTTCTTTTTTATTTTTGAAGACTTATTTATTTATTTGAGAGGCAGAGCTATAGAGAGAGGAGGAGACAGAGAGCGAAAGGGAGAGACAGAGAGGTCTTTCATCCACTGGTTCCTCCACAAATGGTGATAATGGCTGGAGCTGGGCCAATCTGAAGCCAGGAGCTTCTTCTGGGTCTCCCACATGGGTGCAGTGACCTAAAGACGTGGTCCATCTGCTGCTGCTTTGCCAGGCAATAGCAGAGAGTTGGATTGGAAGACAGGCAGCCAGGACTTGAACCGGTGCCCATGTGGGATGCTGACTCTTTAGGCAGCGGCCTTAACCTGCTGCACCGCAGTGCCAGCCCCTCTTCTTCTTCTTCTTTTTTTTTTTTTTTTTTAAGACTATTTATTTCAAAGAGAGAGAGCTTTCATCCATTGGTTCATTCTCTGGCCATTCCCTGGCCGCAGCAGCCCGGGGCGGATTGCAGGGACCCTCGTGCTGGCGCTATCATCCACTGTCTCCTAGGCACATGAGTAGGAAGCTGGGCGGAAAGGAGCAGCTGGGACCCCAGGTGGCACTCCGATAAGGGATGCCAGCATCAGAAGTGGCAGCTTAACTTGCTGTGCCACAGCTCTGGCCCCAGGGTTTTCAATTTGTTTTCTCAAGAAGTCTTTCTTATGTTTGGATTTAATGAATTGCACCAAAGGCCATCATTTTCTAAATTGTTTTTCTTATTATTAATATTCACTTCCTAAATAGTTTATCTAAAAGTAAGCATGCTGAATTGAGAGAAATCATAAGTTTTCTTCTTTTTAGCTGTTTATATGTGTATCATCATCATATAGGCTTAGGTTTTTACTTTATACTTTGCATCTATTAAAAATAGACTTATTTGAAAGACAGAGATCTCCCCATCAGTGGTTCACTTCCTGGAGGGCTGCAGCAGCCAGAGCTGGGCCAGCCCACAGCCAATAGCCAAGACTTCTGGGTCTCCACGTGGGTGCAGGAGCCCAAGCACTTGGGCCGTCTTCCACTGCTTTCCCAGGTGCATTAGCAGGGAGCTGGATCAAAAGAGGGAGCAGCAAGGACTCGAACTAGTATCTCAACCCGTATCACAGGTGCACCATGCCACACAGTGCCAGCCCCATTGTAACAAGGTCCAGTGAGAACAGAAACCGTACAGTTATTTGAACAGAAAAATTGCATAGGTAAGCATTGTTGACTAGCTGTAGTTACTAAGTTTGTGACAAGACTGAGGTTTGGTTAAGTAGCTGCAGGACTTGGCTGCTGCCCCTGAAGGGTTAAACTTGACTGTGCTGGAGCCCGAGGGGTTGCTGCAGCTGCTGTCCTGAAGAGTGGTCCAGAGGGCGGTCTGTGGGCAGGTGTGGCTGGATTGGGCTCTGGGGAGTTGATGTCTCCTTAGGGTGGGCCTGGCCAGCTGGCTCATCTGAAAACGGTTCCTCTTCCCCCTCTGCCGGAAGCCTGAGGGAATCTGGTTGTCCCCAGAGATAAAACTCCTGAAGAGTGGGGTTCTCCACCCCTGTGTCCTCCTGCAGCTAACCCGCAGACTTGCTCTCCACACTTAGCCTCCAGCAGTTAGTTCTTCAGTTCCAGGTAGCTCTTCCTGTCCGAGCCCTGGCTCTGTCATCACACCCTGTTCGTGCCATACGCCGTGACTCTCTGTCTGCCTCCGCAGACGCTGGCTCACGCCCCAAACATCTGCAACAGCCAGGGCTAGGCCAGGCTGCAGCTGGACGCTGGGAATTCAGCCTGGGTCTCCCCGGTGGGTGGCGGGGCCCCGGGGGGTTGGAGCCTGCCTCCCAGAGCGTGCACTGGAAGAAAGGTGGAGTCCGACGTGGAGGCGGGGCTGCAGCCCAGGGACCCAGGCATCCCAGAGGCTGTGTTGAAGCCTTGCCAAAGCCCCCCCCACCCCCCCATGGTAACAGTGGTACAAGCTGTGGTGACTGCCCTCCTGCTACCTACCAACATTTTGTTCTTTCAGAGCATTCAGAATATCTAGGCGTGCTCTACATTGTTGGGAGGACAGAGGGCTGTGCCACACAGCCTCTTACTGAGGTGCCCTGACACGTAATTATAGAAGTTCGTTTGTTCACCACAGGCATTTCCCTGGAAATGGCAGCTGTGACAGTAAAGGAAGAATCAGAAGACCCTGATTACTATCAGTATAACATTCAAGGTAACACTGTTCTTTCTTTCCAAAACTCCCTGGTCGTTGAAGTTTAAGTTTTGTCAATTGCTTGGGTATTTTGTTGATCTGTCCTTGATTGATACATATGTTTGTAATTCATCCCTGGAATAAAAGACGTCAGAAAACGAGCAGTAAGTTAATGTGCAGGGAAAATGGAAGGGAGCCATTAACTTTTGTCCCCTATAGTGCATTGAGTTTCTCTACATTGACTTTATTTCAAGACATTCCATGTCAGAATAAGGGAGTCAGTTCTTACTTTTAACAATAATGTTGTATTATAAAAGTTCTTTATGCCATCAATTTTTGTTAAAAGTATAAGCAGAAGTTGCAGCTCAGTTTAGCCTTTGCTGTCAGTGTTAATTTGCGAAGCACGCGAGGTCTTCTGAGCCTTTCACATCTCTCTCTCCGCAGCAGCAATGATGGCTCCCTGTGGCCGCGTCATCTTCCAGTCTATAAAATGTAAAGGCAGGGATAACATTCAGCTTTATTATCACTGGGTTCCATTTTCTTTTGCTTGATGACTAGGAAAAATTATAATCTCACAGCACAGTAAGCTCTGTGCGTTGGTGGGTTTTAGTTTAGAACATTTTCCACGTTGCATGGTCAGCTCCTTTTCCTGTTGACACGTAATTATAGTACAGTGACCATTGGAAGCTGGACATTGGCTTAGTTTTGTCATACCTGTAACACCATCTTCACTTAAGCAAATGAATGAAATACGCACTGTTGCCTCGGTTCCCTGTGTGTCTTTGCAGGCCTTAGGCAGCCGCTGGTTGGCTCCCGGGAGGCTGGATTCGCTCCCGTTGTTTGTAAAGCGTGTTCTGTGTTCCTGGGGCAGGGAAGCAGGGTGCCTTCCTCATGCCTCAGAGTTGTTTCCAGATTCACTGGTCGTGTTGCCTGTACCGGTGGGCGACGCCGTTCTGCCATGGAGCGTGACTCCAGGGTACGCCTGCACTGCGGTGTTTCTCCCCTGTTGCTAGCTGTCTGGGAGCACTCCGAGTAAAGCTGCTGTGTAAGGTTTTGTGTGGCATCTGCGTTCATTGCCCTGGGGTAGATGCCTAGAACTGGAATAGCGGGATCTGTGGTGGAATTGAAAAGTGTCCCGTACCATTTCACATGTTAGTCAGCAACGGTAAGAGAGTTCTAGTTGCTCCGTGTCCTTGTCAATGCCTGTGTGCCCTGGCTTACTGATTGCAGCCACTTGAGTGGGTGTGCTGGACTCCTCTTTGGTTTTCAGTTGCATTTGCCTCGTAGTCACAGGGATTTTCAGTTAGCAGGCTTATCCGTTCTGGAGCATTTCAGGATTTTTAAATCATTGGACAATATTTAGCCTTGATACACTGACTAGTATTTGTACGTAAAGGTAGTAAGTGCCATTTGATAAAATATAGGCTGTGTTTAATTCTTAGAAAAACCTCTTGTCTTTGGAACCATCCTCATAAGCGTCACTGTGGTTAGCACCCTTGCTTCTAGAAGCTCCTCCCACTGTCGCGAAGGGCGAGCGATTCAGGGTGGTGCCCCGGGCAGCAAGAGCTGGAAATCCAATGTTTGTGGAGGGTCTGATTGCTTGAGATGACAATCTCTTCAGTGCAGTTGAAGAAAATGGAGGCTGGACAGTGCATTCTGGGTATTTTGGTTAATAATCGGATTTTGTCGGTTCTTTATGCCATTTTAGTAAAGGCCCTCTGTGATAGCATTTGTAAGTAGTTTAACTTGACAAAGTCTTATTTCTTGTTTCTTATGCATGGTGCTTAGTTATCATGTGTAAGGAATCTACCTAACCCAAATGAAAACGATTTTCTTTGATGCTTTGTAGAGCTTTTATAGTTTACTTTTAGATCTGTGATCAGTCTTGAGCTAATTTTTGTATGGTGTGCCAGATGCTGAGTTCAGAGCTCTGCGAGTGCTCACCCAGGTCTCCAAGCACCGTATATTGCATGGATTGTCCCCCATTCGTTACCTTCGTGCCCCTGTCAGTTGCTGGAGCATATCCTGTGGCATCAGTCTGTGTGTCTGACCCTGTGCCCATGTTACGCTGTCTTGAATGTGGCACATTTGTAGTTCTTAGAGTAAGATTACGAGTGTCCTTCAGCGTTGATCTTTTACAAAGTTATTTTCATGTTCTGCCTCCTTTCCTTTTTCATGTAAGTTTGAGAAGTTAACTTGCGGGTTTGTTCAAGGAAGCCTGTGGGGATTGTGCTCCATTTGCGGATGCGTTAGCCATGAGCGTCTTAGTGAGGAGGCTTCCTGCTCGTGCTCACGGTGCTCGGGCGTGTGTCTGTACGACCGGCTCCCCCGCAGGCTCCTTCGTCAGTGCTTTGTTGTTCTGTGTCCTGGGCTTGTGTGCGCTCTAAGTCACATCTCGTTCATTCCGGATACACAGGTCGTGTGGCTGCTGGCTGTGACTTCTGCTCTAGCTGCATTTTCTTGCTGGTGGTTTCCCTTTGACAGAAGTCCTTAGGATTTTCTTACGTAGATAAGTGAATAGAAGCACTTTGGTGTCTTCCGTAGCTCCCTGTCTGCAATGGCTTTTTCTCGTGTTTGCACGCTGGCTAGGCGCTCTGGTGATGCACTGAGGACCCGTGGAAGGAGCAGGCCTTCTTCCCTCCCCACAGAGTCGGCAGCGGGTCGCTCCGTCTGACGCCCTTCCGCGGAGTGAGGAAGTTTTCTGTGTTTGTATTTTCTTGAGAATGTTGGTGGTGCTCGGATGTTGAATTTTGTGAGAGGCTATTTCTGGACCTTTTCAGATACAGGTTTTCTTTATATGTGTAAGCCAGCCTTGTATTCTTGGGTTAAATCTCACTTGATTGTGATGTGTTATCCTTTTATATATTGTTGGGTTTGATTTTGCTAACATGTTACTCAGTTTGCAGATTTGTGTTCAAAAGAGATAATAGCCAGTGTGTGTGTGTGTGTGTGTGTGTGTGTAAAAGTGCTTTTATTTGGTTTTGGTAATGCTGTCTCACTGAGATCAGCTGTTTGATAAGGTCAGTATCCTTTTCTTCCGCTTGGTGAAATTTACCAGTGAGACCATCCGGGCCTTGAAGTTTCTTTAATGAAAAGTTTTTAAAAAACCCCTGCCATTTAGAGAACTTTGTACACTGACATGGGCAGGTGCACATTTGTTCTTGAGCGAGCTTTGGCAGTTTGTGTTTCAGGAATGCCAAAGATGCTGCTAGGTGCCCCCAGGTCCTGTGGGGACTGATACCACTTCTATGTGGTATTGGCTTAACTGGGTTTCTCAAAATGGTTTTTTCCTCCTCAAAGAACCAACTTTGGTTATTACCTTACTTTTGCTGGCCTCAGTTTTGTTTCTGTTTTAGGTTTCTTTTCTTTTCTTTTTTTTTTTTTTTTGACAGGCAGAGTGGGCAGTGAGAGAGAGAGAGACAGAGAGAAAGGTCTTCCTTTGCCGTTGGTTCACCCTCCATTGGCTGCCACGGCCGGCGCGGTGCGCCGGCCACAGTGCGCCTACCGCGGCGGCCATTGGAGGGTGAACCAACGGCAAAAGGAAGACCTTTCTCTCTGTCTCTCTCTCACTGTCCACTCTGCCTGTCAAAAATTAAAAAAAAAAAAAAAAAAAAAAAGATGGAAGCCTAAATCGTTAGTTTCCGATCTTCCTGTCTAATATTACCATTTTGCATGCCATACATTTTTCCCTGAGAACTACTGTAGCTGCGCGCTACCCACTTTGCTTTGCCTTTGTTTTTTATTCATTTCACATTAAAAAGGGTTTTTTTTAAAGATTCAGTTATTTACAAGGCGGGTTGACAGAGAGAGCGAGAAACGGGGAGAGCTTCCATTTGCTGGTTTCTCCCCAAATGGCCCCAACAGCTGGGGGTGGGCCAGGCAGAAGCCAGGAACTTCACCCTGGCTTCTCAAGGGGGTGACAGGGATCCAAATACTTGGGCTATCTTCTGCCTTCCCAGGCCATTAGCAGGGAGCTGGATTGGAAGTGGAGCAGCCAGGATTCAAACTAGCATTTATTGTGGGATGCTGCCATAGGTGCCAGCTTTGCTTGCTGTGTCACAATGCTGGCCCCGAATCAGAATATTTCTCTCTCTTTTTTTTTTTTTTCTTAAAGATTTATTCATTTATTTGAATGGCAGAATTAGAGAGAGAGAGGGAGAGGCAAGAGGCAGAGTAGGGGAGCTTCCATCTGCTGGTTCCCTTCCCAAATGGCCCCAATGGCTGGGGCTGGGCCAGGCCGAACACAGGAGCCTGGATCTCCATCTGGGCCTCCCACATGGGTGGCAGGGGCCCAGGCACTCAGATTATCTAACACCATTTTCCCAGGCCATTAGCAGGGAGCTGGAGCAGAAGTGGAAGCAGTCGGGACTCCAACTGGCACCCATACAGGATGCTGGCCTCGCAGGTGGCGGCTACACTGGCGCCAGAATATTTTCTAATTTCCCTTTGATTTGCCCTTTGTCCTGGGGGTTAATTAGAAGAATATAGTTTAGTGTCTACGTGTAAGGAGATTGTTCTGATTTCTGTCTGTGGATTTCTGATTTATTGCCATCATGTTGCAAGGACAGTCTTTTTTTTTTTTTTTTCTTTGACAGGCAGAGTGGACAGTGAGAGAGAGAGACAGAGAGAAAGGTCTTCCTTTACCGTTGGTTCACCCTCCAGTGGCCACTGTGGCCGGTGCGCTGCGGCCGGCGCACCGCGCTGATCCGAAGCCAGGAGCCAGGTGCTTCTCCTGGTCTCCCATGTGGGTGCAGGGCCCAAGGACTTGGGCCATCCTCCACTGCACTCCCAGGCCACAGCAGAGAGCTGGCCTGGAAGAGGAGCAACTGGGACAGAATCTGGTGCCCCGACCGGGACTAGAACCCGGTGTGCTGGCACCGCAGGCAGAGGATTAGCCTATTGAGCCACGGCGCAGGCCAAGGACAGTCTTTATTTTATTTCCCTTACTCTGTGTTTGTTAAGGTTTGTTTTATGGTGCAGAGGAGTCTCTCCATGTGTTTGCAGTCTGCGCCCCGTGTCCGGGTGTGCGGGTGCTCCTTCCCTGCTGTGCAGGGTGAGCTAGTTGAGAGCGGCCCGGGTGCCTCCTGTCACCCTGGTCCATCTTGACTTCTGCATGTGAAGGTCTGTTGCCAGCATCCTGGCCATTCCTCCCCTGCGCTCCCTTCCAGGCCCCCTCCTCACAGGAACAACTCGATCCGTTTGGTCTTATGTTTCCTGTAAGTGGATTCCTTTAGCAAATCCTCTTTTTCTTTCAGGTTCCTTTGGTTCACGGAACATTTGTGAAATTGTGTTCTGTCTACTTACACATCATTTATTCAAACCGATGTGGTTTTTATTTTTATTTATTTAAGGAGTAGAGTTACAGACTATTTATTTGAGAGAGAGAGGTCTTCCATCCACTGGTTCACTCCCCAGATGGCAGCAGCAGCTGGAGCTGGGGTGATCTGAAGCCAGGAGCCAGGAGCTTCTTCCAGGTCTCCCACGTGGGTGCAGGGGCCCAGGCACTTGGGCCATCTTCCACTGCTTTCCCAGGCCACAGCAGAGAGCTGGATCGGAAAAGGAGCAGCCGGGATGCCAATCAGCACCACTGTGGGATGCTGGCACTGCAGATGGTGGCTTAACCTGCCATGCCACAGCACTGGTTTCATAAATAAATCTTCTTTAAAAAGTATGCTTATGACTGACTTGAAGAACACCTCATTAAAAATATGTAGACTTTGAGGTGGGTATTTGGCCCAGCGTTAAGACACTGCTTGAGCCAGCGCCACGGCTCACTAGGCTAATCCTCCGCCTTGCGGCGCTGGCACACCGGGTTCTAGTCCCGGTCAGGGTGCTGGATTCTATCCCGGTTGCCCCTCTTCCAGGCCAGCTCTCTGCTGTGGCCAGGGAGTGCAGTGGAGGATGGCCCAAGTGCTTGGGCCCTGCACCCCATGGGAGACCAGGAGAAGCACCTGGCTCCTGGCTTCGGATCAGCGCGGTGCGCTGGCCGCAGCGCGTCGGCCGCAGCGTGCCAGCCACAGTGGCCATTGGAGGGTGAACCAATGGTAAAGGAAGACCTTTCTCTCTGTCTCTCTCTCTCTCTCACTGTCCACTCTGCCTGTCAAAAAAAAACACTGCTTGAGGTGCCCACATTCCATTTTAGAGTGCCTGGGTTCAAGTCCCAGCTCCACTTCCAATTCCAGTTTCTGGCTTACACACATCCTGGGAGGCAGCAGATGATGGCTTAGTAGTCGGGTCCCTGCGCCCATCTGAGAGTCCAGGTTGACTTTGCCCTGGCTTCAGCCTGGTCCAACCCTGGCTGTTGCAGGCATTTGAAGAGTTAGACAGACGATGCAGTCTTTGTCCCTGTCTCTGCCTTTCCTATGAATTTTAAAAATATATTTGTATATGGATGCCAGATAGCTAACCTTGTGGGAATGTAGCTGGGGCAGTACTGTGAAGTACTAATGGTTAATGGTTAATTTTTTTTTTTTTTAAGATTTATTTATCTATTTGAAAGGCAGAGATAGAAAAGGGGAGAGAGAGAGAGATCGATCCTTCACCTACTGGTTCACTCCCCAAATGGCCACAAGGGAAGGGGCCAGGCCTGCCAGGAGCTAGGAGTTTCCTCCATGGCTCATGCATCCTCCGCTGTTTTCCTAGGCCCACCAGCAGGGAGCTGGATCAGAAGTGGAGCAGCCAGGACTGGAACCGGCACCCATAGGGGATGCCGGCACTGCCGATGGAGGCCTGAGCTTCTATGCTACAGTGCCGCCTCCCCCTTTGTTTTTAAGATTTAAGTATTTATTTGAATAAGAGAAGGAGAGATAGATCTTCCATCCACTGATGTACTCTCCAAATGGCTGCAGCAGCCAGGGCAGGGCTAGGCTGAAGCCAGGAGCTTCATCCCGGTCTCCCCCGGTGCAGGGTGCAGGGCCCCAAGCGGTTGGATCTTCCATTGCTTTTCCTAGGCCATAGCGTGAAGCTGGATGTGGAGCAGAGCAGCCGGGACTCCAGCAGTGCCCGTAGGGGACGCCGGCACTGCAGGTGGTGGCCTCACATGCTGTGCCACAACGCCGGCCCCAGATCTACCTTTTAATTCAGCAGTGCGGTCAGAGACGTGTTCTTTATTGAAATTCCAAATACAAACATTTTTGTATTTTTCATGTAATTTTTTTATGTATGTCCTTGGCTTGCAGTGTGTAGTTGGGTACATCTTTAAATTTTCTTACATATCAGTGGAGCCTTCCAGATGTTGTAGGAATGTTTTCAAAATCGTATTCAAAGAGAGTGAACTGATTTGTGTTCATATTAAGGCAAGAATATGTTTTATATTACAAAGTAGCCATTGAAAGCACAGTGTTTCGATTTTTGTTTCAAATGTGTTATTTTAATCTCTAAAAAACGATGATACATGCAAATGAGTTGTCAGAATTTCCATGGCATTTTGTGAAGGTTTAATTAGCCCTAAGTGCTGTCTGTGTCAACTGGATTCTTGTGAGCTGATTAAAAAGAACAAGTGTTCTGCGGGTCAGGAGGACTCTGAGTTGGTACTTTGTAGTTTATCGCATCTGTTCCAGTAACGATGTGGGCTTACTGCTGTCTGCACCAGTTGTGATTCTTAAAGGAAGGTGTAAACGTTTGGCCTTTCTTTAGTATGACAAAACATGAAGCAAATACCTCCACGATAAACATGCGGTTGTAATGTGTTAGAAGTCAAAGTTGCAGCGTGCTCTACCAGCCTCTTACTGTGGGAAAGTCCACACTGCCCTGTTCTGCCGTCCCGTTCCCATTTCATGCCCATGCTCACCTCTCACACTGCTCCTGTTTCCATGTGGACGCCGGTCTCCATCCACCCAGCCCATCCGTTAACACCACTCATTTTGTCAGTCATTTTTTGGTTTGGTTTGGTTTTGCCTTTTTTGTTTACACAGAGGCTATCATTCCATAAATCTCACCCAAATTCATTTACAAAAGTGACCCACAATATTTTGGGGGGATTACTTTTGAATTGCTATCTTTGTATTCCAAAGCAGGCCCTTCTGAAACTGATGGTGTTGATGAGAAACTCCCCCTTTCGAAGTCTTTGCAAGGTATAACCTTTTCACTTCCATTCTCCCACGTCCTGCTCGTGTGTAATGTTTGCCCAGACTGTCTTTTAATATTTATAACTATATTAGTACTTTTCCAAATGGAAAAGGAAAAAGAAATGTATTGGCCTTTTTTTAAACATATAAATGAACTTCACAAGCAACAATTTTTCAAAACCAATTTTCCCTTTTGTGAATCTAGTAATGAATCTCGAAATGGGTACATGACACACTTTCATATTTAAGGTAAAGTACACATTTATACCTTATATCAGAATAGTCAGAAGTAAGGTTATTACTGTGTAGTTGGTAATGTAAATATTGATAAGGTCGTGCTGCTACTTCGTTTTAGAAAGATTGTGAAATGTCACTTGTGAATCCCTAAATTGAGTGATTGATGACTTTTTTGTTGTTGTTGCAATTTTTGTATTGTGTTGGCAAACTCATAGGCTTTTACCCTACCTGTTGTAGTTTCGAGTGCAGTAGATGGTTGTTCAGGCCTACTGTTATCCTGACTACGGCAGCAGGGGCGTGCAGCGTCGTGGCTGACGGGGCCAGCCCCAGAGCTGGCACTGCTGCTTCCTCACTGCTCCCTCTGGCTGCCAGCCTGTTCACCTCGTTTCTCTCGGACCTCGTGTCTGTTTGCTTCATCTTTACGGTCCGAGAACTTCGCGTTCCCTAAATTCAGACGTTAAGGGGAGGAGTGTGTATAAAGCAAGCATATCCTACGTGTTAATTGCAGATCGATTGATGGGTATAGATTGACCTAGAGTTTTGAGTTGAGGTGAGTTTTCACAATGTAAAGGAAGAGAAGATCCCAAGATACCACTGGCAGGAAAGCTAGATCTGAAAGCCAGAGCTGTTTGACCTTGGAATGCCACATCTAACTCAAGGACACCAGATGCTGAGGGACAGTTTTTGAGAGTGTAATCGATGCTCCTTAAAAACCAGGATAAACTGTACCTGAGGCCTTGCCTTTAGTAAGCCTCAGAACCCAGCTAACGGTGGGCAGAATAGGTTAGAGTCGGCTTCCCTTCCTCCAAGGGGTTTTGCACTGCTGGGCAGTGTTTAAATTGGCTCTGGGAGGCAGCACTTCCCAGCCTTTTTTGTGTTAGTAGCTCAGGCATTAAGGACAGAGGTTGTGTATTTGGGGGCAGCTTGGGCACTGCATCCTAAGTGGCTCCCTGGTGTTTTAGGTTCTCTCTTTGCTGTTTGTGAATAAAGCGTCTGCTCTAGTAGGATGAGCCTGTTTACCTTGTGACTGCCTAACCTGATACATTGCTTTATGTTCCAGTGTTTAGAAGCAGGCAGATTATATTACCTGAATTAAAATGCTTTTGAGACTAAAGGTAGTATCTTAAATTTTAACTCTTGAGTTTCCTTTAAGTGCAGCTTTGGTTAAATGATGGGGATTGCGTTTCCATGGCTTCCACCATAGTGCAGATGGGAAGCAGGAAACATTGCGCAGCAAACCCTGAACTTGGTCTTCGGGACTTTATGAAGTCTGTGAGCAAAGCAAGAATTCACTCTGATTTGTTTTTGTGTGAGTCATTGACAGACGAGCATGGTTCTTGAAACATAGTGTGTTCTCAGATTCCAACATCATCATTGTATCATGTAGTTACAGTAACTAATATGAAATCCCCCATCTGCTTAGGTTTATTCTGTATATTTGCATCCTTAAATAAGTTTTTTTCCTTCCAAATAGAAGTGTTACATATTTTTCTGAATTAGAAAACACTGTTTAATTACTAGAGAGTTTTAAAAACTCATTTGATATATGTTTGTTATGTCTTAAATTGTGTGCATTGTTACCTAGTTTCTCTATTTTCTTTTGATGTAAGTTGTTACTGGTTTATTATATGTTTTTGTATTTTCTTTTTAGGAAGCCATCATTCTTCAGAGGGCAACGAAGGAACAGAAATGGAAGTACCAGCAGAAGGTTAGGAACAAACGGGGAGGTTTTATTTTACCATTTTTATTTTATGCTCTAGTTTAAAGAGTACGGTGTTTAGAAATATCTTATTTGGAAATCAAGAAGTGGTTGTTTTTGTATGCCATTTCAGCCCGCAGGTTTTTGTTTTTTAAAGCTCCAAGATGTATCCTGCCTCTTACTGTGCTGACGGAGTGGAGCAGGCAGGGTGAGGAGGAAGTGGGACATCAAATTCTCCATGGCACAAAATAGGCTTTTTTTTTTCTTTGTGGGTTTCTTGTGACATATTAGAAACCTTTTAAGGAAGACTAGCCACAATATTTTAGAACTGAAGTTATTACTGGCTCCATTCATGTTTCTTTTTAAAGGATAATATTTAGTGGTCCCAGTCTTTTAGTTGAGATGAAATGTCAGTTTTTTCTGTTTTTGTACCCACACCTGCTCTTGAACTCCTTCGGCAGTTTCTAGCTCCACGAGGCTTGTAGGGTTGGGCGTTCAGCTGTGGCTCAGCTCTGAGCTTTGAGCCTCCTGGGTAGACTGCTGTGCAGTGTGGCTTGCTCCTGCGTGTAATAGTGCGTGGGAGTGATGGATTGCTCTCGGGACGACGCCTGCTAAGGCAGCTGACTCCCGCTTCAGGATCATCACTTCTCACATAGACTGGGTATGAGGTACCTTGTTTTCCTATGATAAAAAAGCCACCAAAGTCCTGATAGTTACATTTTACTTCTAAAAATCATTAAGTTGAGCTTTAGCCTTCTCTGAAGCGGAGCACTTGAAAGCTCTGGGTGTAGGCTTGCCTTGCAGGTGCACCCACAGGAGTGGGGCTTCTACTGGAGTCCAGTCCCCTGCGAAGCCTTACTGCACTGGTCTTGAACTGTAAGCTGCATTGTCTTTGCCAGCTCTCCTCACAGCAGGTGGTGTGAGTGGGTTTTGTCAGGTCCTTCGTCTGTGACAGGGCCTCCAGTTTGGGGGAGGTGGGGTTTGTAACGGCAGAGACCCACGAGCAGGGCTCCTCGGGCAACACAGGTTGCCTCAGGGTTTTCGAGCTCTGTCGTAGGACCTTGAATGTGGAAAGACGCTGTTTTTGAGGAAATTTTTATTGTCATACTACAGTTGAATTGAACCTGGGTTCTGGTCTTTGTTCCGCTACTAACAAGTAAGCATAATCTTTGGCACATCAATGAATCTCCCAACCTTTGCGAAATGAAAGAGAGCTAATGGAAATTCTCTCTGGCTGAGCCTGCGGCACTAACGTCCCAGTGCACATCTGTGTAGTACGACGACAGTACTAATGAAGTCTGTCATTGTAGGTGGCTATCGAGCCAGGGCCGCATTTGCACATGCACTCTGTTGGTGTGGCGATCTCCACTGTGGTTTTATGTAACAGCACAAACCACTCCCAGGGCCCCTATAGCAGAGGAGAAGTGGTGTCTACAGCAGGAAGCATTTGCTTTTATTCTAGCATTTTCTAGTTAGAGCAGGAAAAGGATTACGGATTTGTAATGATCTCATTCCTCTAAGGAGATGGGGTTTTGAGCCCATTAATGCAGGTAACTGGTTAGCTAACAGTTTTTCACAGAGTTTTTCTATTTTGTTTTCTTTTACCCCTGTGTGTAATTAAAAGGGTCAAATATTTTAATTTACTATGAAATGCAGTTAAAATGCCAGTTGAATTTTGTCGTAGGCTGCTTTTGGAGTTCACATCAGTAAAATGTTGGAACATAAGCGGGGAAAATGCTGAATAATGAATGTCATTTTAGAATTTTATTTTTTTCAAGATTCTACTCAACATGTCCCTTCAGAAACAAGTGAGGACCCCGAAGTTGAGGTGACTATTGAAGGTTAGTTACCCGAAAGCCTGGATTCCGAAAGCTCCCTTCTGGTCGTAGAAGGACTTGTCACGTTCACATCACCAAGTGTGCATTTCATCCACTGTTAGAGGAGACTCGTGCAGAGAACCGAAACGTGTGTGTGCGGTGTGTGGGACCAGAGCAGCCCCCCCCCCCAGTGCTCCCAGTGCTCCCAGTGCTTGGGGACTTTTCCACAACGGAATTAAGCTGTGAACACTCATGGTGGGGGCCTGCAGGTAGGCCCAGCTCCACGCTGTGTCAGTGGGAATTGAAAAGAAAGCTCTGACCAGACTTGAAACGCACCCAGAAGAGTTCAGAGCCTGTTCGGTTGTGAGAGAAGAGGCCCAGTTGCAGCTGGAGCGTCTCATTTCTGGTTAGGTAAAGTGGAAGAGAGAAAGTGTTGTTAGTTTATAACTAGAAAGTGTTGATAAATTTTGAAGCAAGTTTACCCCCCTGCTTAAAATACTGCTTAGAAGCTAGCAAATAATTTATCTTTCCGGACGATTTTGAAGCTGTAGCTGCAAGTGTTTCCCAAAATAATCTCCATGGCTAATGTGGCTTCTAAGCTAGTGTTTTCTTAGAGAAAAGGACGCTGCAGGCAAGCGAGTTTGTCCTGCATACTGCGGTTCTTGCAGGTACCAGTCGGTGGGGTTCCTGACAGCACCCCTCTTCCGTTTCATAATTATTTCAGTGTGTGTCAGTTGTTTGCCCTTGAACACCTCACACGTCTCCTCTGTGGGCGTCTCCCCTCCGGGGACTTCTTTCCTGTCCTGGGCTGCACCACAGGGCCTCCCCGCATCGTGCTCAGGCCTGGGGATGGTCTCTACCTGTAGAGGTTGCTTTCTCTGTGTACATGGACCTGTGTACATCTGTATTCCTGTTTATTTTTTAAAAAGCTTTATTTACTTACTTAAAAGTCAGAATTAAAGACCGAGACAGAGAGAGAGGTCTTCCCTCCACTGGTTCACTCCCCAAATGGCCGCGATGGCCAGAGCTCCCACGAACCACAGGCGGCGGCTGAAGCCCCCGGCCACAGCGCCGGCCCCTGCATCTGTATTTTTACAGAAACACTCCAGTGCTTTCAGTGCTCGTTATAAGGCACGTTCTGAAAAAACAAAAATCCCACGTGCCACAGGTTCCGCCCCCCACTCCCGCCCGCACAGCCACGCGTCTGGTGCTTCTTCCCGCTGCCGCAGGGCCGAGCCGTCCGTCCCCTGCTGGTGCCACCCCCTCGTCTGGGACGCCCAGCTGCTTGCAGACTGCCCTTCATTGCCGCTGCGATCTAAGATGATCGGTAGCTTTCACCAAACGTGAAAACTGTTTGTGCTCGGGTGTTAACCGCAAGCGGTATCTAGATTTCTCATTAACATGATTGTGCTAACCTAAAAGCCATTTCAAATTGCTTATTGTCTAGCAATAAATGATTGAAATTCAATTACTTCTTAGTTTGACACCTTATTGACTACGAGAGGAGAACATTTTAAGAAAATATAAATATTAAAATACTCCAAATTTTGTCCATTCTACAGACAATAAAATAGTTATCAAAATTATAAGACTGAGACTTTTAGATAAAACCAGACTTACCTAATCTTAAAGCTGTTATGAAGGCTGTATTAAAGTTATTTAGAGAGCAAACACGTGGAGTATGAGACCTTTAAAGAGATATCATGAAAACCAAGAGACAAATGGCTCATCAGTCTGAAGCCATTACTGGGTCAGTATTTTCAACTTCGACTCTTGTGTAGGGAGTGACAGTCTCATTTCTTAAGACGTGGCCTGTAAGGCTGACTGAGTGTCCAAACGTGTGAGCAAGTAGTAGATGTGGGCCACAGAGGCTTACGTTCTGTGTCCAGGAGGCCAGCCAGGTGCCAGGCCCGAGTGCCGGGGCGACTGCAGGATCTCCCTGGTGCGTGCACACACACACAGATCTGGTGTGAGGTAAGGCTTGCAAACTGTGTCAGCCACGTTGCAGCACGTGAAGCAGGTGTCACACTGAAAGGTCAGGTGAGAACTTACTTGCTCATCTGGTTGGTAGTGCGTGCTTGTTCTTTCTGGAAAGATCAGTGCAGAATGGTAGAAGCCATTTAAGTATCCGCAGTTAGGAAGTTAAGTTTTGGTTTATTCTCTTAATAGAAAATACACAGGGATTGGAAAGCTGGTAATCTTCTCTGAAGGCATTGGTCTGTGGGGGGAAGAGCCCCCTCATGTAATGTGTGTAGTTACAAGGAAAAACGGAAGCCCTGACTCTCATGAACACGGCAGTTTTAGAAGTTAAAGAATACTCAAGGATTGTGATCTTCGTTTTGTGTAGAAAAATACCTGTGCTTGGAAGAATGACGGACAGGCCTGCTGCCCTGGGGGTGATCTTATTCTTACTGTTAAATGTTGTGCAGTTCCCAGATTGTAGAAAAAACCAAACAAGAACGACTGTCAGCAGCAAGTCAGGTTTCCCAGTGTTTCCGCCTGGGTTTCTTCACTTGAAATGACATGGAGTTATGGAGAGGGTGGTGTGGCCTTGGCGTGTTTATCTGGATGCGGTGCTGGTGGCGTGTGCCAAGGTGGTCTTCCCTTGTGGTCTCTGTTTGTGCTTGAAGTCGCTGTTCACGTTTGAAACTTGAATGCCTTAGGTTTGGGAAATAGGCCTTGGAATAATATGACTGCAGGCCTCCACCTCGTCAGTGTCCCAACTGCATGTGTGGGTTAAATGGAAGTGTTGTCGGATACGCCCTCTTTGCTAAGGGCAGAGAAATTCCCATCTGAGAATTGCTGGCAATGTGTCCCGGGTGCCCATGCAGGGAGCATCCTCCGCCTGCGTTTCCCTTTCGGGGCGCTGTTTCCCAAGCCTAAGGGCACACTAGCGCTCACTGTGCGGGGCCCAGCCCTCTGCCCATTCTGTAATCTGGTGTTTTTATGAAACAGATTTTACGTAAATGTGTTTTCTGCGTGGTTTTGTGTCTTCCTAGGTGAACTATATGTGAAATTTTTCATTTTCACATACATTGCGCTAGACATAAAATTTTCACATACAGTTGGTTCACGTTACCACACACAGCGCATGTACTGCATTACTGTAGAGTGTGTAGAATCTGTGTAATTCATAGGTCAGCACTTGGAACCTTGTGTTTTTAGTTTTTATAGCTGCTGATGGTCACTTAAAGAACATATCCAGTTGTTAATGTAAAGTTAGGAATTTTAGAGGAGTTACGAATCGGATCTGTGGACGGAAAGTGAGACCCTTTTGTTTGAAATTATGTATGGTTCTAATACCAGTAGACAACAGTGCCTGTTTTTTTTTTTATTATTATTATTTTTTATTTTTTATTTATTTATTATTTTTTTTGACAGGCAGAGTGGACAGTGAGAGAGAGAGACAGAGAGAAAGGTCTTCCTTTTGCCGTTGGTTCACCCTCCAATGGCCGCCGCGGTAGCGCGCTGCGGCCGGCGCACCGCGCTGATCCGATGGCAGGAGCCAGGTGCTTCTCCTGGTCTCCCATGGGGTGCAGGGCCCAAGCACTTGGGCCATCCTCCACTGCACTCCCTAGCCACAGCAGAGAGCTGGCCTGGAAGAGGGGCAACCGGGACAGGATCGGTGCCCCGACCGGGACTAGAACCCGGTGTGCCGGTGCCGCAAGGCGGAGGATTAGCCTAGTGAGCCGCGGCGCCGGCCCAGTGCCTGGTTTTGATGTTTTTTTATTTTAACTTTGAATAGGGATAAATTATCTGATACATATCAACAGTTTGCAATAAAAATTAGAGTAGTGTTAGAAACGCTTAAATAGCTTCCCGTGTTGGGGGTGAGGGCTGCAGCGATGAGGAACTTCAGCTCTGAGGTCTTCGCTCTGTAACTGTTGCACACCGGGAAGCCTTTTTCTAAGTGGACAGCTGCTGATTGTTCCAAGGTGGGGAGGCTTCTGTTGGCACCCATGGCCGAACGGAAGAGCAGGCTTTGCCTGTTGTTTTGAAATTTAATGTAAAAGCTTTTGGTTTTGGCTGTGTAAACATTTGGAGTTTGAAGCATGTTGAAATGTGTGTCTTGTGACACAAAGTGCTCGTTTCTAGTGTGGATACGCCATGGCCCTGCAACACCAGCCCTCACTGAGGGCTACCCTGGAGCTTTGGTTGGGTTTTATGCTCCAAAGACGGCAACAAATTTGATTCTGTGTGGAAAGGATTTGGGGTCTAGAGTTCACATAGCTCCCTGTACTTTCTCAAAACCAATATAACTTTTTTTAGAGCAAAGGTTTGTTGGAGAGAAAATCTTCCTTTATGATTAAGTACCTAGCTTAGTCACGTGTACTACGTACTGCTTAGTTCCGTGTGCCACATGCATGAAACAGCCAAAGTTAGTCAAGAAACGAACTCACAAAATGGACCGTGTTTTTAATAGAATATGTAAGGTGATATTTTATCATATAACTGAATTCATCTATGTGTTCATATGTAATAGATTGGACTTCATTATTGGTCACTGGAGAGCACATGTGATATCAGCTGTACCTGTCATGTTTCATGGACTTTGTTATTTTAAACACAGCCCTGGATTGACTGCCTCAGCCAGGCCGCGGCCCTCGGGCAGAGCTGCCGTGCCGCCCCCCCCACGCTCCGTCCCGGGCCGTGTAGATGAGTCTCTGCATTCTGTCTTCTGCATTACAGCGCACAGCTGGGCTCCCTTCTCACTGGGACTCATAAATCAGTAGTGCTCAGTGACTGTAGGGGTTTTTAGGCCACATTCACCTACCGGGAAAAGACTTTGGCTTTAGCGTCCGTTGTTTAATATCTGTAAAGAAACAGTAGTATTAAGCATCCATAAACCTCTGGAAGTGTTCATAGGGAAGAGAGTATGTTTTGTTGTACACTATGGATAGCAGCACACACATGTTCCTTAGAGTGCCTGAAATCTGTTTGAAAGTTGGAAAATGGGATATTTAGAGGTGTATTTTCAGAACTGTGGGCCAGACCGAAGAATGATTCCCAGTGTGTTCCAAAATGTCTCTGCTAAGGTTGGAACCTTACTCAATGTATAGGGCCTTGTGACCATTCTAATCCTTATAGTATAGTTTCATAATTGTAAACCCAGACAGTGTATTACTGTGCTACAGGGAGCTTGTTATTTGTAATGTATGAGATTCCCACCCCCAGATTTGAGATGGTTTTCTGTAGTGGCACTCAGCACATCCAGGCTTTTGCCCCGTTGAAACATTAATTTGATGGTCTTTTCCTGAACTAGTAGGGTCCCCTATAAAAGCAGCCTTGTCTTTCCAAGCACATCCATATGTTGGTGACCTTGGTGCTGTTTTCTCAGTAAGTAACTTCAGGTTACTTTGTCCTGAAAGCAGAGAGCCAGGGCAGAAGCACGCTGTTGTGTTCTGCTGCTGTGATAGGGATGTGGTGGAGATGCAAGGTTGCCCCTGGCAACGTTGTCTATTTGGGCAAGTCTAATCTCAGCGGCACCATCTAGTGATGTGACAAGTCCCTTCCCATAGCATCCTGGAGCCTGTTTGTTCAGCTGTAGGATGAGACTAACAATTCTGTCTGAATCCATGGCTTACTGTGTTTGAATGGTCTTTTGTCATCCCTGTTGTCCTTAACACTAATTATTTTTTGTGTCCATGCCATATTGATGTATTTATTGAAGATTTGTTTTATTTATTTGAAAGAGTTAGATCTTCTATCCATTGGTTCACTCCCCAGATGGCCGCAATGGCTAGAGCTGGGCTAAAGCCAAGAGCTTCATCTGGGTCTCACACATGGGTACAGGGGGTTCAAGTACTTGGGCCACCCTCTGCCGCTTTCCCAGGTGTATTAGGGAGCTGGATTGGTAGTGGAGCAGCTAGGACTTGACCAATGCCCATGTGTGATGCAGGCTTAACCCACTGTGCACCAGCGCCAGCCAAGATTTCCCTATTTGACTCACATGTCCATCATTCTAGCACTTGGTGTGTTGAAGAAGCATAGTAGGGTTGCATTGCAGATACTTCCAAAGAGGATGGCAGGGCAGGCCACAGTGTCTGGATCAGTCTGTGCCCTGTGCTCGTGTGTCTGGGAGACGTGAGTTCTCCACACCCTGAGTCCCCAGGTGCTTGATGAGTAGTGTAGCCCCACATCTGAATGATTAAGGTAACCCTACAGTTGTGCATCTGTGACAGGTACTGAACGTGCAGTTGCCAGTCTCCTTCATTTATGGAATTTGTATATGCTTGAAGATTTTTCCATTCACGTTTTACTGTAATTTTAGGTGCTGGTGTCCATTAACACTTGTTTTTAGAAAATTTTAAGTAAAATTTTAAGCGGCTACTTGAAAGTTACCCAGAAGGGAAGATGCTAGTGGCAGTTGAGATGCACAGACGTTGAAGCAAGACAAAAGAAAACGCGCAGGGCACGCTTGAGCCCGTGCTGAGAGCAGGGAAATCGCAGATGTAGCTTGGAGAAAGCGCGCTGAGAGTGGCCGTTCCCCAGGGCCTCTGGGCCTCACGGCTCTCGGGCCGCGGCGGCTCCTTCGAGTGTTGCACACTGGACGGGCTGTGGCTGGAGCTCATCCAGGCTGTTCCTCCCTAACGAGCGTTTCCCTTTTCAAGATGACGATTATTCTCCACCCACCAAGAGACCCAAGAGCAGCGAGCCGCCCCAGCCACCAGCCCCAGAACCTGCCAACGCGGGGAAGCGGAAAGTGAGGGAGTTCAACTTCGGTAAGCGCCGACACCTTGCTTCCTTGTCTTCCTTGTCTTCCCAACTCTCCCCGTCTTGATTGAAGCCAAGCTGGCCTTTGAGGGGAAAGGCTGCGGAGTGGTCTCCTCTCTGGAAAGCCGGGCTTGGAAGCAACATCACGGGCAGCGTTCAGACATAGTTTGGTTTTACCAAAGCAACAAGCCGTTGTCTCTTCTGATGTTTCTTACGTCTAGTAGAGACCGAGCTAGTGTTATTGACTTGGTGATTCCATTATTTCTCTGAACTAAGACTCCCTTTGTTTAAGAAATATGTCCCAGCCTGGTGTTCTTATTTGCTTTGTGACTTTCATTGATCGTTTCCCAGTTGACGATGGATCCCTTGGAATACACTAAATAGAATATTAGAGGGAAGTTATGTTTGTTACCCGTATTTGGAATGGATAGAACACTTGTAGACATTTTAAAAACATTCGCTTACTATGGTACCCCATTTTTGTCACATTGCTAGGTGTGAGTTACTCGCTGTGTGGCTATTCGTTGCCACTCGGCTACAGATTGCAGCCATTTGTGGAGTCTTACTTCGCCACGACTAAGATGATTTGGTGGCGGCCCCGCGGCCCCTGCGGACCCCTCTTTCTCTCCCTGACTGGGCTGCTCTGCACTGCTGCTTTTTAGAAGCGGGTCACTACACAGAGGGGTCAGGAGGAAGTGTTGTGAGCATAAACGAAGTAATTCTTAGAACCACAAATAGAAGCTCTTATTAGGAAAGCAGTAAAATTATATAGATTGAGATGGACAATGAAATATTTGGATCTGTAATGTGGAAAATAATTCTTTAGCTATTGGGGTCATCCAAAGAACATCCTGTTGTCCCCCCGTAGGGATTCCTTACTGAGAATTGACTTTGCTTTAATTTTCAGAGAAATGGAATGCTCGAATTACTGATCTACGTAAACAAGTCGAAGAGTTGTTTGAAAGAAAATATGGTACGTCTGCACTGAGAGATTCTTGTACTTTGCTGGTGATGTTTACACAGTAGGGCGCCGTTCCCCATGGGCGGCCCGAGCCCCCGAGCCCAGCCCTGCCCGTGACCTGTGCCTTCCCTAGGCGTCTCCCTCACCCTTCACAGGGTCCGAAACTAAATTCCCAGCATGCAGACTTGCACAGGCATTTGCATACTGACTGCGGGGTCCTGGACCTTAGAGATTTAATTAAAGATTAATTTCTGAAATAATAGTTTCTCTTAATCTGTGTTAAATCCAGCATTCTTATTTGCCATTTTATTTTCTAATTTTCTCATAGCTGAAACAGTAATAAGCGATTTGTTTATCAAGTGGGCACCTAAAAATAGCAGCAGTCATGAAAAACAGCATCTGTTTTGCTTGTTTTTTATTTGGATGACTCGTCTTTGCAGTTAACTGATAATCTATAAAATTGTATGCTGCACAACATTTTAACTTGAACAATCTACTGTAGTGCTTTCCTAGGTCACTGAATTTTCTTTGTTACAATTTTTATATTTTTATTTATTTGAATGGCAGAGAAATACATAGAGATCTTCCTTCCACTGATTCACTTCCCCCAGTGCTTGCAGCAAGAGCAGAGCAGGCCAAAGCCAGGCAGCAGGAACTCAGTCCAGGTCTCCCACATGGGTGTCAAGGCACAAGGACTTTTGAGCCACCACCTGCTGCCACCCAGGGTGCCTTCAGCAGGCAGCTGGAAGGCAAGGCGGAGCTGGGACTGGGCACTCCAGTGTGTGGCAACTTAGACAGCCATACCTGGGTTTCTTTAGGTGATGTTGTTAGCATGATTAACCTTATTGGCATTGTTTATGTTAATAAACCTGAACCTGTGTTTCTTTATCATAAGTAATAACCTAGCTCTCCATGAAAGTCTAGATTAAATTACTACTAAATAATATTTTCAGTTATTTCCTTAAGTTTCTCATAGTGTTTCCCCCCAAAGAAACCTTTTATTTAAAGAATACAAACTTCATGTATCTCATAAGTACCTTAGGAATATAGTGATTCTTCCCACCATACCTGCCCTCCCACCCCTCCTCCTCCTCCTCCCTCTCCCATCCCCAGTCCCATTCTCCACTAAGATCCATTTTCAATTAACTTTATACACAGAAGACAAGCTCTACTAAGAGTTCAACAATGTGCATGAAAAAGACATGAACAACAACAGCAAAAACTGTTCAATAGTCGAGACAAGGGCTGTTCAAAGCCATTGCACCTTGAAGTTAATTTCACTTCTTCTTCTTCTTCTTTTTTTTTTTTTTTAAGAAACTTCATTAACTTTAAAGAAGCACCGATGAATGATACATCTTTTGGGAGCACTTAGACATAATTATAATACAACCCTTTGAGGGCAAAGGTCCTGTGTGAAAAGTTGTGCACAGTGACTCTTGTTAATTTAACAATTAAGACTCTTATGTATGATGTCAGTGATCACCCGAGGCTCTTGACATGAGCTGCCTAGGCTGTGGAAGCCTTTTGAATCCACAAACTCCATCAGTATTTAGACAAGGCCATAAACAAAGTGGAAGTTCTCTCCTCCCTTCAGAGAAAAGTACCTCCTTCTTTGATGTCCACTTCTTTCCACCAAGGTCCTTCATGTAGGACATTTTTTTGCCCCAGTGTCTTGGCTTTCCATGCCTGAAATGCTATTGTGGGCTTTTCAGTCAGACCAGAATGCCTTAAGGCTGATTCTGAGGTAAGAGTGCTATTTAAAGTGACTGTCACTCTATGAGTCTGCTGTGTGGACTGCTTCCCATGTTGGAGCATTCACTCCTTCTTACATCTATCTATTATTATTACCAGACACTCAATCCTATCCATATGATCACTTTAACACTTAAGATGGCATTTTTACCACCCATCCTAAAGAGATTTTGGGGTCCCATGGCAGGTTTTCAAACTATACCCGTAGAAGTAAGTCTGTAGGAATATATGCAGAACTATAGGAATGTATGCAGAACTATACAGCTTTACAATTACAAACTAAAAACACTTCATAATTACAACTTTAGGAACATGGTGATTCTTCCCACCGTTCCTGCCCTCCCACCCATACTCCCACCCCTCCTCCTCCTCCCTCTCTTATTTCCACTCTTATTTTTTTACTGAGACCTGTTTTCAATTGACTTTATACACATATGTTTAACTCTGTTACATAATGAGTTCAACAAATAGTATATTTAAAAAAAACAAACAGTTCTTCAACAGTCAAGACAAAGGGCTATTCCAAAGTCATTGCTTCTCAAAGTGTCAATTTCACTTCTACAAATTGCACTTTAAGTGCTCTGTTAGTTATCACAGGTCAAGGAGAACACGTGGTACTTGTCCCTTTGGGACTGGCTTATTTCACTAAGTATGATGTTTTCCAGATTCATCCATTTTGTTGTAAGTGACCGGATTTCCTTCTTTTTTCTTTACCACCGTGTAGTGTTCCATACTGGACGTGTCCTGTAATTTCTTTATGCAGTCTGCAGTTGACTGCATCTCCAGTTTTCCAGTAGCTTTTCTTTTTTTGGCTTGTGCATTTGATGAGGCCGTTTCCAAGCAAAAGGCAGCTGATGTGCTTTCCATGGCCACGCTGTGGCGCAGTGGTGGGAGCACAGGCTTTGCGGCCTGGCTGCGCGGCCGTGGCTCTCTGATCCTCTCGTGTAAAACGGTCGTGAGAACTGAGAGGTGTGCGGGGGGGTGGTGTGCCTCGCAGGCTCCCAGCTCGTGCTTGCTGTCTCTCGTTTCATTCTAAAGTGGTTATTGTTCTGAGTAAGCATGGTCTATTCCACCAATTTTCCTAAATAAAATAAAGCAAAGGTTATATTTTGGACTTTTGTTGTGAGTGTAAGTGTATAGAGCTGCGTCTTAGGATAGAGCTTCAAATCTGGCTTCCGTATTACCATGTAATACGGTGCACGTGGAACTTTAGTAAAGGAACAGGCATTGTGGCATAGCAGTTAAGGCACCGTTTGGGACATCTGCATCCATCCTGGAGCGCCAGTTCAAGTCCTGGCTTCTCTGCTTCTGACCCAGCTTCCCACTCACGCACCCAGGAAGGCAGTTGGATACCCAGGTGCTTACTGACACCCACATGGCAGACGTAGGTGCATTTCCTGGCTCTTGGCTTTGGCCTGGCCCAGCCCGGCCCCAGCTTTTGCAGGCACATGAAAGACACCTGTCTGTCTGTCTCTCTGCCTTTCAAATAAACAAGTATTTTTTTTTTTCTAACAAGAAACTTTAGTACAGATATTAATGTTTGGCAAACAGGTTGTTCACAAAATACCAACACAAAGTGGTGTTGTTCCGGTGGGAGGCCACCACTGTGCTTGGTTATTGTCGCTCTCCGTGCTTTGCACTTGGTGTGACCATTACATTAATTTACTCTTGGCAAATAGTGTCAGAACATTTTGCAGTTAAGGACAATCTTCTGCTTTTGTTATTTGGCAAAAATAGCCCTTCAGTTAAGTCCCCTATCCGTTACACAAATGTTTGTGGTTCTACACTCCCACTCCTCTCGCATCGTGTGCTGTGTGCATTCACCGACGTCGGCCGGCTTCCTAGCGTCTGCGCTCCCTGAGGTTGCCGGGTCGCGCTGTGCCGGTCTGTCTGCTGGGTCCGTTATAGCAGTGGTGGTAGAGCTGGCACGGCAGCGGTTAGAGAGCAGTGCGCGTGCCGTCGTTCTGTTCTGCACGCTGTGCCTAATGCCTTGTCTTAACGGTGGTCCCTTTCTCTTCTGTCCTTCAAGCTCAAGCTATAAAAGCCAAAGGCCCGGTGACGATCCCATACCCTCTTTTCCAGTCCCACGTTGAAGACCTTTATGTAGAAGGGCTTCCTGAGGGGATTCCTTTTCGAAGACCATCTACATACGGAATCCCTCGCCTGGAGAGGATACTGCTCGCGAAGGAAAGGATTCGCTTTGTGATCAAGAAGTAAGGCTGGGGCCGCCCGCCTCCGCGGACGGGCTTGAGTCCTTGTCGCCACTAGGGCTACGCGGACGTGGGATTTCAGTGGTGTGTCTGTGTGTTGCTGCTTTTGAGTGGGTCTGTGCAAGACCAGGATGTGACTCCTTGCCCACGTGACCATCATTTTCTTTCACAGTTTTCTACTAAGTATACTAAAAGTCGTCGGTATCAGTGTCTTATGTTTAGGCCTGAAAGCATTAGTTTTTAAAGGTTAATTTAAGAGAGCTCCCGTTCACTCCTTTCCTCCCCAGATACCTGCAGCAGCTGGGGCTGGGCTGGGGCAGAGCTGGGAGCTGGGATCCAGTCACTTGCTGCCACCACCCTGGCCCACCTCAGCAGGGAACTGGCGGGAGCCGGGAGGCAGATGCAGATGTGCTAGCGTGGGATGCAGGCGTCTTAACGCCCAGTGCCTGTCTGCAGCGCAAACGGGCGTGCCCATAAATGACTGCAGAATTAAGACAAGCCGACAGCGCGCGCTGAGGCTGGAGAGGAAACCAAGCAGGGCGCCCTGCATTCCTTAGCATTAACATGTATTTTTTAAGATTTTTTACTTATTTAGTTTGAATATCAGAGAGAGAGAGAGAGAGCTCTTCCATCTGCTGGTTTACTCCCCAGATGGCAACAATGGCCAGCACTGGGCCAGGCCAAATCCAGAAGTCAGGAGCTTCATCTGGGTCTCCCACATGGTAGACATGGACCTAAGCACTTGGGCCATCTGCCCATGCTTTTCCCAGGCGCATTAGCAGGGAGCTGGATCAGAAGTGGAGACGCCAGACACAAACCAGCACCCGTATGGGACGCTGGCATTGCTGTGTCTCGACGCCAGCCCCTTTAGCCCTGTCTACAATTTCAGTAGCAGGCAGCTGCTTCCTTCATTCCTTCTTCCCTCCCCCTGAGCTGGGGGTGTGATCACTTCCACGTCAGGGTGGTGGCACAACTGTTTTCCGTGGTGTAATCTGAAGATGTATTAGGCTTATTCCTTTGTTAGGCCTAGCAAATTACAGTAGGAGGATTAAAAAGGGAGGAGGGCATTTGTCAGGTGATTTCAGGAAATGTAGGTAAAGTAAACACTTACCTGGGAAACGAGTGCTTTGTAGATGTACTAGTACGAGCGAGGGCTGGACACAGTTGTCAGGAAAACAGATCTGAAGGACAGGCGGAAGTTCTGAGTGGCCTGAGCCCTCCTGAAGGTGTGGAGCAGCGTGGGAGGTCAGGAGGGGCAGAGGCCTCGGCTCACTTCAGAGGGAAAGCGGTCGTTAGGTTCCGGCCTCCCCGGAGAGTGAAGATGGCAGAGAGGAATACCCTTCCTGAGCCATGACGGACCCTGCGACGCTGTCCAGCCGTTCTGTTTAGTTTTTTTTTATTTTTATTTTTTGACAGGCAGAGTGGACAATGAGACAGAGAGAAAGGTCTTCCTTTTGCTGTTGGTTCACCCTCCAATGGCCGCTGCAGCCAGCACACCATGCTGATCCGATGGCAGGAGCCAGGTGCTTCTCCTGGTCTCCCATGGGGTGCAGGGCTCAAGCACTTGGGCCATCCTCCACTGCACTCCCTGGCCACGGCAGAGAGCTGGCCTGGAAGAGGGGCAACCGGGACAGAATTGGGCGCCCAGACCGGGACTAGAACCCGGTGTGCCGGCGCCGCAGGCAGAGGATTAGCCTATTGAGCCGCGGAGCTGGCCTCTGTTTAGGTTTTAAGTGATGCTGGTTGGCTTTCCAAATTCCTGTGGCCAGCCCAAGTTGACAGTCGTGGATGAAGGCACGTAGATGTGTCTGAGGGAGGAAGAGGCTAGCGCTGGGCATCTCCAGCAGGAAGTAGCAAAAGCTCTGAGGCCGGTCGGCCCCATCCACAAAGGTACTTTGCTCGCCTGGCAAGGAGTCTGTTGCTGAGACGCCGTCCACGCTCTGAGAGCCAGGCACATCACGGAAGCAGAGACAGGAGCTGCCAGGGTTTGTCTGGGAAGCGAACCTAGGATTCTGTCAGGTGCAGGCGTGGGCAAGGGAACAGCGAAGGGTGGCTGGGCTGCTAACATGGGTGACTTCAGTTTCAAGTCCCCCCGTACAGGTGGGTCTCTTGTGAGTGATATGCATATTACATGACCTTGAGGTACAAGGGTGAAGTGAAAGACACTATTTAAAAAAACACAAGATTTAATTATTTATTTATTTGAAAGGCAGAATTAAAGAGAGGCAGAGGCAGAGAGAGAAAGGGAGATCTTCCATCCACTGATTCACACCCCAAATGGCTGTAACGGCCACAGTTGAGCCAATCTGAAGCCAGGAGCCAGAAGCTTCTTCAGGATCTCCCCCGTGGGTGCAGGAGCCCAAGGACTTGGCCATCTTCTGCTGCTTTCCCAGGTGCATCAGCAGGGAGCTGGATCAGAAGTGGAGCAGCCAGGACTTGAACTGGTGCCCATATGGGATGCTAGCACTGCAGGTGGTGGCTTTACCCACTATGCCACAGTGCTGGCCCCATGAAAAGCAGTATTAAAACAATAGTCATTTCATTCCTGGTAACACTCTGGTACTACTGAGAACACGGGGGTGCCCACGATGCTGCCCACGACCACCTCGGTTTGTATTACAGCCAGGCAGACTTGCCCGTCTCGATTTGCACTAAGAATGACAGGCACTTTTAGGATTTAATTAAAGGTACCTTGAGGTACCTCAAGATTACGGGTAAGCTGCCCTTCACTGAGCAAGCTGTTGCTAACAGGTCTTTTTCTTTCAGACACGTGGTACTTTTAAGATTTGAGTGATCGGTCATGAAGTTGAACAGTAAGTGGGCTGTTAAGAAAGCTTGGCTCCATCAGGTCCAGCACCGTCAGGTGTCAGCGCACTGTTTAAGAGCCCCTTTGTGGCCGGCGCCGCGGCTCACTGGGCTAATCCTCCGCCTGTGGCGCCGGCACACCGGGTTCTAGTCCCGGTCTGGGCGCCCGATCCTGTCCCGGTTGCCCCTCTTCCAGGCCAGCTCTCTGCTGTGGCCTGGGACTATAGTGGAGGATGGCCCAAGTGCTTGAGCCCTGCACCCGCATGGGAGACCAGGAGAAGCACCTGGCTCCTGCCTTCGGATCAGCGCGGTGTGCCGGCCGCAGCGGCCATTGGAGGGTGAACCAACAGCAAAAGGAAGACCTTTCTCTCTGTCTCTCTCATTGTCCACTCTGCCTGTCAAAAACAAACAAACAAAACAAAACAATACAAAAAAAACCCTTTGTACTGCCATTGTATTACATTGTTTCTTTTTTAAGATTTGAACTTTATTTTTCAAGAGATTTATTTATTTGCTTGAAAGGCAAAGCAGCAGGCAGAGAGAGAGAGAGAGAGATCTTCTGTCTGCTGGAGTAGGCCAAAGCCAGAGCCCAGAACTCCATCCTGGCCTCCCACCCATGTGGCCCAGGTGGTATGGCGCCTTGTGCTCCTAAGCTTTTTTTTTTTTTTTTTTTTTTAAAGATTTTAATTTATTTGTTTGACAGGTAGAATTATAGGCAGAGAGAGAGAGACAGAGAGAGAAAGGTCTTCCTTGTGTTGGTTCACTCCCCAAATGGCCGCAGCAGCCGGAACTCTGCCAATCTGAAGCCAGCATTAGGTTAATCCTCCACCTGCAGCACTGGCATCCCATATGGGCGCCGGGTTCTAGTCCCGGTTGCTCCTCTTCCAGGCCAGCTGTCTGCTGTGGCCCAGGAAGGCAGTGGAGGACGGCCCAAGTGCTTGGGCCCTGCACCCCTGTGGGAGTCCAGGAGGAGGCTCCTGAGCTTTGACCTGCTACCTCCCAGGCTGCGTGAGCAGGAAACTGGATCGGAAGTGGGAAAGCTGTGACCTCCAACCACCCCCATGTGGGATGCCAGTGTCCCGAGTGGTGGCTTGACTTCCTGTGCCACAGCTCACGCGGGGTTACCACTTGTACTGTGAGGACACGTGTTCGCCAAGTGCATTGTGAAACAATTGGCAGTTAGCATTTTGTTCTGCTAGACAGCAGAAGTCTCAGGAAGCTAAGGTTGGGTTGTGCTCAGATGACAACTGGCCGTGCTCACTGCACTGTGCACACGCGCTGGCATCGCTGGTGCTGACGGTTGTCTGACTGTCTGGTGCTTCTCCTGTTGCAGACATGAACTTCTGAACTCAACGCGAGAAGATTTACAGCTTGATAAACCAGCGTCAGGAGGTGAGACTCTGGGCTTGGGTTACGTTCGAATTGCACGCAATGCTCCTTTATCCTCTAAAGGAATACTGGGTTCTTCTCTGTGTTACCTCCTACATGAAATTATATCTCTTACACTTAGTTAGACGCCACTGCGGGCGAGGCTGCGTTGTCAGAGCTGCAGTACTCGCTAGAAGAGTAAACTCCTTTCTCTTACTGATAACCCCGTGTCAGTAAACGGAACGATTACATTGTGGGTGCAGGAACTGACATGACTGTGCCCTCCGCCTGTGAGATGCGGTTTGTCGTCTGGCTTCGTGTGCTGGAGAGCTTGTTCTCCAGGTCTGCACTGGTTGACTGGGCAGCCATCCCTTCCGCAAGTGCACGTTAC
Source organism: Lepus europaeus (assembly GCF_033115175.1). NCBI lineage: Eukaryota > Metazoa > Chordata > Mammalia > Lagomorpha > Leporidae > Lepus > Lepus europaeus. The sequence goes on along the minus strand of NC_084847.1, from coordinate 50,697,391 downwards.
CCCAGGACTAGCGTAACTTAGAGCGCAGCCGCGGGCGCCGTCACCTGCTTCTCCGATGTGCGGGAGGGAATCCCGCCTCCATCTCCCGCTGCCTTTGCTCCTGAGTGGAGCTGGCTGGTGGCAGAAAGCGGGAGGCTCTGGGTTTGGATTGGGCATCGCAGAACGATCGTCCGCACTGGGACAGCCCCAGCGGATCAGGTCGCGCGACCGCCCGGCAGCCTCTGCGGAGTGAACTGATTCCACCCTGCCCGAGCTCTAGCTGACTTTGCTTCTCACTCCCTGCTCGCTGTGAGCGGTCCGAGAGCAGAAGGGGAGCTGCCGCAGCCTGTGTGTGGTCGAGCTGCGCGTGTGTGGTCGCGTGGCGCGCTCAGCTGCGTGTGTGGTCGCGTGGCGCGCTCGGCCGGGTCACTGAAGGCGCGTGTGTGGTCGCGTTGCACGCTCAGCCGTGTGTGTGGTCGCATTTTGCGCTCAGCCGCGTGTGTGGACGTGTGGCGCGCTCAGCCGTGTGTGTGGTCACATGGCACGCTTGGCCGGGTCACTGAAGGCGCGTGTGTGGTCGCGTTGCACACTCAGCCGTGTGTGTGGTCGCGTGGCGCGCTCGGCCGTGTGTGTGGTCGCGTGGCGCGCTTGGCCGGGTCCCTGAAGCCGCGCGTGCTTGCCGTTGCAGTGAAGGAGGAGTGGTATGCCAGGATCACCAAGTTAAGGAAGATGGTGGACCAGCTCTTCTGCAAAAAATTTGGTGAGTGCGCGTCACACACTGAAGTTTTGCCCTCTGAGCCTTAGGAAAGTAGTCCAGGTGGGTATGTCTCACGCCCAGTTCTCTCTACTGCACACAGAAGCGGGGGGAAGGGGTCGGGGCCCCGTGCGCCCTCCACAGGCAGCTGGCCCGGCAGCACGGCGTGTTCTGCCGTTGAGGGCATGCACAGTTTGGTAGGCCTTTTCTCCTTGGGCCTCTCCACAGAGCGCTGAATCAGGGAGACTTGCCACCCAGCAGCACGCCTGCCTTTCTCCACACGCAGCTCGGCCCTCGCTGCCCTTTTTAATCTTGCTTCTTAAGCACTTCATAAACGCCCACAGGACTTAGCTTGTTTATCAGCAGAGCAGCGTCGCTCAGACCCCCGCCTAGATCCTGCTTCCTGCAGGGTTCTGTGGAGGAGCTGGAGGAGTCCCGCTCCGCGCTCTGTGGTGCTGTGTGTCTGTCGTGCGAGCCGGCAGACGTCTCTGAGCCTTCCGGTCGGGCTGCACAGCTCTGAGAAGACACGGGAAGCCGAGCAGGCACTCCCCGCCAGCCATGCCACCAGTTAGGTTTGCTACGTGACAGCGAGTCTCCTGGGCCTTCCCTATCTGCTGATTCACGAGAGGGTGATGGCACCGAGTCTTCAGGGTCAGCCTTTAGCTGTAGCTCGAGTGACCGCTGCAGACTTCCTGCACTCAGCGTGTGTCTTTGTAGAACTCATGCACTTAAAAAAATCACACACACACAACACTAAACCAGTTCTAACTCCCTTTCCATCAGAAAAAGTTAGAATTTTAAGCTGCTTTTCATCAGTATTTCTGGGTATCCAATAGGACCTTAGTAATAAATACATATATATATTAAAATATTATTTATTCACTTGAAGGGGAAAGAGAAAAAAAAGTTACTGCCAGCTGTCCTACTCCAAACGCTCACAAAGTTCACTGGTTGGGGTCGAAGCCAGAAACTGGGAACCCAATCCAGATCCCACATGGGTGGCGGAGACCCAGCCGCTGGCGCCATCGCTGGAGCCAGGCATGGAGCAGGGCGTCCGGCCCAGGCTCTGACGTTGCAATGCCAGCAACCCCACCAGCATCCGAGCGCTAGGCCCCATACCCATGCTGGCAGCTCCGTGGTATTTATCTCCTCTTCCATCTGCTCAGAGGTTAGCTCATGGACAGAAAACTAAAGAATCGCCTCTTCTTTTTCTCTTTCCAAAATTTTCTCTTTTTATGTATTTGAAAGGCAGAGAGCATCAGACAAGAAAGGGAAGAGAGAGATCTTCCATCTGTTGGTTCACTCCCCAAATGGCCACCACAACCAGGGCTGGGCCAGGCTGAAGCCGGCAACTCCATCTGCGTCTCCCATGTGGATGGCAGAGGCCCAAACACATGGGTCATCTTGGGATTGTCACTGCCTTCCCAGGTGCATGTGCGGGAAGCTGGATTGGAAGCAGAGAGGCCAGGACTGTTAACTGGTGCCCTGACATGGGATGTCAACATTGCAGGTGGTGGCTTAGCCTGTTGCCACAAAACGGGTCCGCTTCCTACTTTTATAATCATAGTGTGTCTAAGATGCTTACGGACACAGAACAGAGGATGTGTGTTCATCATTCAAGATGTCACCGTGACGTCACTGTGGGTCGTGAGGAGGTGATGGGTGCGGAACGCCCCCGAGAGCAGGCACCCACTGCCCCTCCGGTGACGTAGTCCTGCTGATGGAGTGATGAGGTCACCAGCGCACTGGCTGCCCCGCAGACTGCTTTTGCTTGGTGGAAGGAGACAGTTGTTGAGGGGTTTACTCACAGAGAAAAAACACAGTAGGAAAATGTTGGTTGTTTATTACAGCTAAGAAAATAGATTCAGAGTTTACTAATGGTGGGGTCCATGCTGTGGCATAGCGGATATGGGCACCAGTTCAAGTCGCAGCTGCTCCACTTCCCATCCAGCTCTCTGCTGTGGCCTGGGAAAACAGTGGAAGATGGCCCAAGTGCTTGGGCCCCTGCACCCACGTTGGTAGACCCGGAAGAAGCTCCTGGTTTCTGGCTTTAGATCGGTGCAGCTCCAGCTGTTGCAGTCATTTGGGGAGTGAACCAGCTGATAGAAGACCTCTCTCTCTGCCTCTGCCTCTCTGTAACTCTGCCTTGTAAATAAACAATTAATTAGAAAGAGAAGTTGACTAACAATGACTGATAAAAGCCTGGCTGTTTGTTCCTGCTTCCAATGAGTCTGTAGGCCAGCAGTGCTGTTTCTTTAAGGTTCCTGAAATGGAGGAGGGAAAATGTAGACTTGCTATAGCTATTGATCTCTCCAAATTAAAAAAAAAAAAAAAAAAAAGTGGAGCAGCCAGGACTTGGGCCGGCGCCCATACAGGATGCCTGTGCCGCAGACAGTGGCTTTACCCGCTGTGCTCCAGTGCCGGGCCCTGGGCCCCTCTTGTTCAACCACCAGGCCCACCTGTGTCCTGTAAAGTATGCGAGTCTTTTTTATCGTTTAGAGCTCTGTGAGGAGGTGGTTTCAGGACAGGAATTGGTAGCTTATGGTTTCGTCTTTAACTTACAGTTTCTGTGCTGACACAAACCTCAGGAGCCGTACTCGGTTCCCAGGATGCTAGATGCCCGCGTCTCATTCTGCAGCCCTTCTCCCTCACTTCTCTGCAGCCGTCCATGTGCTCATTTACTTACATAGTTAAAACAAGTTTATTGTGCGAAACTTGAAGGCCATGTGTACGTTTTTCATGATACACATTTTGGTGTTTTTTTTTATTTTTTATAAAAATCTTCTTCACCATCTGCTACATTAGGTTTCTACGTGGATCTAACAGTCGGGTCCAGCCGAGGGGCACTGTTGACTGTGGCTGCTCCGCCCCTGCCATGAGCCAGCCTCTGCTTGCTCTTTTCATCTCCCTTTCTATGGCTCCTCTGTGGGGACTTTTTCCTTTTACAGTTTCTAAACGTTCATGGAGTCTAGGGTGAAGGACACTGATCTCGGGGTGGCAGTGCACGGGTGAAAGCAGGGAGTGTGCGGCAGCCAGCACGGGGGTCCTGGGGGTCCCCACACAGCCGCAGGCAGCGTGTGTGTGCTTCCAGGGAGTGGAGGGATTAGGATCCGTGGTGTTCTTTATGGGCGCTCATGGTTTCTTTCTTACTCTGTTTGTAAGGAGATTGACCAAAGAGGTTTCATTTCTTAAGATTTCAGAGTTACTAAGATTAGGCTTAGAACTGGGACACTGAAGTCCACCAATGCCTGGCTGTTGGTTTACATCGTTCACACTTGGCTGTATTGAGCCTGTTTCCATGGGTAGTGTGACACACTTGTAGTGTGTCCAGTTTTTCTTCACTCACATGCCCTTTGCTTTGGATTGTGCTACAATAATTGCAACACACATTCAGCCTCCTGAACTGCTTTGGTTTCTGTCCAGCGGAAGCGTTGGGCAGCAGTGAGGCCAAGGCTGTCCCGTACCAGAAGTTTGAGGCGCACCCCAACGACCTGTACGTGGAAGGACTGCCCGAGAACATTCCCTTCAGAAGCCCCTCCTGGTACGGAATCCCGAGGCTGGAAAAGATCATCCAAGTGGGCAATCGAATCAAATTTGTTATCAAAAGGTAAGGCTATATATAACCTGCAAAACTAAGTTTCCGCTTTCCTACGGAAGATTCGTCGGATGAGAGGGGCCTTTTGTTCCCCTCCCCAAACAAAATTGCCTCTGTGTCTAAGCAGTTAGACAGGAAGGAGCGCTGAGTGATGGGGGTGGTTCCTACTGGCTGGGCGTGTGCTTGTGTGTATTGGCCCGGGAGTGACAAGACGTGGAAGCATGCAAGACGGTGAGGCTGTCAGTAGGGTGCGCTGTCCGCGGGCAGGGACAGATGGAGCATAGCTGATGTAGTTGGCAGTGCACAGCTCCGTGGGAAAGGTCCTGTCCTGAATGCTCTCACTAACCGTGACCGCGTTCCTGCTGCAGGCCAGAGCTTCTGACTCACAGCACAACCGAAGTCACTCAGCCGAGGACGAATACCCCAGGTAAGGAGGCCCTGGGTCCTCTGTGGAAAGCCCAAGTCAATGCTTTTCTAGCTTTTTAGATGTTAATCTGTTAAAGCCATAAAGCCATGCCACCCCATCACGTGTGGAAGCTGGCTACAGGCGTTCTGTGGTTTATCAAGATGAACACACCCAGGCTGGGGATTTCTATGTTTTCTGGTAGCCGGATTTGCATTTCATTCTATAATAATAAGTCATTTTATGTTATTTCTCTAGTTGATTTAAGCAGCCTGGTGTGTATTTGATACTTAGAGCTCATCCTAACTCCAGCTAGCCACCGGAGGCTACTAGCTGCCGCATCAGGCCACAAACAAGGGGCCAGGGGCTTGTCAGCTCTCCTCACGTGGGCCCTGTTCTTAAAGCAACAAATTGTGTGAGAACTGCAGCCTGTCCGCTAGTACGCCAGCGCAGGCGGAAACGACCTCAAAGCCTCAGTTGTGGATGACTGATTTCGCTTCTTTATTTGAGCTCTGATGAGCCCTTCTTTCTCTCCTCCCTCCCTCCCTCCCTCTCTCTCTCTCTCTCTCTCTCTCTCTCTCTCTCTCTCTCTTTCTCTCTCCTATCTCTCTCTCTCTTTTTTTTTTTTTAATTTTTACTTAAGAGACTTGCCATCTGCTGGTTCACTCCAAATGCCCTCAGTAGCCAGGAGAGGACGTGGTGAACCAGGAACCAGCGACTCACTCTTAGGTCTCCCTCCGGCTTGGCAGGGACCCAAACACTTGAGCCGTCGCCTGCTGGTGACACGGAGCTGGAATTGAGAGGGGGCCGGGGTTGAACTGGGCACTCTGCAGGACACAGGCGCCCCGGCCATGCCTGCCCTTCTCTGCCTTTGGGTAGTGTCAGGAAGAGCGAGCACCATCTGCGGGTCTCTGTTGCCAGGGCCTGGACAGCCGTAGCCGTAGTCTGTGTTGCAGACCTCTGTTGTAACTTCTTTTTCAAGGTTTGTTTGTTTATTTGAAAGGCTGGGTGACGGGGGGGGGGGGGGGGGGGGGGAGATACCAGGCGACTGGTCTCCCCAGATGTGCGCAGCAGCCAGGGTGGGCCAGGCTGCAGCTAGGATTAGGAGTTCCATCCTGCTCTTCCCACGCCTTCCACTGCCCGCCAAGCTGGATCAGAGGTGAAAGTGCTGCAGCCCAGCGTACCCCATGCTCCACGGGGCCAGGCCCAGCAGTGGGAAGTTCGAAGTTTTCAGGAAATGAGTGTGTGAAAGTGAGGGTGAATCCCAAGTGTCTGTTAGTGTCTTAAATGTGTGCGGTCACTCCTGTGGGCACTGAGGGGGCGGTCACTCCCGTGGGCACTGAGGGGGCGGTCACTCCCGTGGGCACTGAGGGGGGTGTCACTCCCGTGGGCACTGAGGGGGCGGTCATTCCTGTGGGCACTGAGCAGGGGTCACTCCCGTGGGCACTGAGGGGGCGGTCACTCCTGTGGGCACTGAGGGGGCAGTGTGCGGTCAGGGTTGTGGTGTGTCCTGAAACAGGAGTGCTGGATCAGCTTTCAGGTACCTGGGGCAGCTAGTGAGGGTCCGGGCAGCGTGCCGAGGAGTTTGTGTGGGATGGCGTGCAGGGCCGTCTGTGTGTAGGATGGCGTGACAAATACTGTGCGGGGGAAGCCCAGGAATCCCACCTGTCTAACTGACCCAGGGCTTCGCCCCCCCAGCGTGCCTTTGCTTTAGGCAAAACAAGGGTGTTGGGGATGCAGATTGAAGGGCCGCGTCCTGTGCTAAGGGGACCGCGTGGAGAACGGCGGGTATTCCCAGGGCCTTGCCGTGCCCTGTGTGCACGTGGTGATCGCCCAGAGCCGCCTCCCCCTCCTTGGGGGAGACTCCACAGTCAGGCTCACGACGAATGCGAGAGCCTGCAGACCCTGCGCATGGTCCTTGCGTCACTGGAAGAGCGTGCAGGCCTCCGGGTATTCCAGCTGCCGCGTCGTGCCGTTCTCACCAGTGCTCCACCTGCTGTCTCCAAGCATAGGTCACAGGCTTGTAACACGAGGAGTCCTCAAGCTCCCAGGCTGTGAACAGAACGTGAGTGTCTGCCGTTCTTAGCAGACCTTGGGAAGGAGTGGGAGTGGCTTATTCTGACACAGCGGTGCAATGGCCTGCCACTGGCCAGCTCCTCACCGACTCCATGACATGCAAAATGTGTTTGTCACTGCCGTCAGAGAAGTCTCCTTAAACATACTGGGTGCAGGTTGGTGAAAGATGGGTGGCATGGGGCCGGTCTTGCAGCATAGCCCATGAAGCTGCCGGCTGCAACACCAGCATTCCATACGGGCACCGGCTCTAGTCCCAGCTGCTCCACTTCCCATCCAGCTCTCTGCTATGGCCTGGGAAAGCAGTAGAAGATGGCCCAAGTGCTTGGGCCCCTACACCCACGTGGGAGACTTGGAAATAGCTTCTGGCTCCTGGCTTTAGACTGACCCTGTTGTGGCCATTTGGGGAACAAACCAGTGGATGGAAGATCGATCTCTCTCCTCTCTCTCTCTCTCCATACCTCTGTCTTTCAAATAAATACATCTTTTTTAAAAAAGAAAAGGATGGGGTCGGCACTGTGGTGCAGTAGGTTAACCCTCTGCCTGTGGCGCCGGCATCCCATATGGGCGCCGGTTCTAGTCCCGGCTGCTCCTCTTCCAGTCCAGCTCTCTGCTGTGGCCAGGGAGGGCAGTGGAGGATGGCCCAAGTCCTTGGGCCCTGCACCTGCGTGGGAGACCAGGAAGAGGAACCTGGCTCCTGGCTTCGGATCGGCGCAGCTCCGGCTGTTGCAGTCATTTAGGAAGTGAACCAATGGAAGGAAGACCTTTCTCTCTGTCTCTCCCTCTCACTGTCTATAACTCTTATCTCTCAAATAAATAAATAAAATCTTTTAAAAAAGGAAAAGGAAAAGAGGACGGGAAAGAAGGATGGATGGATGTCACATGTGAGGAAGGTGTGGCGTTACCCTGGTGACGGGAGGATGGGGCGGGTCCCCAGCTCCTGTGGGGAGCAGTGCAGAGTCTTCCTGCGCTGAAGGAACAAGTGTGGGGAAGGGCGCGGGGGGCGCTGCGTGGCAGGAGACCGCACAGCAAGGTGGCAGAGCCCGTTGCCCTGGAATTGGCAACTCGGGCCCGGCGGCAGGGGAGCCGGGCTTCCTTTCCCAGCGCAGGCCATGTCAGGAGCGGAGTCTCCTTCAGCGGGGGTCTCAGGACTTCCCCAACGTTCCCCTCTGCCCTTGCCAGCGAACGCGGGGCGTGCACTCTGCTCCTCCTCGGCGCCCGCACTCCGCCCGCCGACAGGCCGCCCGTGCCTGGCTCTCAGGATGGCCTTTCCACTCTGTTGTAAAGGCCACGTGGAAAGGCTGTGGTTGCCTTGCATGGAATGGGCTGGAAAACTGAGCAGCGGGCAGGGGGGGGGGGTGCGCTCAGCTCCCGGGTCCCTGCCGCTTGTTTCCTGGGAGATGCGCTCGTGTGGTTTCGAGGCTCAGCCCCGTAAGAGGACTCAAGGGCTGGCTGTGTAGCGAGCCAATCCGAGTGCAGTCTCGCCGAGCCCGCGTGGGAGCCTGACAGGCCTCCCTAGAGGGGGTGTGAAAACCGGAGCTTCCGTGCAGCTGCTTTGGTTACCCCGCGAGCGCAGCGTGCGTTCATCTCGGTGCCTGTCTTGTGGCAGAGGGCAGGTTCAGGAAGTCATCTTCGCACGCCCAGGGCGGCTGAAGGAGGAGGCGCGTCCTGACCGCCGGCCGCAGCCGCACGCATGCGCGCAGCGGCCGTGCTCACGGGATTTGTCTCTGCTTTGCAGTCAAGGAGGACTGGAACGTCAGAATCACCAAGCTGCGCAAGCAAGTGGAAGAGATCTTTAACTTGAAGTTTGGTAAGGCATAGTGCTCGTGTCTACTGCCGCACGTGAATAAAGGCCACGTCCACGAGGAGTCTCTCTGGTCAGGACCCGCGCGGGTTCTGGCCTGGTTCTGTCCAACTCACTGCTCACAGGAAGCACGTCACCCTGCTCCTCTCGGATTCCGATTGTCTGGTCGGGATGGGGGAGGGACGGAGGGAGGCCGTGGGGTGAGTTCCCCTCCCGTGGTCTGCACGTCTCCCCTGGGCGACACGGGCCTGGGGCAGCGGTTCCCGGAGCGCTGTCCGGATGGGACCCAGGGCGTCGGCTGTGGGGCGCGCCTGTCATGGCAGAGGACAGAGGAGGGAAGCAGCAGGGCGTGACAGCAGGGTTTCGGGCTGCTGCCGTCCGATTATTTAACTCCTAGAATTGACGTTTTGTGCCTTCCATCGGGAGCCTTGAAGCCTCTGCCCCTGGTCACTAACGCCCATGCATCCCACACAGCTCCTGTGTTGCCATCGCAAACTTGGCGTCCAGATGACAGCGCAGGACAGCCAGGGCCATTGCTGTGTGGGAGGGCCCTACAGCATTCTGCCCCGCGCTCCGAGAGCGCTTTGATAACGCAGCCCTGCCTTGGATTTAAAGTGCTAACATGTTCTCTTAAGGAATACTTGCGTCATAGGCTTGTTCTTCTGATTTGCACATTGTACTAGCAAAAGTGTCTTTCGTGTTGAGTGGATATCGCTAGGTTGCAGGGAGCGTGCACAAAACTTTCTTGAGAACGCAAACACAGGTGGAGAGAATGTGGGTACAGGTTTATCTTCCATAAGTGGTGTTGTCTTTCAGCTCAAGCTCTTGGACTCACAGAGGCGGTGAAAGTCCCATACCCTGTGTTCGAATCCAACCCCGAGTTCCTGTATGTAGAAGGCTTGCCGGAAGGAATTCCCTTTCGAAGCCCTACCTGGTTTGGAATTCCGCGACTTGAAAGGATTGTCCGTGGGAGTAATAAAATCAAGTTTGTTGTGAAAAAGTGAGTGGGACTTGCCCTGGAAGTAGCATGCTCAGATTGCCTACCTGTGGAGTGCTTTTCCAGCTGGAAGTAGAGGCCGGGCTCTGAGCTGCACCCTGGCGAGTCCCCGCCTGCGCTTGCCTTGTGCGTCAGCGGGAAGAGAACAGTTGCCTCTGGGAGTCCCAGACACTTGGGTGGCTGTTGCAAATGCTGTTCTTTATCTGCTCTCTCACTCCTGGTCATGGTTGGGAGTGACTGGCTGTCAGTGGCTGCAGGATGTCACTGGTTGGAGAAACTGAACTGGAGTGAATTTCCTGTCTCATGAAAGGAGTCACTTACTGTTCATAAAATCCCTCATCAGATTGTCGAGGGGAGGGGAGGGGAGGGGGGCTTCCCGCCCACAAAGACGCAAGTCCCTGGGGCTGGGGCGCCTGCGTGAGGCCTGCGCCGCACTGACCGCTGGTCGTGTCTCGGTTTTCCTTGTAGGCCTGAACTGGTGGTTTCCTACCTGCCTCCTGGGATGGCGAGCAAGATCAACACTAAAGGTAAGAGACGCCGTCTGCTGCTCCCCGTGCCCTGCGCATGACAGCACTCTGCACCCGCGGGCCTCGGGTAGCGCTGGCCAACACCTTCATGAGGCCTCGGCTTCAGTTTTGTTTCTTCTTTCTTAAAGATATATTTTTACTTATGTATTTGAAAGACAGAGTTACAGAGAGGCAGAGGCAGGGAGAGAGCCTTCATACACTGGTTCACTCCCCAGATGGCTGCAATGGCCAGAGCTGGGCCGATCCGAAGCCAGGAGCCAGGTCTTCTGGGTCTTTGACGTAGGGGCAGGGGCCCAAGCACTTGTCCATCATTGCTGCTTTCCCAGGCATATTAGCAGGGAGCTGGTTCGGAAGTAGAGCAGCCGGGTCTCAAACCAGCGCCCATATGGGATGCCGGCACTGCAGGCAGCAGCTTTTACCTGCTTTGCCACAGCGCCATCCCCATTTCTTTGGTTTTTGTTGTTGTTGTTGTTTTGTTGTTGTTGTTTTTTGGTTGATTGGGTTTTTATTTGTGTTTTTAAGATGGATTTATTTTATTTATTTATTTTAGGGGGGTTGATTTATTTGTTTGGAAGGCAGAGTGACGGGGTGCTTCCATCTGCTGGTTTACTCCCTAGTTGGCTGCAATGGTCAGGAGCCTGGAGCTCCATCTGGGTCTCCCACCTGGGTGGCAGGGGCCCAAGCACCTGGGCTTTCCCCCCACTACCTTCCCAGGGTGCTGGTAGGGAGCCAGGTCGGCAGTGGAGTGTCAGGACTCACGCCCACACCCCAGCACGGGAGGTGGCGTCTCAAGTGACACGTTAACCCACCGCGCCGCTCTTGTGCCATTTCCGGGGTTTACGTGGTGGGCCGCGTTCTCTTGTCCACCGTGACGTGTCCGCAGCCTCCCCGCTGCTGTCTGCAGCTTTGCCAGGGCTCACGCAGGATCACGTGCTGAGCTTGCTCTGAGGGCCCGGCTGCGGGCGGCGGAGCGCTCTCCCGCTGTGGCCCCGCAGTGTGCGAAGCTACCGTGTGCTTGTCTTCCAGCTTTGCAGTCTCCGAAAAGACCACGGAGCCCCGGAAGCAACTCGAAGGTCCCTGAAATTGAGGTCACTGTGGAAGGTGAGGCCACCGTCTCTGCTCGTTGTGGGTCACGCTCATAGCCACATACGTGTGAATGCGTGAGAACGCCCAGTCCCGGCATTGGTGGCTGCAAGTCCAGGAGCCCTCGAGCGCACTGTCCGTTGCTCTGAGGAGAATCCCCAAGCGCTCCTTCCTCTAGGACAGTCAGGTGCAGAGAGCAAGGCGGTACCGCTCTCTTCTCCTCTGGGTCTCTGCTCCTTTACCGGACCAACGCGTTTAGAGATGGTTTCCATGGCGCTGGTCAGGGGTGGCTTAGTCGGCGCTGGTCAGGGGTGGCTTAGCCAGCAGTGCCTCGGGGCCAGTGTTGCGGGCGAGGGTTGGAGTTAAGCTCCTGCTGATGTTCCTGGGGGCAGCAGATGGTGGCTCAAGCACTTCAACCCTGCTCCCCCCGTAGAAAACGCAGGTGCAGTTCTTGGTTCCTGGCTTTGGCCTAGGCCAGCCCTGGTTACTTTCTGCCTTTCAAATAAAATAAATGACCTTTAAAAAGAAGTGGGTAAGCAGCAGCGCCTTAGGCTGTGAGGTTCCCGCCCCACCCTGCCGTCTCCTCCCTCCTCCCTCCTCCCTCCTCCCGCTGATCTGTGGGTCCCGTGCCCGGGTTTAGTGCTGAGGTACTTGGTACAGAACCACCCGCTCTCGGCCAGCCGTGGGGTCGGTCTTTCCTCCCGTCTCCGTCAGCACGGGACGCCGCACCCTCCATTTCTTGTGTGTAGGAGGATTTGCAGCCTCGATCTTGAGTGGGCGGTAGGTGTCCCCCCCCCCCCCCCCCCCCCCCCCGTTACCTTGTGGGCTGGAACCTGTTTCCCCACTGAGAGGCGAGGGGTGAGCTCCACGACCATCATTTGTGCTCAGAGTCGCCGACAGTTTCAAGTGCATACGTTCAGCCCCTCGCTGCTCTCTTCTGGAAAGTTCTGAGGGTGTCTGTCCTTCCCTGAAGGAGCCCCTGGCTAGCTGTGAGTGCGTGTGGGGTTCCTTTTGGTGAATGGTAACCTGCCCTGAATCCATCAGCGCTTGATGGGAAGGGGGTCCATTGTGTGGCAGCAGCACTTCGTGGAGTCCCAGTTAAGTTAGGCCTCGCTGGATGGATAGGAGTTAGGGGCCGGCGCTGTGGTGTGGCAGGTACAGCCTCCGCCCGCAGCGCCGGCATCCCATAGGGCACTGGCTGGAGCCGGCGAGCGGTGTGTGCTGTGAGTGCTAGGGGTCTGCGCACAGCTTACTCGGCAGGCTGAAGTGCTGGGCTCGGTAGGACGCTAACTGGAGTGGAAGCCCAGCGCCTTACTGACATCTCTGCAGGGAGGACATCGAAGCTGTGGCTCGTGTCCCCGGAAGGCTGGTTCACGTCCAGGTGGAGAGAGCGGGGCCAGGGGTGTGCTTCTGTTAGGGGCCAGCAGGAGAGTGCAGAAGCCAGCACAGGCCGCCAGCGTGCTGGGTGCGCTGATGCCGCGCGAGCGTCCAGTGGCTCGGGTCAGCCGGGAACGAGTGGTCCCCGGCCTGTGGGCGGGTGTGTGCCCTGGGAGTGCCGTGTGCCCCCCACTCGGCCTGGTTTCCAGCCCAGGCAGGCCGCGGCCCCCATAGCCAGGGCAGAAGCCTGACTGGCGCGTGGGGACCCTGACTCTTTCTGCAACTCTTCCCTAGGCCCCAACAGCACCAACCCTCCGAGCTCAGCTGTCCGGACGCCCACCCAGACTAACGGCTCGAACATTCCCTTCAAGCCTCGGGGGAGAGAGTTTTCCTTTGGTAAGTGTGGGTCCGTTCTCAGTATGACGAGTCACGACGCTGCGTTTTGTGAGGGACTTGCATTCTGTGTGGCAGACCAGAGGCACCGAGTGGTGTGGAGATGCCCGAGCTGCGGTCTGACGCCAGCGCCTCGCGGCTCTGTGACTGTCCCACTTGCCTTACAGGCAGACGGAGGCAGGGCGGGGTGCTCCACAGCACGCCGGGCACAGGGCAGGCTCCGTGACCTGGAGGGAGACAGCGTTTGCTCCTGGCCACCGCCTGGTAGCGACATAAAGCCTAGGGTGGCTGCCAGGGCTCGGCCGCGTCAGCAGCCGATGGAACGTTTTTATTTTGCACTGCTTAAAAATGCAGAGGTAGAACTGGGTGAAGCACCCTGCCTGGGGGTGCGTGTTGCTAAGTCTGACGGACACTGCGTTTATGTGCAGAGGCCTGGAATGCCAAGATCACCGACCTGAAGCAGAAAGTGGAAAATCTTTTCAATGAAAAGTGCGGTGAGTTCGTTTTGGGACGTTACTGAGCCGCGGGTGGGAAGCCGCGCTCCGTCACCAGAGGGGCGGGCGCCGGGCCGCTTTCCCAGGTGGGAATGCCGCGGTTTCCCCCTGTTCTGAGCACCAGGGGTGGTGCTGCGGGCGCTGAGACGGCCCCTGTGCCGCCTGCAGGCGAGGCGCTGGGCCTGAAGCAAGCTGTGAAGGTGCCCTTCGCGCTGTTCGAGTCCTTCCCGGAAGACTTCTACGTGGAAGGCCTGCCTGAAGGCGTGCCCTTCCGGAGACCCTCCACTTTCGGCATCCCCAGGCTGGAGAAGATCCTGAGAAACAAAGCCAAGATCAAGTTCATCATCAAGAAGTAAGGGGATCCCACGAGAGGGGCTGGCGCGTGACCTGGGACAGTCCGACACGCGTGGGAGGCTGCGCGGTCAGCACTTGGCACAGGGACAGGGGAGGGAAGGGGGTCGCAGGGTAGGGGGCAACAGCTCCCGTCCACCCACGCGTCAGTGGTGCTGGTAACTGCTACTGGGATCTGAGCGGGGTCTCTCCCTTCCCCTCTTCCCGCCCCCCTCACCCCGCTCCCATCCCTCCTTCTTTCTTTCTAAAATTAGACAGACCTTCCATCCACTAGTGCACTCCCCAAATGCCCAGAAAGGCGGTGGTGGGCCGAGCTGAAGCCAGGCATCGGGCACAGTCCAGGTCCCCGTGTGGGCGGCAGGGACCTGGCTGCTGGAGCCGCACTCCCTGCTCCTGCCAGGGTCTGCTTTAGCAGGCAGCGGGGTCGGGAGCCAGGGCCAGGGTACAGCATCGTAGCTGGTGCCTTCACAGGCTCAGTGCCTGCCCTCTTTTTTTTCTTCATCCTTTTTTTTTTTCCGTTTTTAACATATTATCTGAGAGACAGGGGTTTGTTTTTCCAGAGGCCTTTTATTTTTCCAACTGATTGAAGATTTAAGATTTTTTCCTGCATTCATGTTTACTAGAACATGTATGAATTCATCTAACAATTGAAATAGATGGGAATAGTTGGAATTTAAAAATACCTCCTGACGTTCAGTATTTGAAATTAACTGAAATGCATTTAAGATTTATTTATTTAGTTGGAAGGCAGAGAGAGGAGAAGCAGACAGAAAGCTCTTCCATCCACTGATTCACTTCCCACACGGCTGCAACAGGCAGGGCTGGGCAGGCTTGAAGCCAGGAGCCAGGAGCCCCATGCAGGGCTCCTCTTGAGGTTGGCAGGAACCCGAGAACTTGAGCCTTCCCCTGGTGCCTCCCGGGCACGTCAGCAGGCAGGTGGGTCATAAGCAGAGGAGTTGAGGCCGGGGCTGAAATACGGGGTGCCACACCCCAAGCAGCAGCGTAGTTCCCGCCCCACAGCACTGGCCCAGCTGAGTGTCACGTTCTGGGAAGGTGGCTGTGCAGCGGCTGTGGGGGGCTTGCCTGCATAGCTGTCGTGGTGACGTCACCCCAGACCTCCTTGCTCGGGGTAGGACTTGGGCTGGAGTCAGCAGCGATGCTGTCACCTGGGGAGAGTCCCTGTCGCCGTGGTGATGGGCCCAGCTGGGAAGGTGTGTCTGTCAGGCTGGCTGCGGCCCAGGTTTGCACATGGGCACTTCCTGCCGCCCTTCTCGGGACACGCTCTGAGCGTGAGAAGATGCCCGCGAACGGGGGCCGGAGGGCGGGCGGCATGGAGATCTCAGCTGTGACTCGTCCTTCTGGACGCGCTCCTCTGGGTAGTAGCCGTGTTGCTGCTTTTCTGACATCGTTGAGAATCTAGTATTTACTTGAAGAGCGTTAGGGGCTTCTCAGTGCCATTGAATTTCTGATGTTAGAGTTGTGCTGTTGCTTATGAGTGTTTTCTCCCGTGCAGGCCCGAGATGTTTGAGACTGCCATTAAGGAGAGCACCTCCTCCAAGAGCCCGCCACGTGAGTGTCCTGGGGGAGCAGATTGCGTTTTGCCTGGCGCCGTCTCGTGCAGAGGCATCTTGGCTGTTCGCGGTTTAGTTCTCCGAGCGGTCGTGTGTCTGTGTGTGCGATGCTGTGCTAAGCCCCGCCAGGAAGGGGAAAACCAGCTCCTGGGACGCCTCCTGTCTTCCGGGACATACGCTGCGCCAGGCAGAGAACTGGCCCCGGCCTGCGGTGGGTCGAGGCCCGTCCGCGTGGTCTGGGCTCTGGGCACGCGGCTTCCTGCTTGGGGGAGGGGATTCCGACCAGCTCTCCACAGCTTCTAATCTTAGCTTCTGTTTCAAGGGAAAATAAACTCATCGCCCAACGTGAACACCACTGCCTCGGGTGTCGAAGACCTGAACATCATCCAGGTGACGATTCCAGGTATGACCGCTCCTGCCGTCGTGGGTGGCGGGGGCTTGCCCTGGCACGCTGGCACGCGCCCCTCCCTGGCCACAGGGCAGCCGGGTCGCGGCCCTCTCCAGTTTCTCTTGGAAGGGCTGTAGGCGGGTGGTGCCCTTGGCTGGGATGACCCCTGTTACTCACCCAGATATCCAGTCTGTCCTTTAAGAAGTCTGCGTAACACAGCCGATGGTTAACAGCACTAAGGTTCTAGCACTTTCTGTCTGTGGCACCTTTAGGCAGTTTAGAGCTCGAGCAGTTCGCAGGCTGAAATGCTTGGTGAGCGTGGCACAGAGCATTAACGGGGCCTTGTTCTGGGTTTTCTCTCGGCTGTTTCAGACGATGATAACGAAAGGCTGTCCAAGGTCGAGAAGGCCAGACAGCTGAGGGAGCAAGTGAACGACCTCTTCAGTCGGAAGTTCGGTGAGTGCAGCGTCTGCGGCCTTAGTGGGCGCTGTGCTGAGCAGGGAGACTCCCTGGGATGAGGGAACCTACAAAGTCAATATTCTTGCTCCTGCTGGGTCTCTCAGTAAGGAACTAGGAGCGATGGTCCGTGTCGAGGTTAATACCCTGCAGGTTCACATTTGTGTCTCAAGTACACCGCCCATCGTCGGTGGCAGGGTAGTGTCTGCAGTAAACTCTGGGCTCGTGTGTTCTGAATACGTCCTCGGGTGGGTGCGGGCTCACCCGCGCCTTTGTGTTGGCCTCTGCAGGTGAGGCGATCGGTATGGGCTTCCCCGTGAAGGTCCCCTACAGGAAGATCACCATCAACCCTGGCTGCGTGGTGGTGGACGGCATGCCGCCGGGGGTGTCGTTCAAGGCCCCCAGCTACCTGGAGATCAGCTCCATGCGGAGAATCTTAGACTCTGCCGAGTTCATCAAGTTCACGGTCATCAGGTGAGCGTCCCCTGCCCAGTCACAGAACGGATCCGCGCAGGCATGGCCCACGTCATCTTCAGTGTGCAGTCAGATCAAGTTCACCAGGCAGCAAAGGAACAAACACAGATACTTACTAGTTATTTTAATTTTTTATCTTTTTAAAGATTTGTTTATGTTTTTGAAAATCCAGAGTTAGAAAGAGATGGATCTTCCATCCACTAGTTCACTCCCCGGGATGGCCCAGTGGCCAGGACTCAGCCAGGCTGAAGCTAGGAGCCAGGAAGTTCTTCCTAATCTCCCCTGTGGATGGCGGAGACCCACACTTGGGCCATCTTCCACTGCTTTTCTTAGACCATTAGCAAGGAGCTGAATCAGAAATGGAACATCCTGGACTTGAACTAGTGCCCTAAAGAGATGCTGGCGTCACAGGTGGTAGCTTTACCTACTGTACCACAATGCCTACAACTTGTTTTGTTGTTGTTTTGTTTTTTAAGATTGACTTATTTGGAAATCAGAGTCACAGAGAAGGAGAGGAGAGACATCTTCCATCCACTGGTTCACTCCCAGATGGTCAGAACAGCCCAGGCTGTGCCAGGCGGAAACCAGGAGCCTGGAACTCCTTCTGGGTCTCCTGTGTGGGTGCAGGGGCCCAAGCATCTGGGCCATCTTCTGCTGCTTTCCCAGACCATTAGCAGGGAGCTGGATTGGAAGTGGAGCAGCCAGGATACGAACCGGCTCCCATATGGGATGCTGCCGGCACTGCAGGTGGTGGCTTCGCCCACTGCGCCACAGCACAGGCCCCTTGTTAGTTACTGTAACTGTTAGCCCTCCTCCCGGAGCTCTGTGTAACGCGCTGGTTTTCAAGGCCAGGGTTTGGCCTATAGGCCATGGCCAGCCCGCCCCCATTTCCGCACTCTTAACGAAACGCCCTAGGATCCCGTGTTTGCACGTTGCCCGTGGGCGCTCTGTGCTGGCGGCAGTCGGGTTGCGTGGTGGAGACAGACGGTGCGGCCTGCACGGTTGAAATACTTAGCATTGGCACCGTTTTTGTAACAGAAGAGTCCTGGCAGCCTCCTGAGACATCGCCTCCCAGGCTGCAGCCCGCGCTGGCCGCTGCTCGTAGTGCAGTCGCTGTCTGCCTCCTTGTCTGTGGGGCAGGGCCCGGGCAGGAGAGCGCACTCTGTTTATTCGTGCGCACCCCGTGAGTGGCACCTGCCCCCTAGACCTCAGCTGGCATTGCCCGCCAGGGCCCCTGTCTAGTAGAAGATCCCTTAGCGCCGGCACCCAGCGGTCGCCAAGGCCCCCCCCTCCCCCCTTTGAGTCTTTCTTCCCTTCGTGTTCTCCCAGCTCCCCCGGCCTGAAAATCCCGCTGAGGCAGGTGGAGAGCCGCCTCCCGCCAGACCGTGCCCCCAGGCCCAGCGTGCCCTCCCTGTGGTCTTCCTCCGCCCTCGGCACTGGTCCCTGTCAGCGCAGGGCATGTGTGCGGGACCAGTGTCGCTTACACAGTGTTTCTCTTTGTAGGCCGTTCCCAGGACTCGTGATTAACAACCGTGAGTATCTTGGGAAGCTGCCGGCTGCCCTGGGGGGGGGGGGGTATGTCCACAGCCTTAGCTCGGCTGAGGTAGGAGCTGCACGCGGAGTACAGATGAGCTCCGTTTCCAGAACGCTTGGCACCAGAAGTGTTTCGAGCCATGGGTTTTCTCTCACTGTGGACTAGCTGCTTATACACGGCGAGACACCTTGGGAATGAGACCCAGATCTAAACATACAGTTTGCTGCTTCGTGTGGATGGCGCTCTTTGAACCACGGGAAGGAGGTTGCACCTGCCTTCTTTAGCACGCCCGCATCTTGACCACAGTCTGTCTGTCTGTCCCGTGATCGCACGTGTGGGATTCCCCGCTGTGGCGGCCGTGTCTGGTCGCGGTGCGGTGGGATTCAGGATGGGGAAGTTGGCCTGTGGCTGGCTTGTGTTTGTCTCTTTTTTATAGCTTTTGAGATAACATTTTAAATTTACATGCTGGTCAAAGGCTTCCTGCTCCACTAAGTGAAAAATAGAGGTACAGGAGCCTGGTTCAGCGGGGGTGTGGGCAAGGGACCTAAACGCATCAGACGAGAGGAGGAGCGGCAGTAGTCCCTAGTTCTGAACACTTTGCTGGACCAGGACTCGAAGCAGTGTTTGCCAAAACCCCGGATCTGCAGCCAGACTGATGGAGGCCGTTCCTTTTCCATGTTGAGTGTGAGGCAGGGCCTGCAGTGCGTGTCCGTGTCTGTGTCTGTGTCCGTGTCCGTGTCCGTGTCCGTGTTGAGTGAGCCCGCGTGTTGGCAGAGCCTGCGCATGTGTCTGGGCCCCACGTTGCCCTCCAGCCGCAGCCGCTCCTAGACGCTCCCTGTGGAGACCTGACGTCTCCTCCCCCTCGGCTTCCCCACCGCTATACGGCCATCGTGGGACCCACGGGGGAGAGTTTCAGAGCGCGGTTTGCCCTTCCACTCTTAACAAACGTGGAACTCTGGCTTCGGTCTTGTTCTGTTTTAAATCTGAGAAGCAGAGACAGAAAATGACGCCTTGCATCCATTGGCTCACTGCCACTGCCCAGGAGCCTGGCGCTCAGTGCGGGTCTCCCCTGTGGGTGGCAAGGACCCAAGGACTTGAGGCGTCACTGCCGCCTGCCAGGGTCTGTGAGCAGGACGCTGGCGTCGGGAGGCGAGCCGGGGCTCGAACCAGGCGGAGCTGAGATGTTGCTGCTGAGCCGCGGTCCCCTGCAGAGCCTCACCTGCTGGCTCGCTGCCCGTGCAGTCTGCCTGCCCTCCCCTCGGGGCGTTCTTGCTGCTGCTGCCAGGTGCTGGTCCCTGCGGGGGCCGGCGTGCCTCCCGGGTCGCTTGTGTGAGTTAGTGGCCCTGGTGTGGGCGCAGTGTCTGGCACAGGCCGAGCTCTCGGGTCCCATTCGGTGAACAAGTGTTCAGTGCCCTCTCTGTCCCCTAACGTCCCTGCCGGGTGCTGGTCCCTGCGGGGGCCGGCGTGCCTCCCGGGTCGCTTGTGTGAGTTAGTGGCCCTGGTGTGGGCGCAGTGTCTGGCACAGGCCGAGCTCTCGGGTCCCATTCGGTGAACAAGTGTTCAGTGCCCTCTCTGTCCCCTAACGTCCCTGCCGTTTGCGCGGTATCTGAGCCACCTTCGTCACGTTAGCGTGGTGCGTGCAGTCACGGCAGGGTGAGCATCGGCCTCTCCTTCCTCCAGCCGTCCGGCCCTTCCTCCAGTTACAATGATTCTAGCTCTTGAGGACCGTCTGCGCTGACCGATGGGTCCTCTGGGTTGTGCCCTGGCTGTCAGCCTTCGGCGTGGTGTGCGGGCTCTGGGGGCTGTGCTCGGGGCCCCCGTGGGCTGGGAAGCGCGTGGCTGCGGGCCTGCTCCCGGCCGCTCGGCCTGATCCGCTGTCGCGCATTTCCTGTCTCGTCCTGAGGGTCCCTTCTCCGTCAGGTTGCTTGCTGCACAGCCCACCCTTCCGTTGCTCCTTCCAGACTCTGCCTCCTGTCTGCAAGGCTCTGGGGAGGCCTTTCCGACTGGAGCGCGCTCTGTCCCCTAGGGGCTTTTGTCGTTCGCAAAATCCTATCGCAGTTCTCTGCTTGGCCGGTCTGCGTGCTGCGGGCTTTCCGTCAGGTGTTGGGCCAGTGCTCTGCGCCCCTACGGCGGTCTCCAGGGTCGGGGTCGCAGCACAGGTGCCTGGCCTGCGGGGGTCGGAGCGCACGTGTGTGAACGTGGCTCTGCAGGGGGAAGCGCGCTCACTGGGTCTCTGCTGAGCCCCGTCTGCTCTCTTTTCAGAGTTGGTTGATCAGAATGAGTCCGAAGGCCCGGTGATACAAGGTGAGTCACACACACACACACACACACACACACACGGTGATACAAGGTGAGTGACACACACACACACAGACACACACAGCCCTCCCCAAGCGGCAGAGCGCGTCTGCGCACGCTTCTGTGTGCTGGCAGTTCACACGCACATTTGCTCGAGCTCCGGGGTCTGGAAGCCTTGTTACGTGAACACAAGCTGATGGGGGCTGCATGCCGAGTGGCCCTGACGTCAGAAACCCAAAAACCCGTGGCCCAGAAGGAAATGGCAGAGCGCCAGCTTTCTTCTTTTCTTACTAGGTTTTTTGTTTTTTAAGATCTATTTATTTGGAAGGCAGAATTAGAGAGAGGGAGAGGCAGAGAGCTCTTCCATCTGCTGGTTCACTCCCCAAGTGGCCACAACAGCTGGGCTGGGCCAGGCTGAGCCAGGGGCCCAGGCACCCGGGCCATCCTCGACTGCTTTCCCAGGCGCATTCACAGGGAGCTGGATGGGAAGTGGAGCAGCCGGGACTCAAGCTGGCACCCATATGGGATGACTGTGTCGCAGGCGGTGGCTCTACCTGCTATGCCACAACACCAGCCCCTTGGATCATTTTTTTCACTGAGCTCTATCCCATCAGTTTCTAATGGTTGCCATAATTAGCCAAATTGTGTTGGATCAAAATGGGTCTGCAGCAAATTTGTGGGAAATCCGTATTTGTTTTTTACTTTTGGAAGTGCCTTTTATGTAACATGTTTTTAAAAATTCCCACTGATGAGGCCAGCACCGTGGCTCAACAGGCTAGTCCTCCACCTTGCGGCGCCGGCACACCGGGTTCTGTCCCGGTTGTTCCTCTTCCAGTCCAGCTCTCTGCTATGGCCCGGGAGTGCAGTGGAGGATGGCCCAAGGGCTTGGGCCCTGCACCCATGGGAGACCAGGAGAAGCAGCGGCGGCCATTGGAGGGTGAACCAACGGCAAAAAGGAAGACCTTTCTCTCTGTCTCTCTCTCTCTCACTGTCCACTCTGCCTGTCAAAAAAAAAAAAAAAAAAATTCCCACTGATGAACAAGTATGATGGGCCGCTCTCGTGCGGCGGCCTGCTAGTAATGGGAGACTTTGTTAATTTTTATGTTTCTGGAAGACTTGGTTAAAGGAGCCCACGGAGGGCACGGGGCAGGGCCGCATGAAAAGGCGCTGCTCGCTTTCGGGGCAGAGCGGTTCGGGGGAGCCCGGATTTGAGCGAGCGTCAGTGGGATCTCGGGTTCGTGTTCATCTGGGCCTTGGGTTTTGTGCAGACCCTGGGGGGCTGCCTCCCCCGCACTGCTGAGGTCGCTGTGCGCCTAAATCTCTGTGTTTGCCTTTAGAATCGGCCGAGCCCAGCCAGCTGGAGGCCCCGGCCTCGGAAGGTAAGAGCCCTCTTGGGAAAGCCAGAAGCCCCTAGGACCGCGGGAGGGTGCAGGCGTGCGCCGGTCCGGCCCCGGCGTCCTGGCTGGGGGAGCATTGCATTTGTAGTCCAGTGGGGTTGCCGGTTCTGTCTTAGCGGTCAGTGGTGCGGTTAATCGGGCGCTTCTGTTCTTGCCAGAAGTCAAAGAGGCCGAGGGAAGCTCTCAGATCAAGCAGGAGCCGGAGCCCACGTGGTAGACCTGCTGGTCCTTGGGTAATCGCGCCGGAGCCACCTGCGTGTTCGGGGGTGGGGTGGGGTGGGGTGGGTGCAGGTCCAGGGGTGGGCTCTGGTGGGGTGGGGTGGGTGCAGGTCCAGGGGTGGGCCTGGTGGGGTGGGGGTGGGCCTGGTGGTTGGCGGTTTCCAACTCCCCGTCCTCACTGCCTGTCTTGGCGTGGGCGCGGTGGCGCCTGCAGAGCCTGCACCCCTGGGCCTGTTCCGGGCGGCTGGGACTTGGCCGTGTTATTAGTGGGAGGGGCGGCACTAAAGCAAGAATCAGAGACAGGATCCCCCCAGCACTTGGGCTGTCCGCGTGGGCTCCGCCCTGGCTTAACCACGCCCTTTGCCAGCGGAGACTCGGGTGGTCCGGGGATTCGCCTCGTGGTCTGCGTCCCTAGCGCGTGGTGAGGGCCCGGGCGGCCGGGCGCCGGCCTGACCTGTGCGCGCTGTCTGTTCTCCCGTTTCAGCCGGGGCTGCCGTGGCGGAGGAGCTGCGCGGAGAGGTCGCCGCCCACGCCCACGCCCACGCCGTGTAATATACTTGTATAACAGAAATACCTTCTATACAAACCTTCTTTTCTACTTTTAGATAGAAATGTCTACTTTTTCAGCAGTTGTGTGAATTGAATCCGAGGCAGAGTGACTGTAGATTTGCACGGCTGCTTTACTCTGGAATGTATTATAAGGATTTGGGAAGACGGCAGGGCCGAGCCGCCGCCGCCTGGCCGCCTGGCCGCCTGGCCGGCAGAGCCCGCGGCCGTGGGGTTGACGTTCCAATCAAGCGAAGACAGCTCCTCCTGGAACATCTCTGCTTCCGCGGCGGAGACAATTCCTGTGCTAGTTCGCTCCTTAGTTTTTCTATTTGAGAAATCCGCCCGACGCGCCCCGCGGCGGCTGGGTGAACAGTTAGTATCTGTATATTTGACTAAACCTCTTCCTAGGCTGTCTCTCATGGTCCCTATGTTCTTTGTCACCGTTCCAGGAAGCCCCGCGGGAGCGTGAGGGCCGTGGGCCGTGGGCCGCGGCGGGGCGGGGCGGCCAGCCCGCTGGCGTGCGTCGTGGCGTAGTCTTCAGTAGCTTTACCACAATACCCACCACGGAGAATTCTATTACATGGTAGCAGGAATAGGCATTTTTATGTGTTGCTTATATTTTACCTCAAATTAAATTGTAGATATAGGGTAATAAATAAAATCCATCCATGCCTTTCACACACGACCGCCTTTTTTCTGAGGCCGCGTCGCCTGCTCCCGCCTGGAGGGCGGGCAGGTGCGTGCCCGGGGAGGCCGCTGCGGGCTGAGGGGCAGAGCGGGGGATCCTGCTCGGCTGGGGGCTGGGGGCTGGGGGGCGGGTGTTACACACACACACACACACACCCGGTGCTGGGGAGCGGCTGTTACACACACACACACACACGGTGCTGGGGAGCGGCTGTTACACACACACACCCGGTGCTGGGGAGCGGGTGTTACACACACACACACACACCCGGTGCTGGGGAGCGGGTGTTACACGCACACACACATACACACGGTGCTGGGGAGCAGGTGTTACACACACACACACACACCTGGTGCTGGGGAGCGGGTGTTACATACACACACACCCGGTGCTGGGGAGCGGGTGTTACATACACAGACACACACCCGGTGCTGGGGAGCGGGTGTTACATACACACACACACACAGTGCTGGGGAGCGGGTGTTACACACACACACACACACACCCGGTGCTGGGCAGCGGGTGTTACACACACACACACCCGGTGCTGGGGAGCGGGTGTTACACACACACACACACACACCCGGTGCTGGGCAGCGGGTGTTACATACACACACACACACGGTGCTGGGGAGCGGGTGTTACATACACACACACACACACACGGTGCTGGGGAGCGGGTGTTACACACACACACACCCGGTGCTGGGCAGCGGGTGTTACATACACACACACACACGGTGCTGGGGAGCGGGTGTTACACACACACACACACGGTGCTGGGGAGCGGGTGTTACACACACACACACACGGTGCTGGGCAGCGGGTGTTACACACACACACACCCGGTGCTGGGGAGCAGGTGTTACATACACACACACACACACCCGGTGCTGGGCAGCGGGTGTTACACAAGTCAGCCTGCCCAGCCCAGCCGTCCCGCGGGAGTCCACACCCACCAGAGAGCCTGGTGCCGTGGCCGTGGCCGCCCCATGGCTTCAGCACCCTCTCTGGAAAACACCACAGGGAGGGTTTGGGGGGAGCCCGCGGGCCCATCCTGCCGGCTCCTTGGGGACACCACCGCGGCTCGGCCACCCAGAGCCTTGCTCCCCGGCGGGCCTGGGGGCGGCTGTTGGCCGGAGGAGTGAAAGCCGGGCGCAGGTCTCCGCGCGTCAGTGGGAAGTTGCCCACTGACTCGCGTTCAGTGTGCGCGCACTGCGGTGCTGTGACCGCGGCCCTGTGACCCCAGCCGTGGACAGCGAGCCCTGCCCCCGCCGCGGCCTGGAGGAGACACGGGAGCCCCGCCGCACGGGGTGAGGTTTGGGGCGCGGCTGGGACTTGGCACGGCTGGGGGCTGCCCTTCCCCGCACTGAGCCTGTCTCTGCGTCTGTGGGCGTGGTCGCGGTCACGCGTGAGGCAGCAGGGGGCCACCTGCCAGGCACCAGCCCCCACCCCCGCCATGGAAGCCCGGGCGCTTCTCATGCTGGGAACTGGGTCAAAAAACAAGGCCTGGCAGCCTGGGCTTCCCCGCGCGCCCAGCCTGTGTCGCCCCGCCCCGCGCCACACCTGCGGGCTCGCTCTGAGGAAGTGTCCCTCCGCGGAGCCAGCCGAGCCAGCCATCATAGGGTGCTTCATAGGGTGCTTGTTGGCCGAAGCCTTCCTCTTCCTGCCCGGCTTCCTGCTGCCGCGTGGGAGCTCGCGGGGCCGCACACTGCCCGTGCCAGACCCGGGCCTCTGCCCCAGCGTGGCTGCCGCCTGAGGAAAGCCAGAGGCGCGGGCAAGCGGGGACCCCCCCCCAGCTGCTCTGCACCCTCAGAGCCACCTGTGCCTCGGGGACTGTCCCCGTCTCCCCTGGGGGAGAGCCAGCTCCCTCCTGGGTGACTCCCTCCAGTCCCCACATCCCCCCCGGGGGCGGGGCTCACCACTGGGTGCCAGCCTGGCCTGGGGTTGGCAAGCTTGAAACAACTGATGCATGGTGGCGCATCCCGGCCAGGCAGGGGCCCTGGGGTCCCTGGCCCAAGAGTGCCCATCCTCCCGCCCGTAGCCACCGAGGACCCACAGGGTCACCTCCAGAAGCTGCAGGGCACAGGGGACAGATCCAGCCGCCTCTCCTCTCCACCTCCCACCCCGTCAGCCTGACCTTGTCCGGGAAGTCGCCCGGTCCCCCACTGCACACTGCCCCACTGCAGTGCACCCCCCTCCCCATTCAGGAGCAGGAAACTGCCTGACTCCTTAGCCTGCCTCCCCCTCCTCCCACTTTGTGCTCCCTGGTCCCCTGGGGACAGCCGCTGCCCAGGTTGCGTCTGGGGACCGCCAACATCCGCCCGGCCTGGCACGTGGCTCACGGAACAGTCATTAGTGCCATTTCTCAGATGAGAACACTGAGGCCAGGTGGCACGCAACGAGGTGGGGGGAGCGCGCCGAGGGCTCCAGGCGTCCTGCCTACAGCATGGACGCGGGGACGTGGGGACGCCCAGAGCCAGCAGTGCAGCTGCTCAGCCAGCGGACTCCCATCCTCCTCCTGGCCCAGGAAGCTGCAACGGCCTGGCTGGGGGATCTGGGCTTAGTCGCTCAAGAAGGGGCAGCAGGTGGGGCTCGGGTTCTCCAAGAGAGAGGGAGGGAGCCGGCTTGTCCCGGCCCCTGGGCCCTGACACTGCAGAAGCCGCCTGGGCGGGCCTCCTGGTGTGACGGCAGCTCCCTGTCCACACACCCTGTGTGCACGGCCCAGCCTTGGGGATTTCCTGGTGGAGGGGAAGGCCAGGCGGTCTGAGAGGGTGGGGAAGGCGGCGTCTGGAGAGAGGCCGGGTCCCCGGGGCCACACTGGGAAAGCCCCTGGTCCCCTCCTGCCTGCAGGAGCCCCCCACACCCAGTCACCACTACTCCCATGGGAGCGGACGGGGCAGATGTCTCGGGACACCCGCGATCCTAGGTGGAGGGCCAGGGAGGTGGTGGAGGCAGCAGGGCCACGGCTTGGGAGACCCGGATGGAGTGCCAGGCTCCTCTGGCCCAGCCCTGGCTGCTGCAGTTTTAAGTTCATGGAAAATAAAGTTGAGGGGGCCGGCACTGTGGTGCAGTGGGTTAACGCCCTGGCCTGAAGCGCCGGGTTCAAGACCCGGCTGCTCCGCTTCTGATCTAGCTCTCTGCTATGGCCTGGGAAAGCAGTAGAAGATGGCCCAAGTCCTTGGGCCCCTGCACCCACGTGGGAGACCCAGAGGAAGCTCCTGGCTCCTGACTTCGGGTCGGTGCAGCTCCGGCCATTGCGGCCAACTGGGGAGTGAACCAGCGGATGGAAGACCTCTCTCTCTCTCTGCCTCTTCTCTCTCTGTGTAACTCTGACTTTCAAATAAATAAATAAATCTTTTTAAAAAAATTATTATTAAAAAAAAAAAAGAAAAGAAAGTTGAAAGGTAAGTCTTTGGTGCAAAAAAGTCATTGGAAATCCACACAGCTTTTCCATAATGCACTTTGGAAGACCCCCTCAGAGGGTTCAAGGCCAAGGGTCCGGGCTGCCCGGGCTCACGCCCCAGCTCTGGCAACCTAGCTGCTGCTCTTTGCCTCAATGTTTCCATCTGTGAAGTGGGGGAATGAAGGTGCCCAGCACCGATCACCTCTCTGAGAGGGTCAGAGACAGAGCGAGCACTTCCTGTTAGTGCCCACTGGGGCAGGGGATTCTCCGCCCCAGGGACGGGTAACTAGCTGTCTATCATTTTGCTAACTGCTTAGGATCTGCCTTTCACATGTCAGAATGTCAAGGTTAAACAAATTCTATCTCCTCCCCTTAAAAAAAAAAAAACTTCACCTATATATTGCCTCCTTTCTTCACCTTTGTATCTTTTTTTTTTTTTTTTTAATTTATTTGAAAGTCGGAGTTACACAGAGAGAGGAGAGTTAGAGAGAGGTCTTTTTTTTTTTTTTTTTTTTTTTTTTTTTGACAGGCAGAGTGGACAGTGAGAGAGAGAGACAGAGAGAAAGGTCTTCCTTTGCCGTTGGTTCACCCTCCAATGGCCGCTGCAGCCGGCGCACCGCGCTGATCCGAAGCCAGGAGCCAGGTGCTTCTCCTGGTCTCCCATGGGGTGCAGGACCCAAGCACTTGGGCCATCCTCCACTGCCCTCCCGGGCCATAGCAGAGAGCTGGCCTGGAAGAGGGGCAACCGGGATAGAATCCGGCGCCCCAACCGGGACTAGAACCTGGTGTGCCGGCGCCAAAAGGCGGAGGATTAGCCCGTTAAGCCACGGCGCCGGCCATCCTTTGTATCTTTTTTAAAGATTGATTGGTTTGAAAGGCAGAGTTAGAGAAAGAGATTAGCCATCCGCTGATTCACTCCCCAGATGCCAGCCACCCCCGGGATGGGACCAGGCTGAAGCCAGGAGCTTCTTCCTGGTCTCCCACGCAGGTGCAGGGGTCCAAGCTCTTGGGCCATCTTCCGCTGTTTTCCCAGGCGCACTAGCAGGGAGCTGGATTGCAAGTGGAGCAGCCGGGACTTGAACCAATATCGCTATGGATGCTGGTATTGTAGGCAGTAGCTTAATCTGCTGCGCCACAACACGGATCCGTGTTTTGTTTTGTTTCTCTCTCTTTAATTCAAGAGACAGAGCTGCCATCCGCGGAAGCCGGGAGCTTGGAGCTTTGTCCATGTCTCCCACCTGGTGGCAGGGCGGGACCCGAGCCCTTGAGCCATCACCTTGGGTCTCCTGGGGCAGCAGAACTGGGATGAGAGAAGGGTGCGGGCGTTTCTTAGCCGGGCGGTCGCCTAACCCGAGGGCTGCGACCCCGCTGGCAGAGGTCATGAGAAGTTCAGACGAGAGCCATCAGTGCCTCCGCCTGTGGCCCGTCTGCGGGGCAGGGGTGTGGGTGGGGCCTTGGGCAGGGCGGGGCCAGCGGTCTGGCTCTGGGAGTTTTGCAAGGATGGAAAGGCCAAGGCTGCCGGGGAGGGGAAGGAAGCGCCAGGGCCGAGTCAAGTCCTCGGGCAGCCGCAGCCAAGTCTTCCCCGGCCCCTTGCCCGCCCACAGCTCCTGTTTGTCCCCCGCTTTTGTATTTGAAAGGGGGAGTCACGTACCACACACACACACACGGGTCCACTCCCCGAATGCCACACGGAAGCCAGGAGCTGGGAACGCCATGCGTGTGTCCCGTGTGGGCGGCAGGGGCCCGGCTGCTGGGGCAGTCACCTGCTGCCTCCCCAGGTGCGTGTGAGCAGGGAGCTGGAATGGGGAGCAGAGCTGGGACTCGAACCCAGCATTCTGATGCAGGGGTGCAGTGGCCCACGTGGTGTAAAGGAAACCCACTTGGGAAACCACCAGCCTCCTTCAGAAAGGCCACGGCCACCCAGGGATCGGCCACCCCCACCCCGCTGCCCGCACCTGCGCCTGGTGTAGCAACGGCAGCCTGTGCCCTGCCCCCCGCCCGCACCCTTGGCCCCAGCGCTGGGTTGGCAGCGGCGTCCTGTGAACCCATGTGTCCTGTGTGGGCCATCCTGGACACATAACCGGAAGTGACCAGAGGATACCCTTGCCCCAGGGCTGGCAGAGGGAACAGGAGGCTACCAGTGCCGCATCCCTCCTGGCAGGGGGAGCCACCCACCAGCCGGGTGCAAGGGGAGTGGACCCTACAGTTCCGAGACAATTGAACGTACCGGCAGCCTTGAACTTGGCCCCGTCGTGTGAAGACTCATCCAGCAACCTTGGCTTCTGCTCTGCTGACCCCAGCCTTGCCCCCCGGGGCCCTCAGAAGGTCTCGAAGGACCCCCAGAGCTGGCTGCCATCACTGAGATCTCTCCATCATGGGAGCCTCGGCTCTGGCCCTCAAGGTGGCCCTGGTCACTTTCGCTCAGTTCTGGCGGGGACAAGGAGGTGGCACACTGGGCGCCTGTGCAGGTGGGGTCTGCGGCCGCCCGCCTATGACCTTGGAGGAGCTTTGTGACCTCTGACCTACTGGGTTGCCCTGAGATACAGAGAGCAGGGAGTCCCCTGGATGTACCCTAGCCTGCGGTCTCTGTCCCCTCTTTGTCCCAAGTCCCCTTTCCTTGCAGAGTTATCTCCCTCAGGGGAAAACAGTCCACTGTGAGGATTCGAACTCAGGTCTCGCTCAGCGCCAGCGCAGTGTCTGGCCCTCAGCCACACCCCCCGGAGGCATCCACGCGCTTGCCGGGCCAATGTCACAGTCAAGGACCAGAGTGTAGGCCTAGGGGCCCATTGCATGCCAGATGGGGACAAAGAGAGCTGCTGTCACCTCTCGGCTGCCGGAGAGAACCAAGGTAGGAACCAGGCAGTGTGGAGTGAGCAAGAAAGACTTCTCAGAGAGAAGAGAGACCTGTAGGAAAGGGGGGGGGGGGGAGAAATAGGGTGGGCACGACACAAGCAAAGGCCCTGAGCCAGGGGCTGCCGGCATATCCAGCGACAGCAGAGGCCAGTGTGGCTGGAAAGAGGAAGCCAGTAGCAGGTGAGTCTGGGAGACAGGCAAACCACGCCCCAAAAAAGCCCTTGTGGGGCCTGGTAGGCCACAGAGAGGACACGGCCAGGCTGTGGCTGCACACCTGTGTGTGGCTGCCCATGGCTGCTGCACCCCCCAGAAACCAAAAGGAGAAGCAAAGCCGGCCAGGCCCCCTTCTTCCTCCCCACCCCCCACGCAGATGGGGACAGAAGCAACTTCCTCTTTCCGGGGTATTTAGGGCCGGGCCCGGGGAGCGGCGGGTGCCCTGGAGACGCTGCCCAGCCATGGGGGACGCCTTCATCCGCCACATCGCCCTGCTGGGCTTCGAGAAACGTTTTGTCCCCAGCCAGCACTACGTGAGTGGATCCGGGGCCCAGCCTGGGGAGGATGTGGTGGGGGCAGGGGCAGGGGCTCGGGCCTTGCTCTGTCTGTCCGAGCCCAGGCACCACAGCCTCCCCCTGGGATGACTGCCCACCCCGGGCGCTGCCCACGCCTCACCCTCTCGGCTCCCGGCCCCAGCCTGGTCTCCGTTCTGCAGCCCAGAGCACAGATCCGGGGCCTCTTCCTCCAAGGAGGCCTCCCTGATCAGCCCTGCTCTCAGCTGTGTGTGTCCCTGGGCAGCCTGCACAGGCAGGTCTGCTGGTGGGCTTTTTATTTATTTATTTTTTAATATTTATTTATTTTATTTGAAAGTCAGAGTTACACAGAGAGAGGAAAGGCAGAGAGAGAGAGAGAGAGAGAGAGAGAGAGAGAGAGAGAGAGAGGTCTTCCATCCGCTGGTTCACTCCCCAATTGGCCGCAATGGCTGGAGCTGCGTCGATCCAAAGCCAGGAGTCAGGAGCTTCCTCCGGGTCTCCCACATGGGTGCAGGGGCCCAAGGACTTGGGCCATCTTCTACTGCTTTCCCAGGCCACAGCAGAGAGCCGGATCCGAAAGTGGAGCAGCCGGGACTAGAACCGGCGCCCATATGGGATGCCGGCGCTTCAGGCCAGGGCATTCACCCGCTGCGCCACAGCACTGGCCCCATGTTGGGTTTTTATACCTGCCAGGGGAGCGACACCAACACAGGGGCCGGCCAGTCTCCTGCCTGCCGTCATGGGTGGAATATTGAGGACCAGGGGCCAAGACCTTTCTTCGTTTGGAAGTCAGAGTGACAGACGGGGAGGGAGAGACACAGAGAGAGACCTTCCATCCGCTGGTTCACTCCCCAGATGGCTGCAACAGCTAGGGCTGGGCCAGGCCGCGCTGGGAGCCCCATAGCATCCCACTGAGGCCTGATAGGCCAGAGCCCTTTTGCCGTTTGACCCCTGGGACCCTCAAGCCCCGCCCCTGCGCCTCCCACCGATCCTCCGATTCTTCTGAGAGGCCCATCTTCTTGGCCCCCGAGTGCCAAAGGGGTGCAGAGGCCTCGGAGTTAGCACCCTCTCTGTGGCCCCCAAGGCCCCACAGCCGCGGAAGCCGAACGAGGGCGCGTGCGGGCCTCTCCCCAGGTGTACATGTTCCTGGTGAAGTGGCAGGACCTGTCCGAGAAGGTGATCTACCGCCGGTTCACTGAGATCTACGAGTTCCACGTGAGTCCACGGCAGGCGCGGGGGCGCCTGCCCGGCCCTGCCCTGCCCCATGCACCGCCCAACCCCAACTCCTCCCAGCCCACAGCCAAGGCGGCGTTTATTTTACCTGCATCCAAACATGTTGGAAAACTTCCTTTCTTATTTATTTAAAGGGCCCAGTGACAGGGAGACAGAGAGATCTTAATAGCCGCTGGTTCCCTCCCCAAATGACCGCAACAGCCAGGGCTGGGCCAGGCCAGAGCCAGGAGCCGGGAGCTCCATCCAGCTCTCCCACGTGGGTGGCAGGGCCCAAGCACTTGGGCCATGGCCTGCTGCCTCCCAGGGTGTGCGTTAGCAGGGAGTTGGATCGGAAGTGGAGCAGCCAGGACTTGAACCCAGCACCCCAATATGGGATGTGGGTGTCCCAAGCGCTAGTTTAACCTCTGCTCCAAACACCTGCCCACCGAAGGCTATTTCTCAAAAGGAAATAAAAAGTGATAAATTGAAGGCTCCCTTAATCGCATACCCTTGAACCAGCTCCTGGCCTTGGGTGACTGCGCACGTGCGGACACACACACACACACACGTGGGCCGGGAAACACGCCGCACTGGTGAGCCACACACATACGTGGCCTCAGCACACTGCCTCCTTGCTTTTATTACCATCACTAGGTTATATAGTTTTTAGATTTATTTCTTTATTTGAAAGGCAGAGTTACAGACAGAGAGAGATCTTGCATCTACTGGTTCACTCCCCAAATGGCCACAACAGCCAAGGCTGGGCCAGGCCAGAGCCAGGAGCCAGGAGCTTCTTCCCGGTCTCCCAAGTGGGTGCAGGGGCCCAAGCACTTGGGTCATCCACTGCTGCTTTCCCAGCCGCATTAGCAGGGAGCTGGATTGGAAGTGGAACAGCTGGGACTCGAACCCGCAGCCATACAGGGTGGCAGCCTAACCTGCTGCGCCACAGCTCCAGCCCCTTGGGGCGGGGGTGGTCTTGTAGACCACGGTGTGGCTATTGCCTTCCACTCCGAGGGAGCCGGGGGGCCAGGGTGGGCTTTGAGCAGGGTGGGCTGAGCTCAGACCAGGGTGGAGGGCGGGGAGGCTGCAGTACCCGCCGCGGCCTGGCGGTGGCGATGTGACGACGGTGATGCACCTGCCGGTGGCTGGGACCCGGGACACCCCAAGGCTTCAGCCGCTGGGGCGCAGGGGTTGTCCTAAGGAATATCCCCTCCGGTCTTCTCCTCTTACGTCTAGAAACTGTTGAAAGAGATGTTCCCCATCGAAGCAGGGGAAATTAACCCGGAGAGCCGCATCATCCCCCACCTCCCAGGTGAGCACCTGCCCGCTCTTGACCTTGACCTTGCGCGGGCGGAGGTGGGGGTTGCTCACCGGTTCTCGGGCGCCCCCGCCCAGCCCCCAGGTGGTTCGACGGGCAGCGGGCGGCCGAGAGCCGCCAGGGCACGCTCACCGAGTACTGCGGCGCGCTCATGGGGCTGCCCGTCAAGATCTCCCGCTGTCCCCACCTGCTGAACTTCTTCAAGGTGCGTCCGGACGACCTCAAGCTGCCCGCGGACAGCCAGTGAGTGGCCGCCTCCTCCCACCCCGGGCACGAGGACCCTCCCCCTCCCCGCAGCTCAACCCCAAGGAGCGGCCGCGCTGGCCCTGCGGCCTGGGGACGCCGGCGGGTCTCGTGCCTCCCCGGCAGGGCGGGACGCAGGGCCCGGGTCCGGCTGCCCCAGGGTCCCAGTCGCTCCCCAGAGCCCCCTCCCCTCGTTGGTCCACTCGCTGCCTCCTCTCGGCGGGAAGTCCTTCCGCGCGTCTACCCCCGGGAGGGCCGGCGGCTAACCAGGCTGTGTGCTCTGCTCTCTCTCAGGGCAAAAAAGCCGGAGACGTACTTGGTGTCCGAAAACGCCAAGAGCAACGTGGCAGGTGAGGGGCGGGGCCGGGGAGGGGCTAGGAGGCAGGGAGGGGGCGGGGTTGGGCTAGGATGCAGGGGCGGGGCTAGGGTAGGGGCGGGGCTTGGGAGGGGCTTGGAGGCCGGGGAGGGGGCGGGGCTGGAGAGGGGCAAAGTGCAGGGAAGGGGCGGGGCTAGGGAGGAGCAGGAGGCAGGGTAGGGGCGGGGCTTGGGAGGGGCTAGGAGGCAGGAGAGGGGGCGGGGCTGGAGAGGGGCAACGTGCAGGGAAGGGGCGGGGCTAGGGAGGAGCAGGAGGCAGGGGAGGGGGCGGGGTTGGGCTAGGATGCAGGGGCGGGGCTAGGGTAGGGGCGGGGCTTTGGAGGGGCTAGGAGGCAGGGTAGGGGGCGGGGCTGGAGAGGGGCAAAGTGCAGGGAAGGGGCGGGGCTAGGGAGGAGCAGGAGGCAGGGGAGGGGCGGTGCTGGGGGGGAGCTAGGAGGTAGGGCCGGGGCCAGGGTGGCCAGGCGGGGCTGGGGGAGGAGCAACGTGGCAGGAGAGGGGCGGGGCATGGGGAGGTGAGGAGCAACGTGGCAAGGGAGGGGGCGGGGCTGGGGAGGAACAAGAAGGCAGGCTGGGCTGGGGGAAGAGCGATGTGGCCGGGGGCGAGGCTGCGGGAGGAGCAACGAGGCAGGTGAGGGGGCGGGGCTGGGGAGGGAGAGGAGCAATGTGGCAGGGAAGGGGCTGGGCGGCCGCAGGTAGCCATGGGCACAAGGAAGGGCGCCGGAGCAGTGGGGGGCTGTGAGGCTCTGGGTTAAGGCGTGGGCTCTTTGGGGCGTGAGAAGGGGCTCCTCACCCCCGTGGCTGCTGAGCCCAGCACAAGAGAGGCTTGTGGCCGAACGGCTGAGCCCTGAGCCGGCATCGGGAGCCAGGGTTCTTCAGAAGTGGTCCAGGGCCATGGCAGTTCCGAGTCTTGGTTGCACAGCGGTTGTTCCTAACCCGTGGTGTTCCGGGCACCATTTATTTATTCGAAAGGCAGAGTTACAGAGCAAGAGAGAGCCAGAGAGAGTGAGAGGTCTTCCATCTGCTGGTTCACTCCCCAAACGGTCAAAACAGCCAAGGCTGGACCAGGCCAGAGCCAGGAGCCAGGAGCTTCTTCCAGGTCTCCCACGTGGGTGCAGAGGCCCAAGCACTTGGGCCATCTTCCACTGCTCTCCCAGGCCACAGCAGAGAGCTGGATGGGAAATGGAGCAGCCGGGACTCAAACCGGCGCCCATATACGATGCCGGTGTAGCAGACGGCAGCTTTACCCGCTGTGCCACGGCGCCAGCGCCGGCCCTGGTTCATGGGGTCAGCAGGAAGTGGGCACTGCAGTGCTGAGGTCCCCAATCGGACAGCTAGGCACACCGAGGCACGGTGTAGCTGAGACACAGCTGGGAAGCCCAGGACCAGGGTGAGAATTAGCAGGTGTGAGGCCCAGGTCCGGGCTGGTCTGTGTTCATGTGAGGCCCCCAGGAGATCCCTCGCACCTTGGTGTTGGGAGAGGCCGCTTCCAGCCCCCGCGTGAGCCTGGAATGTACTAGGTGCTCAATGAATCCAGGGGCATGCACAGCCCAGCGCATTTGCTGCCTTCATTTGCAGGGTGCCCCCCCCCATCCCGCCCCAACCCCCAGGTGCACAGCCCGGCTGGCGGTCCCTGGGGCCTGCTGCGCTCGCTCACCCCGCCCCGCCGCGCTTGCTCACCCCGCCCACCTGCCCTCTGCCGCAGACATCACGGGCCCCATCATTCTGCAGACCTACCGCGCCATCGCCAACTACGAGAAGCGCTCGCCCTCAGAGATGGCCATGGCCACGGGGGACGTGGTGGATGTCGTGGAGAAGAACGAGAGTGGTCAGGCCCCCGCCCCCTCCCCACCCTGCGTGGGGTCCCGTTCCCCTGGTGCTGGGAGTGAGGTGGGCTGATCTTCCTACCAAGGCTCTGGCCTCCTTCCGGCTTGTCCCACCCGTGGGGGTGGGTGAGGGAAGACTGGGGGCTGGAGGTGCTTTAGCCCCTCCGGGGGCCCTGAACCTGCTCCCCCAAACTTGCCCCAAGGGGTGCAAACTGCTCATTGGGCAGATGGCTCCCAGCTGTGATGTGTGAGCCTGTGTGTGTGTGTGTGTGTGTGGAGGGGTGATGATCATGGTGTCCAGCGTGGTGGAGGTGCCATCGCCAAATCTGAGTGTTGGAGACGAGTGCGTCTGTGTCCAGGCATCCCTACCACCCCGAAGGCAAGGGAGGTGTCAGGCCCTGCCCCTCATTACTGCCCCCACCACATGCTTGGCACAGGCTGGTGGTTCTGTCAAATGAAGACCAAGCGTGGCTGGGTCCCCGCGTCCTTCCTGGAGCCCCTGGACAGTCCTGATGAGCCAGAGGACCCAGAGCCCAACTACGCAGGTGCCCCCTGCCCTCCAAGGCCGTGGCAGGGTGGGGGGAGAGGCAGGAGGGGCCCAGGGATACGGGGAGAGCAGCAGCTGGAGGAAGCCTGGGTCCCCCACCCCTGAGGAAAGGAAGGGGATTTTGGGCCCCCACGGGGTGGACAGACCCTCCCAATGCCCTGGGCCACTGTCCTGCACCAGGTGAGCCCTACGTCACCATCAAAGCCTACACCGCCATGGAGGAGGACGAACTGTCCCTGGCCCAGGGCGAAGCCATCGAGGTCATTCACAAACTCCTGGACGGCTGGTGGGTGGTCAGGTAGGTGACCCCCGCCCCCACCTCCGCGCAAGCCCACTGG
This sequence comes from Lepus europaeus, assembly GCF_033115175.1. Lineage (NCBI taxonomy): Eukaryota > Metazoa > Chordata > Mammalia > Lagomorpha > Leporidae > Lepus > Lepus europaeus. Next base: position 50,661,345 of record NC_084847.1, on the reverse strand, counting down.
GCTCGGTTTCCATCTTAGTAGCCGGCGCCTGATGAGGTCTTCAAAAAGTTAACGGAAATGCATACGATGAAAAAAAAAAATCATGCCCGGGTCTCCCTTTAAGGCCAGAGGCCCAGGGAGAGGGGCGAGGACTGTGGGGCTGGGGTCCGGCGCCCACCAGGGCCGTCTCTTGCAGGAAGGAGGACGTCACCGGCTACTTCCCGTCCATGTTCCTGCAAAAGTCGGGGCAGGACCTGACCCAGGCCCAGCGCCAGATCAAGAGCCGGGGGGCGCCGCCCCGCAGGTGAGCCGGCTGGGATCCAGGGGCGGGCCCCTCTGCGCGGCCTTGGCCAGGGGCCCGATGACAGCCTCCCCTGTGCCGCCCCGGCCAGGTCGTCCATCCGCAACGCGCACAGCATCCACCAGCGCTCGCGCAAGCGCCTCAGCCAGGACACCTACCGTCGCAACAGCGTGCGCTACCTGCAGCAGCGCCGCCGCCTGCTGCCGCCCGGCCAGCGCGGCGCCCGGAGCCCGCTGCGTGAGTGCCGGCGGGGCCGGGGGCGGGGCCGGGGGCGGGGCCGGGGCGGGGCCTAGGCCGGCAGGAGCCCAGGAGAGCAAGGTAAGGGCGGGGCCGGGAGCCCGCTGCGTGAGTGACGGCGGGGCCGGGGCCAGGGAGGCGGGGCCAGGGAGGCGGGGCCTGGGCAGTAGTCTTAGAGAGCAGGGTAAGGGCGGGGCCGGGAGCCCGCTGCGTGAGTGACGGCGGGGCCGGGGCCAGGGAGGCGGGGCCAGGGAGGCGGGGCCTGGGCAGTAGTCTTAGAGAGCAGGGTAAGGGCGGGGCCGGGAGCCCGCGGCCTGAGTGACGGCGGGGGCGGGGCCGGGGCCGGGGCCAGGGGCGGGGCCTGGGCCGGCAGGAGCCCAGGAGAGCAGGGTAAGGGCGGGGCCGGGAGCCCGCGGCCTGAGTGACAGCGGGGGCGGAACCGGGGCCAGCGGGAGTCCTAGAGAGCAGGGTAAGGGCGGGGCCCAGAGCCCGCTGCGTGAGTGAGAGGGGGCGGGGCCAGGGGCGGGGCCTGATGAGGCGGGAGCCCTAGAGAGCAGGGTAGGACTGAGCCTGGGCCGGCAGGAGCCGAGGAGAGCAGGGTAAGGGCGGGGCCGGGAGCCCGCGGCGTGAGTGACGGCGGGGGCGGAGCCGGGGCCGGCGGGAGTCCTAGAGAGCAGGCTGAGGGCGGGGCCTAGGCAGGAAAGGGCGGGGTCAGAGCGCGAGACGGAGTCAGGGCGGGGCCAGGGAGGCGGGATCTGAGCAGGTAGGAGCCCTAGAGAGCAGGGTAGGGTGGGGCCGGGGATGGACTCTGGGGGCGGAGTCAGGGCAGGAAAGGGTGGGGCCAGCGCGAGAGGCGGAGTCAGGGCGGGGCTCTGACCCGGCCTTGGGGTCTCCCGGCAGAGGAGGAGCCGCGGCCGCAGAGCGCGAAGCCGCAGCCAGCGGTGCCCCCGCGGCCCAGCGCCGAGCTCATCCTGAACCGGTGCAGCGAGAGCACCAAGCGGAAGCTGGCGTCGACCCTGTGAGGCCGGGCCGCCCGCGCCCTGCCTGCATATGCTTGTACATAGCACGGGGCCTGGACGCCCAAGGACAGTCGCCGGGACCGTACTGAGGCTCTGCAGAGGCAGCGCACCCGGGCTCCGCCCCGCGGGTGTTTCCAGAGTGAGGACAGAGGGCTGGGGGTTGCTGGGGGGAAGTTCGGTGCGTGCCGCCCAGCCTTGGGCAAGAGCACTTTCGCAAGGGCGCGAGGAACTCCAGTCCCCGCTGCCCGCTGATCTGGACGGGGCCGCCTGCACGCACTCCACGGGGAGAGCTCACGACAGCATGGGCCCGTGGGGCGGGGGGGGCCCGGCTGTCATTTGGGTGAGGTGGTGGTGGGGTCCTCTGACCACTCCCAGAGACCCCACTCCAGTTGGGAGAGTGTCCCCGGAAGCCGATACTCCTCGATGGACAGAGCCTGGCCGCTGACTGCGGCACCGGTGCCCGCCCTGGGGAGCCTGTCCCGGGACGCAGAGCTACGTGGGGTGCAGGCCCGGCTGCGCATCTTGCAGAAGAGCCGGGGCAGGGGCTGTGCAGGACCCGCAAGGCTGGTCTCCCACGCTGCTCAGGGGAATAATGGGACCCCCAGCCCCAACTCCTCTGCTTGTACGGCCGCAGTTACAACCTTTCCATTAAATAAAGAGATAGAATGGCAGCATCATTCAGGGTGTTGTTTATCCTCCAAGCTGAAGATAATGCCAAGAGGCTGAGGGGTGGGCGCTGTGGTGCCGTGGGCAGAGCTGCTGCTGGGGGCGCCTGCGTCTGGAATCAGTGGCTGGGTCACGTGTAGGCGGCTGCAGTTCGGCAGCCCTGCCCCCGCGTGTGACCCAGCTGCTGCTTTTTTTTTTTTTTTTTAATATGAAAGTCAGAGTTACACAGAGAGAGAAGGAGAAGCAGAGAAAGAGAGAGAGAGAGGTCTTCCATCCGTTGGTTCACTCCCCAGTTGGCCGCAACGGCTGGAGCCGCGCTGATCCAAAGCCAGGAGCCAGGAGCTTCTTCTGGGTCTCCCACATGGGTGCAGCGGTCCAAGCACTTGGGCCATCTTCTACTTCTTTCAGGCCACAGCAGGGAGCTGGATAGGAAGTGGAGCAGCCGGGTCTTGAACTGGCGCCCACATGCGATGCAGGCTCCCAGGCCAGGGCGTTAACCCTCCACACCACAGTGCCGGCCCCTTGTTTTGTTTTCCTAAAGAGAACCTCGGCCTCCACTTACTCTGTGTTTTGTAGCCTAGGTTACTTGTTTTGGGGGTTTTCTATTTTAGGCTGGGGTTCCTTCCAGTTTCCCGTAAAGGGGGAGACAGGTAATACAGGGATACCATGTGTGACTCACGGCCAACCGATTCCGGTCAGACTTGCCACACGCTAGAACGTGCACGGGACCCCGAGAGAACAGGGGAGGGGCATACGTGGGCACACACAGCCGTCAAGGGACACACATACACACACACACACGTGTCTGCTTCTCTGCTGACTGACACTTCTGGACGTCCAGAGCCCCTGGGGCTCAGGTAGGTGACACGGAAGACCGGAACAGGCTGAGCACAAGGCTGTCACCTTGTGGAGAAACAACTAAACCTCTCTGGGTGTTTACTGAACTACGAGGAGGCATGACGCGTCACACAGATGGGCCTGGTACCGCACATAATATTTCCAAGTGGGGAAACATTAACAAACAAAAGTAGGCGTGGGGCCGGTGCCGTGTCTCAATAGGCTAATCCTCCGCCTTGCGGCACTGGCACACCGGGTTCTAGTCCCAGTTGGGGCACCAGATTCTATCCCGGTTGCCCCTCTTCCAGGCCAGCTCTCTGCTGTGGCCCGGGAAGGCAGTGGAGGATGGCCCTAGTCCTTGGGCCCTGCACCCTCATGGAAGACCAGGAGAAGCACCTGGCTCCTGGCTTCGGATCAGTGAGATGCGCCGGCCGCAGCGGCCACTGGAGGGTGAACCAAAGGCAAAAAGGAAGACCTTTCTCTCTGTCTCTCTCTCTCACTCTCCACTCTGCCTGTCAAAAAAAAATAAAACAAAAGTAGTCATGGGGCCACCTCGTAGTGAATTTTCTCCTTTTGCGATCCGAGGCCCGGGTCCCGCCACGCGGGGCTGGGCGTCCTACCTTACGTGGCCACGTGGAGCACGGAGTCCCAGGGTGCCGTCTTGAGCTGGGAGCAGTACTCCGTCTTACTCAGTTTCATGATGGCGAAGAGCTGCTCGCAGATGTGGGTGCTCCCGAACATGGAGAGGACCTTGGCACAGTGGGCCCGGAGCCTCGGGTAGCTGCTGCACAGGTGCCTGTAGAACTCGGGCACCCCCACCTTGTCGTACGTGGCCTTGAGCAGGGTGTTGCACTGCAGGTCGATGACCTCCAGCTGCAGGTCCTCCCGCACGCAGTCCACCGTCACCGAGAAGGGCGCGCGGAACAGGGCCAGCTCGCTCTCGCACTGCTGGAAGTCGGCCAGCCGGGTCTGGAACTCTGCCTTCAGCTCGGCGATCTTGGGCAGGTAGCTCAGCCCGTCGCGCTCGCTCCTGGACACCGACTTCAGCGTGGGGAAGTGGGCCAGGTTGTTCCGGGCCAGGTGCGTCTCCCACAGGCACAGCTTGGCCAGGAAGGCCCGGATGAGGTCGTACATCTGCGTGACGAGCTGCGAGTGGCCCTGCAGGGCCAGGCTCAGTGTGTTGAGGTGCGTGGTCACGTCCACCAGGAAGGCCAGGTCTCTGATCCAGTCCCCGGAGCTCAGCTGGGGCAGCGGCTTGCCGCGGGACGACATGAAGGAGTCGATGTCTTCCAGGGACTCGAAGAACCGCTTGAGCACCAGCCCGCGGCTGAGCCATTTGATACCGGTGTAGTAGAGCAGGCTGCCGTACTGGCTGTCCAGCTCGTAGAGGAGGGTGGTGAAGGCGCCGTGGTTCAGGCCCCGAGAGCAGATCCAGTTCACCGAGCTCACCACCACCTCCATGACGTGGTCCATCTGCAGCTTGTGTGCGCACAGCGACTCCGGGTGGATGATGCAACACACGGACTTCAGCTCAGGGCCCCCTCCGCGGCTCGCGGCCACCTTGGACCGCAGCTTGGTGACCAGCCCGTTGCTGGCGTCCACCATGGCCGGTGTGCCCGTGGACGCCACACTCACCAGTTTGGACCAGTCGATGTTGAACTTCTTCAGGCTCTTCTCCACGCGCGTGAACGTCTCCTGCGCCGACCTGCTGCCGGTCACGGGCACCGTGTCCAGCAGCTCCTCCGAGGCCTCCAGGTTCTCGTCCACGCCACGGATGAACAGGGCCACCTGCGGGGTGTTGTTGATGTCCGTGATCTCGTCGATGGCGATGGAGTAGGCCACGGACGCCCGGATCTTCTCGCGTAGCTTCTCCCACAGGCCGCCAGCCAGGTCCTCGGCGGGCGGCGCCGGCGGCACCCCCGCCCCGCCGGCCCCGACCCCGGCCCCGGCCGGCCCCGCGGCCTCGGGCGCCCCCAGCAGGTACTGGCGCAGCCCCCGGCGCAGCCCTCTCTTGAGCTCGCGCAGCTTGGCGTCGCGCGTCTGCTCCGTGTACTGGTCGTAGAGCTCGCTGTGATTGGTCTGGTAGTGGCGCCGCAGGTTGTACTCCTTGGACACCGACATGCTCTGCTTGCAGATCAGACACGTGGGCATGTTCTGCACCTCCACGAAGAAGTACGCCCGCTCCCACTTCTCCTGGAACACGCGGCCCTCCTGGTCGATCTTCCGCTTCCCCACTTGGGAGAGAGACACGGGGTGAGGACACAGCCAAGGCCCCGGGAGCGAAATCCAGGGGGCTGCAGGGTGGGGCGTGGCGAGGTGTGGTGGGTGTGGCTACGGAGGGGTGTGGCTTTGGGCGGAGAGGGGCGTGGCTAGGGAGCGCCCTGAATGGGCTGGGCGAGGAGAGGCGTGGCTAAGTGGGGAGGAGGTGTGGCTAGGAAGGGGTGTGGCAGCTGGGCTGGGAGGGCGTGGCACACGGGGGGGGGGAGGCGTGGCACACCAGGGGGGGAGGCGTGGCACATGGGGGGGTGGGGGGCAGCGGGGTCTCAAATTTAAAGAAGCGTGCGGGTAAACAAGGTGCTCCCGGAGAACAGATACAGAAGTGGACTTCAGAAAACGCTGGGGAATCTGGAGACAGAGCGTCAACCAGTGGTTGCCAGGAGACAGGGGCGGGAACGGGAAGTGACTGACAGTGGGAAGGAGGCTTCCTCCTCCTCCTCCAGGGTGGGGACGGACAAGGCCGTAAGACCGGGGTGGGGGCAGTTGTGCAAGGCTGAAACCGAGCTGGCGACGCAACACTGAGCTGCACACGCGACTCAAGTGGGTTTGATAAAAGCCCTAAATACCCAAACCGGTCATTGCACGGGCATTTCCAAACAACACTTTGGTCTTCAAACTGTCAAGCAGGAGGCTCCCCAGTGGCTCCAACTCCAGCGGGCATGGCCATTCGGCGCCGGGCTCACCTGCCCTCTCCTAAGGGCCGTGTTGGGTTCGGACATTGAAAACACTTAGCAAGCAGGGTGCTCAGCCCCGGGAGATCTCAACCCCAGCACTGCAGGGCTGCTGGGAGCCCCAGCCGGGGAAGTCGGCTTGGGCATTTAGCCTAGACACCCACACCCCGTACCAGAGGGCCGGGCTGTGGCTCTACCTCCAGCTTCCTGCCAACGCACACGCTGGCAAGTGGCAGAGCATGGCTCAGGTTCTTGGGTCCCTGTTCCCCAGTGGGAGATCAGGGTCGAGTTCCCGGCTCCCACCTTTGGCTTTGGCCTACCCCCTAGTCTTTGCAGGCACCTGGGAGTGAACAAGTGGAAGCGAGCTTTCTCTCTTTCTTTGCCTCTCCCAGAAAATACGATGAAAAGAACCGGTTGGGGGTGTGGTGGGGCAGGTGTGGGGAGAAGAGGTGAAGTCACAGGTGAGGGTGCCATGTATGCTGGGTGGCCAGGCAGGCACCATCGACCAAACTCATACACCGTGACTGTGGCTGTGCGGTGGCTGCCAGCGTCATCAGACTATCGTACAGGCGATGGAGAAGGCCAAGTTCAGACAGAGGGCCGCACGTGCACTTTGCTCCCGGGCTCCAGAAGCGGGACCCCTTTGGGGCTGGGGATGGTGCTGGGGGGCTGGGGGGCTCTCCCTGCACGCGACACTCACCATTACTCAGTTCAAGTCCGGGCAGCGGCCTGCAGGGAGAGAGACATGGGTGAGTGAGTGCAGTGCTAGGTGCTGAGTGGCACCTCTGTGCCGGGTACAGTGGGCACCACGGAAAGGGAGCAGGGACCCACCCTCAGCAGTAGGGGGCGATACAGTGAGCGGGACGGCAGGGACCCTGGGGTGGGGGGGACCCACCTGCTGGGGCCAGCTGCCCTGAGCCCACCGGCTTGGTTCTCCTGGCTGAGCGGGCGCTGCTCACCACTCACTCACCTGATGACCGTGAACTTGATGAACTCGGCGGCATCCAAGATCCTCCGCATGGAGCTGATCTCCAGGTAGCCGGGGGCTTTGAACACCACCCCCGGGGGCATGCCGTCAATCACCACACAGCCTGGGTTGAAGGTGATCTTCCTGTAGGGGACCTTCACGGGAAAATCCACACCGATCGCTTCACCTGTGATGAGACAGTGGAGTTTCTCACCTGCTTGCCCCAAGCCACGCCTGGTCTTTCTGAAGTCGTTGCGTTTATGTGAGAGACAGAGAGACACAGACAGACACAGAGAGGTCTCCCATGGGCTGGTTCGCTCCCCAGATGCCTACGACAGCCAGGGCTGGGAGCTCCATCTGGGTCTCCCACGTGGGTGGCAGGGCGATTCCCAAACACCTGCTGCCTCCCAGGGTGCGTATCAGAACCCTGGAATCAGAACCCAGGCACTCGGATATGGGATGTGGGTATCTCAGCCAGCACCCTGGTGGTTGTCCCAAACACCTGTCACACAACTCATCTCTGACACCAAGATTTTAAAATCGCTCACGGGCCACGACAACCCTGGGAACCTCCTGTTATTTATTACTCCATTCTCAGCAGTCCAATGATGTGTGAAAAAAAATTAAAAAATCAACTTACAGACTTGACACTGGTGTGAGTCAAGCAGGCACCAGTGTCTCCATCCATGAAGTGCCAGAGGACTCTAGAAAGCTCATGGAGAATGGAATCAAAAGGTAGCTTTATTCTGGTGCAAACTACATTGGAAATCCATGCAGAGGAGCGTTTTTGGAAAGTTCATGGAAATGTGTGGATTTCAAAAATTTCTTTTTCTTTTTTTTTTTTTTTTTTTTTTACAGGTAGAGTGGATAGTGAGAGAGAGAGAGAGACAGAGAGAAAGGTCTTCCTTTTTGCCGCTGGTTCACCCTCCAGTGGCCGCTGCGGCCGGCGCATCTCGCTGATCTGAAGCCAGGAGCCAGGTGCTTCTCCTGGTCTCCCATGCGGGTGCAGGGCCCAAGCACTTGGGCCATCCTCCACTGCCTTCCCGGGCCATAGCAGAGAGCTGGCCTGGAAGAGGGGCAACCAGGATAGAATCCGGCGCCCCAACCGGGACTAGAACCCATTGTTCAGGCGCCGCAAGGTGGAGGATTAGCCTGTTAACCCACGGCGCCGGCCAATTTCAAAAATTTCTGCACCAAAATAACTTAAAAAAAAAAAAAAAAGAGAATTATTTGAAAGGCAGAATTAGGGGGGGAGGGAGAGGGAGAGAGAGAGAGAGGGAGAGAGAGAGACAGTGCTTCTGTCTGCTGACTCACTCTCTAAATGGCAAAAACCAGACAGAGCTGGGCTGATCCGAAGCCAGGAGCCAGGAGCTTCTTCTGGGTCTCCCACATGGATGCAGGGGCCCAAGCACTTGAGCCATCTTCCACTGCTTTCCCAGGCCACAGCAGAGAGCTGGATTGGAAGTGGAGCAGCCGGGACTCGCCAGCGCCCACACAGGATGCCAGCACCATAGGTGGCAGCTTTACTTGCTATGCCACAGCGCCGGCCCCAATACAGTTACTTTTAATTCCATTTATCCACATGCTTTATGAAGGACCCTGGTAGAAATGACCATAATATCATCCTGGAAGGCGTTTGTGAGGATTAAATGATTGAGCCACACACCGGGCACAAAAAATAATACTCATCCAAGGTAAGAACTTGTCGGGGCCAGTGGCCCTGGCCCGACATGAGATGCAGCAGGCTGAGGCTGTCCCTTATCTAATCCTGTTTCCTGCATTTATTGTCCTGATGGCCGAAGGCACAAGATTTTTCATCCCACATTCCTGCAGGCAGGATGTGACTTCTGATGAAGGTCTATGATGTTCTTTGCTCTATCTGCAGAGCTTGTACCCTGACCATTGCTACTTTGTAAACTTGCTCTGTTCCTGTGCTATGCATGATTGCACACAATGAATGTTCTCTGTATGGGGTCTGGGGTATAGAACCTTGTCTTTCTGTGTGCTCGGGGCTGGAGGCTGAAGAGTTTCTTCAGGGAGACTGCCTTCAGTCCCTCTCGCCGGGCCCCCTACTTTGGCCTGGAACTCGATGAGGCAATAAACGTGGTGATGAATTGACTGAGTGCTGCGTGTCGCCGTGTGGTTTGTCGGGTGGCCTCCGACAAGAACTTAATAAGTCTAAGATAGCTATTATTATTATTATTAGTGTTTCCATGTAAAATCTATTTAGTAAAAATGTACACTAATGTTGATCACGACTGGGGTGGTGTTGAAGATGCTGCTCGGGGCACCCACTTGCACACCCGAGTGCCTGGGTTTGAATCCTGGCCCCGCTCCTGCTGATGTGCATCTTGGGAGGCAGCCATTGATGGCTCAGGTACTGGGTCCTTGACATCCACCAGGGAGACACAGATGGAGTTCCTGGCTCCTGGCTTTGGCCTGGCTCAGCCCTGGCTGGATTGGGTATCTGGGCAGGGCACCAGCAGATAGGAAGGGTATTTGTCCCTCGCTCTGGCTTTCAAATAAATACAATAAAAAATTTTAAATGAAATGTGCTTTTTAAAACTTAAATTTATTTTTTAAAGATTTATTTTATTTGAAAGGTACAGTTAGAGAGAAAAAGGGGTGGGGGAGAGAAAGAGAGAGATACTGATTTTCCATCTGCTGGTTCACTCCCTAATTTGTTGCAATGGCTGGGCTGGGCTAGGCTGAAGCCAGGAGCCAGGAGCTTCATCTGGGTGCAGGGGTCCAAACACTTGGGCCATCTTCCACTGCTTTCCCACATGCATTGGCAGGGAGCGGATTGGAAGTGGAGCAGCACTGGTACCCATAGGGGATGCCGGTGCTGTAGGTGGTGACTTTACCTGCTATGCCACAGCCCCAGCCCTATGAAATACTTTTTGCTAAAAAAATGTTTCAAGGCCAGGTTGTGTCGTGGGTAAAGCCGCCACCTAGCCTAGCCTAGCCCAGCCCTGGCTGTTGTGGCCATCTGGGGAGTGAACAGTGGATTGAAGATCTTTCTCTGTCTCTCCCTCTCTCTCTAACTCTACCTTTCAAATAAATAAATCTTTTTTTTTTTAATTTCAGGTATATAAATTCTGAATACGTGACAATACAGAAACTTACCAAATTTTCGGCTAAACAGGTCATTGACTTGTTCTCTTAGCTGTTTAATCTTTTCGATGCTTGACACTCTCTGTTTCTCATTGTCTAAAATAATGAAACAAATAAACAAACCAGGATTATTAATGCGCCTCCACCCCCCACCCAAAACAAAAAAACAAAAAAAAAAGCAAAAACAAAGCTGTTGGAAGAAATGCTCATAGCAATGGGAAGGTAGGTTACCTGGCTTCTCTTTCAGTTTACTCTAATAAAGTGTTTTGGAAATTTGCAAGGGGAAGCCATTGTACACGACAGAGAATTTTCCAAACGATGGCCCCAGACAGGCATACTTCACGCCACCTTAGGGAACCTTTTCAAGATCCCGCAACACAAGGACGTCCATGGCACCACGGTAGGAATCTTAGCCCACGCAATACGACAAGTAAAGGAAATGAGTTAGGTGGGGATAGTTTCCAGCACTTGAAGAAATCTGATTCTATTGGATCTTGAGTAGCTAAAGCAAACACATGGTTCCAACCCCCAGAGGCATAAGGCAACGTGTGGAAACGTCTCCCACCTCCCCCACCCTGAGCTCTGCTTCCTTCCCCGAATGATCTCTGTGCCTGGATTCTTTTCCGTCTTTCCAGATGAGTTTCCACACTCACACAGGTGGAAAAGGAGACTACTTCATGACGGGCAGCAAATGAACTTCACCCCCGTGGCCCCAGTTCCAATTGTCCGGCCGCCGGCATCTCCCAGACAGATGCTCTCGTGTGGCCAGCAGAAGCAGTCTATCTGACGAGCGGCGCCTGACAGTAGTGAGATATTTAGTGAACGGCAAGCTGCAGGCTGTTTTGTGTTTTTGCATTGCTCTCCCTTTGTTGTCAGGACAGACGAGGCAAAAGCCAGCTCCATGTCGTGAAACGCTTCGGTCAGAAGGGAAAATGTGTACGCTGGGCTCTGGAACGTCACGAATTACGACAAAGCCGCACGGAGCGTCCACACCTGGGACAGGGACCTATTACGACAAAGCTGCACGGAGTGTCTATACCTGGGACAGGGACCTATTACGACAAAGCCGCACGGAGCGTCCACACCTGGGACAGGGACCTATTACGACAAAGCCGCACGGAGCGTCCACACCTGGGACAGGGACCTATTACGACAAAGCCGCACGGAGCGTCCACACCTGGGACAGGGACCTATTACGACAAAGCCGCATGGAGCGTCCATACCTGGGACAGGGACCTGAACAATGTTCAGCTCTTCCACACCTGCTGTGGAACCTGCAACGCCGGATGAGTGCATGTCTGCGGAAAACAAAGCGGAGGTGAGACAAGAGCGCGAGGGTCAGAAGCCACAGAACACGAGGCCGACTCTCCTCTAAACAGGGCAGGTGTCACCCTGATTAGAAGTCCAGACTGAATTAAAAAAAAAAAATTTAGGGGCCAGCGCTGTGGTGCAGTGGGTTAACGTCCTGGCCTGAAGCGCCGGCATCCCATATGGGCACCGGTGCTAGTCCTGGCTGCTCCACTTCTGATCCAGCTCTCTGCTATGGCCTGGGAAAGCAGTAGAAGAAGGCCCAAGTCCTTAGGCTCCTGCACCTGTGTGGGAGACCAGGAAGAAGCTCCTGGCTCCTGGCTTTGGATCGGCACAGCTCCGGCCATTGCGGCCATCTGGGGAGTGAACCACAGGATGGAAGACCTCTCTCTCTCTAACTCTTTAAATAAATAAATCTTTAAAAAAATTTAAAAACGTTCCAACATTTATTTAAAAGGCAGGACAGAGGGAGGTCCCCACGTGCATAGCGTATCACCCTTTTATCCAGGATTTCACTGTTCACGGTCTCGGTTGCCTGTGGTCTGAAACTGTTGCATGGAAAGTTCCAGAAAGAAAACAACTCCTCAGTTTTAGGGCATGTGTGGCTCTGAGACAGTGAGACTATGAGCCTCCCTGGCGGGGAACCACCCCTTTGGTGGATCTTCACGGATGCCCCGCCCCTTTAGTGTGCAGTGGAATCTCAGCTATGGGAGGGGGGAGCTGTGGCCTCGGGGAAGGGCTTGTGTTCCAGCAGCCCTGGGGGAGGAGCTGGTGCCATGTCGTGCACCTGCGCCCTCCCACGTCATCACAAGGAGGGCAAGGGTATCTAGAGGGAGAGACTACAGTCGCTCTGTTTTCTCATGAGGCACGGCTGTTAGTCTCTGTGCCTAGTGTATAAGTGGAACTATATCATGGGCATGGCCATATAGGAAGTACTCTGTGGTTTCTGGCACCCGCTGGGGGTCCTGGGACCTACGCCCCGTGGATAAGGAGTGCCTGTTCTAATGCTCGGACATGTGTGATCTTACACAAGTGTACAGATGGCAAACCAAACACATAAGACATACTAGCTTGTAAGTGTTTTGAATAACATAACCTTTTTTTTTCTTAAAAAAAATTTATTTCTTTGAAAGGCAGAGTGACAGAGAGACACAGCTCTTCCATTTGCTGGTTCACTCCCCAAAATATCCATGACAGCCAGGGCTGGGCCAGGCTGAAGCCAGGAGCCAGGAGCTGCATCCTGGTCTCTCACATGTGTGGCAGGGGTACAAGTGCCGGCTGTTCCACTTTCCAACTAGCTCCTTGCTAATGCACCTGGGAAAGCAGCAGAAGATGGCCAAAGGGCTCGAACCCCTGCACCCACGTGGGAGAACAGGATGAAGCTCTAGGCTCCAGGCTTTGGCCTGGCCCAGCCCCGGCTGTTGCAGCCATTTGGGGAGTGAACCAGCGGATGGAAGACCATTCTCTCTCTCTCTCCCAACTCTGCCTTTCAAATAAATAAATACACTTTTAAAAATCTGTTAAAAAAAAAAAAAACAACCCTCTATTAAATTCAAAAGACACAACATCCTATTAATCAACAGAAAATCTTGCAGTACAAGGTAGCCTCAAGCATTATCGCCATGTCAACCGTGCCACATAAATTCAGCCGAATCCAAGTCCAACACCTTGCAACGAAGTCCGCTGTGGTCTCGCACTTTGCTTTGCATTTTTTTCCTGTGGGGCTCGATGTTTTGGGTCTGCAGGCCAAGAGGTGACAGGAAACGGAAGGTGGGATCTCTATGACTGGAAACTCAGGGGAGGCTGAACACGACTCCATGCAGAACCAGGTGGCGGAGCAGGCAGCACTTCTGGGCAGGACAGGTGCCGACAACAGCCAACCAACCAACAGTGGGCGGGCAGTACCTGTGACCCCGAACCCCGCGTTCCCTGCTCTGGAGCAGCGGGCCTTGGCTTTTGGCTGAACAGGAACTCCTCCCTCTGTCAGGAGTGAGCTGGATGTAGTTCAAGGTCACGGGTGTTTACCGGGCAACAGGAATGAGGGTGTTGGGGCCACAGGAAGAGCAGCGCAGACCCCGAGGATAGAAACGGAGGCCACATTTTCCAGGACATGTTGGATTTTGTGGAAAACAACAACAACAACAAAAAAACTCCTTTTGAAGAGAGACCTGTGACTGCTGGCACCTTTGCAGGGATGGCTCTAAGGGGTGGTGACGCCGTCAGGGGCGTGCAGGAGCCACAGGCAGCATTGCTTCGACAGGTCGGCAGCCGAGAGGTTTAAAGTACTGACGACAATAAGAAATTTCTCAAAAATAATAAAACCAGGCATGAGCGTTTGGCAAGGGAGTTAAGATGCTGTTTGGGACTCCCACATCCTGATCGGACTCCCTGGCGTTAAGCCCTGGCTGTATCCTCAGTTCCACCTTCCTGCTAGCGTGCATGCTGGGAGATGATGGCTCAAGTGCTTGGGTCCTGGCCATCCACATAGGAGACCTGGACGGAGTTCCTGGCTCCTGCCTTGGGCTTGGCTCAGCCCTGGCAGTTGCAGGAATTTGAGGAGTGAACCAGTAGGTGGGAGGTCTCTGTATCTGTCTATCTTCCAAATAAATAAATAAATAAATGATTATGAATTGCCACTGGTGGACGGGGACCCACGGGGACTGTGTGTTCCCCTGAAGACTTTGCGATCAACTCAATTGGCTTTACCACGATCGAGGAATCAGGTCCACGCAGGCAAACCACCCACCTGATCCACCCCCTTCCGTCTTTCCTCCCTTGTACCGAGAAGTGTGGACCCTCTGGGACCAGTGCAAGCTCGCATGGCGTAGCTACGTTGCCTGCCACGCCCCGAGCACTGGGTCCTAGTGGAGGGGCGGCTGGAGTCGGTAGCACGCACCCAGACCCACCAAACGCCTCCTGCCCATGACAATGCTCTGGGAAAGAATCCAAGTGACTGTGACCAGGCCACTGACCTTCCATTTTCACGTCCGCTTCGGGGTCCTTGTTTCTTTCTGGAGGGACCGGCTGAATAGAATCTTGAAAAAAAAAAATTCTAAAATGACCTCCATTATTAAGTATTCTCTTCATATGCCTGCAGCTTGCTGCTCCACCCCCACCAAAGGAGCCTGTCCTGGCCTTTTAAATAGCATCCAAGGTGGACATCTGGTGTAATGGTTTAAGGCACCACTTGGGAGGCCCATATCGGATATTGGAGAGCCCAGGTTTGACTTCTAGGTCTTATCCTGATTCCAGCTCCTAGCTAATGCACACCATGGGAGGCAGCAGGTGACGGTTCAAATGCTTGGGTCCCCGATACCACGTGGGAGACCTGGATTGAGTTCCAGGCTCCTGGCGTCAGCCTGGTCCAGCCCTGGCTGTTGTGGGCATTTGGGGAGTGAACCAGTAGATGGAAGATATCTCTCTCTCTCTCTGTCACTCTGCCTTTCAAATAAATAAATCTTTTTTTTTTTTTTTTTGGACAGGCAGAGTGGATAGTGAGAGAGAGAGAGATAGAGAGAAAGGTCTTCCTTTTTTGCCGTTGGTTCACCCTCCAATGGCCGCTGCGGCCGGCGCATCTCGCTGATCCGAAGCCAGGAGCCAGGTGCTTCTCCTGGTCTCCCATGCGGGTGCAGGGCCCAAGCACTTGGGCCATCCTCCCTCCACTGCCTTCCCGGGCCACAGCAGAGAGCTGGCCTGTAAGAGGGGCAACCGGGACAGAATCTGGTGCCCCAACCGGGACTAGAACCCGGTGTGCCGGAGCCGCAAGGTGGAGGATTAGCCTGTTAAGCCACGGTGCCAGCCTCAAATAAATAAATCTTTAAACAAAGGGAAAAAAATTCTGACGATCTGATTCCTAACCACGTGAATACAGCCAACAGCATAGAAATGTGCTCTTAGCAAGGACTAGGGGTGGGCAGCGGCATTGAGACCCCTGTCCCATAGAGGTCTACGTGTCCCAGTGCACGGTGCCCAGCCGGGCTGCAAGACTCTGCCCTCCGGGAAATGTCTCACCGTGACTGGATAGACCCCCCAGTAAGTCCTCAAACCTTCGGCCTGTTCACTTTCACGTCCCTGAGACCGAGTCGTCACTGGAACAAACAGCTATCCATGAATTCAGACAAGAACCACATCGCTTCCCGGCCTTTAGGCTAAGATCAAGTGCAGACAAGAGCCACAACCATGGGACTGACGGTTCCGGGCATGCCGGAGCTTGGCTCTCACTAAGGAAAAGGAGGAAGGAGTTCGCTCCAGGGCTAGGACTGAAGCAGGTGGGACAGCAGCGTTGGATGCAGGGAATTCTGAACCACACACTCCCAGAAGCGCCTGCGGGATACGGGAGACCGGGAGACCGGCGCAAGCGCAGTTGGGCACTCACCTGCCTGGTGGGGGGCGTGGCCTGCAGAGGATGTGGAAGTTGATCAGACAGAGACAAAAGAAGATGGGCACAGAGAAGCCCACCCTGACTCACTCTGACCCCCAGTGTCCGGTTTCCATGGGAAGTAGATGGTGACAAGAGCTCCTTTTATGAGGACTCTTTTTTTTTTTTTTTAAGATTTTTTTTTTTTTAATTTATTTGAAGGTGGAGTTAGAGAAGGAGAGGCAGAGAGAGAGATCTTGCATCCACTGGTTCACTTCTCAAATGGTCACAAGGGCCAGGGATGGGCCAGGCAAAAGCCAGGAGCTTCTTTAGGGTCTCCCATGTGGGTGCAGGAGCTCAAGCACTTGGGCCATCTTCTGCTGCTTTCCCAGGGAGCCAGATAGGAAGTGGAGCAGCCGGGACTCGAACCAGTGCCCATATGGGATGCCAGCATTGCAGGCGACAGCTTCACCTGCTACACCACAATGCCAGCCCTATCGCTATATTCTTAGACTGGTATCTAGGTACTACATTGGATCTGTTCTTTGTATCAATATTACATTAATATGAGAGTTGATGAGAAAAATAGATGTCAATGCAATCGCTCCAGGGGCTGCTGGAGTCACGTTTCACAATAAAACGCATCAGACCCCACCCCACTGCCAATCAAAACCACAGCTGGAAATGACCCCGGACCAGCGGCCTGCACTTGGAGGGGGAAATCCCCACGGGGTCTGGTCCCGCACTTGTACCGTCTCAGACAGACAAAGCTCCTAAATGCAACATTATCCCCCCGTGAACTGGCTCTGGGTGTGCAGAGGGAAGGTCGTTTATGAATCTGATGTTAGGCACACATCAACCCCTTTAAGAGTTCAGGTTTAGGCCAGTGCCGCAGCTCACTAGGCTAATCCTCTGCCTTGTGGCGCCGGCACACCGGGTTCTAGTCCCGGTTGGGGCGCCGGATTCTGTCCCGGTTGCCCCTCTTCCAGGCCAGCTCTCTGCTGTGGCCCGGGAAGGCAGTGGAGGATGGCCCAAGTCCTTGGGCCCTGCACCCCATGGGAGACCAGGAGAAGCACCTGGCTCCTGCCATTGGATCGGCGCGGTGCGCCGGCAGCAGCGCGCCTACCGCGGCGGCCATTGGAGGGTGAACCAACGGCAAAGGAAGACCTTTCTCTCTGTCTCTCTCTCTCACTGTCCACTCTGCCTGTCAAAATAAAAAAAAAATAAAAATAAAAAAATAAAAAAGAGTTCAGGTTTAGAGGCCA
Organism: Lepus europaeus; assembly: GCF_033115175.1. Lineage (NCBI taxonomy): Eukaryota > Metazoa > Chordata > Mammalia > Lagomorpha > Leporidae > Lepus > Lepus europaeus. The sequence continues at coordinate 50,644,347 of NC_084847.1, read as the reverse complement.
GCGCTGTGGTGTAATAGGTTAAGCCTCTGCCTGCAGTGCCGGCATCCCATATGGGCACCAGTTTGGGTCCTGGCCGCTCCTCTTCCTGTCCAGCTCTCTGCTGTGGCCTGGGAAAGCAGTAGAATATGGCTCAAATCCTTGGGCCCCTGCACCTGCGTGGGAGACCCAGAAGAGGTTCCTGGCTCCTGGCTTCAGATCAGCGCAGCTCTGGCTGTTGTGGCCAACTGGGAGTGAACCAGCGAATGGAAGGCCTCTCTATCTCTCTGCCTCTCCTCTCTCTGTGTAACTCTGACTTTCAAATAATCTTTAAAAAAAAAAAAGAAGAAGAAGAAGTCTATGTTGTTGACTCTTAGGACAAGACCTCAACTGGTTTCCTTAGAAGGCAGGCGTGCCCGAAGTCTTGTTCTTTATTTCAAACATGGGTGTGTAACAGAATACAGGGTCCACTGCAAGAAACTGGAAAATCTACACAGGAGATAGAGCAAGAGCAGGAGAGGGAGAGAGAAGACGCTTCCTGTTTCTAACCTTCCATTGGTAATTCCATTTCCATTACTTCATTGCCCGAAGAAGAATGGAGGCCCCCTGCAAAGAAAATAAACACCAAGTAACAAAAGGGGACAAAGGACATTTTACAAAGAAACCACAACTTAACACCCACCTACACAGGAAATACTTCTACTCCCTGAAACAAAACGCAAATAATCCTTTCCTATTTCCTTTTTATTTTGGAAATTTCCAAGCATGCCAAAGCAGAGAGCAGGTGCCATGAGGCCAGCCCGTGTAACCCTGTTCCATGTGTGCCTGCTCCCCCGTGCCCACCAGGAGTTGAGTCCATCCCAGCCACGGAATTCCTCGTACAGGCGCTGCAGTGTGTACAAGCCACACATGGGGGCGCTCTTCCTTCAGGGCCACACCAGTATCGTGATCACATCCCGAGTGAACCATAATTCATTTCTGTTTTTTTTTTTCATTTATTTATTTGAATGGCAGTGAGACAGAGACAGAGACCTCTCATCTGTTGGTTTGCTCCCCAAATGGCCACCATAGCTGGGGCTGGGTCAGGCTGAAGCCAGGAGCCTGGAACCCAATCCAAGTTCCTACGCGGGTGATAGGGATCCATGTGCTTGAGCCATCACCACTGCCTCCCTGGGGTGTGCCTTAGCAGAAGCTGGACTGGAAGCAGAGCTGGGACTCAAACCCAGGGAGTATGCTGTGGGATGCAGGCATCCCAAGCAAAATTTGATGAGCTGTGTCAAATGCCCGACCCCACTGACATTCTGAAACAACAGAGACCCCCCCCTCCTCATGTTCCCACCCACATTCCGGGGGCACCTAACATTTCCTCCCCCAGCAGTGCCAGGTTTTGCATTCTGGGCCAGAACACTGCCTACATGGTGTCATGTCCTGCTCAGGACACTGTACCACAAACCACAGTGACACCATCCACGGTCTTGTTCCTCATTTTTTTTTTTTAAAGTTTATTTATTTGAAAGACAGACTGACACAGAGAGAGGAAGAGAGAGAGAGAGAGAGAGAGAGAGAGAAGTCTTCCATCTGTTGGTTCACTCCTCAAATGCCCACAACAGCCAGACCTGGGCCAGGCTAAAGCCAGGAACTCCATCCAGGTCTCCCACGTGGGTGGCAGGGGCCCAAGTACGTGGGTCGTCATCTCCTGCCTCCCAGGACGCGTTAGCTGGCAGCTGGATGGGAAGAGCAGTAGCAAGGACTTGAGGCAGGTGCCTGAATGTGGAATGGGAGCAGCCCAAGCGGCGGCTTAACCTGCTGCACCACCACACCCACCCCACTCCTCCATTCGGACCTTTCCCTCTCCCACCAAGGGACCCCGACCACCTGCTGGCCCCGCGGATGCCACTCTCTGGCCACAATGGCACGAGCGCTCTCACAAGCCTTCCAGACACGGCCAGGAAGACCAGCAGGGCACTTGCGAGGCTGGCTCCTGAACCCACGTGAAACCCCGCTGGGGAATAAGCTCCTACCCTGTCTCCCTGTGCAATCCGTCAATGGACCGCATCTTTCCTCTTTTGCTGCCCTGCCTGGGAAACCTCCCTGCAGCTTCCGACCAGGCCTCCGCCCCGCCCCGTCCGGATGCCCGTATGTGAGCTGCCCTGATAAACCAGTCACGTGCAGAGCCTCTGTCTTCCCTCTGTGGTCTGGGGATTCCCGCTAGGTATGGGAGGAATTACACGCTTTGGTGACGCTTAGATTACATCACGTCTATGTGCTGTCCATCTGTTCCTCCCTGATGTGAGTTTATTTATTTATTTGACAGGTAGAGCTATAGACAGAGAGAGAGAGAGAGAGAGAGAGAGAGACAGAGAGAAAGGTCTTCCTTCCGTTGGTTCACCCCCAAAATGGCCGCTATGGCCGGCGCTGTGCTGATCTGAAGCCAGGAGCCAGGTGCTTCTCCTGGTCTCCCATGCGGGTGCAGGGCCCAAGCACTTGGGCCATCCTCCACTACCCTCCTGGGCCACAGTAGAGAGCTGGATTGGAAGAGGAGCAACTGGGACAGAATCCAGTGCGGCCATTTGGGGGGTGAACCAATGGAAGGAAGACCTTTCTCTCTGTCTCTCTCTCTCATTGTCTAACTCTGCCTGTCAAAAAATAAAAAAAAAAAAAGATTTACATTATGTATTTGAGAGGCAGAGAGATCTTCCATCGGCTGGTTCACTCCCCAAATGGTAACAATGGCCGGGGCCGGGCCAGGCCAAAGCCAGCTCAGAACTCCATCCCGGCCCCTCACGTGGGCAGCAGGGGCCCAAGCACAGGGGCTGTCACTTGCTGCCTGCCAGGTACGTTAGCAGGGAGCTGTAGAGGAAGCAGAGCAGTCGGGATGGGAGCCAGCGCTCTGGTATGGGACGCTGGCATCCAGGGCAGTGGCTTAATCTGCTGTACCACAACTCCGGCCCCCATGACCTCTTTTTAAAAGCCTCACATTTTACCCCCTGGAATTCTTTAAGAGGACAACAATGGGGGAGGCAATCAGCACATATTTTAATCTAGCTGGCAAAAGACTAAATCCAAATAAATTGGGGGTTTTATTGTTACTGTATTATCTATACTATAAAATTATTCATCACTGTCTGTCTGTCAGCATCTGGAAAAAAAAAGAAAAGAGTTAAGCATTTCACTTTTGTTTTTCTTGTATGTTTTCCCCTTCATGGTAAGGCCCCTACACAGATGTCTGGATTCTAACAGGAAGTGTTCCTCTGATGAGTGACTGAATGTGAACCTGCCCCACTTTCTGGCTTTCCAGTTGTTGGCTGCCTACAAGCTGGGACATAAATTTCATTCCCTTCCCACAACTTACATCAGAGGCACTGAGGCCCGAGCAAGAAAGACCACCCAGGTAGGCCCAGTTGGGGAACTCACGGCTAGTTTCCTAAGTTGGCTCACGTGGGTGGTCCTAGGAGAGCCCACTAGGAAGCACCTGCCAATCACTGATTCCACAGTGACTGAAAGACGTAGGGGAGGTTACAGACCAGGCTCACGTTGCCTGCCAAGAAGCAGCCGCAGCCGAGGCGGTGAAGGGCGGCAGGCAGGAGGCCAGGCACAGACTGTGCCGTCCACAGGCGACCACGTGCTCTCATGCCTTGTCAGGAAACTGCTCCACTGGGCTGACGCTGGGGACAGGCAAGGGGCGGGCGTTGGGCCCAGCCGTCGGAGGCGCCTGCAACCCATCTCACAGCACCTGGGTCTGAGTCCTGACTCCACTTCCTGCTAACGCACGCCTTGGGCTGCGTTCCTGCGACTCATGTGGGAGGCCTGGAATCAGTCCCCAGCTTGGGCCTGGCCCAGCCATGGCTGTTTGCAGGCACCTCGGGAGCGAACCACCAGATGGGAGGTATGTCTGTCTGTCTGCCTCTCAAATCAAAACAAATTTACAAAGGACACCTTGTGCAGCTCATGTGCAAACAGGTAAAGGCACAAAGCGTTTTTCTGTAGCCAAGGTGCACGGTGTGGCAACGCTGCACAGGATTGGCAATCCGGCCCATTGATTAGCCAACTTCCCCCATCACTACGCCACAAACAAAGGGTGAGGGATTGCAGTTCTGCTCAGAAAAATCCTATGGCCAAAAAAAACAAAAACAAAAAACCACTACTACCATGAAGTGGCCTATCTGGGTGACACTCGGACAGGTTTGGGAACAGGAAAAGTCATTCACGGGGCAAGACAGTGCAGGGACTAGGGTGGGCAAGAGATACACACCATCCAGAGGGGGAGAAGCGCAAGAGGGTTGGGGGAGGGGACCGGAGACCTAGATGTTACACCCACACCTGCTGAGCCAACTTTGTATTCCCAGTGCAAACTCCCTTTTGGTCATGGAGTATGATCCTGTATAGCCACTATATTCATTAGCTTTGTTGGAGATTTTTTTTTTTAAGATTTATTTGTATATTTTGAAAGGTATAGTAACAGAGAGAGAGAGGGAGACACAGAGAGATCTTTCACCCACTGGTTCACTCCCCAAATGGCCACAACACTTGGGGCTGGGTCAGACCAAAGCCAGGAGCCAGGAGCTTTTTCCGGGTCTCCCATGTTGTGGCTGGGGCCCAAGCACTTGGGCTATCCTTGGGTGCTTTCCCAGGAGCATTAGCAGGGAGCTGGATTGGAAGTGGAGAAGCCAGGACTCGAACCAGTGACCATATGGGATGCCAGCACTGCAGGTGGATGCTTAACCCACTACACCACAGCGCTGGCCTCAGGGACTTTTTTTTTAAAGATTTATTTACTGATTTGAAAGGCAGAGAGAGCGAGAGCGAGAGAGAGAGAGAGAATCTTTCATCTAGACAGAGAGGGGACGCAGGTCTTTGTGAAGGGCACAAGCAGGTGTCCGGGGATCCGAACGAGCGAGCCTGGGCCTCTGGATGGGAGTGCGGGGCTGTGTCCTCCTGCCAGACTCAGGGCTAAGCTGGGGGAGTCCTCAGGGGAGCAGCAACAGCACACAGCAGGCTGCACCAAGCGCTCGGGGCTGGGAGGTTCTGAGCAGGCTCTGGGAGGCTGAGGGGGGGAGGAGGGGGCCAGGCTGCACCAAGTACTTGGGACAAGGAGGTTCTGAGCAGGGGCTGGGAGGCTGGGGGTGGGGTGAGGAGGGACCAGGCTGCACCAAGCGCTCGGGGCTGGGGGGTTCTGAGCAGGGGCTGGGAGGCTGGGGGTGGGGTGAGGAGGGACCAGGCTGCACCAAGCGCTCGGGGCTGGGGGGTTCTGAGCAGGCTCTGGGAGGCTGGGGGGGGGAGAGGAGGGGGCCAGGCTGCACCAAGTACTTGGGACAAGGAGGTTCTGAGCAGGGGCTGGGAGGCTGGGGGTGGGGTGAGGAGGGACCAGGCTGCACCAAGCGCTCGGGGCTGGGGGGTTCTGAGCAGGGGCTGGGAGGCTGGGGGTGGGGTGAGGAGGGACCAGGCTGCACCAAGCGCTCGGGGCTGGGGGGTTCTGAGCAGGCTCTGGGAGGCTGGGGGGGGGGAGAGGAGGGGGCCAGGCTGCACCAAGTACTTGGGACAAGGAGGTTCTGAGCAGGGGCTGGGAGGCTGGGGGTGGGGTGAGGAGGGACCAGGCTGCACCAAGCGCTCGGGGCTGGGGGGTTCTGAGCAGGCTCTGGGAGGCTGGGGGGGGGGGGCAGGACAGCAGTGATGAGCAGATGTGTTCGTTGCTTTCTGCCTTAAGATTTAAAAAAAAAAAAAAATCCCAACAAAACTTACAGAGCTACTTAGCACTCCAAGAAAATTCTGGTTAAGATTTCTGTGGCAACTGTTTCACATTTGACTATCACGTTTGGGGGATAAAAATCACCCTGTTTCCCACGCTCTGCCCACAGGCACGCGCAGAGATGGAGAACAGGGGTGGGATTCAGCCTATGTGTTGGGACACCTGCACCCCAGGGGTTACGGTCCCTGTCCTGCTTCCAAGCCAGCTTCCTGCCGACGCTGCCCCCATGAGGCAGCGGAGACGGCTCAGTAGCTGCGCTCCTGTCACTCACAAGGGAGAGGCGGGGTGGTTCCCAGCTCCCAGCTCTGGCCACTGAGGGCATCTGGGGCGTGAACCAGGGGTGCTCTGTCTGTCTCATTGCCTCTTAAACGATACTAATATTAACACTACTAACGGAAGACAGAGAACGGATGCGCAAGGTGCACGGTGGTCTAGTTCATCAAACAACACGCTGGGGGCCAGTAAGACGTGGGGTCCCTGTGCGCGTCTGAGTACTGTGTAGGCTTGCTGTCACCCGTCTCCCTGCCCCACTGGAGGTGCCTGACGCCAGTGGTGCCCCACGGTGATGAAGGGCAGGCACTCCAGCTCCGTCTCTCCCTGCTCAGACACCGAGGGACAGGCGGGATTCGGGAACGCGCTCGGGGAGGACAGTGCAGACCCACACTCTGGGAGGGCCAGGCCGGGCTGCTTAAGACTGGAAGAGCGTTTACCTTAAAGGGCAAGTGTGCTAGATCCTAGGAGGACACACATGGGGCTCTGCGACTCTTGGCCTGCTTTTCGGACGGGTGGCGAGGGACACTTTTCTACTTGTGAAGGCTGTGACGCTCAGACAGTATTACCTTGCGTGTGACATTCGTAGTAGCTGGGATCTTCCAACTCTTTCTTGATTGACACGTCCACCGCTGCCCGTGAGATGCCTTGGGAGGCCACAGAAATGACAACAACCACACGTTAGGTCAAACCCAGCAACCGAGAACCAGGGCTGGCGCGGCTGACGTGCGGGTGCCGTGGTGATGAACAGAGCAATGCCACAGTCAGCCAGAAGCCCCCGGCTCTCTCGCTGTGGGCGAACATGGCTATCGACGCAAACATACACATCACAAAGAGGCTGCCACTGTGGTGCCATGGGTTAAGCCACCACCTGCGACACAGGCGTCCCATATGAGCACCAGTTCAAGTCCTGGCTGCTCTACTTCGGATCTAGCTCCCCTCAATGGCTTGGGAAAAGCAGTGAAAGATGGCCCAAGTGCTTGGGCCCCTGCCACCCACGTGGGAGACCCAGATGGAGTTCCAGCCTCCTGGCTTTGGCCTGGCCCAGCCCCAACTGTGGCAGCCTTTTGGGGAGTGAACCAGTGGATGGAAGAGCTCCATCTCCCTCTGCCTCTCCCTCTCTGTAACTCTGCTTTTTAAATAAATCTTTACAAAAAAAAAAAAACAAACCCCAGAAATATAAATAGTATAAATATAAAAGAATAGAAAGATATCCACACATATATATTTATGTATGGTATTTATAAAATGATAGATTATATCAATGTAAAATAATGTCAGCAAGAAGGGAGGAGGAGAGAGAAACAGACAGGGGAGAAGAGCAGTGAGAGGCTGAGTCCCCAGGTATGGTCCTGGTCTGGGGACACTCTCCCTATCATGAGTGCTGAATGTCCCCATACATTTATATGATCTATTGTAAATATTATTTTTTTAAAAAGTATGTATTTGAAAGGCGGAGAGGAAAGAGACAGAGAGAGAGAATCTTCCATCTACCGGTTCATTCGGTGGCAGGGGCCCAAGCACTTAGGCCATCGTCTGCCACCTCCCAGGTGCATTAGCAGGGAGCTGGGGTGGAAGTGGAGGTGGAGAAGAGCCAGGGCTGAAGGCGTGCCACGTCTGTAGCGAGGCTCACGCTCTGCTGCCCTAAAATGCCGGCTCCTTTCCTACCGTCAGCCTGTGTTGCTCTGACCCAGAGCCACCGAAGGGGCCCAGAACCACCCTGGGAAGACGGGGCAGCCGCTGAGGACATGGTGGGCACAAGACTCCCCACAGTTGTGGCCGCAGGACCCCTGAGTAAGACAGAGGAGGAGCCTGGTCCACTTGGGGCCCTGTCCCTCCCCAGAGTTGTGGGGGATCCTGCACTTTAACCACACCTGCCGCCTTGGGGATGCTGGCGTTATGACTTCTGGTTTATCCACGCCTAAGTCTCTAACCTCCCTTTTCTCTTTTCTTCTTTTGAACACATTTTATTTTAATTGGACAGGGATAGATTCAGAGAGAGAACTCCTAACCTCTGGTTTATTTCTCAGATGCCCACAATGGCCTACCCAAGGTCAAAGTCAGGAGCTAGGGACTCCACCCAGGTCTCCCGTGTGGGTGGCAGGGACCCAACTACTTGAGCCATCATCACCTGCTGCCTCCTAGGGTCTGCATCAGCCGGACGCTGGAGCCGGGAGCCAGAGCTGGGGCTGCAACCCGGGTACTCTGAGAGGGGACCCGGGTGTCTTAACCACTGTGCCAAGTGCCTGCCCCTTCTTCTTGATGCCAATTCTTGTTTCTCTACTGCATTTTCTGAGATTGGACTTTACATTTTGCACTGTTAATTTCATACTTGGAGGTCTGTTATGAAACTCTAGTTTGACCCTTGGAGAGTCAGCTTGTGTTCATGTTCATCCTCTTGTCCTTTTTGAGTTTTGGTTTTAGGTACTTGTTACATTACCTTCCTTCCTCCCTCCTCCCTCCCTCCCTCCCTCCCTCCCTTCCTTTCATTCATTTTGAAGATTCATTTATTTATTTGAAAGTCAGGGTGCAGAGAGACAGGGAGAGGAAGAAGGAGAAGGAGAGGGAGAGAGAGAGAAAGAAAGATCTTCTATGTACTGGTTCATTCCCCAGATGGCTGCAATGGCCAGGGCTGGGCCAGGAGCCAGGAGCTTCCTCCATGTTCCACATGGGTGCAGGGACCCAAGCACATCTTCCATGGCCTTCCCAGGCCGTTAGCAGGGAGCTGGATCGGAAGTGGAGCAGCTGGTGAACTGGCACCCCTTGTTTAATGCTTTCAGTCTTTCCCTATCATTTGATCAAACACTTGAGCTTAAAAATGCTTTCTCTAAGCCTTTTAATATGTTTCCCTCTAATTAATGCTGGGTTTCCCTTTTCAAAGCTTTATTCCTTTGACAGACTGATAGCAAGAGAAAGATATCTTCCATCTTCTGGTTCATCCTCCAAATGCCTGAAACCCCCACGGCTGGCCCAGGCCATACCCAGGAGGCTGGAACTTCATCTGGGTCTCCCACAAGGGTGGCAGGAAGTGGAAGAGCTGAGACTAGCCCCAGGCACTCCAGCAAGGGCTGTGGTGTCCCAGGTAGCGACTTAACCTGCTGGGCCTCAATGCCCCCACCCAGGTTTTGTTTGTTTGTTTTTTGAGAAGTGGGGAGTGGTGGTGGGGGAGGGGCATCTACTCTCATCCATGGAAGAGGGACTTGTCCCAGCGGACATCGTCCTAGGAACGCACCTGCTGTAGAACATGCAGGAATGACAGAACAGGGCAAGACGGCAGTAAAATAAGATATATCCAAGAGGAAGACCACGGCTCTATTTGTAAGACGAGTTAGAATTCCGAACGTGTACCCACGGCCATTTGCTCATTTCATACTCAGGTAATTTAAGCATAACTAAAATAACATTTTTTCTCCTACTACATCTACTTTGTAACATCTTGTTACCTAGTTTTACTTTCTTCTAACCTTTGTGAGTAAAATACGACTTTTCACCAAATAGACCCCAAGTGAGGTTAACCAGAGCACTGGTCTCCACTTTTTTATTTTTTGGAAAACGAAAGGAGTTAAATGCTGACCTACTAAGTACTTCATTCTTTTTTTTTTTTTTTTTTTTTTTTTTTTTTTTTTTTTTTTTTTTTTACAGGCAGAGTGGATAGTGAGAGAGAGAGAGACACAGAGAAAGGTCTTCCTTTTTGCCGCTGGTTCACCCTCCAATGGCCGCTACGGCTGGCGAATCTCGCTGATCCAAAGCCAGGAGCTAGGTGCTTCTCCTGGTCTCCCATGCAGGTGCAGGGCCCAAACACTTGGGCCATCCTCCACTGCACTCCCTGGCCACAGCACAGAGCTGGCCTGGAAGAGGGGCAACCGGGACAGAATCCGGCGCCCCAACCGGGACTAGAACCCGGTGTGCTGGCGCCGCAAGGCGGAGGATTAGCCTGTTAAGCCACGGCGCTGGCCAAAGTACTTCATTCTAAAAGCATCGGTTGGTACCTACCAGAATCTTCCATGGGTTCGGTTTTCACATTGATGGGGTCGCCAGAGCTGCAAGGAGAAGGAGCCGGGTGAGGACCAGACACCTGGACACACCAAAGTCAAGGGCCCTGCATGTGTGTGCCACCGAGCCTCTCCCCCATCAACCAAAGGCCAAACCGTCTCAAACAACACTGTTAATAATTCGTTACAAACTTAAAGGTGTTGACCCAATACAGTCCTCAAATTCCGAATAGATGAAGATTTAATATTAAATTTAGTGTTTAATTTTTTTTTTATTTTTTAATTTTATTTATTTATTTATTTATTTTGACAGGCAGAGTGGATAGTGAGAGAGAGAGACAGAGAGAAAGGTCTTCCTTTTGCCATTGGTTCACCCTCCAATGGCCGCTGCGGCTGGTGCGCTGCAGCCGGTGCACCGCGCTGATCCAAAGCCAGGAGCCAGGTGCTTCTCCTGGTCTCCCATGGGGTGCAGGGCCCAAGCACCTGGGCTATCCTCCACTGCACTCCCTGGCCATAGCAGAGAGCTGGCCTGGAAGAGGGGCAACCAGGATAGAATCCGGCGCCCCGACCGGGACTAGAACCCGGTGTGCCGGCGCCACAAGGTGGAGGATTAGCCTACTGAGCCGCGGCGCCGGCCTGGTGTTTAATTTAATATCCGGTACCATGCAGAGTCCCCTCCGGAGTCTACGACACGCTACGATCAGGTGCAGCTTTTGTTATGTATTATTCCATTACCTTCTGTTTGCTGCTGTCATGGCTCTCTCGGCATCCGGCACGGCTCCAGGAACACCTGTGTGGGAACAAAAAGACACCTGCTGGCCCCTTGAGTGCCTTGAAGCGAGGCTGAAGTTCAAAGGCAAATGCTCAGAAAGCAAATATACAGAGGAATCCCGGCCCCGGGCCCTCGTGGGATGGCAGTGCAGGGTAGAGACCAACTTAAAGCAGTTCCCCGTGCTCTGGGGCCACTGGTGGAGGGCAGAATCGGGGTGGTGAGCAGGCCAGGCCCCAAGGGTGGGTGTGGATGCCTGCCTTGCTGCTCACTGGCTGGGCAACCTGAATGAGCCGCTAAGCCTCCCCCTGCCTGTCTTCTCATCAGAACAGTGGGTGTGCAAGGACTGACCGACACAGTCAGTTCTGTGGCTCCACGGGTCCTGTGCAAATACAAAACCATTTCATAAAAGGGGTTTGGGTGGCCACAGAGGGTCCCGGGCCAGGTGCCCCATGGATGCTGACGGATGGCTGAACACACAGAGTGATCAGAACGGTGCCTGGGACCTCCCGAGCAGGGCAGTGTGAGCTGCCAGTCCTAGCCATTCCACAAATCTTGTGACAATCTCGTAGCTGCCTGCCACCCTCCCCTAACCCGAGCTAGGGGAGCACAGGACCTCACAACTGCTCCCAATACAGACCTGGCTCTGTGTTCAGACCATGACTTAAGGGTCCCACGTCACCCCCCAGGTCCAGTGGTGTGCAACCCTGGCCCAGGGCTGGCTCCTTCCTCCACCTACATGGGTTCAACAGGGCTTCCTCTTTCGATCTAGACTTTCATGGACACTGGACAGCTCCGAGCTAAGCTTCCTAGCACCTCTCAAAGTACTGATGGGGGCAGGATGTGGGCCTGGGTGGGTCTCTAAGTGCTTTTGGAGCAGCTACTTTTTGGGGAAGGTCTCCCCATTGGCCTATGGGAGGCTCTGAGGGGTTCAGGGCCCCAACACAGCCCCCGGCGCTCATCCCACGGCCTTCTGCCTGTCTCCATGGACTGGGACTTCCCAAGCGGACCTGCCTGCTGAGACCCTGCTGACCCTAACGCCATTCCCGTCCCGCCTCTCTGGCTCCTTCCCAGGGCTCTCGGGGACATCCCAGGCAGAGGTGAGCACCAAGGGCTCACGAGACAGTCTCAGTCCTTCTCCTGGGGAGCTGGAGTCGGCAGCCAGATCATAGATTCACTGGGTCCCCTCGTGGCTGGTGGTTCACAGCCACGCCGTGGCTCCCAGCACCCACAGCCTCCCCTGGATGGCAATGACTGCCAGCGCGAGGGCTTGCGCGAGGAGCAGCTCTCCTGAGCTGTGGATCCTCCTCATCCACACCTGCCCCTGGCCCGGGGTGCCCAAGGCTGCCCCCTCTGTGAGCGTGCTGCAGGGAGCATGTCTGACTAGTGGTGTAGATTCTGTCGCTTACCTGGCTGGCTCTCGGGACCCAGGAAAGGTCTGTAAGAAAACCAACAGCATCAACCAACCAGAAGGCACAGGAGGGGTAGGAAGCCAGCTCTTAAATCTAACAGGACACAATCAACAAAGGAATTGAAATCAACCTGCCAGTATAGATATACTGTTCAGGTTTTTTCTAGATTTATTTGAGGATCAGAGTCAGAGAGAGAGAGAGACAGAGAGAGACACAGAGCTCCTCCATCTGCTGGTTCCCTCCCCAGATAGCTGCAATAGTCAGGGTTGGGCAGGCCAAAGCCAGGACTCAGAAGCTCCATCTCGGTCTCCCATGTGAGTGGCAGGGGTCCAAGGACTTGGGCCGTCCTCCTTTGCTTTTCCCAGGCCATTAGTAGGGAGCCAGATCGGAAGAGGAGCAGCTGGGACCAGAACCGGTGTCCATATGGGATGTCACAATGCTGGCCCCCAGTATATATATTTTTAAAATTACTTTTATTTGTTAGAGAGAGAGAGAGTGAGAGAGAGAGAGAGAAAGTTAGTTCTCCCATCTTCTTGTTCGCTTCCTAAATTTTTGCAACAACCAGGGGCATGCTGCAGCCAGCAACCAGGAACACCATCAGGGTCTTCCACGTAGGGGGCTGGCAGGGGCACAGCTACTTGGGCCATGACTGCTGCCTCCCAGGATCTGCATTAGCAGGAAGCTGGAGTCAGGAGCCCGAGCCGAGCATCAAACCCAGGTCCTCCAATGTGGGACACCAGCCAGCGGCCCCAGCTGTTAGTGCATCTTCATATGAACCGAACACCAGGAGGGTACAGAGCGTGTCACCTGTGGATGATGAAGGAGATCCCTGCTTTGTTCTCCAAAATCCATTTCAGGGTGGCGAGATCGTAATTCCCTGGGTGCTGAAAGGTGACGCCTGCCGGGAGCCCCTGCACCTGCACGGCCGCCTGGTCTCGAAGCATCTGCTCGTAGGGCACAGGCACCATGGCCTCCATCCCCAGGGCCTTACCTGGAGGAAGAGGCATGGGTGTTAAGACTCCATTGGTTGTGTAATTCAATGTAATAAAGTAGATACATCAAAACCATGACACACCTTCTCTGTATCCCGAGTTAGTACAAGTCCCAGCCCAGGAGCCAAAATGAACACTGATACAATATTTCACCTTAACAGGGGAAAATTGATGGAGCTCTTTCTCTATTCCTTGGAGGTCAAATAGCTTGGGGTGCTTGGCCTGACCCACCCAGGGCTGCAGGGAGCACCCCCTGGTTACCTAGGCTGCTGCCCAAAGTGGATGAGACTCCCCACCAACTTCCCCAAAGCTTAACTGTCACAATGTCACATTGCACAAGTCAGGCCAACTTGCCCGTTATGGTGCTGATATGGCCTCCATCAGCGTCTGTGTCTCTGCCTGAGCTGCTGCTGCCCCACTGTTCGCAGAGAGGTGGAGCCTGACCCCCCAAGATTCCCTAAGCTGGAGGTCCCCAGAGTCAACTGCTCCAGGCATTCCCAGATGGCAGGAATGCTTGAAGCTGCCTGGGAGCCATAACCCAAGTCCTCAGATGTTAAGTCCTTCCATTACAACCAAATATGACTCCCGCACAGGGAATTATCCTACTTTTCAAATAACTTTTACTTATTTATCTACAGTAGATTAAGAAAGGTAGAAACAGAGAGAAACTGTTCATCTGCTGGTTTGCTCTCCAAATGCCCGCAACAACCAGGGCTGGGCCAGGTTGAAGCCAGGAGCCCAGGAGTCCATCTGGGCTCTCTCACATGTGGGTGGCAGAGAACCAACTGGAGCCGTCACCTGATGCCTCCCAGGGTGTACACTTAGCAGGAAGCTGGAGTTTGGAGCAGATCTGGGACTTGAACCCAGGTAATCTGACTTGGGATACAGGTGTCCCAAGCAGTGGGTGAGCCACTGCACCAAAACCTGCCTAGGGTTATCTAGCTTTTAAAACACTATATAACCTTTCTATCTGTCTCTCTCTCTCTCACTGTCCACTCTGCCTGTCAAACACACACACACACACACAAACTATATAGGGGCCAGCACTGTGGCATACGGGTTAAAGCAGCCACCTGCAGTGCCTGCATCCCATATGGGTGTTGGTTCTCGTGCCGGTTCTAGTCCCGGCTGTTCCACTTCCAATCCAGCTCTCTGCTATGGCCTGGGAAAGCAGTAGAAGATGGCCCAAGTCCTTGGGCCGCTGCCACCCATGTGGGAGACCTGGAAGAAGCTCCTGGCTCCTGACTTTGGATTGGCTCAGCTCCGGCCATTGCAGCCATTTGGGGAGTGAACAAGCAGATGAAAGACTCTCTCTCTGTCTCTACCTCCCTCTGTAACTCTTTTAAATAAATAAAGATAAATCTTAAAAAAAAAAAAAAACGCTATATAGTTTTGTTATAAAAAAAAATCCTGTCGTAATGCCTGTGGAAAGATGTGGGTAGGCAGAGAGATGACTGGGGGTGGGGAGTGGCTGAATGATGTGTCAGTGGCCTTGGCCTTGGTGTGGGGACCCTAGGATGGGGCCAAGAAATTGTGGCGTTGAGAACCGGAGTCGACTTTTGTTAGAACAGTGCACCTGCATGCAACAACCTGCTGTTTGCTTGATAAGAATAAGGGTTTTTTTTTTTTTTTAAGATTTATTCAGTTTTATTTGAAAGGCAGAGTTAGAGAGAGAGGGAGGGAGGGAGGGAGAGGGAGAGAGAGAGATTCCATCACTGGTTCGCTCCCCAAAGAGGCTGCAACAGCTGGCCGCAACTGGGCCAGACAGAAGCCAGGAGCCAGGAGCTCCATCTGGGTCTCCCACGTGGGTGCAGGGGCCCAAGAACGTGGGCCATCTTCCACTGCTTTCCCAGGTGTGTTAGCAGGGATCTGGATTAGAGGTGGAGCAGCCGGGATTCGAACCAGCACCCATATGGGATGCAGGCAATGCAGGCTGAGGCTACATCTAAATTGCCACAGCACCAGCCCCCATGAGTAATTTCTTGACGGGAGGTGTTATCTTGAGGGGTTTTATTCAGGCAGCCCAGCCCCTGAGCAAAAGATAACAACTGGCATAGCCGAGGGCTTACTTTGCCACCACCAAACTGTTCCCCAAAATATGGCAGCTGGGCCGGGTGTTGTGGCATCCCACACCAGAGTGCCAGTCTGAGTTCCAGACCCTCCCTTTCTCATCCAGACCCCTGGTAGTGCACACTGGGAGGCAGCAGGTGACGACGGCTCAAGTGCTTGGGCCCCTGTCCCCAACACAGGAGACCTGGATGGAGTTCCAGGCTCCTGGCTCTAACTTGGTCCAGGACTGGCCACTGTGGGCATCTGGGGAGTGAACCAGTGGATGGAAGAGCTCACTTTCTACCCTGTTTTTCAAATAAATTTAAAAAAATTTTTTTAAAGAACACAGTATCTGTCCTTTCACTGGTCAATCATAGGAGGGCCACAAGCGCTGTGGACCAACCAGAGACCCGCACACGGACTGAACACACGTCTCCTGGGCTCAACTTCTATCTTTAAGATTCCTCACCCAGGCCGGCGCCGTGGCTCACTAGGCTAATCCTCCGCCTGCAGCGCTGGCACACTGGGTTCTAGGCCCGTTCGGGGCGCCAGATTCTGTCCCGGTTGCCCCTCTTCCAGTCCAGCTCTCTGCTGTGGCCCGGGAGTGCAGTGGAGGATGGCCCAGGTGCTTGGGCCCTGCACCCAATGGGAGACCAGGAGAAGCACCTGGCTCCTGGCTTCGGATCGGCGCAGCGCCAGCCGTAGCGTCCATTTGGGGGGGTGAACCAATGGAAGGAAGAAGGAAGACCTTTGTCTCTCTCTCTCTCACTGTCTAACTCTGCCTGTCCAAAAAAAAAAAAAAAAAAAAAGGTTCCTCACCCAAAACCCCTCCAGGAGTCTGGGAATTTGGCAACAGCTGCCACGCCCCCTGCTCCATGTTTGAAATGAACACCCACTTTCTCCCATGCCCCCATGACACGGATGGTGGGGGGGTGGACGCAGGTTTTGGGTTTCTACAAGAATTTGATGCAAAACAGACAGCTGCATTACCACACACAAACTCTCTGAAAGGGGGCCGGTGTAGTGCACCGGCGGGTAAAGCTGCCGCCTGCAGTGCTGGCATCCCATATGGGCACCGGTTCAAGTCCCAGCTGTTCCACTTCTGGTCCAGCTCTCTGCTATGGCCTGGGAAAGCAGTAGAAGATGACCCAAGTGCTTGGGCCCTTGCATCCATGTGGGAGACCTGGAAGAAGCTCCTGGCTCCTAGATTCAGCCTGGTCCAGCCCTGGTCGTTGCGGCCATTCGAGGAACGAACCAGTCCACATGAGTACTGGTTTGAGTCCTGGCTGTTCCATTTCCAATCCAGCTCCCTGCTATGGCCTGGGAAAGCGGTGGAAGATGGCCCAAGTCCTTGGGCCCCTGCAATCCATGTGGGAGACCCAGATAGAGTTCCTGGCTCCAGGTTTTAGCCTAACCCAGCTCTGGCCATTGCAGCCATTTGGGGAATGAACCAATCAACAGATAGAAGATCTCTCTCTGTCTCTGTGTCTCTTTTTCTCTCTGTCACTCTTTCAAATCAATCAATCATTCATAAAAAACCTAACTTGTAGGAAATGAGCCCTCATTAATTCCCTCATTAATGGATTCCCTCATTAATGAATTCAATAAATATTTGACATATGAAGGAAAAAAAAAATACAGAGTTTGTTCTGAGAGCCTCCAGTGCTCCAGGAAGACACAGTTCTGACTATTGAGAAAAAAAAAGAGAGAGTATGGGGTGTGCTTGTTAGCCAGGGTCCCCGTGAACCAACCCAACTAAGACGGAACAGACCAAAGAGTGAGGGGAGGACCCGCGTGTCGCGGAGGGAACGTGGGCTCTACAGAGTCCAGAACAATCTAAGCCATCACAGCGACAAAGCCAGCACTACCCCCCTCTCCCCTATGGACAGGAGGATTCCTGCCGCCCATGAACTTTACCGTAGCAGAAGGAGAAATAGTCCTCCACGGCTTTCCTGAGTATTTCCGTTTCTCCCGAGGGCACCTGCGTCCCATTCACAGGGCCTGGCGGCTTCCTGTCGCTCAGCCCTTGGGCCACACCTGTGAATGCATGAGGACAGCCCAACGTCAGTACCTGCGGACACCCGCGCTCCCTGCTCTTTGTGCTCCCGGTGTTGAGAACAAGGAAAAGGAAACACACATAACACAAGGCCTTTTAACTAAGGAAGACAGGGGTACGGGAGGGGAGGCAGGCACTGCATTTATGACGGACAGGGTAATGTAACACGATGTCCCCCCTGAAACCCATCCACTCAGGAAAAACTACAAAGAATTCAATATATAAGAAGTCTTGGCCGGCGCCACAGCTCACTAGGCTAATCCTCCGCCTGCGGCGCCCGCACCCCAGGTTCTAGTCTCGGTTGGGTACCGGATTCTATCCCGGTTGCTCCTCTTCCAGGCCAGCTCTCTGCTGTGGCCCGGGAAGGCAGTGGAGGATGGCCCAAGTGCTTGGGCCCTGCACCCGCATGGGAGACCAGGAGGAGGCACCTGGCTCCTGGCTTCGGATCAGCGGAGTGTGCTGGCCATAGTGGCCATTTGGGGGATGAACCAACGGAAGGAAGACCTTCCTCTCTGACTCTTTCTCTCACTGTCTAACTCTGCCTGTCAAAAAAAAAAAAAAAAAGTCTTATTTGTGACATAGTTGAAGAAGGGTAGGAAAATCATCCCACTCAACATTTTCTTTTCTTTCTTTAAAGATTTATTTGCTTCTTTGAAAGAGTGACAGAGAGAGACACAGACAGAGAGCTCCTGTCTGCTGGTCCACTCCCTAAATGGCTAGAATGGTCAGGACTGGGCCAGGATGAAGCTGGGAGCCCGGAACTCCATCAAGGTTTCCCACATAGGTGGTAGGGGCCCAGGAACTTGAGTCATCTTGTGCTGCTTTCCCAGGTGCATTGGCAGGGAGCTGGATTGGAAGTGGAGCAGCAGGGACTTGAACCGGCCCCCTGGTCACAGCACACCTGCCTCAAGGCCACAGCTGAACTCATTGAAATACAACATTGGCCTTGCATTCAACATTTCCAAGGCCAGGTTCCCAAGCAATTGCTTACTAAAAATGTTGTGAGGGGCTGGCACTGTGGGGTAGTGGGTAAAGCTGCCGTCTGCAATGCCAGCATCCCATATGGACATGGGTTCTACTCCTGGCTGCTCCTCTTCCGATCCAGTTCTCTGCTATGGCCTGGGAAAGCAGCAGAAGATGGTCCAAGTCCTTGGGCCCCTGCATCTGTGTGGGAGACCCAGAAAAAGTTTCTGGCTCCTGGCTTCAGATTGGCGCAGCTCTGGCCGTTGCAGCTATTTGGGGAATGAACCAGCAGATGGAAGACCTTTCTTTCTCTCTCTCTCTCTGCCTCTGCTTCTCTGTAGTTCTGCCTTTCAAATAAATAATTTAAAAAAAAAATGTTGTGAAAAGATTTTCAAACCAGGGTCTAGTTAGGATCCAGAACCCGTACAATCATTTGAAAAGGGCAAAAGCATCATAGCTAGTGATGGGATGGCAGACTGACGGGTAACCAGGCTGAGGCAGAGCTCCTAAGAACGAATGAGGACCCCTCAGGGCTGGGACCCCAGGCCTCCTTAGAAAGGATTAAGCCATGGCCAACTGCATGGCGGAGTCTGCTGGGCTGGCAGCAGGTGGGGTCTGTCCTCTTTGGGTGGCGGTAGAGCTGTCTGGCTGGGCGTGGCAAGCAAGCTCTCCCTGGTGCTGATGGAACGCTCAGGCAGCCACTGGTAAGCAAAACCACCTATGTGGATGCTGCCCCCTGTCTAGAACCCTTCTGGGAATTCTGGGAGACTTGCCCGGTAAGCTGGCTGGGGTACCAGGGAAGTGCCTGGGAAGCCGAGCACAGAACAGCTCCTGCTGCATGCATGGGAGGTGAGCGCCACCAGGTGGCCCAAATACTGTTGCTCACCACCTGCCTAGGCACAGGCAGGAGAGAACCCACAAGCACAGGGCGAGGGCTCCTTCTGGCTTGGAAGCACTGCCAGCGGCCACAGGAGCAGGGCCCAGGACGGTGGCCCTGCAGGGGCAACGCTCTGAGAAAATGGCTGCGAGCTAGAGAGGCTTGTACAATGCAATTGTGCGTGGACAAAGTGTAACCTCATGGGTACGGAAAACACAGGTGCTCCTCGACTTACAAGGGGGTTCTGTCCCCATGAATCCCTTGTATGCTAAAAAGCTCCTAAGCTGAACATGCACCGAATACATGAGACACAGCGACCCTCGCAGCTCAGCAGCATGACATACACTGAGTATGCCGTAGGGGCTGTGGCCGCTGTCTCTGTCCAGCATCAGGATATAGGACTGAACCACGTGGCACCAGCCTGGGTTTAAAAAGCCAAGTACGGGCCAGCGCCGCGGCACAATAGGCTAATGTTCTAGTACTGGTTGGGGCACCGGATTCTGTCCCGGGTGCATCTCTTCCAGTCCAGCTCTCTGCTGTGGCCCGGGAAGGCAGTGGAGGATGGCCCAAGTGCTTGGGCCCTGCACCCGCATGGGAGACCAGGAGAAGCACCTGGCTCCTGCCATCGGATCAGCGAGGTGCGCCGGCCGCAGCGGCCATTGGAGGATGAACCAACAGCAAAGGAACACCTTTCTCTCTGTCTCTCTCTCACTGTCCACTCTGCCTGTCAAAAAAAAAAAAAAAAAAAAAAGCCAAGTGCAAAATTCAAAGTACAAGGGCCGCCATTGTGGTGCAGTGGGTTAGGCATCTGCCTGTGACACCAGCATCCCATATGGGCGCCAGTTCAAGTCCAGATTGCTCTGCTTCTGATCCAGCTCCCTGCTGATGTGCCTGGAGAAGCAGTGGAAGATGGTCCAAGTGCTTGGGCCCCTGATATCCATGTGGGAGACTCAGATAGAGTTCTTGGCTCCAGGCTTTGGCCTAACTTAGCTCTGGCCAAGATTTATCAAGAAAAAAAAAGGGGGGGGGGACAGTTACTAACATTAGAAACAAAGGTGGAGGGGCCGGTGCTGTGGCTCACTTGGTTAATCCTCCACCTGTGGCACCGGCATCCCATATGGGCACTGGGTTCTGTCTCGGTTGCTCCTCTTCCAGTCCAGCTCTCTGCTATGGCCCGGGAGGGCAGTGGAGGATGGCCCAAGTGCTTGGGCCCTGCAACTGCATGGGAGACCAGGAAGAAGTACCTGGCTCCTGGCTTTGGATTGGCATAGCATCGGCTGTAGCGGCCATTTGGGGAGTGAACCAATAGAAGGAAGACCTTTCTCTCTCTCTCTTTCTCTCACTGTCTATAACTCTACCTGTCAAAAAAAAAAAAAAAAAGTGGATCTATCAGTACAGACCCTACAGTGACAGGCACTAAAATAACAATCAAAGGTACAACTGTAGAGAGAGGTATTTGACACAGGGGCTAAGTTGCTATTTAAGATGCCCAGATCCCATAAGAGGAGCCCTGGGTTCAAGTCCCTGCTCTGCTTCCAACTGCAGCTTCTGGCTGATGCACACCCTGGGAGGCACCATGTGGTGGCTCGAGTGCCTGGGTCCCTGCCACCCACATGCAAGACCTGGACTGAGTGTCTTCTAGCTTCAGCCTGGCCCAGCTCCAGCTGCTGTGGGCATTTGGAGAATGAACCAGTCGATGGGTACCTGCTTCCTCTCTCTCTCTCTCTCTCTCTGCTTTTCAAATAAAACAAAAATAAACTTTTTAAAAAAGTGCAACTGGCACCAGACATTAATACTGAGAATACTCATCTTGTTTATAAGTCCCACATTCACTCTATCATTTAAAGATCCCTTCATATTTCAGCCTATCTTACTGGTGGCAGAGCCCCTAACTTGGGATGGCAGAAGTCAATCTGCATCAACCTTTTACTCACTCCCTCTCTCATACAAACACACACGAGTTGTATATATGTGTGTGTACACAGGTGCATGTATAATCTTAGATATTAATTTTGTGGTAAAATGGTATATACATACACTTGTGCTATATACGTCCACATTTATCCTCTTCTGAATCTTGAAGATGTTTCTATAACCATCTCTGTTCACACACACACACACACACTTTTGTCCTCTGATAAACATTTCTTTTTTTTTTTTTTTTTAACCTCTCTTGGTAGTAGGAAGTACTACATTGCCAACTTGATGCTTGATAGGTGAGTGACAGTGGTGGATGAGATGGCTTGCCTAGGAGGTGTTAGTGCCCTGAGCGGCCCCTGCCCATGGCCGTGTGGACACTCACAGCACGTGGTGGCTTGCTGAAGACTCTAGACCTCCCACAGCAGAGAGAAGGGACAGACAAGTAGCTGAACCGCGAGTCTTAACAGAGACAGCCACTCCCTAAACTATGGGGCGGGTTTTCTCCTTTGCTTCTAGAAAAGACCAAAATAAGAACATTTTATACAAGGTTTTCTTTAGGAATGAAAGATGAGTTATTGTGTGTTTTTCAAAATTTTAAGATTTATTTTTTTGTTTATTCAAGAGACAGAGAGAAAGGTCTTCCATCTGCCGGTTCACTCCCCAAATGGCCACAATGGCTGGGGCTGGGCCAGGTCAAAGCCAGGAGCCAGGAACTCCAGCTGGGTCGCCCATGTGGGTGACAGGGCCCCAAGCACTTGGGCCATCTTCTCCTGCTTTCCCAGGTACATTAGCAGGGAGCTGGATTGGAAGCGGAGCAGCTGGGAACCAAACTGGTGCTCCTATTTGGGATGCTGGCATCCTAAGTGGCGGCCTAACCTGCTGCACCATGACGCCGGCCCCGCATCCTTCAATTCAGTCTACAAAGCTAGAGCAGAGCTGAGAACACTTCCACCACGCGCCGGCTGCTTCCCTGGGGGCTTTTGGTCACAGGAGCTATTGGTTTGGTGGGCTGGGTGCGTCACAAGCGTTTTGAGGAAGGCTTCCGTCTTAGGAGGCAATGCCACGGACGCCTTGCCACAGACATGGGAAGACTGGCGAGACCCCAGCGATCAGAGCATGGGCACCTACAGTATTGTGCAAAGTCTTCCTGAAGGTCCTTCCTGGCGTTCACAAAAGCGCATCCCCTCTCGGTCCCCACGACGAACACGTCGGTTTCGTACATGGCGATGCAGGCCACCTCGGCCTTGGACTTGGCCAGCTCTTTGCACTGAAACAGACACAGAAAACTGTCCTCTTTGAGCCCAGGGCAAATCCAGAGTCTGTGCAGTAGGAGACAAGAATGCAAAACCAGGCCCACGAAAAACCAACCAAACAAGAAACAGAATATTCACTTAGACCGAGGAAAATCGCCAACAGAAAAATAATTTAAAAATTGTCCGCAAATACCATAAATATCATAAAACCCAGAGAACAAACAGGTTTTTGTTTATTACCTGATGTGTCTCCAATGTGCCCTTCTTCCTACATTTTTTGTCATTTTTTAAAAAAAGATTTATTGTATTTATTTGAACGCAGGGTGACCAAGAAAGAGGGTGAGTGAGGAAGAGGGAGAGGGAGAGGAAGAAGGAAGAGGGAGAAGGGGGAGGGAGAGGGAGAGAGAGGAGGGAGAGGGAGGAGGGAGGAGTGAGAGGGAGGAGGGAGCAGGGAGGAGGGAGAGGGAGGAGGGAGAAGGGAGGAGGGGGAGGGAGAGGGAGAGGGAGCAGGGAGGAAGGAGAGGGAGGAGGGAGGAGGGGGAGGGAGAGGGAGAGGAAGAGGGAGGAGGGAGAGGGAGGAGGGATGAGGGAGGAGGGATGAGGGAGGAGGGAGAAGGGAGAGGGAGGAGGGAGAGGGAGGAGGGAGAGGGAGATCTTCCATCTGCTGGTTCACTCCCCAAATGGCTGATACAAAGCCAGGAGCCAGGAGCTTCTTCCGGGTCTCCCACGCAGGTGCTGGGGCCCAAGTGCTTGGCCCATCTTATACTGCTTTTCCAGGCCACAGCAGAGAGCTGGATTGGATATAGGATGCTAGCACTGCAGGCGGTAGCTTTATCCACTATACCACAGCTCGGCCCCTGCTCTGCTTCTGATCCAGCTCCCTGCTAATGCGCCTGAGGGAGCAAGGGAAGATGGCTCAAGTGCTTGGGTCTATGCACCCAAATGGGAGACCCACAGATGAAGCTCCTGGCTCCTGGCTTCAGCCTGGCCTGGCCCTGGCCATCACAGCCATTTGGGGAGTGAACCAGTGAATGGAAGATCTCTCTCTCTCTCTCTCTCTCTGCTGCTGCCTCTCTGTAACTCTGCCTTTCAAATAAATAAATCTTTAAAAAGGAAAACAGAAGTCCAGCCCAGCGCTATGCAGACTGTCCCTCAGTGCGCTGTCTGATGCTCCTGGTTTTATAGCTGGGCTCTGCAACTTGGCGAGGACGTCACACAGAGCGTGACTCTCGGTGCTCTGTCTTGGGCACCACTCTGTCCCAACACTGGAGAGGTGACCCTGGGTCCCTCAGGAAGGGTGTGTGTGTCAGGTTTCCCCCAGTCAAGTCACCCTTTTTAATCATTAAGTACCTTCTTTAAAATTTTTATTGGTGGGGGGGGGGCTGGCACTGTGGTGCAGAGGGTTAAGCCTCTGCCTGCGATGCTGGCATCCCATGTGGGCGCCGGTTCGAAACTCAGATGCTCCACTTCCAATACAGCTCCCTGCTTATGCACCTGGGAAAGCAGAAGATGACCCAAGTGCTTGGGCTCCTGCACCCACATGGGAGACCCAGAAGAGGCTCGGGCTCTTGGCTTCAGCCTGGCCCTGCCCCAGCTGTTGTGGCCATTTGGGGGAGTGAATCAGAGGATGGAAGATCTCTTTCGTTTCTCCTCCTTTCTCTGTTACTCTGCATTTCAAATGAAAATAAATAAATAAATACATCTTAAAAATTTTTTTTGAAAGGCAGAGTTACAGAGAGAGAGAGAGAGAGAGAGAGAGAGAGAGACTCTTTCCATCTGCTGGTTCACTCCCCAAATAGCCACAATGACCAAGGCTGGGCCAGGCCGAAGCCAGGAGCCAGGAGCTTCATCCAGGGAGCTGGACTGAAGGTAGAGCAGCCACGACTCTAACGGGTGCTCCTATGGGATGCCGGCGTCACAGGCGGTGCCTCAGCCGGCTGCAGCACAGCGCCAGCCACAGTAAGTACCTCTGACCAGATGCTCTGAGGCCGCGTGAATCTTGCATCCAATTTCCACCCCCCAGGTAAATTCATCGTCCAGATAAAAACAGGTGCGAATAAATGATCCATTTACCTCTGAGTTGAGATGGAAAACATTCTCTAACAAGGTGACAAAGGCTGCTCTGTGAAATTTCAGATCCGGGAGAGCTGAAATTTTGCACAGTTACCATCCGTGATGTCACAGACAAGTGAGCACATGACCGGCTGGGCCCACCGTCCCCTGTGAGGACCCCCTTGCACGCACAAGATGGAAAGTTGAAAGGCAACACTGGAAGGGGCCCCGAAGGGTCTCATAGCTCTGTCATTGCGACTGTGGGATGCTTCTAGAAGGGCCAGGCGGTCTCACCATGGACTCCAGGGCTGACATCAGGAATGTCACCACCATCCTGCTCTCCGAGGACTTGTGTTCCATGGGCAGCGTGGTCATCGCGACTTGGGCCATGATCCCTGTAGGAGAGAAGGAATCAGGGAGTGAGTGCTGGAAACCAAGCGTCTTTCTCCTGACATGCTGAAGGCTGGAGGGACCTCACAGATGGTCCCCTTAGAGCTGGAGAAACATGGCCGGCACCGCGGCTCACTAGGCTAATCCTCTGCCTTGCGGCGCTGGCACACCGGGTTCTAGTCCCGGTCAGGGTGCCGGTTCTGTCCCAGCTGCCCCTCTTCCAGGCCAGCTCTTTGCTGTGGCCAGGGAGTGCAGTGGAGGATGGCTCAAGTGCTTGGGCCCTGCACCCCATGGGAGACCAGGAGAGGCACCTGGCTCCTGCCATTGGATCAGCACGGTGCGCCGGCCACAGCGCGCCAGCCGCGGCGGCCATTGGAGGGTGAACCAACGGCAAAAGGAAGACTTTTCTCTCTGTCTCTCTCTCACTGTTCACTCTGCCTGTCAAAAAAAAAAAAAAAAGAGCTGGAGAAACTGACTTGCCCAAGACCTGAAGAGGGAGGGCCACTTTCATGGTGTGGGGGGGGTCCAAGGGGACTTCAAAAAGTTGGTGGAAAACGGAATTCAAAGGTAAGCGTATTTTTTTCTAAGATTAATGTTATTTATTTGAAAGGCAGAGTGATAGAGAGGGAGAGACAGAGAAATTAGAGAGATCTACCCACTGGTTCACTCCTCAAATGTCTGCAATGGCCAGGGCTGTGCCTGGCCGAAGCCAGGAGCCTGGAACTCCACCTGGGTCTCCCACGCAGGTGCAGACGCAAGCACTCAGACCATCTTCTGCTGCTTTCCCAGGCACGTTAGCAAGACTCTGGATCAGAAGCAGAGAGCCAGAACTCAAACTGGCACTCTGATATGGGATGGCAACGTTGCAGTCGGTGGCTTAACCCTCTGTGCCACAGCACCGGCACAAGGTAAGGTTACCTTGGTGCAAAAGTATTCATATTTTCATAATACGCATTTCCATGAAGCTTAAAGATGTGGAGGGGGTTCTGTATCCTGGTGACCATGAGGGGTCTTGAAAGACTTTGTGGAAAAATGGAACGCACAGGTAAGTTTATCTCGGTGCAAACATTTTTTGAAATCCATGCAAAGAACTTTTCTTAATATGTACTTTCCATGAACTTTTTGAACATCCTGTATGTACTAACAGCTATCGGACTGTACCCTTTAAACAGGTGAATTATAGGGCACATGAAGTATAGCTCAATAACATTAATAAATAACATTAATCTTAAAAAAAAATAAGCTTACTTTTGATTTTCATTTTCCACCAACTTTTTTGAAATCCCCTTAGACCCCCCACACACACCATGAAAGTGGCCCTCCCTCTTCAGGTCTTGGGCAAGTCGGTTTCTCCAGCTCTAAGGGGACCATCTGTGAGGTCCCTCCAGCCTTCAGCGTGTGAGGAGAAAAAGACATCGTGGCACAGCAGGTGAAGCCACCACCTACAACGCTGGCATCCCCGATGAGCTGGTTCAAGTCCTGGCTGCTCCACTTCCCACCCAGCTCCTTACTAATGTGCCTGAGAAGCCAGTGGAAGAATGCCTGGGTGCTCGGGTCTCTGCCA
Organism: Lepus europaeus; assembly: GCF_033115175.1. Taxonomy (NCBI): domain Eukaryota; kingdom Metazoa; phylum Chordata; class Mammalia; order Lagomorpha; family Leporidae; genus Lepus; species Lepus europaeus. The sequence goes on along the minus strand of NC_084847.1, from coordinate 50,618,066 downwards.
CTCACGTGGGAGGCCTGGATGAAGTGCCTAGCTCCTGACTTTGGCCTGGCCTAGTCCTGGCTTGTTGTGGCCATCTTGGGGAGTGGACCAGCAGATGGAGGCTCTCTCTGTGTCACTATAACTTTCAGATGAATCTTAACAACAAACAAAATCAAAGGGAGGCTGGATGGAGAAGTGAGCACTTCCTGAAGAGCAGCCTGTATGCAGTGCACAGTTGTGCAGTTCAACACACAAACTCTAAGGAGCACTCATTCCCCATGTACGGACACAGAGGCCAGGAACCCTGCTCGGCTGGGCAGCTGGTCCGTGCAGGGGCTGGCACCATGTCTGTCTGTCTGTCTGTCTTCCTCTCAAATTGCCTTTCAAATAAATGGGAATTGATTTTCAAAATTTAATGAATATATTTCAAAGATAGCGAGACCCTGTAATAATCGGGACTGGGCTGGGCGGAAGCCAGGAGCAGGGAACGCCATCCATGTCTCCCCTGTGAGTGAGTGGCAGGGACCCACTGCCACTACTTCGGCAGGAAGCCGGGTTTGGGCGCGGGAGCCAGGAATACAACTCAGGTACTCTAATGTGGGATGCAGGCATTTTACCCAGCATCTTCACCAACAGGCTAAATAAGTGCCCACCCCATGGAGATTCTTTTTTTTTTTTAATTTTATTTATTTTTTTATTTTTGACAGGCAGAGTTAGACAGTGAGAGAGAGAGAGAGACAGAGAGAAAGGTCTTCCTTCCGTTGGTTCACCCTCCCCAAATGGCCACTATGGCCGGTGTGCTGCACCGATCCAAAGCCAGGAGCCAGGTGCTTCCTCCTGGTCTCCCATGCAGGTGCAGGGCCCAAGGACCTGGGCCATCCTCCACTGCCTTCCCGGGCCACAGCAGAGAGCTGGACTGGAAGAGGAGCAACCAGGACAGAATCCAGCACCCCAACCGGGACTAGAACCGGAGTGCTGGCGCTGCAGGCGAAGGATTAGCCTAGTGAGCCAGGGCGCCGGCCCAATGGAGATTCTTTCAACAGATGCATACGAAACCCTCAGGGGAATTAGGCTTCAAGTTGTTGATTATTAAAGGTGCCATTCTTTAAAAAGCTGTTTAAAGTATAATATATGTTATAATATGTCGTTGGGTATTTCAGTGGTTTACCCTTTATACCACTGAGTACTTGTTACAGGGATCTAAGTTCATCCCTTTGCCAGTTCAAAACATCTGAGCCATTCCCCATGGTTGGAGATCAGCAAATGAAGCCCCAGGAACCATTCATGTATAAGCTGTTGTGTTAACCTATGTTTTCATTTCTCTTGGGTAGATATCTAAGAGGGGGATCACTGGGTCACATGTTAAGCATCAGGGGTCTTCAAAAAGTTTATGGGAAATGTGCACTATAAGAAAATGACAGGGGGCAGTGGTGTGGCACAGTGGGTAAAGCCACCGCCTGCAGTGCCGGCATCCAATATGGGCGCAGGTTCGAGTCCCAGCTGCTCCACTTCTGATCCAGCTCTCTGCTATGGCCTGGGAAAGCAGCAGAAGGCGGCCCAAGTCCTTGGGCCCCTGCACCCATGTGGGAGATCCGGAAGAAGCTATTGGCTCCTGGATTCGGATCGGCGTAGCTCCGGCTGTTGTGGCCATCTGGGGAGTGAAGCAGTGGATGGAAGACCTCTCTCTCTCTCTCTCTCTCTCTCTCTCTCTCTCTCTCTCTGCCTCTCCTTCTCTTTGTGTAACTCTTTCAAATAAATAAATTAAAAAAAAGAAAGAAAGAAAATGAAGAGGCTGGTGCTGTGGCATCCCATATGGGCACTGTTTTGAGTCCTGGCTGCTCCACTTTTGATCCAGATCCCTGCTAATGTACCTGAGAAGGCAGAAGATGGCCCAAGTATTGGGCCCCTGCCATCCATGTGAAACACCCGGATGGAGCTCCAGGCTCCTGGCTTCAGCCTGGCCCAGCCCTGGCTGTTGTGGCCATTTGGGGAGTGAACCTATAGGTGCAGGCAAGTGCATTCTCTCACTCTGTGCAGGTACATCTGCATGTGTGTCTTCCTCTCTGTAACTCTGCCTTTCAGATAAATAAATACAATGATAGATGGATTTCAGTTTTCTTGTGTGCCCAAATAAACGTATTTCTTAACTTCATTTCTGCACAAACTTTTTGAGGTAGCCTCATGTTTTCAGATTTATCACAAAGTGTCAAGTTGTTTTCCACAGCAGCTCTGCTCTTTTGTGCTCCTACCAAGAATACACGAGGGGGTTTCCAAAGTTGTTGGAGGAGCTGGCACTGTAGCTTAGAGAGTAAAGCTGCCATCTGCAGTGCTGGCATCCCATATGGGTGCCAGTTCAAGTCCCAGCTGCTCCACTTCCAGCTCTCTGCTATGACCTGGGGAAGCAGTAGAAGATGAACCAAATCTTTGGGCCCCTGTACCTGCATGGGAGACCTGGAAGAGGCTCCTGGCTCCGGGCTTTAGATTGGCCCAGCTCCAACCATTGTGGCCATTTGAGGAGTGAACCAGCAATGGAAGACTTTCTCTCTCTCTTTCTGCCTCTGCCTCTCTGTAACCCTGCCTTTCAAATAAATAAATAAATATTTTTTTTAAAAAGTTGTTGGAAAATGCATGCTATCTTTGAATTCCATTTAAAAAATTTTAAGATTTATTTATTTATTTGAAAAGTAGAATTAGGCTGGCGCCGAGGCTCAATAGGCTAATCCTCCGCCTAGCGGCGCCGGCACACCAAGTTCTAGTCCCGGTTGGGGCGCCGGATTCTGTCCTGGTTGCTCCTCTTCCAGGCCAGCTCTCTGCTGTGGCCCGGGAGTGCAGTGGAGGATGGCCTAAGTGCTTGGGCCCTGCAACCCATGGGAGACCAGGAGAAGCACCTGGCTCCTGGCTTCGGATCAGCACAATGTGCTGGCCGCAGCGGCCATTGGAGGGTGAACCAATGGGAAAGGAAGACCTTTCTCTCTGTCTCTCTCTCTGTCCACTCTGCCTGTCAAAAAAAAAAAAAAAAGAAAGAAAGAAAGAAAAGAAAAGAAAAGCAGAGTTAGAGAGAGAGGCAGAGGCAGAAGAGAGAGAGAGAGAGAGAGAGAGAGAGAGAGAGAGGATTTCTATACAATGGGTTACTCCCCAAATGGCTGCAATGGCTGGAGCTGAGCCCATCCAAAGCCAGGAGCCAGGAGCTTCTTCCTGGTCTCCCATGTGGGTACAGGGGCCCAATGACTTGGGCCATCTTACACTGCTTTCCCAGGCCACAGCAGAGAGCTGAATTGGAATGGAGAAGCCAGGATTCAAACCGGCGCTCATATGGGATGCTGGCACTCCAGGTGGTGGCTTTATCCACTATACCACAGTGTCGGCTCTTTAATTTTAAAATTTGAGAGAGACAGACAGGCAAGGAGAACTTCTGCCCACTGATTCTCTCCCCAAAAGCTTGCCTTGGTCAGGGCTAGGCCGGGTCCAGAGCAAAGAGCTCAATCCAGGTGGCCATGTGGGTGGCGAGAATTACTCAAGCCTTCACCCCTGCCTCCCAGAGTCTGCATTAGCAGGAAGTTAAGGCAAGGCGTCAGAGCATGTGCCTTGGCTGGGACAGGAGTGTTCTAACCACTAGACTGAACAGCCACTCCTAATTCCATTATCCACAAACTTTAAAAAAAAAAAAATTTTGAAAGGTAGAGTTAACAGTGGAGGAGGGGAGTGGCAGAGACAAAGATCTTCCATCCACTGGTTCACTCCCCAAATGGCTACAATAGCCAGGTCTGGGGCCAGGCTGCTCCACTTCTGATCCAGCTCCCTGCTGATGGCCTGGGAAAGCAGTGGGAGATGGCCCAAGTCCTTGGGCCCCTGTACCCACGTGGGAGACCTGGAAGAAGCTCCTGGTTTCAGTGTGGTCTAATCCCAGCCATTGCAACCATTTGGGAAGTGAACCAATGGATAGAGGATCTCTCTCTCTCTCTAACTCTGCTTTTCAAATAAGTAAAAATCTTAAAAATAATTCTTTTTCCTATACTTGCAATTTTTCCATATAAGTTAAAGATTATTTCAAAGTTCTAAATTTTTTTATATATTATTTATTTATTTGAAAGGCAGAGAGATTTACCATCTGCTGGTTCATGCTTCAAATAGCTGCAAGTGCCAAGGTTGAGCCAGGCTACAGCCAGGAGCCAGGAACTTCATCCTGGTCTCCCACATGGCAGGAGTCAAAGTTCGTGGGCATCCTCTGCTGCCCTCCTGGGCACATTAGCAGGAAGCTGGATCAGAAGCAGGGTAGCCAGGACTCAAATCAGTGTTCTGATATGGGAAGCCAGCATCAGAAGCAGTGGCTTACCACAGCACCCACCCCTGGATAACGTGTTTTAAGGAATGATTAGGGGACCGGCGCTGTGGTGTAGTAGGTTAAGCCTCCACCTGCAGCACTGACATCTTATATGGGCGCCGGTTTGAGTCCTGGCTGCTCTCTTCCAATCCAGCTCCCTGCTAATGGCCTGGGAAAGCAGTAGAAGATGGCCCAAGTGCTTGGACCCCTGAGCCCACGTGGGAGACCCAGAAGAAGCTCTTGGCTCCTGGCTTCAGGTCAGCCATTTGGGAAATGAAGCAGTGGATGGAAGATTCTCTTTCTCTCTCTGCTTCTGCCTCTCTGTAACTCTGCCTTTCAGATAAATAAATCTTAAAAAAAAAAAAAAAAGAGGAATGATGAGAAGATAAGAAGACGCTGAAGACGAAGGCACATAGCAGCAGACCACACACATCCGTTTTTGAGGAAAAGAAAAACCTCGATCCTGCCCTAACTGAAGAGGACCAACAGTTAACAGCAAAACAGCCACAGCCAGCACCACAGACATTCCAACTGGCTCAGCACACACGATTCCAACTGAAAACCTGAGGCTATAAGCAACGCTGCTGCTCCATGGCGCCAAGAAGGCCCCAGTCAAGAGCAGAGGTCTCGAGGGACACGTTCAAGAAGTGGAATCGAGACCCTAACGCATTTTCTCAAAAAGGTTTCCACAGGAAACACGACTCTACCAGTACAACCCTGAAGACAGAGCACCAAGTGGCCACCAAGCGGCGCACGTGGTCCAGCCAGGAGCACGGGTCACCACCGCCACAGAGGTGTCAGGTACTCAAGGCATTTTCTTGTTGACTCTCTGGGTGGGGCAGAGAGGTAACCTCTGCTTATTAGGAGAGTGCCTTGAGAAAGCGAGCCAAAACCTTAGCAGAAAACCTCACCAGAGAGTCCTTCTCCACCACCCACAAGGCTCCTGCTCATTGCGCTCATCAAACAAGGGCACAGGTGCAGGAGCGTCGACAGGACTGCACGTCCACCTCATGGTCCTGCTCTGGCTTCTTCCACCTCCTCTCATCTCCTAATCTTAGAGAAACCTTTAAAGACCTCTTTGTCTTCATAGTTCAGAAAAGATGGCACAGACCTGGTAGAGTTCCCTCAGTTCTTGGGGGATGGACTAAATGCCTACTGTCATCCTGTCATCGCTTACAAAAGTGTCTTCAACTTGACGGAGCTGAGAAGCTTCTGTTTTTTATCTTTTACTTCCATTTTCTACAAACTTCTGCGTCCCCTCATGTCAATTGTTTGTGCATTTATAATTTTAAAATTGTATGTTGGGAGCCAGCACTGTGGCATAGCAGGTTGAAGCCCTGGCCTGCAGTGCCAGCATCCCACATGGGCACCGGTTTGAGTCCTGGCTGCTCCACTTCTGATCCAGCTCTCCGCTATGGCCTGGGAAAGCAGTGGAAGATGGTCCAAGTCCTTGGGCCCCTGCACCCATGTGAGAGACCCAGAAGAAGCTCCTGGCTCCTGGCTTCGGATTGGTGCAGCTCCAGACATTGCAACCAACTGGGGAGTGAACCAGCGGATGGAAGACCTCTCTCTCTCTCTCTGCCTTTCCTTCTGTGTGCAACTCTTTCAAATAAATAAATAAATCTTAAAAAAAATTGTATGTTGAGGCCCAGTGCTGTGGCCTAGCAGGTTGGGCCACCACCTGTGATGCCAGCATCCCATATGGGCACCAGTTCATGTTCTGACTGCTCCACTTCTGATCTGGCTCTCTGCTGGTGTGCCTGGGACAGCAGCAGAGGATGGCCCAAGTGCTTCAGTCCCTGTACCCACGTGGCAGACCCAGAAGAAGCTCCTGGCTTCAGTCTGGCCTGGTCCTGGTGGTTGTGGCCATTTGGAGAGTGAACTAGTGGATGGAAGACTTCCCTCTCTCTCTCTCTGACTTTGCCTCTCCCTCTCTGTAACTCTTTCAAATAAATAAATAAATAAAATCTTAAACACAAATTACATGTCAATTCTATGGTCATTAACTCCATTGGGAAGACTGGCATCCAGCATGCATAATCAAGAATTCAGATTAAATTATTTCATGGGGAAGCCGCAATTCGAAATGATGTTTAGTTTACGCTGACAAAACTAGAGGGTTTTTTTTGCTCCAATTTCCTTTAGTTTTAGAAATCTATTCCATTACTTAGTTGAAATATTAAAATTATTTTCCCATTGGAAGCTAAAGAAATCTTGTAAAGCTTTTAAAATACGCCTTTAAATAGAATGAACATGTGTTCAGTTTTTATCCAAACCAACATAATTATTCATTTTGAGAAAGGATTGATATGGGCAGATGTGTGTTGTTCTAAAGATAAACACGCAATCAAAGCTCTTTAAAACTTATTGCTGGGGGCTGGCGCTGTGGCATAGCCGGGAAAGCTGCCACCTGCAGCGCCAACATCCCATATGGGTGCTGGTTCTAGTCCTGGCTGCTCCACTTCCAATCCAGCTCCCTGCTAATGCACCCGGGGAAGCAGTAGAAGATGGTCCAAGTCCTTGGGCCCTGCCACCCAGGTGGGAGACCCAGAGGAAGCTCCTGGCTTCGGCCCGGCCCAGCTCTGACTGTAACCAGGTGGAAGATCTCTCTTGCTCTGCTTCTCCATTAACTCTGCCTTTCAAACAAATCTTAAAAAACAAACAAACAATGGACTTACTGTTATTTAAAATTGAGTCTAAGAAACATAATATACTGTGGATGGTTGAGTAGGACTTGTCTCCATAAAACTCATGCAGATGCTTAATTCTGATGTAATGTTAATGACTATGGGTTATGGGTAGAGACTTGATAGAATTATGGCATCTGAGGGGAAGGTCTGGTGGTAGGATTTAGGGTCACTGGGGGCCTGCCCTTGGAGGGTGGGTATCAGGAGATGGTGATTTTTATTATTATTATTATTATTTCACTGTTTTCAGTATTAAGCAAGGTAGCAAAGTTTAATGCAAAGAATACCCGACGCATTTCAGGCAAGAACAGAGGGCTCAGCCTGCATTCACGCTGGAGTTTTTCTAGATATGTTTCTCCTCTCCCCCTCTCTGATACTGCTAGGTAGAGGGCCTTCTGTGCATGGAGTTCATGTAGCTCCCCCCAGGACTTCATCAGCACAGTGTTACTGGACCCAACAGTCCCCTTGGTGCAGGATGGGGAAGCTTTCCCCAAGCTGTGCCCAACCCCGAGGGCTCTGGGACCCATCTAGCAAAGGTGATGGAACACGGGCAAGACTTTTGCTGTGCAAATGTTGGTCTGCTTCCAAGGCTTGCTTCTGCATTTCCTCCCGCATTGAACAGACACACAAATTCCTGAGAGTGATTCTGTGAGGTGTTCTCTCCATCCTGGCTTAACCAGGCAATCGCTCCTGCACACCAGCAGGTCCAGCGCCTCCATCAGACACAGGTCTGTGGGGCAGCCTGATCCTGAACCAGAACCTTCCAGAATAAACATTTTCTTCCCCCAAGAAGCTCCTCTTGGGTATGGTAACTAAGGTCATAAAAAGTGGTCTGAAAAAAAAAAAAATTAAATTTTTTAAAAAAGTGGTCTGATACAACCATTGTCTTTCAGGGTAAACTAATATTTAAAAAAGCGGGGGGGGGGGGGGTGTGAAGCGCTGTGGCGCAGCAGGTTAACACCCTGGCCTGAAGCGCCAGCATCCCATATGGGCACCGGTTCTAGCCCCGGCTGCTCCTCTTCCCATCCAGCTCTCAACTGTGGTCTGGGAAAGCAGTAGAAGATGGCCCAAGTCCTTGGGCCCTGCACCCACGCGGGAGACCCTGAAGAAGCTCCTGGCTCCTGGCTTCGGATTGGCTGGCGCAGCTCCAGCTGTTGCAGCCATTTGGAGAGTGAATCAGCGGATGGAAGACTCTCTCTCTGTAACTCTTTCAAATAAATAAAATAAATCTTTTTTTTTTTTTTGGGACAGGCAGAGTGGACAGTAGAGGGAGACAGAGAGAAAGGTCTTCCTTTTTGTCGTTGGTTCACCCTCCAATGGCTGCTGCGGTAGGCGCGCTGCAGCCAGCGCACCGCGCTGTTCCGATGGCAGGAGCCAGGTGCCTCTCCTGGTCTCCCATGGGGTGCAGGGCCCAAGCACTTGGGCCATCCTCCACTGCACTCCCTGGCCACAGCAGAGAGCTGGCCTGGAAGAGGGGCAACTGGGACAGAATCTGGCTCCCCGACCGGGACTAGAACCCGGTGTGCCGGCGCCGCAAGGCGGAGGATTAGCCTATTGAGCCGTGGCACCAGCCTAGATAGCTCTTCTTCTCATTCCACTTGTGCAGATCGACTGTGGCTGAACTCACAGTTCCACGCCTCCTTGACATGATTCTGCTATATCAATCATGTAATTCTTTCGCAGAGAAAGTTTCAACACAGGCTTCCTCTGAAACCCAGATGTTAGAGGCTTGACTGACACCTGTCAGCACCAGGTACAAACACACCATCTTCTTGTTAATTATACTCCAAGAGAACTGCGATGTCAAAACTCTGTGTTTTAAGAATTAATTTTTGTACTTAACATTTGAGAGTGAGAGCGAGCACACTCCAATCTTCTGGTTTACTCCCCAAATACCAGCAACAGCTCGGGGCAGGGTCAGGCCAAAATCAGGAGCCAGGACCTCAATCCAAGTCTTCCCGGTGGGTACTGGGCCCAGATACTTGGCCCTGTGTTAGCAGGAAGCTGGAATCAGGAGCAGACCCAGGACATGAACCTAGCACTCTGAAGTGGAATGCGGGGGTCCGACAAACACCTGCCCACCCCAACTCTGGGTTTTAATAGAGAATTTTAAAAAATAGGCAGAATGAAACCAGGCGGAACTCTAAAAAGGTATTGTCAGTTGGCATAACTGTGGTACCAGCAATTATAAAAATATGGACTGTTTCATATTCATTGTGATTTGTCTGCTTCCTGTATCTTAACAACAAGTGGAGGTAGGAACTTTGCCTTTTATATTTTACGATTGGGAACAAAGACGCACTCATTTATTTACATCTTGTCTGCTTTCCTGAGACGACACGGTGACATGTATGTGACAGAGGCCCCAAGTCCCCAAACACAGAAAGATTTACTCTCCAAAGGTTTCCCAGCCTATACAACCGATATCCCTCGCAACCTGCCATCACTTGGAATGTCACTCACTCCATTTATTAAGCCTCTGAAATGTTTTTTTTAAAGATGTATCTTATTTATTTGAAAGACAGAGTTACAGAGAGGGAGAGGCAGAGAGGGATCCTCCATCTGCTGGTTCACTCCCCAAATGGCCCCAAAAGCCTGGGCTGGGCCAGGTAGAAGCCAGGAGCCAGGAGCTTCCTCCAGGTCTCCCAGCAGGTGCAGGTGCAGGGGCCCAAGCACGTGGGCCATCCTCCACTGCTTTCCCAGGCCATAGCAGAGAGCTGGATCGGAAGTGGAGCAGCCGGGACTTGAACTGGCATCCATATGGGATGGTTAAACCACTGCCTGCAACACAAGATGACAGCATCCAGCTGTTCCTTCTAAGGCAAGGGAGTGAGGCTGTCCAGGCAGAGGACTGTGGGCCCAGAGCCAGGGGCTAAACAACAGGCACTCGGAATCACCACGGCCCACGGCCACCAGCTGGACACCAGCTGCAACCCGGCACCCGGCCCTGCCTCCACGTGAGCCACGCGGATGGCAGCGGGGGTGGGGGGAGTGACATCCAGGTGGCTGAGGTCTGTTTACTCCAAAGTACCACGCTAAGCTAAAACAGAGCTCAGAGGCCCGGCGCTGTGGCCTACTGGGCGAAGCCGCCACCTGCTATGCCAGCATCCCATATGGGCGCCGGTTCAAGCCCCGGCTGCTCCACTTCTGATCCAGCTCCCTGCTGTGGCCTGGGAAAGCAGTAGAAGATGGCCCAGGTCCTTGGGCCCCTGCACCCGCGTGGGAGACCAGGAAGAAGCTCCTGGCTCTGGTCTGGCCCAGCCACAGCGGCTGTGGCCATTTGGGGGAGTGAACCAGCGGATGGAAGACCTCCGTCTCTCCCTCTAATTCTGCCTCTCAAATAAATAAGGTTAAATCTTAGAAGCTTGGCCGAGCAACCCCACTTCCGGTATCCCCCGTGCACCTGCGGGGACTCCTGACAGACATCCCCACACGCACCTGTGCAGGGCCCAGGCGGGAGCCCAGCCCCCGAAATCCGTCCACTCACGGAAAGCCAACACGGGATGCCACCAGATCAGCTGCTGTTCCGCCAGAAATGAGGGACCCCCCCCCCCAACACACACGAGTCCTTAGGACCAGCCCACCTACAACGAAACGCCCCAGAAACGGCAATGCCAGGGGGCACAGTGGCCCGGGGCTGGGGCTGGGGCGGGGACCCACGGCCGCACATTCCGGAAGGCCGCTGCGGAGCGCCAGTCTGCGAACCTGACAGCCCCGCTGAGCGCCTTCCTTCCCCAGAGGGGCCGTCACGGGCTGCCGCCATAAAGCGGCTACTGGACGACGAAGCAGCTTTCCCTCTGAGGGGCGGAGCCTACAGCCTGCGACCCTCGCACTCTACAGCAGCATGGCGACAGGGCCTTTTCCTTCCCGGAGGCTCGGTTGGTTCTCCGCCAACACACACAGTCGCTCAGGCCACCGAGCGCGCCAGACAATGCCCACGCCCGGCGCCGCTCAGCAACGTAAGGGGCGGGGCCGGGACGTAGTTACCAGGCAACGAGGGAGTCCCGCCCCCCCGCCTAACCAATCAACACAAACAGCTTTACGCACGCCAGGAGGAGCGTGACCTCACGCGCACGGGGCCGCCCCCCAGAGAGCCCCGCCTCCGTCATCACCCAACCAATCAGAAAAGAGAGGGAGGTGCGCATGCTCCGTGTGCGTGCGCCCGCGGCCCGCGCGCAGGGCTTGCCGCCCCACCCCCACTCCTCAGGTCCTGCCCGCGGGAACGGGGGTTCGGGGCCCGCCTGGGGGCGCTAAGGCCGCTGCGCTCCACCGCCCGCGGCGCGCCCGGACCTGCCAGCGGCCTCCCCTTCCCAGGGCCGCCGCCCTCCCCTCCCCGGACGGAGAAGCTTCCTGGACGAGCAGTCGCTCTTCATGGCGGCGAGGGCGGGGTACGCACCTGAGGGCGCCGGCCGCGGGGGTCCGAGCCTGGGCCGCCGGGGACGGCCGAGGGGCCGAGCGCGAGGCGGGGTGCGGCGGCCGCGGCCCCTGCTCGCCACTCGCCCTCCTTTTTCTTTCTTCCCCCTTTTTTTTTTTCCCTTCTTTTTTTTATTTTTTTGTTTGCTTCCTGGAAGGCAGCCTTGGTCGTGTGTCCGCAGCGCCCCAAGTGGGAGCTGCTGTTTCCGGTGCTTTTGAAGCCAACGTGGCTGCCCCGGGGGCGGGCGGTGGCCTCCGACCGTCACCCGGCCCGGCCTGGCCTGGCCGGTGCCCGCTGTGCCCGCTGCAGGGTTGCAGTCGGTAGCCTTCAAGCCACGGCTGGAGTGGCCCGGGAGTCCACCTTACATCTTTTTTTTTTTTTTTTCTTTTTTCACAGGCAGAGTGGACAGTGAGAGAGAGAGACAGAGAGAAAGGTCTTCCTTTTGCCACTGGTTCACCCTCCAATGGCCGCTGCGGCCTGCGCATCTCGCTGATCCGAAGCCAGGAGCCAGGTGCTTCTCCTGGTCTCCCATGCGGGTGCAGGGCCCAAGGACTTGGGCCATCCTCCACTGCACTCCCTGGCCAGAGCAGAGAGCTGGCCTGGAAGAGGGGCAACCAGGACAGAATTAGAACCCAGTGTGCCGGCGCCGCAAGGCGGAGGATTAGCCTGTTGAGCCGCGGCGCCGGCCCCACCTTACTACTTCTTGGCAGTGTTTCTTTGGTGCGTCCTGAGTGACCCTGGGATGGGCTGGGTGGCCCGGCCGAGCAGCCATCAGGCCGTGCCGGGCCAGCCTTAGGGCATCTGATCAAATGGTGTTGATGGTCCTTTTTTTAAAAAAAAAAAATAGTGTTGATTTGAAAGGCAGAGAGAGAGAGAGAATCTTCCATGCACTGGTCACTCCCCAAATGGCCACAACAGCCAGGGCTGGGCCACACAGAAGCCAGGAGCTTCTTCCGGGGTCTCCTGTTGGGTGTCAGGGGACCCAAACACTTGTGCCATCTTTTGCTGCCTTCCCAGGCCATTAGCAGGGAGCTGGGTGGGAAGTGGAGCAGCCGGGACGTGAACCACACCCATAGAGGATGCCAGCATCACAGGTGTCAACCCCTCCGTGTCACAACACTGGCCCCATGCCCGCATTCTATCAGTAGCTAGCAAGATACGCTTCCTAGCAAATAGATCTTTAAAAAAATCTAGGGTAGGCTTTGATGTGGCTTGACACTGCTCTTGGAACATCTGCCTGCTGCAGGGGAGTGTAGGATCAAGACCCACGTGAGCTTAGGAGCCAGCTTCCTTGGCCGGTGCCACGGCTCACTAGGCTAATCCTGCACCTGTGGCGCTGGCACCCCGGGGTTCTAGTCCTGGTTGGTGCACCGGATTCTGTCCTGGTTGCTCCTCTTCCAGTCCAGCTCTCTGCTGTGGCCTGGGAGGGCAGTGCAGGATGGCCCAAGTGCTTGGGCCCTGCACCCGCATGGGAGACCAGGAGAAGCACCTGGCTCATGGCTTCGGATCAGCATAGGCACCTGCCATAGCGGCCATTTTGGGGGTGAACCAATGGAAGGAAGATCTTTCTCTCTCTCTCACTGTCTAACTCTGCCTGTCCAAAAAAAAAAAAAAAAAAAAAATGGTGTTACTTAAAAATGCATCAGTGGTTCACACACAGGGAGCTCGCTGGGCGGGGCTCTGAAATTCCTGCCAAATCGGAGCTCTGTTTTCTCCCTGGGGCCCGTCGCAGCGTTGCTGCCCACTTGGGGGCACAGGACAGCACCCCAGGTCCATGCATAAGGGCCGTGTTGCGCAGAGAAGTCACCAGATGAGGCACAACTTGTGGGGAAAGGCAGCGCTGAGTGGACCGGCAAGCCGACTCCTGCTGTGTGACACAGGGAGGTAGCGGTGGGCGTTTGGTGCAGGGCTTCAGCCGCTGCTGCACATTTCTTCCACTCTGCAGATCCGAACCCCTGGGAGAGCACTGCACCTGCCGGGTTTGGGTTTGGGTTTACCAATCACTGAGTAGGCAAGTGCACTGAGGTGAAACTCGTGGGTGGACTACATTTTGTTGCCAAAATCGTAATACGCAAATGCAGATCATCACCCTTAGGGAAATAAACCAGTACCCAGAACACAAATATCTCATGTTTTCCCTGATCTGTGTGAATATACAAAGAAAAGGACATGAGTGAAATTGATTGATTACTCTGCATAGCCCTGAGCAACAGTGGTTTTTCCACTTGTTGAAGTCTTTATTTCCTGGAGGGTTCAGCTTGTGATTATAAAGTAAGTGGGAAGTATATCTTTTTTTTTTTTTTTTTTTTTTTTGACAGGCTGAGTGGATAGTGAGAGAGAGAGAGAGACAGAGAGAATGGTCTTCCTTTTTGCCGTCGGTTCACCCTCCAATGGCCGCCGCAGCCAGCGCATCTTGCTGATCTGAAGCCAGGAGCCAGGTGCTTCTCCTGGTCTCCCATGCGGGTGCAGGGCCCAAGCACTTGGGCCATCCTCCACTGCCTTCCCGGGCCATAGCAGAGAGCTGGCCTGGAAGAGGGGCAACCGGGACAGAATCTGGCGCCCCGACCGGGACTAGAACCCGGTGTGCCGGCGCCACAAGGTGGAGGATTAGCCTGTTAAGCCACGGCGCCGGCCAGTATATCATTTTTTAAAGAGGATTTATTTATTTATTTATTTGAAAGTCAGAGTTACACAGAAAGAGAAGAGGCAGAGAGAGAGAGAGAGAGAGAGAGAGAGAGAGAGGTCTTCCATCCGCTGGTTCACTCCCCAGTTGGTTGCAACATCTGGAGCTGCGTCAATCCGAAATCAGGAGCCAGGAGCTTCCTTCAGGTCTCCTACGTGGGTGCAGAGGCCCAAGGACTTGGGCCATCTTTCATTGCTTTGCCAGGCCACAGCAGAGAGCTGGATTGGAAGTGGAGTAGCCTGGTCTCAAACCGGCGCCCATATGGGATGCCGGCACTTCAGGCCAGGATAGTAACCCACTGCGCCACAGCTCCAGCCCTAAAAAGTATATCATTGTAAATATTAAAAGAAAAATAAAGGAAGGAGGGAGAGAGGTGGGTAGTACAAAATATCATTAGAGTCTTAAAACTGTATATACTGGGGCAGGGAGGGCCGGGCGGGGGCGGCATTGTGGTGTAGTGGGTAAAGCTGCCGCCTGCAGTGCCGGCATCCCGTATCGGTGCTGGTTCGAGCCCTGACTGCCCCACTTCCAATTCAGCTCCCTGCTCATGGCCTGGGAAAGCTGCGGAAGATGGCCCAGCTCCTTGGACCCCTGAACCCATGTGGGAGACCTGGAGGAAGCTCCTGGCGTCAGATCTGCTTAGCTCTAGCCATTGTGGCCACTTGGGGAGTGAACCAGGAGGAAGATTCTCTGTATCTCTTTTCTGTATCTTTTCTGTAATTCTGCCTCTTGAATAAATAAATAAATCTTTTTTTTTTTTTTTTTTTTTGAACACTAGGGCCAGTTTTGTGGCACAGGGGGTTAAACCACTGCTTGCAGTGCCAGCATCCCATATGGTCACCAGTTCGAGTCCCGGTTGCCCCACTTCCCATTCAGCTCCCTGCTAATGGTCTGGGAAAGCAGTGGGGCATGGCCCAAAGGCATACCTACACCCACCTGGGAGACCCAGCTGAAGCTCCTAGCTCTTGGCTTAGGCCCTGGCCTGCAGCCATATGGGGAGTGAACCAGCAGATGGAAGACCTCTCTCTCTCTTTGTCTCTTCTCTCTCTATAATTCTTCCTTTCAAATAAATAAAATAAATCTTTAAAAAAAAAAGTTTGTGGGGCCAGCGCAATGGTTTAAAGTCCCAGGCTGCAGCACTGGCATCCCATATGGGCAGCAGTTCGAGACCCTGCTGCTCCACTTTCAGTTCAGATCTCTGCTATGGCCTGGGAAAGCAGTGGAAGATTGCCCAGGTCCTTGGGCCCCTGCACCCATGTAGGAGACCCAGAAGAAGCTCCTGGCTCCTGGCTTTGGTTTGGCTCAGTTCTGGTCATCGTGGCCATTTGGGGAGTGAACCAGTAGATGGAAGACTTCTCTCTCTTTCTGTCTATCTATCTCTACCTCTCTCTGGAACTCTGTCATTCAAATAAACAATAAAAGTGTGTTTTATGAAAAAAATGTATAAATTATTTATGCACAATACTATAATAATGATGTATATTTTATAAAATACATAGGGAAAATTTTTAAATAATAAAATGAAGAGTAAATAATTTTAACATTTATTTAAGAGGCACAGAAACAGAGAGTGCCCACCTGTTGGCCCGCTCCCCAAATACTGCAACAGCCAGGGCTGGACCAGGCTGAAGCCAGCATCTGGCAATGCCATCCAGGTCTCCAAGGTGGGCAGGAGTAACCCAAGTACTTGAGCCGCCACTGCTGCCTCCCAGGCTGTGCAGGAAGCTGGGGTCAAGAGCTGGGGCCGGGACTGAACCCAGGCACTCTGATGTGGGTGCAGGTGTCTCACTGCGGTGCTAAATGCCTGCCCCGGCTCATGCGTGTAATGCATTTCCAAGCAAAAATCTGGTGGGAATTTTCTGCAGTTTGACAAGATGACTTTTAAAAACTTACATGGAGATCAATGTTATGAGTAGCAAAGGCAATTTTATGATAGACTAGAGAACAAAGGGAAACTTGATTGAATAAAAATTAGAGCATATTATAAACTTTGCAGTTGAAATCTGTCATATTAGTACAAAAATACAGCAGTAGGGGCTGGCACTGTGTCGTAGAAGACTAAGCCTCCACCTGCAGTACCAGCATCCATATGGGTGCTGGTTTGTGTCCTGGCTGCTCCTCTTCTGATCCAGAATCCTGCTAATGAGCCTAGGAAAACAGCAGAAGATGGCTCAAATGTTTGGGTCCCTGCCACCTACATGGGAGACCTGGATGAAGCTCCTGGTTCCTGGCTTTGGCCTGGCCATTGCAACTATCTGGGGAGTGAACCAGCAGATGGAAGACCTCTCTGTCTCTCCCTCTCTCTGTAACTCTTTCAATTAAATAAATAAATCTTTAAAATAGAATAAAATACAACAGTGTAAAAAGAACAACGTGGAACCAAACTGTTATAAAAATATATCCAAGATAATTTTGAGTGAGAAGTTGTAGAAGGAGGTATATGTAATAAGTTTTCTTTAAAGACACATAAAACAAAAACATTTTCCCTCTTTTCTTTTTTAAAGATTTATGTATTTATTTGAAGATCAGAGTTACAGAGAGAGAGAGAGAGAGAGAGAGAGAGAGGTCTTCCATCCGCTGGCTGGTTCACTCCCTAACTAGCCTCAGCGGCCAGAGCTGAGCCAATCTCAAGCCAGGAGCCAGAAGTTTCTTCCAGGTCTCCCATACAGGTGCAGGGGCCCAAGGACTTGGGCCATCTTCCACTGCTTTCCCAGGCCACAGCAGAGATCTGGATGGGAAGTGGAGCAGCCAGGACCCGAACCAGCGCCCATATGAGATGCCAGCGCTGCAGGCAGCTGCTTTACCCGCTACACCACAGTGCCGGCCCCTTTTCTTCTTTAAATTGGGACAGAATTTATTTGAAAGGCAGAGGGAGAGAAAGAGATGGATCTTCCATCTGGGTTCACTCCCCAGATGCCTGCAACAGCCAGGGCTGGGCCAAGGCCAAAGCCAGGAGCCCAGAAAAACCGAGCGTCCCTCATAGGAGGCGGAAATCCATAGACTTGAGCCATCACTGGCCTCCCAGGTGGGAAGCTGGCGTCAGGAGCGGAGGTGGGACTGGAACCAGGCTCTCCCAGATGGGCAGTGGGCACCCGAAGCAGCAACTGAAACTCTACGCCAAACGCCCGCTCCAAAACACTTTTTCTTTGGCAAGATACGTGAGTATACTCAGCGGTTCAAGGAGCCTTTAGCCTTACTCCTGTGCTTAATTAGTCCCAAAGAGACAAATATCATTTGTTTTCCCTGATCGGTGACAACTGAGCACCAAAGGGGAAACCCGTTGAAGTGAAATAGACACTATAAGAAACAATGACCTGATCAGCTCTTGTCCTGACTCTAGATGTACAATGTAATACTTTATCCTTTTTAGTATTTTGTTGTTGTTGTTGTTGTTCTAGTACTAGTGGTTGAACTCTGTAATTAACACACAGTTATTCTTAGGTGTTTAAATTTTAACTGAAAAGTGATCCCTGTTAAATTATTTATTTAAATTTTTGAACAATGTATTCATTCTATAATTAAAAATTAATAATCAAATGAAAATATGTAAGGCTAATTAAGTTCGTTCCCAGTCCAGAGTATTTTAGCTACCTCAAAGAATCAAAGAAATTCGAATAGCAGGGGTGGCCATTTGGCACAGAAGTTAAGATGTATCTGGAGACACCTGCCTCTTACATCCAGGGTGCCTGGTTCGAGTCCTCACTCTGGTTTCAACATGGCTTCCAGCCAGTGGGCACCCTGGGAGGCAGCAGGCGATGCCTCAGGTATGTGGGCCCCTGCCACTCCCATGGGAGATGGATGGAGTTCAGGGTCTCCCGGCTTCATCTAGCCCTGCCGGGCGTTTGTAGGTATTTAGGGAGTGAAGCAGCAGATGGAAGTTCTATTTTTTTTTTCTCTCTCTACCTGTCAAATAACAATGAAAATAAATTTTAAAAAAATTATGTCTTCAGGAAAACCTTGTATGTGGCGTGGACTTAGCTTGACTTAACTAACATTAGCAGGTGTTTTTAATACTTTGTAATAGTTGATTTTTTGTGGCAGGACTTATCTGTTCCAAGCAAAACCTTGGGGTCAAAGTTCACAGTTGCCAGCACGGAATTAACCTGCACGACCAACCAAAAGTCCCATCTTGACTACACTCAGCTCCTTCTAGGTCAAGATCAACTTTTAGCTATTTTAGCTCTTGCTCCATAAATAGGAACCACAACATTGATGTGCAAACAGCGCCACCTAGTGGCTGTGATTTAAAATAGTTTTCGATGTAGAGACTTTTTATTTTTATTTTTATTTTTTATTTTTTAAAAATTTTTGACAGGCAGAGTGGACAGAGAGAGAGACAGAGAGAAAGGTCTTCCTTTTTGCCGTTGGTTCACCCTCCAATGGCCTCCGTGGCCGGCGCACCGTGCTGATCCGAAGGCAGGAGCCAGGTGCTTCTCCTGGTCTCCCATGGGGTGCAGGGCCCAAGCACTTGGGCCATCCTCCACTGCACTCCCGGGCCATAGCAGAGAGCTGGCCTAGAAGAGGGGCAGCCGGGACAGAATCCAGCACCCCGACCGGGACTAGAACCTGGTGTGCCAGTGCTGCAAGGCGGAGGATTAGCCTGTTGAGCCACGGTGCCGGCCAAGACTTTTTTTAAAAGAAAGATTTATTTTTATTTGAAAGGAATAATTACAGAGAGAAAGAGAGATTGCTCTTCTGTCCACTGGTTCACTGCCCAAATTGCTGCAGTAGCCAGGGCTGGGCCAGGCTGAAGCCATGAACTCCACCTGGGTCTCCCACGTGGGTGACAGGGGCCCGTGCACTTGAGCCATCCTCCACTGCCTTACCAGGCGCATTCGCAGGGAGCGGAGTCAGAAGCAGAGCAGCCAGGACTTGAACCTGAGCTCTGATAAGGGATGCTGGTGACACAGGTGGCAGCTTAACCTGCCACACCACAACACCTGCCCCAAAGGCAGAGATTTTAAACTAAAAAATCAGAAAGGCCATGAGTTAAGAGTCCTGCCAGTGGAAGGGACAGTAGAAAATGCCATATGCTTCGTGAACATATAAATATTCCATACTGTGTTAATAATAATGATATAAGGTCTTGGCTTTATCAGCTAAAGCAGAATTAAAGGCAAGCTCTGATGGGGCCGGCGCTATGGCACAGCAGGTAAAGCTACTGCTTTGGACCACGGTGTCCCCTGTGTGTGCCAGTTCAGGTCCCGGCTGCTCCCTTCTGATCCAGCTCCCTGCTATGGCCTGGGAAAAGCGGGGGATGATGGCTCAAGTGTTTGGACCCCTGCCACCCACGTGGGATACCTGGATAAAGCTCCTGGCTCCTGGCTTTGGCCTGGCTCAGTCCTGGCCATTGCAGCCACCCTGGGAGTGAATAAGCAGATGGAAGCTCTCCCTCTCTCTAACTCTGATTTTCAAATAAATAAACTTTAAAACAACAACAACAAAAAGTTAAGATCGCATGCACAGATAGAATGGTGCTTCACTTAACCACAGGAAACTGTTTGGATAAATGTATCATTAGGTGGTTTTGCTATTCGGCTGCTAGGCTACAAATCTGTACATTATGTTACCGAGCTAAATACTGCAGGCAACTGACACAGTGGTTACAGTGTAACACTTTACATCAGCCTCACTAACACTGAGTGATGTGCTATCCTCTGAAATTAGCAACGCCCTAATGGCTCCAGTGCCACCAAGCAGTAGGAAGTTGTCAGCTTCCTTGTAATCTCATGGGACCACAGGAACATTGCTACGCAGTACACGACTGTCCCCTTTTTCTTTTTTTTAAATATTTATTTATTTACTTGAAAGAGTTAAACAGAGAGAGGAGAGGCAGAGAGAGAGAGAGAGAGAGAGAGAGAGAGAGAGAGAGAAAGAGAGAGAGAGAGAAGGGTCTTCTACCTGCTGGTTCACTCCCCATTTGGCTGCAATGGCCGGAGCTGTGCCAACCAGGAGTCAAGAGCTTCTTCTGGGTCTCCCAAATGGGTGCAGGGGCCCAAGGACTTGGGCCATCTTCTACTGCTTTCCCAGGCCATAGCAGAGAGCTGGATCAGAAGAGGAGCAGCCGGGACTCGAACCGGTGTCCATATGGGAAGCCAGCACTACAGGTGGCGGCTTTACCCACTTCGCCACAGTGCCAGCCCCGTGACTCCTTAATTTGGAAGGTATCAGGGGTGAGAGAGCAGGGAGAGGTCGTGAGTTGTGTGACTTCCCCACCAAGAGGCAAATTGTCTTCCGTATTAATCCTGGGGGTTGAAAAGAACCCACTCACCAAAGCAGTACCCCTTATCAAAACTAAGAGGCTGTGTCTATTCATTCTAGGAAAATCCTGCACTTGACCCAGCAGTTGCGATTGGGCTACGCATCTGCCTGCCCCCGTCACCTGCCACATCCATCTGCTAGTTTAGGATCCACACAGGTGAACTCAATGGATCAGAACCACCAGCCCGGGGCAGGTGCTGTGGTGCAGCACACTGAGAAGCTGCCGCTCTGACTCTGCATCCCACACTGGAGAGCTGGCTCGAGTCCCGGCTACTCCACTTCCGACCTAGTTCCCCGCCAGTGCACCTGGGAAAGCAGTGGAAGATGGCCTGAATCCTTGGGACCCTGCAATGACATGGGAGACCCAGATGGAGTTCCTGGCCCCTGACTTCTACCTGGCCATGCCCTGGCTGTTGCAACCATTTGAAGAGTGACCAGTGGCTCTCTGTGTGTGTCTCTCTGTCACTCTGCCTTTCAAATAAATAAATTAATTCTAAAGAAATGAAAATACCACCCCACCATCCTTATATCTTTGAAGGTGGCATAACATCTACGGTTCCTCCTGGGCTGCAGTCTGTTGTGTTCTGAATTGAAGCTGAATTAGTTCCAGGTGATGTGCAACAGAAAGAATGACGTAAGAGGAAGCCAGGGGAGGGAAGGGACTCCTGTCAAGGTTCACCATGGCTGCAAGAGATCCTACAGGCCCTACAAATCCGAGTTCTATTTAAAAAACAAAAAATTGTACGTTGGAGCCTGCACTGCAGTAGGTTAAGCCTCCACCTACAGTGCCCAGCATCCCATGTGGGCACCAGTTTGAGTCCCGGCTGCTCCACTTCCGATCCAGCTCTCTGCTGTGGCCTGGGAAAGGCAGAAGATGGCCCACGTGCTTGGGCCCCTGCACCGTCCTGGGAGACCCAGAAGAAGCTCCTGGGTCCTGGCTTTGGGTCTACCCAGCTCCAGCCATTGCAGGGAGTGAACCTGTGGATGGAGGACCTCTCTGTCTCTTCGTCTCTGTCTCTAATTCTACCTCTTAAATAAATAAATGAATACATAAATCATTTTTGTTAAAAAAAAAAAAATGGATGGAACCGTCTGTCTCGGATGGACAGGTGTTCGCCGCAGCTCTGCCAGGAGGCTGCAACCATGTGCCCTCAGCGCCTTTGCCTTCAGCCAGGAGTAAACATGGCCGCCGCCACTTCCGTCGCCGCGGGAGGTGAAAGGTTACGCAAGATGGCGGCGCCCAGGAGCGGCTGAGGCGTGAAGCCGAGGATGGCGCTGGCGGCCGGGGCGCGGCTGGGGCGCCGGCTGAGGGGACCCGGGCTCGGGCTCGGGCTCGGGCGCGGGCCCTGGAGGGCGGCCGGACGGTCGCGGAGTCGGCGTGAGGCGGCCGAGGCCGAGGCGGCCGCGCCCGTGTTGCAGTACGCGGGCGAGCGTGCGGCGCGCGCCCACCGCATCTTCGTGTGGGGCTTCAGCTACTCGGGGGCGCTGGGCGTGCCCAGCTTCGTGCTGCCCGGCGCCGGGCCCGAGCCCCGCGCCGGCTCCCGGCCGCGCCGCAGGATCCAGCCCGTGCCCTACCGTCTGGAGCTGGACCAGAAGGTGCGAGCCGCGGCCGCCCCCTCCTTCCTTTCCTTGCGCGGTCGGCCCTGGGGCAGCGTCCCGGGCCGGACGACCCTCGAGCTGGCCCTCGGGGCGGCTGGGATCTGTGTGGGGCTGGCGTCGTCGCTCAGCCCCCCGTGAGTTGGGGGGTTGTCACCCCCCAGTTAGACGGAAGGAAAGGGACGCTCAGAGTCGAAGGGCAGGATTCGCACTCGGGGCCAAGCCCGAAGGCCGGGTGGCATGGATGGACAGCCCCAGAGGAAGTGCCGGCTCAGGCAGTGGTGGGAAAGAGAGAGGAGTGGGAGAGACCCGGGCATGCCGCCTGGTGGCCCCGGGTCGCCGTGGGGGATGCCCAATTTGGGGAGGTGGCTGCAAAGGATGGCGGCCCCGGGGTGCAGGCATGGGTGCCCAGGGTCTGTTCTGGTCTGGGGTAATCGCGGGAGTCTTGATGGGGAATGAGGAGGAAGCAGACTTGTCCGGTGTGTCTTCTGATGGCTCCGCCAAGGACTGCAAGGGATCTTTTGATTGAAAAGAGTGCCGTGCGGGCGTCCCATTTGGATGTAGGTTCGAGTCCCGGGTGCTCCGCTTCCGATCCAGCTCTCTGCCATGGCCTGGGAAAGCAGTAGAAGATGGCCCAAGTCCTTGAGCTCCTGCACCCACGTGGGAGACCCGGAAGAAGCTCCTGGCTCTTGGGCAGTGAACCAGAGGATGGAAGATCTGTCTGTAACTCTGCCTTTCAAATAAATAAAATAAATCTTTTTTTATTTTATTTTATTTTTATTTTTCTTGACAGGCAGAGTGGATAGTGAGAGAGAGAGACAGAGAGAAAGGTCTTCCTTTTTGCGTTGGTTCACCCTCCAATGGCCGCTGCGGCCAGCTCATCGCGCTGATCCGAAGCCAGGAGCCAGGTGCTTCTCCTGGTCTCCCATGCGGGTGCTGGGCCCAAGCACTTGGGCCATCCTCCACTGCCTTCCCGGGCCAGAGCAGAGAGCTGGCCTGGAAGAGGGGCAACTGGGATAGAATCTGGCGCCCCGACCGGGACTAGAACCCGGTGTGCCGGCGCCGCAGGCAGAGGATTAGCCTGTTAAGCCACAAAATAAATCTTGAAAAAGAAAAGGGGACATCAGAGAAGCAGGATTTAAGTTCTGGATGTTATGTTTTTGCCTCTTTTTTTCAAACATTTATTTATTTACTGGAAAAGCAGAGTGACAGCGGCAGACAGCTTCCACTTGCTGTTCACTCCCCCAAATGGCTGCAATGGCCAGGACTGGGCCAGGCTGAAGCCGGGAGCCAGGAATTGCATCCAGGTCTCCCACATGGGCCATTTGCTGCTGCTTTCCCAAGCGCATTGACAGGAAGCTGGATCAGAGAGAGAGGGGGGGGAGGGTCTTCCATCTGCTGGTTCACTCCTCAGTTGGCCGCAACGGCCTGAACTGTGCCAATCTGAAGCCTGGATCCAGGTGCTTCTTCTGGGTCTCCCATGCAGGTGCAGGGGCCCAAAGACTTGGGCCATCTTCTACTGCTTTCCCAGGCCACAGCAGAGAGCTGGATCAGAAGAGGAGCAGCTGGGACTAGAACCACTGCCCATATGGGATGCCGGCACTTCAGGCCAGGGTGTTAACCTGCTGAGCTACAGCGCCGGCCCCCAAGTTCTCGGTCTTGTTCCATTGATCTGTCCGTCTGTCCGTATGCCGCAGTGGCTCTGTCTTGCTACTGGCTTTGTAATAGGTTCTGAAGTTGGGAACTGTAAGTCTTCCAATGTGGGCTGTGTGCTGCTCGCCCCTTCTTTCCTTCTTTGCTGTTTTCCTTCCGTCTCTCCTGGCACTCCGATATTGGATGTGCGTGTTCCAAGCCGTGGCCTGACCCACTGTGCCTCAGTGTCTGACCTGTTCTTTTTTTAAAAAAAAAAAAAAAAAGTTTTCATTGGGAACGGCATTTGGCGCAGTGATGAAGATACTGCTTGGGTCACGTGCATCCCACAATGGAGAGCCTGGGTTTGAGACCCTGCTCCGCTTCCAGTTCAGCTACCTGCTAATGCACACCCTGGGGAAAAGCAGGTGATGGCCCAGGTATCGGTTCCCTGCCACTCATCTGAATTTCCAGGCTTCTGGCTTCATCCTGGCCCAGCCCAGGTTGTTGCAGCCATTTGGGAGTGAACCAGCGGATGGAATATCTGTCTGCCTGTCTTTGTCGCTCTGCTTTTTAAATAAAAATAAACCTTAAGTAGATAAACAGAGACAGAGTTCCCCAGTCTGCCTTAGCTTTGCTTTCTACAGGGTGCTCCGGTATCCCCAGTCCATTTTTTAAGAAAAGATTTATTTATTTGAAGATCGGAGTTACGCAGAGAGAGGAGAGGCAGAGAGAGAGAGAGGTTCTTCCATTTGCTGGTTCGCTCCCCAAATAGCCACAATGGCAGGAGCTGCGAGAATCCAAGGCCAGGAGCCAGGAGCTTCTTCTGGGTCTCCCACGTGGGTGTAGGGGCCCAAGGACTTATGTCATCTTCTACTGCTTTCCCAGGCCATAGCAGAGAGCTGGGTGGGAAGTGGAACAGCGGGGACTCGAACCGGCGTCCATGTGGGATGCCGGCACTGCAGGCAGAGGCTTAGCCTGCTACACCACAGCTCCAGCCTCTCCCCTGTCCATTTGTCCATGGATGTGTGGAGAGCCCCCTGGATCGCTGGATTCTGAGATCTTCCTGTTAAGTGTCGCATTGGGCTGTGTCGCCTCCCGCCCTCATCGGGATGGCTTTTCGTGTCTGCTGCTGGACACGAGTTCTCTCTGTCCGTTCCGGCAGCCACCTGGCAGCTCTCACAGCCAGCTCCTCCCTTGTGAGATGTCTGTGCCCCAGCGAGCGTTGGCATGGTGGTGGCGACGCCCGCATCCCCCATCCCGTGCTGGGGCTCAAGTCCTCGCTCCTCTCCCAGTTGCAACTTCCTGCTCATGGCTGCCCCGGGTGGGGGCAGGTGATGGTACAAGCGCTTGGGTTTTTGCCACCCACATGGGAGACTCACATGGAGTTCTGTGCTCCTGGCTGCAGCCTGGCCCAGGTCTGCCTTCTAGGCATTTGAGGAATGAGCCAGCGCACAGGAGCTCTCCTCCCTCTGCCTTCCTAAATAAATAGAGAGATGGGGTCTTTGCTGACGGAGCTGGGCTGCGAGACAGGTGCTTGCTCTTCTTATCTGTCAGTTTATTTGCCTTGGACTGATTTTTTTCCAGAGCCCTAGAGGGGTTGTTTGGATTTTGCCCGTTTTCCCAGTTTTCTTCTCGCCTTCGTCGGGGGAGAGGTGTGCTTTTCTCATCAGCCACGCTGTCACGGTTGGAAGTGCTCCTGGCACGTGACCCTACGGTGGTTCCGGCAGCCTGCACGGCTTTTTCACGGATGGACAGGTTGAGCGGTAAAGTGTGTGCTCACCAAATATTTGTCGAATGTTCAATAAGCGGGCATCACCCAGCAGTGGGAGTGAGCATAGGGTGTGATTTTCAGGCTGTCTCCCGCCCTCCCCGCAGCTCATTCTGTGGAGCCGGAGCCTGACGGAGAGGTGTGGGTGCTCTCGGAGGCCGGAGAACTAAAGTGTTTTTTTTTTTTAAAGATTTATTTGTTTGAAAAGCAGAGCAACACAGAAAGAGAGACAAAGGTCTCCTCTTTGCTGGCTCATGCCCTACATGGTCACAACAGCCAGATCTGGACCAGGCCGTAGCCAGGAGCCAGGAACTCCATCTGGGTCTCCTACACGGATGGCAGGGGCCCAAGCACTTGGGCCATCTTCCCCTGCTTTCCCAGGGGCACTAGCAGGGAGCTGGATTGGAAACAGAGTAGCCAGGACTCAAACTGGTGCTCT
Organism: Lepus europaeus; assembly: GCF_033115175.1. NCBI lineage: Eukaryota > Metazoa > Chordata > Mammalia > Lagomorpha > Leporidae > Lepus > Lepus europaeus. The sequence continues at coordinate 50,592,286 of NC_084847.1, read as the reverse complement.
GATGTGGGATGTTGGCACAGCAGGTGGCAGCTTAACCCACTGTACCCAATGCTGTTCCAAAAGTGGTTTTGTTTTGTTCTGTTTTAAGATTTAGTTCATTTATTTGAAAGGCAGAGTTACAGAGTGAGAAGGAGAGAGAGAGAGAGAGAGGTCTTCCATCTGCTGGTTCATACAGCCATCATGCAGATGGCTGCAACAGCTGGGGCTGGGCCAGGCCAAAGCCAGGAGGCAGGAGCTTCTTCTGGGTCTCCCACGTGCGTGCAGGGGCCCAAGCACATGGACCATCTTCCACTGCTTTCCCAGGCATCAGCAGGGAGCTGGATGGGAAGTGGAGCAGCCAGCACATGAACCCGCGCCCATATGGGATGCCGGCACAGCAGGCGGAGGCTTCACCTACCACACCACAGCGCCGGCCCCAGCTGAGCTGTTCTGACTGATGCAGGAGATGGGGTTTTGACTGACGCTTCCTCATGGAGAAGCGCTGGTCCATTTCTTGTTAGTGTAACAAGATACCCGAGATGGGCTAAAATAATGTTACGTGACTCCCAGTTACAGAGGCTCGGGGGGCACGGCAGTGGCATTGGTTGACCGTGGTGAGAGCATCGCCGTGGTGGGCAGGTGTGTGGGGCAGGGGGGTCGCATGGCCAGACAGGAAGTCAGAGGGAGCTCACGGTAGCTGTAGGGTGGTCCCTCCTCTGCATGGGACTGGCTTGGGCAGTGTAATACTGGGGTGAAGGGCGTGCCTTCTGGAATCTCACTGCCCGGGCGGCTTATCAGGCAAGGGATGTAACTGCAGAGCCTCGAGTGGCCCCTCTGCCCAGTACTGTCACACCGCCAGTAGTAATGTGTGCATTTTCCATCCTTTTCAAAGAAGGTTATGAAAAAAAAAAAAAAGGAAAAAGGTTATTTATTTGGAAGAGTGTCAGAGATTTTTTGATCTGCTGGTTCATTCCCCAAATGTCCCCAGCAGCTGGGGCTGGGCCAGGAACTTCAGGTCTCCAAGACAGGTGGCAGGGACCCAAGTCCTTGGGCTATCATAATGCTGACTCCCAGGCGCATTAGCAAGAAGCTAGATTGGAAGTGGGGTAGCTGGGACTCGATCCCAGGCACTGATAGGGCATGCTGGCCTCCAGGGTGGTGGCTTAACCCGCTGTACCGCAGTGCCGGCCCCCATGGATAGCTTTTGTATCGAGTCAGGCACTGCATATTGTAAGGGTTTTCATTTGTATAACGTCTTTCAGTGTTTCCGATGACCCAGTGAGAGAGACACCATCAGCATCCGCATTTCCGGGGGGGGGGGGGGGAGGGGGGCAGAGAGGTGAGGTCATCTGTGTGGGCCACACTGCTGTGAGGGAGCGGCCAAGCTCGGCCTCGGGCAGCCGTCCACGGCCTGGTGAGGGGGCAGGAGTGCAGGTTGAATGTCCCTTATCCGAGAGGCTTGGGACCACAGGTGTTGCCTGTTTCAGAGTTTTTCGAATTTGGGAATATTTGCACAGACTTTGAGTTGAGCATCCCTAATCCAGACATCTAAAGTGTTCCAAAAGCCAAAATGCTTTGGCCATCACATTGGCACTCTTCGAATCCCCGATTTCGGAGCATTTTGGATAAAGGATTGCTCAACCTGTACCTGGTTCGTAAGGTGAGTTGTTTTTTTTTTTTTTTTTTAAAACGAAATGAATGGAGGCCAGCATGGCTGCTCTGCTTCCTGTCCAGTTCCCAGCTGATGGACCCTGGAAGGCAGATGAACCAAGTGCTTGTGTCCCTGCCACCCACGTGGGAGACCAGGATGGAGCTCCTGGATCCTGGGTTCAGCCTGGCCCAGCTCTGGCTATTGCAGCCTTTTGGGGAGTGAACCAGCAGGTGGAAGATCTCTGTCTCTCCCTGTCTGTCTCTGTCACTCTGCCTTTCAAATAATAAACCAATCTTTTAGAAAAGACGAGCTGAGCTAATACCTCCAGACACATAGTACATGCTCATTCCCGTTAGTTGCGGCCCATTAATGGGTTTCGGGAACTCCCTTTCAGATTTCGTCTGCTGCCTGCGGCTACGGATTCACCTTGCTGTCCTCCACGACCAAGGACGTCACCAAAGTCTGGGGAATGGGCCTCAACAAGGACTCTCAGCTGGGATTTCAAAGGAGCCGCAGAGATCAAAGTGAGCTTTGGCCCTGGCCGCGCGGAGGCAGTGTGGGGTGCTGTTTAGAGCCATCGGGGCCAGTTGTTTTTTTCATTCTCTATTTTTTTCAGTCTCTTTTGCTTGAGGCAAAAGGACAAACACCTGGCATTTGCAGACAAGTGAAAGCATTCCTTTTTAAATTATTATTTATTTATTTGAAAGGGGGAGTGGCAGAGAGAGGGAGAGACAGGGAGAGATCCGTCATGTACCGCTTCACTCCCCAAATGGTCACAACAGTCAGGGCCGGGCCAGGCGGAAGCCAGGAGCCAGAACTCCATCCTGGCCTCTCTTGTCAGTGGCAGGGGCCCAAGGTCCTTGGGCCATCTCCCACTGCTTTCCCAGTCTCTTTAGCAGGGAGCTGGATCGCACGCGGAGCGGCCGGGGCTCGAACTGGGTGCTCTGATGTGGAATGCTGTTGTCACAAGCAGTGGCTTGACCCTGCAGCACCACGAGGCCAGCCCCTAGGTGTTCATTTTTTGGCCCAAAAAGAGCTGCACTTTCTTTTCTAACTCAGAGGCAGCCTGTAATACTCTGTACAGCCTAGAGTAAGGTCTGTGGGAGAAGAGAGATCCTTGCAATGAGGGAAGGGTTGTTCTGAATATTGGAAACTTGGATTATAAAAATATTAGGCAGAAGTTAAAATGACACTTGTTTGAAAGTAGACGTTGGCCAAATGATATAATAACAATAGGCGACAGTTTGTAAAGGGAAGGTTACTGGGAGTATATATTCAACATATCTTTCTTGTTTTTTTTCCCTGTGTCCCTGTTCATATGTAAATCTACTTTTAATATAATTTTGGTCATAGAACATCTTTGTTTTCTGCTTTTTTCATTTAATTTTATATCAGAAGTGTCTTTGATAAGTCAGTATTAAAGTGTTTATTAGCGGCCAGCGCCGCGGCTCACTGGGCTAATCCTCCGCCTTGCAGCACCGGCACACCGGGTTCTAGTCCCGGTCAGGGCGCTGGATTCTGTCCCGGTTGCTCCTCTTCCAGGCCAGCTCTCTGCTGTGGCCCGGGAGTGCAGTGGAGGATGGCCCAAGTCCTTGGGCCCTGCACCCAATGGGAGACCAGGATAAGCACCTGGCTCCTGCCTTTGGATCAGCATGGTGCGCCGGCCGCAGTGCACCGGCCACGGTGGCCAATGGAGGGTGAACCAACGGCAAAAAGGAAGACCTTTCTCTCTGTCTCTCTTTCTCACTGTCCACTCTGCTTGTCAAAAAAAAAAAAAGTGTTTATTAGCTGTAAGATGCTACATTGCATGTGTTAAATATGAAAATACCTCAGAAGGTTTGTGGAAAATGGAATTAAAAGTGTATTTTGTTGCAAAAAATGTTTGAAATCCACGAACAAAGGAGTCTTCAACAAGTTAATGAAAAACGCATGCTATGACAAAACTGCATGGATTTCAACTTTTTTTGCTCTAAAATAGGCTAGTTTCATTTTTTCACAAGCTTTAACAGTATTTTAAAACTTCATTAGTTTATTTCAAAGGCAGAACGAGAGAGAGGAAGGGGATCTTCCATCCGCTGGTTCACTCCCCAGACACCTTCAACCCAGGCTGAAGCCAGAGATGCCTGGAACTCAATCCAAGTCTCCCATGTGGGTGGCAGGGACCCAAATCCCCGGCCTGCCAGGTGCACATAGCAGGAAGCCAGATTGGAAGCGGAGCAGGTGGGACTTGAATGAACCCGGCCACTGAGATAGGGGACGCAGGCATCCCGAGCAGCCGCGCAGCCACTGCGCCAACTCCTGCCCTTCCCGTGAACTCCAGGAAGCGCCCTCCGGTACCTCCTGTTAGCGGCACTTTTAGACACACACGGAAGAGCACAGAACTGTGTAGCACGTCCCAGGCTGTCCGCAGCTGCAGGAGTTGCCATCGGCTCCTTGTGCTTATCTCATTTTATTTTATTCATTATCTATTTATTTATTTTGAAATGCAGAGTTAAAGAGAGAGAGAGAGAGAGAGAGAGAGAGAGAGAGAGAGAAAGAGAAAGAGAGAAAGAGAGAGAAAGGAGCAAGAGATCTTCCACCTGCTGGTTCGCCCCCAAATGGTCGCAATGGCTGAGGCTGAGCCAGGTGGAAGCCAGGAACATCTTCCTGGTCTCCCACGTGGGTGCAGGGACCCAGGCTTTTTGCCATCTTCCTTTGCTTTCCCAGGAATATTGGCAGGGAGCTGGAGCAGAAGTGGAGCAGCCGGGACTCGAATGGCACCCATGTGGGATGCCGGTGCCGTAGGCGGCAGCTTAACCCACTGTGCCACAATGTAACCCCTTGTTTTATTCATTTCTTCCCTCTACTTTTCAAGAAACGTGAAGCAAATTCCAACATTAATTTCCTCATAAATAATTCACCGCATATTTGAAAAAAGGGACTTTTTTTTAGAAAAGAGTAACCATACTGTCATTATCACACCTAAAATTAATGATAGAATCCCTCAGTATCATCAGATAGCCAGTATTCAGATTGCCAATTATCTTAGAGGTGTCATGAAGTTTTTTAAATTTTAAAAAATTGACTTAAATCAAGATGTCCTTAAGATCCATATGTGCTTGGGTGCTGAGATTTTTTTTTAAAGATTTATTTATTTATTTGAAAGTCAGAGTTACACAGAGAGAGGAGAGGCAGAGAGAGAGAGAGAGAGAGAGAGATCCTCCATCCGATAGATCACTCCCCAGATGGCCACAACGGTCCGGGCTGCGCCAATCCGAAGCCAGGAGCCAGGAGCTTCTTCCGGGTCTCCCACGCACGTGCAGGGGCCTAAGGTCTTGGACCATCTTCTACTGCTTTCCCAGGCCATAGCAGAGAGCCGGATTGGAAGAGGAGCAGCCAGGACTAGAACCGGCACCCATATGGGATGCCGACGCTTCAGGCCAGGGCGTTACCCTGCTGGGTGCTGAGATTTTTGAAAAGGCTTTTAAGCCTGTTTTAATCTTTTTTGTTGTTGTTGAAACGTACTTGTTGAAGACTTGTTTTCTTTATCCTGTAGAATTTCCCGCTCTGAGGTTTGCAGACTTTATAGTCCCTGTGGTGTCATTTCCCACGTGCCCCCTCCCTCTGTGTGCCTGTCAGTTGTTGGATCTGGAGCCAGACCCCTTTAAATGTTAGGTTACCTCTTTACTGCCTCCCAGACCCTTGGGGGTCAGTGCTGAAGCAGTTGGTCAAGGGAGCCACTCTTTAGGACTTTAGAGAACGGTTGTAGTGGCCAGCCTTGTGGCACAGCAGGTGGCTTGCAATGCTGGCAGCCTGTGTCAGAGTGCCAGTTGAGGTCCCAGCTGTTCCATTTTCCGCCCAACTTCTTGCTAATGCACCTGCTGGAAGACAGCGGATGATGGCCCGTGCCAGTCACCTGGTTGCCTGGATTGAGTTCTGGGCTCCTGACTTTGGCCTGGCCCAGCCCTGGCTGTTACAGGTATTGGGGGGAGGGAACCACTGGATGGAAGCTCACTCTCACCTGTCTCTCTGCCTTTCAAAGAAAATGCAAATAAATGAAATAAACAGTTTAAACATTTAAATGGTATTAATCAACATGTAAAGAGATTAGTTAGTGGGCTTTGAGTGAGTCATTTCGACCTGACTCCCCCAGTGGACCTGTGTGCTGGGGGGCTGGGCAGTTTGGCCCCTAACGTTAGAAACGCCGAGGTTCTCCGTGTGTGTGTGTGTGTGTGTGTGTGTGTGTGTGTGTGTGTGGTTACTGACCCTGGGGTGGTTGTCCAGCCAGGGGCTACGAGTACGTTCTGGAGCCCTCGCCCGTGCCGCTGCCCCTGGACAGACCTCAGGAGACCCGGGTGCTGCAGGTGTCGTGTGGCAGAGCTCACTCGCTGGTGCTGACGGACAGGGAAGGAGGTGGGTGCCCCCTGGGAGCTTGGCGGAGGGAGGGGCCGCGTCCTTGCTGTTGGGCCCTGGGGCTCATTTCGCTGAGCCACGTCCGACAAATGAACCTGTACGTCCCCTGGGCACACCGCTTGGCTTGCTCAGAAGAGCCGGGTCGGTCGGAGCGTGCCAGCCCCCACGTCCTGTGCACTCCGTGGTTCTCGGCACATCGCGGGTGTTTCTCTCCATGACAGGTGGCATTTTCTGGCAGTACCAGAAGAAGCCGGTTGGCCAAGTCCTGTTCCTGTAGCAGGGGCTGTCAGAGGCCAGGGCCCTAGGCATCTTTTCCAGGGAAAGGCCAGAGTGCCTGCATTTCCCGAATCTGAGTTCTTGGGGACGTGCCCATGGTAGGAGAGGAAGTGCGTAGGAGCTTTTACAAGAGCAGACTTGGCGTCAAGGGCAACTTCGCGGTAGTGTAGGCAATGGTGGGGTGGAGCCAGGGCCTGGAGGGGAGGCGGGTGTGGGCCCGACACCCTCGTGAGTGTGTCCACAGACGCCAGGCGTGTTGAAGGAAGCCGGGGGCCAGTTAGGGTGAGCGGTCAGACTGGGCTGCTTTTGAGGGCTCCCCGCACCCCGGGTCCCCGCGCCGACATCCCCCCTGAGAACCCATGAGCACACAGAACTGACTGAGTGGCTGCTGGTGTTTATCCTTCAGTCTTCAGCATGGGCAACAACTCCTACGGGCAGTGCGGAAGAAAGGTGGTGGAAGACGAAGTCTACAGGTGAGCTGCCAGAGCACTGCCCTGCTCGGGTGGTGCGAGGCACTGGCCACTCCTCCAGCGACTGCCGTGGTGAGCGCCCGCAGAGCTGTGGCAGGCCCGGTACTGGGGGAGTGGGTGAGCCTGGCTTGGGAGGGGACACTTCTCTGAATGAATTTTTATGATTTTTTTTTTTTAAAGACCTACTTATTTCTTTGAAAAGTGCAGAGAGAGAGAGACAGAGACAGAGACAGAAATATCTTCTATCTGCTGGTTCACTCCCCAAATAGCTGCAGTGACCAGGAGTGGGCCAAGCCGAAGCCAGGAGCCTGGAACTCCACTGGTCTCCCACGTGGGTGGTAGGGACCCAAGTATTTGGGGCAACATCCACTGCTCTCCCAGGCGTATGGTAGCTGGACAGGAAGCAGAGCAGCCAGGACTGCAACGGGCACTCTGATAGGAGATGCAGGAGCCCAAGGACTTGGGTCATCCTCTGCTGCTTTCCTAGGCATACCGGCAGGGAGCTGGATCAGAAGTGGAGCAGCCACGTCTTGAACCGGCGCCCATGTGGGATGCTGGCATTGCAGGCCGCAGCTTTACCCGCTATGCCACAGCTCCAGGGCCACTTTAAACATGTTTCTGTCCCGTCAACCCTTTCTCTGTAGTTCCCTACATCATACTGCTAGGTCTCCATCTCTGTCTCAACTCTGGCTGCATATTAAAGTCACCCAGGGTTTTTCCTTGTTTTCATGGCTAGGCCTAACTCTGCCTTGTATCCGATCTTGAGACTGGCTGTTACATTTACTGTGTGTGTGTGTGTGTGTGTAGGGGGAGGGCTGCTGACCACCAGCTGGCGGACACAGGGCGGGGGCCAGTACCGCACAGCGCTTACCACGGCCGTGTTTCTTGCTTTTCTCCACCTCGCTCCCGATGGCAGTGAAAGTCACACAGTGCATCGGCTGCAGGACTTCGATGGGCAGGTGGTCCAGGTGAGGGCCATGGTCGGAGAGCCGCTCGGCCTATCCTTGGGTGCTTCTGCAGGTTGGAAGTTGCATGGGATGGGGGCGAATTTGTCAGGGAGATTTTGTGAAATATCTTTAGTTGCACAACATTTTTTTAAAGATGTATTTATTTATCTGGAAGTGGAGCAGCCAGGACACTCTGATATGGGGTGTAGACGTCACAAGTAATGGCTTAACCAGCCATGCCACAGCACCGGCCCTGCGTGCAGGGCCTCTTTCACGGGCTTCCGGGTCACCTTGTTTTGAGTTCAAGTTCCCGGCCCTCCACTCACTGCCTGAGTGACTTGGGGCAGGTCTCCAAGCTTCTTTCAGATTGCCTTTCTGCCTGGGTGGTCGCAGGTGCTGACGTAGCACAGTCCCTGGCATAGTTCACGTTCAGTAAGTGGTGCTTTCCCTTAGAAGCTCGGGACTCCCTGGAGTTGCTGAGCCTGGAGGTGAGAGTGTAGGGTGACAGGTAAGGCCCAGATGCAGTGTCCCAGGGAAGGGTGGAGGAGGAGGAGTGGGCAGGAGACAGACCTCGGAGACTGCAGTGCAGGCCCCGGAGAATGGGGGGTGGGCAGGAGCCCAGTGCCGTGTGGCGGAGGCAGTGGCGCCTCAGGGTCCGAGCAAGCGCAGTGGGCAGGAGGGCTGGGGCTGCCCCTAGGGCTGGGGCCTTTGTAGAGTGGGAGGTGGAAGCTGGGAGTGGTGGGTTCAGAAGGAAGACGACGTGGGGGCGGGGCGGGCGGCCCACATGGACCTCGCCCTCCTGGCGCTGGGGGATCGGGGGTGGCGTAGCCATGCTGGTTCTTGGTTCCCATCAGCCTCTCCTGTGTTTGTCTGCCAGGTCGCCTGTGGCCAGGATCATAGTCTGTTTGTGACAGATGGAGGAGAAGTGTATTCCTGTGGATGGGGCGCCGACGGGCAAACAGGTAGTGTCTCTGGCAGCCGGCTGGGATGGTGCAGCGGCTCGGCCTGTGTCATAAAGAACGGAGCTGCAGAGCTTTCCTGGGCCAGAGCCCACCTTCCGCGTTTGGCTCTTGGCCCTCCCACCCTGGGGTTGGGGGTACCGCTGATCCACTCCCTGCATGTGCGGCTCCCCCAGAACTGACCCCAGAGAGCACCGCGGGGAGCGCTGGTCACCAGGTGAGGGGCTCCGGAGCCCCCAGGCTGGAGGTGTGACTCCGCCTCCTAAAGGCTTCTTTCCACGTGAGTTTAGTCAGTTTCGATCGTGAGCCGATCTCTCGCTGAATTAAAGCCCCAGGGACCGGAGGTGGCCGTCTCTCCTCCAGAGAGGACTAGGATTTGCTTATGGTGTTGCTGAGGGAACGCTACCAACGTGACGCTGCTGCGGCCCCCTCCGGGGAGCCCCGCTCTAGAGCCTGGGTCCATGGCCTGTTGCACTGTGGCTGCTGTGTGGGGATCACCCCCAGGGCCCTGCAGACTTTAGCATGTGTCCTTGGGTGGGGGGGAGCTGTTGTCCTCTGTTCCCTGTTCATAGGGACCGGCTTTTTTTTTTTTTTTTTTTTTTTGACAGGCAGAGTGGACAGTGAGAGAGAGAGACAGAGAGAAAGGCCTTCCTTTTGCCGTTGGTTCACCCTCCAATGGCCGCCGCGGTAGCGCGCTGCGGCCGGCGCACCGCGTTGTTCCGATGGCAGGAGTCAGGTGCTTATCCTGGTCTCCCATGGGGTGCAGAGCCCAAACACTTGGGCCATCCTCCTCTGCACTCCCTGGCCACAGCAGAGAGCTGGCCTGGAAGAGGGGCAACCGGGACAGGATCGGTGCCCCGACCGGGACTAGAACCCGGTGTGCCGGCGCCGCAAGGCGGAGGATTAGCCTGTTGAACCACGGCGCCGGCCGGGGGCCAGCTTTGAGTCACGGCTTTTAGGGGCTGGGAGGAGAGACGTTCCACCTGGCAGAGGTCCTCCCTGGCCTGAGACCTGAGCGGCTCCAGGGGTTTAGGAAACGCGTATTCTACAGTCCCGTCCCGGAGGGTGGAGTCGGGTGGGCAGGCAGGGGAGCGGAGTAGGATTTTGGAGCTGCTGCCCGTAACGAGCTCAGGACGGTGCCTGGCCCCCAGGGAGGCTTTGCGAGAGTGGTTCAAGGAACCCAGCAGTGAGAAGTCTCTTCCTGCTCTAGGTCTCGGCCACTATAACATCACCAGCACCCCCACCAAGCTGGGAGGAGACCTCGCTGGAGTGCACGTTGTCCAGGTCGCCACCTATGGCGACTGCTGCCTGGCCGTGTCCGCCGACGGGGGTGTCTTCGGCTGGGGGAACTCCGAGTACCGGCAGCTGGCCTCTGTCACTGACTCCACACAGGTAGGGGGTCACCCCCAGCTCGGGCCGGGCGGCCTTGGACACGGAGCAGTAGAGACGTTCGGAAGGGGCCGTTTGCCGGGTTGTGGTGTAGGGTGCCGGTTGGGCCGAGGCTTCGTTCGGTTGGAAAGCCGTCGTCATCCGCCCTCAGAGATGGCCCCGTGGAGGGCGGCTGTGTCTGGGCTGGCTGGCTTCTACGGAGGAGCCATGAGGCCACTTGCTGAGTCTCTGTGGCACCGCCGCGCGTCCTGCGGTGCAGGGGAACAAGTGTGCCGAAAGCACCTGGGTGGTGAGCCTGCTGCTCATGGAGGCCCTGCCTGTGGCGCCTCCCCAAGTCCGCCGCCGCCTCACTGAGGGAGCCGCTGGCCATACAGGATTTTTAGCGTTTTACTAAGGAAAGTTGCAGATCGAAGCATGACACAGATTGTTGTAGAAGTAATTTCTCTCTAACCATCACCCACACTGGCAATTACCAAACTAAGGGCCCATTTTTTTAAAGATTTATTTATTTATTTGAAAGATTTACACAAAGAGAGAAAGGAGAAGCAGAGAGAGAGAGAGAGAGAGAGAGAGAGGTCTTGCATCCGATGGTTCACTCCCTAATGGCTGCAATGGCCAGAGCTGTGCCGATCCGAAGCCAGGAGCCAGGAGCTTCTTCCAGGTCTTCCATGTGGGGACAGAGGCCCATGTCCTTGGGCCATCCTCCACTGCTTTCCCAGGCCATAGCAAAGAGCTGGATCGGAAGTGGAGCTGCCGGGACTTGAACTGACGCCCATATGAGATGCCAGCACTGCAGGCAGCAGCTTTACCTGCTGTGCCACAGCACCAGCCCCTAAGGATCCATTTTTTAAAAGTTGAGATAGCAGGTGGGCCCTTGGTGCAGTGTCGAAGTCGTCACCTGCGGTGCATCCTCCATCACAGAGCCTGGGTTCGAGTCCCGGCTCTGCTTCCTGTCCAGCTTCCTGCTCATGCCCACCCGGGGAGCAGCAGGTGATGGCTCAAGTTTTCGGGCCCCTGCCACCCCCAGGGGCAGCCCAGGTTGAGTTCCAGGTTTCTGACTTTGGCCTGGCCCAGCCCTGGCTGTTCTGGGCATCTGGGGAGTGAGCCCTCTTACATTCTTTATTATTATCACATTTCCGCTAACCCGCAGAAGGGTTTTAAGTACATATTAGTGCAGAAAGAAATCGATACAAAAAGAAACTAAGGATCAGCCAAAAAGATGGGAAAAACAAAGCTTTCCTTGTGATCTGGCACAGCGGCCGTCGTGGTTGCAGATTTCGCTGTGAGCTCGCCAGCGGCCCGAGCAAAGAAGAGAGCATGGGTGCTTATTTATTTAAAACTTGTTTTTCAGTGTAACAGCTTTGATATTTGTTTGGAGAGGCAGCGAGGGGGAGAGAGAGAGAGACAGAAAGAGAGAGAGAGAGAGAGAGAGAGAGAGAGAGAGAGAGAGAAACTCCCTCCTGTGGCTCGCTCCCCAAATGCCCACAATAGCAGGGCTGGGCCCGAGCAAAGCTGGGAACTCCATGCAGGTCTCCCACGTAGGTGACAGGGACCCAAGTCCTCCCAGGCTGTGTTCGCAGGAGGCTGGGCTCAGCCGCAAAGCCGGGACCTGCACCCAGACGCTCCTCCCCTGCCCCCCGAGAGCGTGGTTGTTTCGGTGCTTCCTTGTCTGTCTAAGATAAACAGTGGAGGAGGTGCTGCACAAAGGGCCCGCTCGTCCTGAAAGCAACACGTCCCCCGTGGCCTCTCCTGTGGGCGGTGGGTCCGGTGTCACGTTGTTCTTGCCTGTTGCTGCCAATCACACGGCTCCAGAATGTCGTGGGGCAGAGCGCCCCACGTTTCCGACGCCGCGGTTCCTGTGGGTCGGAAGTCTGGAGGACCCGTTCAGGTCCGGGCGCCGAGTCTCCAAGGCCGCAGTCATGTTCGGGTTCCGCGGGGAGGGAGCTGCTTCCAGGCCTGCTCAGTGGTGTTGGCAGTGTGCAGGCCCTCGTGGACTGTTGGACTGAGGCACGGCTCTCGCTGGCAGCCGGCCACCCAATGGCTGTGGCCAGGCCCTCTCCGCAGGCCAGCTCTCAGCATGCCGTTGGCTTCCTCGGAGCAAGGCAGTGGGAAGGGGGAGGGTGCCAGGAAGACAGATGCCTGTGGTTCATCATTTAGTCTTGGAAGCGAACCCCTTGCGGGTGCTGGGTTCTCTTTGCTGGGAGCCAGTCCCTGGGCCCGGCTGGGCTTGGGGGCCATGCAGGGGTGTGAGTAGCGGGGGGCTGGGAGCCTCCGGGGCCCTCTTAGAAGCAGCCTGCACAATCGTGATTTTTTTTTTTTTTAAATTTTTTAAATTGACTCAATCTCGAGTTTTGACTGTGGCCCAAACCTCACCCTGTCGGTGGCGGCAGTGGGGAGGGGAGGGGGTTTACTGGGCCGCCCCAGTATCTGTCCAGGGCACCGTGCAGAGAGCAGCGGGAGAGACGCCGTGCGAGTGCCACGCGGTGGGGTCTTGGACCCAGCTGCGGCTGCCCAGCTTCCTCTGGGCCGGCGTCTTCCAGCTGAGCAGGTCCCCAACTGCCCCCAGTCCGCTCAGGCGCTGCTGTCCTGGGAGACCTGCATTGCATTCTCGGCTCCCAGCCAAGGCTGGTGTTTAGGGAGTGAACCACGGTGGGCGCCCTGTCAGCCCGCCTCTCAGATGGAGAAGGAGACCCCACTCCCTCTGCTGGGCCTGCTCCCTGGGGGCTGGCTCCTTGCCACCGGCTCTGCACCTGACCGGACTGTTTCCTCTCCCTGCCCTAGCTGTCTCTCTGCCTTGCCGTCCAGGCCAGGCTTTGTGCGAGCCGCGTCTCCTGCCTGTGTCTGTCTCCTGGTCTCCACCCCGCCGGGCTTTGCCCCACACCAGCTTGCTGGTGGCTCTTCCTGGAGGAGCCTGTGGCCTCTGCACTGGGAAAGTAAGACCGTCTGGGGCACGCCGCCCTGTCTCCCTTTCTGGGCCACCTCGCAGCCGCCCCTGGTGCTGACCACGGCGCCCGTCTTTGTGGAGTGTCGCCGCCTTTAACCCCCGCAGCTGCCCCTCTGTCACTGACCTTGGTCTCAACCCCTCGTTTTCTTTACATTTTTAATTGACTATGGTAATTGTGCATATTTATTTGTACATGTTTATAAGGCACAGCATGATGCTTGTTTTTTCTTTTTTCTTTTTTTTTTTTTAACAGGTAGAGTGGATAGTGAGAGAGAGAGACAGAGAGAAAGGTCTTCCTTTGCCGTTGGTTCACCCCCCAATGGCCACTGTGGCTGGCGCATCTCACTGATCCGAAGCCAGGAGCCAGGTGCTTCTCCTGGTCTCCCATGGGGTGCAGGGCCCAAGGACTTGGGCCATCCTCCACTGCACTCCCGGGCCATAGCAGAGAGCTGGCCTGGAAGAGGGGCAACCGGGATAGAATCCGGCGCCCCAACCGGGACTAGAACCCGGTGTGCCGGCGCCGCAAGGCAGGGGATTAGCCTGTTAAGCCACAGCGCCAGCCTGTTTTTTTCTTTTTAACATGTTTAAAGAGGTTTATTGATTTATCTCAAAGGCACAGTGACAGATATCTTGCATCCACTGGTTCACTCTCCAAATGCCTGCAACAGCCAGGGCTGGGCCAGGGAAGCCAGGAGCCTGGAAGTCTATGTGGATCTCCCACGTGGGTACAGGGACCCAAGCACCTGGGCCATCCTCTGCTGCCTTCCCAGGTGCATTAGCAGGGAGCTGGATTGGAGCTGGAGCAACTGGGACCTGAACCTGCTCTCCAGTATGGGATGCTGGTGTCACCAGCGGCGGCCTCACCCACTGCCCCCAACTCCACCCCCTCCCCGTGGTATTTGGAAGCAGGTGTACAGCGTGTGATGGGCATGTGTCCGTCACCTCACAGAGTTCCTGTTTCTTTGTGTGGGGCGTATTCACAGTCCTCTGCCAGCTGATCTGAAATGCACAGGGGGTTGTTAGCCACGGTTGTCCCACTGTGCTGTACGGCGTGAGAAGTGACCCCGTCTTCCCAGCCGCACCCCCAGCTCACAGCCCCCACAGCCCCTGGGAGCCACTCTCCTGTCCTCTGCATGTTTGAGCTCAGGTCTCAGCCTGTGCACACAGGTGGGCTCCCGGTGCACCTCGGGGCCTGCACTTGGCTCTCCTCCTCCCCGGGTTCCCCTTGGAGAGGTTGGCCACTTGGGGCTTTGGCGACCATCTCTGTAATCGCTCTCCTACATCTGTCTCTTTGTGGTTCCAGACAGCCCTAGATGCCCTTGACATTTCTGCCCAGTGGATTCTGAACACTGCAGGTTCAGTGGGTGCCCCAGGGTCCCCATGTCCTCCTGGGTGCTGCTCCGGTGGTCCCGCCTCTGCTCTGCCTGGGCCCCTTCCTGCCCTCCCATCTGCTTAGCAGGGCCAGATCCTCACTGCAGACTGTGATCTTGGGGCGATCGGGCCTCCCGTGTCCCTGCTGTTTCCTTGAACCACCGCCTCCTCACCCCCGCCTCGCCGCCCTGACATCTCAGCGCCTCCAGTGGGCTGTGCCCTTCCCTCCTCCCCTGCCGCATGGCGCCTGCTTCTCTTTCAAGGTGCAGGGTGGCCTGGAGCCTCCCTGACGGCTCCCACCCTGCACACCTGCTCAGGTTCTCTGTTAGCCGCTCGGCCTCCGAGGCTGTCTTCCGTTGTGTTTTTTTTTTTTTTTTTTTAAAGATTTTATTTATTTATTTGAGAGATAGAGTTACAGACAGAGAGAAGGAGAGACAGAGATAGGTCTTCCATCTGCTGGTTCACACCCTGAATGGCCACAACGGCCAGAGCTGCACCAGACTGAAGCCAGGAGCCAGAAGCTTCCTTCAGGCCTCCCATGCGGGTGCAGGGGCCCAAGGACTCTGGCCATCTTCCGCTGCTTTCCCAGGCACATGAGCAGGGAGCTGGATCAGCCAGCCCCAAGACCAGAGCTCTTTGTGGTGGGAACCAGATCCCATTTGCACCCCACTGTGTCCCCAAGGGTTGCCATGCTTGGCCTGTGTGGGATGTTCAGGCAGTCTTTGTGCTGCGAACAAATGAACTGCAGCACGACTGGCCCCCCGGGCCCTGCGGGTGTGATTTCTAACAGCGCGTGCCCTCTCTCTTGTTCAGGTCAACGTCCCCCGGTGCCTGCCCTTCTCGGGAGTGGGGAAGGTGAAACAGGCCGCGTGTGGTGGCACGGGCTGTGCTGTGCTGAACGGTGAGGCCCTCATCCCAGCGGCTCGTGGGGAAGCGGCAGGAGGATCGGAGAGGGGAGGGATTGGTGTCCGCTGGGCTTCCAGGCTCTGGACTTCTGCCTGGGAAGGGGCCTGCCCCGGGGAAGAGCTGTTTGGACGGGCGAGGGTCAGATTCCTGCCACGGTGATGATAGCCCAGAACCCACAGGGCCCGGGTCACCGCAGAGCAGATCCCTGGAGTGGGGCGTGAACCACATCCTTCCCCTCCTGTCGCCACCGGGGCCAGACACCCTGGCTCTGCTGTCTGCAGCCAGCAAGTAAAAGGCAGCTGGGAGCAGAGCCCGCGAGCTTAGACAACACGGCCCCTGCCCCTGGCATGAGGCGTCTCGCACCGCTGATGAGAAGTAAACTTTCAGAACCAAAAAACTGGCCAGAAGTGTTTGAATTTGGCCTGTTCTGATCAGTGTGAACCCTGGAGCTGCCAGTAGGGGGAGCTGTCTTCAGGTCCTCTGTTGACGTGGGCTTCTAGGGGGCCTCTATGGACCGTGTCCCCCACCCTCCAGGTGGCTGGACAGACTCCCCAGGCAAGCACCTAAGCAGGGGGTGGAGAATTATTTTAAGTCTCTGCCCGTTCTTGCCCAGAGAGGAGAAAGCACGGGCCACGTGCACGTGCTGGATGCAGGGGCGCAGCTTGGATTTCTGGGGAGGGGCCCCGCGTGGTGTGTGACTCCCTGACCATTGCTTGTGCCGTGACGCAGGAGAAGGACGTGTGTTTGTCTGGGGCTATGGAATTCTTGGGAAAGGACCAAACCTGGTGGAAAGCGCTCTTCCAGAAATGATCCCTCCCACCCTCTTCGGCTTGACGGAGTTCAGCCCCGAAGTCCGGGTCTCCCAGGTCCGGTGTGGACTCAGCCACTTTGCTGCTCTCACCAGTAAGTGCCCCAGCCTGGCCGGACCGTGGCCCGCCCCGCGGAGTGGCGCCTCTGCGTGGGTCGTTCGGGAGGGTGGCCGGTCCCGGGCCTGCTGCGCGGGAGGCTGTACACCGCGCGTCTGTCTCTCATCCTGGAATTTTGTCTTCCGTTCCTTTGGTTTGCGGTTCAGTGGAGGTGGAAGTCAATTTTCTCGAGAGGGCACGGGCTGGTGGGAGAGGAAGGGGGTGGACAGCAGGGGCTTCGTGCGGAGCTCAGCCCTGTTCCTCGGCCCAGCCAAGACCCTGCTCTGACCCGGGAACGTGGGCTGGCCGGGGCGGGTTTATCAGCCCATGCTGTGGTCTGTGGGGGTGAACCTGCGGCTCCTCCAGAGTGCTGGGGGAGGCGAGACCAGAGAGGAGCCGACTTGGAGGCCTTGTCCGGGGCTCGCCGAATGCCAGAGCCGTGAAACCCGCGGTTCCTGCGGCGGTGCCCCGAGCGCAAGCTCTTGGAGTTGGCCACAGTTCCCGCTGGTTCAGTGTGCTGCTCTCAGGCTGGCCTGACAGTGGAACTGTACCCGTTCACTTCACTTTCCGATTCTCAAGTAAACCAGTGGAGGCATCTTTTCAGCCCATGGTGAGGACTCCGTTTCTTGAACAGTTGGGGTCGCCTGCGTTCGTGCTGCCCGGGCTCGTTCTCACGTGGAGACCACCAGATGACCGCCTCCCGACCAGGGACCGCCCACCCTTCTTCTTCTTTTTAAAGATTTACTTATTTATTTGAGAGGCAGAGTTAGAGAGATGGGGAGAGACAGAGAGAGAGGTCTTCGATTCACTGGTTCACACCCCAAAGGGCCACAATGGTCAGAGCTGAGCCTATCCAAAGCCAGGAGCCAGGAGCTTCTTCTGGGTCCCCCATGCAGGTGCAGGGGCCCAAGAACTTAGGCCTTCTTCTACTGCCTTCTCAGGCCATAGCAGAGAGCTGGATGGGAAGTGGAGCAGCCGGGACTTGAACCAGCACCTATATGGGATGCTGGCAGCACAGGCAGAAGCTTACCCTACCACGCCACAGCGCTGGTCACCCCGTCCACCCTTCAGCTCTTGGCCAAGTTGCAGATTTCAGGGGCCTGAGCGCACGCTGGCTGCGGCATGGAGTTTTCTCTTCGCCCTGCAGAAGAGCGCCGGGGGCCCCCAGCCGTGATGGCCACTGCCCAGCCAGGCTCGCTGTTGTCATTTGCAGATGAGTCTGGGTCTTGTGGCCTTTTTGGTTTATTATTTATTTTCATTTTATTTGAAAGGTAAAGAATGAGAGAGACACAGAGATTTTTTTCATCCGCTGATTCACTCCCCAAATGCCTGTAACAGCCTGGGCTGGACCAGACCAAAGCCAAGAGCCTGGAGCTCAATCCAGGTCTCCTACGTGGGTGACAGGGACCAGGTGCTGAGCCGTCGTCTCTGCCTCAGGGCGCGCATTAGCAGGCAGCTGGGTTGGGAGTGGAGCAGCCAGGACTCCAAGCAGGCAGCCCCCGGCAGCCTCATGCCCACCCCACTGTGCACTGTCACAGCGATTTTGGTTTAACGAATGAGAGTGAGTCCTATGCACTAATTCTGAACACAACAAATACCTGCTTTTCCAGAATGTTCTAAAAGGCTCAAACCATGCGCAGTCAGAATTTGAAAGTGCACGTGGAGAGTTTGACATGAGTGGAGTCTGCTCTCTGCCCTCACACCACGCAGTCCCTGCCTCGATGCCTGCCAAGCCCCAACACCTACCCCTTCAGTGCAAGGGACCGTCCCTCGGGGCAGGAGCCTCCGCTGTGGGTGTCCCCTGCGTGTGTGCCCAGCACGTGCAGACGGACGCCTGCGGACGGAGCTGGTCCACGTGGCTGGGGGCTGCTGTCCTTTCTGACCGGATGTGAGCTGGGTCAGACCAGAGGGGCTGTGACCGCTCGTGACAGACAAGGCTCCCCATGAAGGCAGCCCAGTTGATGTAGGTGCTGGCGTCTCCTGGTTGATCCCCCTACTTGCCACACCCCAGACAGTGGGTGGTGAGCAGGAGAATCTGCAAAGGGGTGCCTGAGCTGCAGCAGGCGGGGGTCTGACCTGGAGCCCCCCGGGCCCCTCCCTGGAGCCAGGCATCCCGGAGCCCCAGCCTGGTCTCCCGGGCGAGCCTCTTGGGCTGCCCCGCCCTTTCTCTTCGTGGCACTTTTTACAGTTTGTGCACACGGCTTACTGGTTCCATCATTTAGTTGTCTCTAGCTCTTGGACTAGGTCAAGTGCCATGGGGTCACGGACCGTGTGCGTCCAGTCATTGTCCTGTCTCTAGAGGGCTCCCAGCACAGACGTGGGCTTGGCACACACAGGCCCCGGGAACCCCGCCAACGTGACTGCACGACCTGCGGCAGGGAAACCCAAACTGCCGAAGACGGATCGTCCCGCTCGGCACTGGCAGGGCAGAGCAGGGTTTGGGGAGGGCAGAGTGTGGCCGCCACTGTGGGTGGGTAAGCCGAGTGCCTCCCGTGGCCCCGGCTCCGTGTGCCCAGCGGGGCTGGGCAGTGCACGTCCTGGGCTCGCACTGTATGAGGACAGAGTCGAAGTCTCGCCTTTCCCGTCTGTGCCTGGCAGGTTGGACGGCGGGCTCCGTGCGTGCCTGGGCCTGGAAGGCTGTGCTCACGGCCGTACCCCTGGACACCCGCTCGCCCCCGCCAAGCTGCTGCTTTCCTTTCTTTGCAGACAAGGGGGAGCTGTTCGTGTGGGGCAAGAACGTCCGAGGGTGCCTGGGCATCGGCCGCCTGGAGGACCAGTATTTCCCGTGGAGGGTAAGGCTGGGCCGGGCGGGCCGCGGGAGAGCAGACAGGCTTGCCGCCCATCGCCGGGAGGAGACGAGGGGCAGCCGGGCCGTGGCGCAGGTGCGGCCCTGCCGTCCACCTGGTGGGCGTTTACCTGGGAAGCGCACCTTGGTGGAGGGAGGTGATCCCGTGCTGACTGTGCTGCCGCTCAGGCTGCTGAGAGCGGGAACCCAGGGCGGCAACCCAGGGCGGCAACCCAGGGCGGCCTGCTCCGGGACTCAGTGCAGAGCCTGCTCGCCGCTGGCCGGGGGGTGGGGGAGCTGCAGCCTCCGGGATCGCATCCTGGCCAGGAAGCCAGGGCTGGGTGGGTTACTCTGCCGGCGCACGTGGGAAAGGTCGCCAGGCACTCCTAATGGCCTGGGCAGGTTGCTAAGAGCCCATCCGCGCCTGTCACCTGGAGGCAGCACGTTTTCCTGTCTGCCCCCGGCCTGGGGCGCCTTTGCACTGTTTGCCGAGCCACTGCCGGAACAGGCTCTGCGGTTGCCTGGGGCCACGGGAGGATGGCGTGACTCGGTTCCTGGCATCCCTGATGGGCTGTGCTGTCTGGCTGAGGCGTTGCCCCCCCCCCCCCCCCCCCGGCTCAGCACACACCACGGGCTACGGGGCCCCTCTCCACTGTCCGAGTGCCGGATTCCGGTCTGGGCAGTAGAGCAGGCATCGGCGTCCTGGCCGGGGTCTGAGGATGAGCCATGTGGGGGCTTCCCCGGGGTCTTCATGGGATCTGCACCTGCACCTCTCCGAGGACAAGGAAAAGCACTAAAAAAACAGTCCCCGGGGAGGGTGCTGGGCACCCGTGGCCCTCAGCAGATGCCTCAGGTCCAGTCCGGTTCCGCTGTTCATTGCAGCCTCCTGCTGATGTGCACCCTGGGAGGCAGCAGTTGCCGTCCGGGTGGGAGACCCGGATGGAGCTCCCGGCTGCTGGCTTCAGCCTGGCCCAGTCCCAGCTGCTGTGGCCACTGGGGAGATCTCTCTCTCTCTCTGTAACTCTGCCTTTCAAATAAATAATCTTTTTTTTTTTTTTTAAGATTTATTTATTTATTTGAAAGGCAGAGTTACCCAGAGAGAGGAGAGGCAGAGAGAGAGAGAGATCTTCCATCTGCTGGTTCACTCTCCAAATGGCTGCTATGGCCGGAGCTGAACTGATCCGAAGCCAGGAGCCAGGAGCTTCTTCCAGGTCTCCCACATGGGTGCAGGGGCCCAAGGACTCGGACCATCTTCTGCTGCTTTCCCAGGCCATAGCAGAGAGCTGGAATGGGAAGTGGAGCAGCTGGTACTCGAACCGGCACCCCTATGGGATGCCGGCATCACAGGCAGTGACTTAACCCGCTGCACCACAGCGCCACAAAGCTGCTCTGAGGGTTGGGTCTCCCTCGGGGACGTGCTGTCATCATCAGCTTTGCGACCAGGCCCTGGTGTCCTCCCTGAGGCCGGTCATGACCTTGGACGCAGCCTCCAGGGTTGGCCTGGGCTCACCAGGGAAAGTGAACGAAGCCGCTGGGCCAGCAGGGCCCGGGTCCCAAACCAAGCCCACAAGGCAGGAAACAGAAAGGGCTTCTTGAGCCGCAACAGGGAGCCATGGCGGCGACCCCTGGGAAAGGCCGGGCTCCTGTGTTGCAGGCAGGGAGCCGAGTCTGTGCCGGGCAGCACGGGCTGTGTTGGTGACAGCGAGCTGGCGTGATCCCTTACCGGCTAGGCAGGTGCGAGCGTCCCCACGTCTGCAAAGAGGCAGAGGGGGCAGGGCTGACATGCAGCCTGCCCGTGTCCTGGCCGTTCCCTCTCACACGCACGGGGCCTTGTGTTTCAGGTGACGATGCCTGGGGAGCCCGTGGCCGTGGCCTGCGGTGTGGATCACATGGTGACTCTGGCCAAGTCGTTCGTCTGAGTCTCCTGCCTGGCCCTGAGCTCCGAGCCACAGGCGCGACTCTGCAGGGGCAGGCCGGGGCCAGCAGCTGCGGGTCTTCAATGCCGGCCATGGAGGATCGGGATGGCCGTGCCCCAGCGAGGATGAAGCCTACTGAGGGCCAGGGCAGGGTGAGGAGACTCTGCACGGCTCTGCTCTCTGGGGGACCTGGGATGGCTTCCGGCGTCACGTGGGTGGTCTTAGAGAGGCCAGAGGTGACCCGACAGCCTGGCACCTGCGGCTGCCTCGGGCCAGGCTGGGCTTTCCTACTCAGCTCGCCCCTGCTCAGTGGCCACACCACAGGCTCGCTGCAGGGACACTGGCTTGGACGGGGGTTCCGCATGGGGCCAGCAGCACATGTGAGCCCTGAGTGGCCGCTCCCACCGCCTGACTTGGCAGCATGGAGAAGCCCCCGCAGGGAACGAGCCGGCCTAGTGTTGTGGGCGGAGCCCCGGGCCTGGGAGGCGGAAGAACCAGAAATCACAAAGTGTCTGATGTAGGGCCCACCTTGTCTCTTTCCTTGGCAAACAGCCTTTAAAAATGTCTTTTGGAATAAAGTCTATTTTGTGCCTTTCTTGTTTTTAAGAACCGAAGATCTTTTTTTTTCCCCCCTTCATCATTTCGAGATTAACCTTTAAAAACAAGGCTTTTGATAAAGACACAAAAAAGCCAGCGAAGACCACTCCAGCAGATGGTGTTTCTCTGGACGGACCCTGCTCCCCGAGTGCGGTGGGGAGACAGCCGGCACGCACACCCCGGCCAGGACCGTACGCCTCTCAGTCATTCACTCAGCAAACACCAGGGCTGTGGGGAAAGCTGGAGACACGGGGTGGCGGGCAGCGGGGGTGCTGGGAAGGCTGCGCCTGAGAACCACCTTGGTCTTGCCCGGAGCCCCTCGGCAGAGCCACCTGATTCCCTGTGGGACCGCGTCCCCTTCTCTGTTCTCAGGCAGAGACTGAGAACTTCCACCTGCTGGTTCACTCCCCAAATGCCAGTGCCCTCCACAGCCAGGACTGGGCCAGACGAAAGCCTGGAGCCCGGAACTCCATCCAGGTCTCCCACGTGGGTGGCAGGGACCCAAGCACTTGAGCCGGCACCTGCTGTCAACCAGGGTGTGCGTCAGTTCATTGCTGTGCCCTGAGGCTGTAAGGACCAATTGGGTGTCCAGGGGAAGACTTCAGAGCGAACGAGAGATTTTCCACTCCCCGAATGCTCACAGCCAGCACCACGCCAGGGGGAAGCCAGGAGGCTGGAACTCCGTCCAGGTGCCCCGTGTAGGTTGCAGGGGCCCGAGGACTCGGGCCATCTTCTGCTTCCTCCTAGGGTGCGTTAGCAGGGAGCTGGATCCAAAGCAAAGCAGCCAGGACTCCAACCAGCGCTCCAGTATGGGACGCAGCTGTCCCACATGGAGGCCTAACCTGCTGCACCCCAACACGCTGGGGACGGCTCAAGGGACCCTCACTGAGCCGTGAAGATCATTCGTAGGTATTTATATTTTTTTTTCCTATAAACTTGAAGTTGAAGACTGTGTGTGTCCTTTCCTTTCGCAGTTGGGCCAGATCTGAGGTCACCACCGCAGTGTCAGGTGAAGAGGGTGTCTCTCTGGGAAGTCCCAGTACTGACAGGCGCTCAGTGCCCATGGGGCCTGGTTCATGCCAGCTGGGGTTTGCTGTGGGTGGCACAAGATGTCTATCAAAGCTAGGGGGTGGGTTTATAAACCTTCCCCCCAGAATGGCAGCTGAGATGCAGCTCCAGGAACAAATTTGACCATGGATGTAGCGGCCCATGTATAGTAAGAGATGTCCTTTTCCCAACCAGGGCTTCCTTGGTGGGGCTTTTTTTTTTTTTTAATTTTTATTTATTTATTTATTTTTTAATTTTTGACAGGCAGAGTGGACAGTGAGAGAGAGACAGAGAGAAAGGCCTTCCTTTTGCCGTTGGTTCACCCTCCAATGGCCGCCGCAGTAGGCGCGCTGCGGCCGGCGCACCGCGCTGTTCCGATGGCAGGAGCCAGGTGCTTCTCCTGGTCTCCCATGGGGTGCAGGGCCCAAGCACTTGGGCCATCCTCCACTGCACTCCCTGGCCACAGCAGAGAGCTGGCCTGGAAGAGGGGCAACCGGGACAGGATTGGTGCCCCAACCGGGACTAGAACCCAGTGTGCCGGCGCCACAAGGTGGAGGATTAGCCTAGTGAGCCGCGGCGCCGGCCTGGTGGGGCTTTCTGTGGGTCCCTGGGGTGTCCCTGCCACGGACCAGGCCCCCTCCCTGTTTGCATTCCCCAGCCCCTGCTGCATTTGGACGAGGGCACACATAGGTTGCGATGCTGTTAGCTGGGTGGCCACGAGCGATCCTTGGGTTCCTGGGAAAAATGAGCCTGAGCAGGCTGCAGCCTCCCCTCGCTGTACTGAGCGTGTGACCGGCGCCCTGCGTGCAGGCGGCTCGCTCGCTCGCTCTTGTAAACTGGTTTATTTATTTTGAAAGAGTTACAGAGGAGAGGACAGAGGGGTCTTCCGTCTGCTGAATCACTCCCCAGATGGCCACAGCAGCTAGGCCTGGGCCAGGCAGAAGCCAGGAGCCAGGAGCTTCACCCCAGTCTCTCCTATGTGGGTGCAGGGACCCAAGTACCTGGGCCATCTTCCACCGCCTTCCCAGGTGCATTAGCAGGGAGCTGGATCGGAAGTGGAGCAGCTGGGACTTGAACAAGAGCTTCGAATGGGATGCTGGTATCACAGGTAACGGCTTTACCGGCTGTGCCATGATGCCTGCCCGGAGTCTGCTTCTTGAAGTCTACCACCCAGCCTGTTGGGCACTGTCTAGTCCCAGAGCACAGCGCCCCCTAGTGGCCGCCCCCCCCCCAGCTCCTTTCCAGGTCTCCACATCTGGGTGCAGGGGCTGTGGCAGAGTCCCCTGGCTCCCTAGCTCCCAGCACACCTGGATATGCACAGTGGCAAGTTAGGGGGTGGCCGCTGGTGGCTTTGGAGCCGTTTTGAGAGTCTGGTGCAATCAGTCAAGGGTCCCCATGGATGTCCTGGCTCCGGGGGGGACTGAAGGGGACAGCCTTGTCACAGGCCCAAGAAAAGCCCTCAAAGTGGCCAGAGCACTCTGGCCTGGGGCTGGGGCTGGCCAGGGTCTGCTCAGCCTCCACTTTGAGTGTTCTGCATCTCCAGGGCTCCCTTTCCTGAGGGTCCCAGGTGAGGTGTGGGGGGTGGGGCCACGTGCAGGTTCAGGTCTTGCTCTCACCTGCCCTCCATGGAGAGTATCAGAGGGGGTACAGAGTGAAGGCTGCCCCAGCTCCACACTCTCCTGGTCTTGGGCCCATCTTCTTGCCTGGGCAGCCGCAGTGCGCCACCTCCCCAGGTGGAGCCCCAAACCGGAGCACTTAGGGAAGGGATGTGGGGTGCTGGGTGCGGCTTGAGTGTGCACCCCAGGGCTCCTGTGCTGGAAGCTTGGTGGGGTCTGGAACAAGTAGGGCCTGGTGGGAGGTGGTCAGGTCTCTGGGGGTGCCCTCGGTGGGGTTCACACTGGCTTTCTGGATGGGGCTCCTGTGACATGGAGTGTGACAGAGCAAGGCTGGCCCCTGGATCTTTCCTTATCGCTCTCTCTCACATGTGCCTCCACCACAGTGCCTCCCACCAGGCTGGGAAGCAGCCGGAAGACCCTCACCAGAGTCCAGAAGATACGGCTGCTTGTCCCGGGCCTCCCGCCTGCAAGACCAGAACCCCCGTGAGCCTCTCCTCTTTATGAAGTCCCCAGCCTCGGCAACACAAGGTGCACCTGTCCATTGGGCAGGTCTGCTCTGGGCTTCTAGCCTCAAGCAGCCCTTCCTGGGGCTGTGAAGCCCACAGCAGGGCCTGGCTCCAGCCTCAGGCCCTTGCCCAACTCCAGAGGTCTGGGAGGAGCAGCCAGTTCCCAGAGATGGTCCCCTGCTGGTTCCCACCTCCTTCATGAACCTTCCTCCCCATGCCAAACCAGGGCCGGGCCACAGAGCAGGGTGGACGCCATGGAGACATCTGAGGCTCAGGACGAGACACAGCTGGGCCCTTGAATCCCCTGCTCCAGAGGAGGCCAGGCGCCATACTGGGAGGAGACCCACAGAGGGAGGAATGGAGCCCTGTAGCCAACAGCCAGGCCAGGCTGCCAGCTGTGTGCATGACCACGGGGCACGCAGCCCTCAGCCCAGTGCTAGGGTCTGAGCGTGTCTCCTACAGGTCCATGGGCTAGAAGCTTTCAGAGGTGGGGTCAGGTTCTTGTGGACCCCAGTGGGCTCCCCCAGAGCAAGCTGTGGTAAGAGCGAGCCTGGCCCGGGTCCCCCTGGCTCCCTGCCTCCTCGGGTGCCTGACACGGTGCTGCCTGTCCCGGTAGCCGTTCCAGGGGTGCAGGGTGAGTGTCCATGACCACACCCCTGGCCTGTGTCCCCCAGTACTGAGACAGGGAGCGAGATGGGGGGGAGGGGCCCGGACACATGCGCGCAGATTCAGACAGCCACTGGGCAACACCACGCCTTTTTCGTCTTCATTTTAATGAACACTTTACAAAGTACAAAATATACTGTCTTTTTTTTTGGGGGGGGAAACATTAGGTACTTTTTTTTTCCTCTCCATCATACAGTACATGAGTCTAGAGGGTCTGTGGGCGGCCCGCCAGTTCTCCCCCCACCGGCCCCCCTACCGTGGGTGCATCCTCTGTTGCTGGTGACCTGGGCACGGCAGGTGGGGCAAAGGCCGGAAGGGCGTGGCCAGGAGGTGCCCCACCTCCCCCCCCAAGACGACTTCCGGGGCAGGACACAGGCCTCCCTACCCCCCCCAAGTGCACGGACCACTCCCTGCTCCTCCACCTCAGGGGTAACGGAAATGATTTTGGCATACAGCAACAAGAGGAGGGCTCGGGATGGTTTGGTTTTGTTTTTTTTTGGAGCCAACCCTGCTCAACTCTCTGTGGCCCGTTTCTGAATATGGGTAAACCGAGGCAGCAGAGGGGAACTTGGCCTTTTCATCCTACCCCTACCTGGGGTATGCACCTTTTGCTGGCCCGGGCTCTGCTGGCGAGGTGGCAACCCCGCCCCGTGACCTTGCTCTTCAGGACCCGGGGCCCTGGAACAGTGCACGTGGGCAGGCAGGCCTGGTGCTGGGGAGCCACAGCCCTGCTGGGGACAGCTCTGCCCCCACCTCTAGGGTCTCCACCCACCGCACTCCACCCCACCCCCTCCACCACCGCTGTACTGAGTGAGCCTGGTGCAAGCTTCACACAAGCACACGTGTGCTCTCTCTCACACACACACACACATGCTCACACACACCCGTGTTTGTCTAAACATGCACAGAACAGTGTCCTGTCCCTCGCGGGGGAGCAAGGACCACCTGCACCCGTGGCTCCTGCATTCGCCCGTCCACTTACAACAAGCGCCACAGACCCCTGCGGGTGTCCCAGCCCCTGGCAAGGGTGGGGGTGAGGGCCCTCCTGGTGCCCTCGGCCCCACCTCCCCACCAAGGCGGCCACCTCCCTAGGGGGGCCTGGAGGGAGAGTCCCACTTGTCTTGGTTTGACAGTCAAAGAAAAAAGGCAGGAAAAGGGCTGGGCTCCCCTTGCCCCGGCCGCCCACCTCCCTCCAGGCCAGCTGTGGGCGGATCCCCGCTTTGGAAGCCAAAGCTTGGTCTTCCAAGACGGAGACCCTGTTCCCCTCACCAGGCTTTGCTCCCCAAGCCACCCCAGACCCTAGTGCCTGTCTCCCTTGGGGGGTGGTCTCGACTTCCCCCGCCCCAGGGCTGGCATGCTCTGTTGTACCCCCTGCCCCTCGTAGCTGGGGCCAGCCAGGAAAAGCCTTCCTGGCCCCCGTGGCCAGATCTGGAGGCTCAGCAAGGTGGCCCAGGGACTCCTCCGGGGGTGGGGGGTGTTCATTTCCCAAGAGCATGCATCGGGCAGAGGGGACCCTTGCTGGGACAGGGAACAAGCCCCGCCAGACCAAGTGTCCCCGGCTGCCGTGGGCCAGGGAGGTGACACATGCTGCTGGTTTGGGAGGCTCCAGGGCCCCCCAGCGCTGCCCTGTGCCCTGAACTGAGGGCAGCAGCATGGGCTGTGCCTTTCGGAGGCTCTGGAGGTCTCCCTGGAGGAAGGGGCCATGCCAGAACCTTTGCCGGGTCAGGCCTGGGAGCTCGGGGAGCCCCGTGTATAGGGCTGAGCGGGAAGGGGTCTTGATCACTGGGGAGAGGGGGGTCGATGCTGTCTGCAGCGTGCAGGGATGGAGCAGGTGAGGGTGAGGGTGGTGTTTAGACCCCTGCAGCCCAGGGAGCAGCTCCCGGCTCACCAGCCTGCCCTGCCCCTGCAGACTCAATAGGGGGGGGGGGTCCCATTTCCTGCCCCTCCCCCAGTCCTCACCAGCCAGAGCCAGGAGGCTTGCGGGCCCCCTCTGAGGCTGGGGCAGGGCCAGGCGTCCTCCGAGGGGGCAGCTGGAGAGACCCTCTCACGTAACAAGCCAGGAGATGGCAGGTGGCATGGGAATCAGACAAGGGCAGCCGGCCCCTGGGACAGCCACTGACCACCCCCCGCCCTGACTTCCTCCTAAGAGCCCGCAGCGAGACCACACTACACACGGGACATGGAGACGAGGACGAAGCCAGCTTTCACACAACCAGGAGGAGGGCATGGGAAGAGCTCGGGGTGCACTGTGGCCAAGAAGTGGGGTCCCCAGGGGCGATGGCTCCCCCCAGGAGGCCGGAGCACGGTGCTCTCATGCCACGCCCCCTCCCAGACACAACATCAAGGTCACGTGTGCCTTTCTCGGCCAGTCCCCAGGAGACCTGGGAGGAGAACCTGAGGTTTCTAAGCTTGCAGGTTTAAAAAAAAGAAAAAAAACCCCAAAACTACACACACCGAGTGAGCGGCCAGCATTGGGGTCAGCAGGTGAAGCGGGGTCCCTGACCGAGGGCAGGGGCGGGGGGCTGCTCTGTGTGGAAGGAAAAATTTCCAACCGCTCCTCTCTCCGGACCAACGTCTCCCTGCCCCCCATCCCCCCAACTCCGCTCCGACCAAAGGCCTTGGCTGGGGAGTCGGGGTGCGAGACCCACGACCCAGAGCACGGCGGGTCCCGGATGCTGGCTCCTGGGTTTGCTGGTTTTGTTTTCTCTCTGGTCAGGTCGCAGGGACCCTCTGGGTTTCTCTAGTCATCGTATTGCCTATATACTTGAATTAAAAATAGACGGCAGCTCAAAATCGTGCCTGCGTGCACGGCAGAGACCACGGGCGGGGGGCCCCGGGCCCACCCCCACGCGCGCACACAGTATATATTAACGTATATATTGCTCAAGTATATATGCTATTTACAGTATAGAGCTCTATCAACATAAAACACAGGTATTCATAGGCGCGTACAAGGGACAGGTCCTAGGAGGTCTAGGGACACGTGACGGGGGGGGGGGGAGGGTAGGGGGCGGGGCCCGGGGCTGCCCAGGGCTGGATGGGGCTGGGAGAGCCACGCTACGGGCAACCCAGGCCTTCCGAGGTCAAGAGAGGGGGCTTCCGCCACTGCCAGGGCTCACTCGGCCACCTCTGGGGACCAGCAGACAACGGACAAGATTTGGTTTGTTTTGGGAGCTTTTGTGCAAAATGAATTAACTTAGAGTCAAAGGGGGGCGGGTTCCTAAAGAGTGGGGTGGGTCCTGTGCAGTCCCAGGGAACCTACAGAACAGCCCCTCCTGCTGTCCCACCCAGCTGGGAAGAGGGGAGACAGCGGGGCCCACGGGAGCCCCTCGCGAGGACAGGCCAACACTTCCTCCCCTCTGACCTTCCGGGAAGAGCACAACCCAGCTCACCCCACACAGCAAGATCCTCGCAGGCTCCCCACACAGCGCACACAGAAGCTCCGGGTCCTCCTGGACAAGAGCCCCCGCCCCTCGCGGGCTGCCACCTGCTGCCCACCTCTGGGCTGGCCCCCGGGATGCCTGGACACAACCAGGCTGGCTCGGGAGGTCCCGTCAGAGCCACCAACTTGCCTCCAGGGCATTGTGGGATCTGCACCAGATCCCTGCTCCCAGCTGCCACGCACAAAGGAGGGCAACACGGAGCTCCCGGGGGGGCCCCCTGGCTGAAGACCTCAGCTTGGCCTCATCTCTCGATTTCAACAGCAGCCCGGGCGCAAATACATTAAATAAGAACTAAAACAAAGCACGACTTCGTCTATTAAGGCTCAGTTAAGCTGCCTCCCAGGTCAAGCCAGTCCTGAGTGCCCACAGCCCCGGGCGGTGGGGGCAGGCAGGCAAGGGTGCTGGGAGCAGAGACCTTCCACGTCCCCTGGGAGTGGGCAGGACCGCGGCGGAGCCCTGTGCTGGTCTAGGTCTGGGATGCTGGGGACGCCCCTGCTGGGGGGAAACTGAGGCTGTGCCTGCCCGAGGAGGGGCCGGGGGGAGCAGAGAGCACAGGAGCTGGTGGGTTTCCTGGGATTCCTTCCTCCCCGCGGGGAGAGGGGCCGCACAGGGTCCCTCTGCACAGTCTTGCTGGCCGCCTCCCTCACTCAAGCCCCGCCGTGCGTGCGCGCGTGTCCCAGGGAGCCGGCCCTGAGCTGACGATCCCAAGGCTGTGGAGGGGGGCCTCAGGGGGGTTCCGGGGGCTCCCACGCTCAGCCCCCCAGGGCGCCGCAGTGTCTCCATCAGCTTCCTTCTTTCCGGGCGGCATGAGGAGGCGGAGGGGGGTCCCAGCTCCTTGCCCCCCCAGCTCGTCTTCTGCGGGTGGGGCTGCGAGCAGGGGCGGGTCGTGGTTGGGGGGGCCGGAGGGTTCGGGGAAGGCAGGAAGGGGGGCCTGGGAGAGGCCCTGGTGTGGGCCGCAGTGGGGGGAGGCAGGGGGTGTCCCAGAGGCCCCTGCCTCGGGGTCTCGGAGGCCGCTTTTCCAGTCCGTGGAGAAATACTGCGAGAACAATCTTGGGGTGGGGGCCGGGCTCGGCGCGCGGAGAGGCCCTCCTAGTGCGAATAGTGCTTCGCGGCCTGACTGACCTGCAGGGCACTGATGACGCCACTGATGTTCTCTTCTGGAACCT
The DNA here is from genome assembly GCF_033115175.1 of Lepus europaeus. Classification (NCBI taxonomy): domain Eukaryota; kingdom Metazoa; phylum Chordata; class Mammalia; order Lagomorpha; family Leporidae; genus Lepus; species Lepus europaeus. The sequence continues at coordinate 50,562,355 of NC_084847.1, read as the reverse complement.
GCACGGGGTAGGAGGCACAAGCCCACGCCTGAGCCCCAACCCCCGAGGCCCCGCCCTGCCTTCTCCAGTGAGCTCCGCCCCCTCCATGAGCCCCGCCCACCCAGCCCCACCCATCTCCATGAGCCCTGCCCGCCCACCCAGCCCCTCCCAGTCCCGCCCATCTCCATGAGCCCCCGCCCCTCTCCATAAGCCCCTCCCCTCCCCTCTCGGCCCCGCCCCCAGCGCGCACTCACCAGCGCGTGGTCGAACTTGAAGGTACTGATGTAGTAGGCAGGAATGTCGGCCGCGGCCAGGGGCTCGGAGATCTGGGCCACGATGCCGCATTCATCTAGGGCATGGGGCACGGGGTGCGCTCAGACTCTCTGGCCGGCCCGCGCACCCTGCCCTCCCCCTGTAGGCTCAGCTCCCAGGGCCCTCCGCCCAGGAGCCCCCCAGGCCTCCCTCCCTGGTCTGGGGCTCCCGCGGGCTCACCGAATCCCAGCGGCTGCCCTCCGATGCGCACCATCTTCCACAGCTCCCTGGACGCGCTGGTGAACAGCAAGTTTCCGGGAAACCTGCGCGGGGCGAGAGAGGGGTGTCCCAGGCTGCCCCCAGGCCCCCCCCAGGAAGCACCCCCGAGAGGGAGGGAGGCAGCACCTGATCCTGGTGCCCTTGACCCACTGGCCGGGCGGCCTCCTCCTCCAGGGGGCAGGGCTGCAGGGCTGGTCCCCACTGTGCCCCCGCCCTGCTCAGGGCCTCGGGCCACTCCGATAGGGCCAGGCCGCTCACCAGCAAGGTGGGGGCCTGCCCGCCCCGTCCTGGGCTGAGCCCCCAGCTCACCTCTGCTGTGTCTGGACGTCCATCACCAGGGAGACGTAGCCCTCGATGAGGGAGAAGGAGAAGAAGCGGATGTGGCCACAGTCGTCACCGCTGGCCGCCACGGGGTCCTTCACTCTGGGGGAGGGGAGCCTTGAGGGCGGGGCCCCGAGGTGCCCTTGCCCCCGTGTGTCAGGAAGCCGGCCCAGGCCCGGGCTCTGACGCCGCCTGGCTAAGCCAGCCTGGAGCCTTGGGTGTCCTCAGCTGTGTGGTTTGGGGATGACTCCACGGCATTCACGGGGGCGGGCACCGCACTTCACAGTGTGGCACACCCTGCCAGCCCTCCATCGTGGCCACATGTGCCCTTGCTGGGCCGCTGTCCCTGTCCCTGTGTCTGCCCGCACCTCAGGGCACGGGCTGGGGTCGCTGCCGACTCACTGGACTCTGCCAGCCCCAGCTAGTCTTGGCCATGACGGAGTGGGAAGAGCCCGGCTGGGGGCTCCTCAGCCAAGGGTCAGCCCCTGGAGCCTGGGGCTCCCCCCTCAGACTCTCAGAGCCGAGCTCTGAGACAGACGCACGTCTCCCCTCACCCCCACCCCCCGGCAGCCCTCGCGCCCGACGGGGCCCCTACCCATTGGAGTAGAACATGACGTCCATGAGGAGGGTGGCCACAGTGGGCAGCGTGTCGGGGTCCAGGCTGGTCACACAGAACCTGTTGCTTGGGCTTGACAGTGGGTGGATGACCGGCCTCTGGACTGTGAGAGAGAAGAGGGATGTTACAGCCGGGACAGCACGGGGCAGCCCAGGAAGAGGGCTGGGTTCACTCAGCGGCTGCTCCAGACGCGGGCTTCTCAGCTTCTACTACTATCTATGGCTCTCAGGATTGTCCACCTGGGGCCCCCGGGCCTTTGCACATGCGGCGCTGGCTGCCTGGACCTCCATCCCTGGCAGATAGCGGCCAGACGGCTGCACAGGTCAGTGGCCGGAAGCCCGCGCTCTCTGAGAAGGGGGCTGCCTGGGGCGGGACCTCCTGGCTTCCTGGGGCCTCTCCTGCACAAGCCTCTCCTGCCCCCAGCTCACCCATCTTGGGCTTCACGAAGCCGTTGGTGATGCCCAGGTTCTCGGCCGCCACTGTCTCGCCATTGACGACCCTCAGGATAGTGAACTCGGACGACAAAGTATGGGTGACGAAGGGCAGGTCTCGCTCGCGCACCTGTGTGCAGGGGAGGGGGGGTGTGAGTGCCAGGGCAGGGCCTGGGGTGGGTGGGGCCGGGAGGCGGCGAGAGCAGCGGGCTCACCAGGATGAAGTCCGTCTGGTAGGTGGACAGCATAAACACCGAGATGTTCTGATCGGCCAGTGGGGCGATGACCGACTTGGCGATCTTGGTCACGCCGATGGGCTGGGAGCTAGAGAAGCTGCCGCCGCCGGACACCACGTTCAGGGCCAGCCAGGTGGCATCGGCCACGCTCAGGTGCTCCGAGGAGGGCAGCTCTGCGGGGCGGGAGACAGAAGGCAGCCCTGTGGCTGGTGGAGTCCCGGGCGTCCCCAGCGGAGGCCCGGGCCGTGTGACCCTGGCCAGCCCATACTCTGTGGTCTCAGTGCTTCCATTGGGCTCATGGGACCAGACTTGCCGCAAAGCCCCACCCACTGCCTCTGCTGGGAGGCCGAGCAGGGAAGGCTGTGGATCATGTGGGAAGTGGTTTATCTGCACCGAACCTCAGCTGGCAGTCGCTAGCGCTCTGACTTCTTCCTTCTCACAACCCTCACAGGCGCTGCCATCACCCACACTGGGCCACGTGCGCCGGCCCCGTGGTCTGCAAACCGAGCTCCTGGGGCCCTCCCGCGGGAGTGCTGGGTGGTGGCGGCAAAGCCAGGACAAAGACAGGCGGGGGGCCCTGGGGTTTCCCTCCACGATGCTGCCAGACCTGACGTAGCCACAGGCCCCCTGCATGTGGGACATGATACACGCATGTGCACGTGTCCCCAAAGACACAAGTGCGAGTGCAGGGTGCACACGGGACTCCCTTGTACACACACATCCTGTGCCAGGCCCAGAGTGGGGCGGGGAGCAGGGTCCGGGGGAGGCAGAACGACACTCCCTTGGGTGCACACAAGCATCTCGGGGCCAGCAAAGGGGACTGGTGATAGGGCCCAAGGTCACGTCCAGCCAGGACCAAACCCGAGTCTGACTGCAAAGCCCAGGTCCCATCCTGAGCAGCAAATGGGAAAGAAGTCAAACCACTCTGAGAAGACCTGGGGCGAAGGAGAGAGGGGCCAGAGACTGGCGACTTGATGGGGCTAGTGAAGGGCTGTGCCTGCAAGGTGGCTCTGGGGCACGGGAGGTGGACAGAGGAACCAGCCAGGCTCCCTGCCACCCAGCTCTGGTCGCCATGGTGGCCACAGCCTCGGGAGCCCCCTCGGTCCTGCTGGCCCACGGGTGGCTTCACAGCAGAGGGGTGCTCACTGCTTGATGGGCTGGCAAGGCCCTCGTTCTGGGGCTCCCTTGGCTGTCCGCTCCCCAGGGCAGCCACCTGTCACCCCCAGGCAGTAGCCCCAGGCCTAGCAGAGAATGCCCAAGTGCACTCTGGATTCTAAAGCTCTAAGCGGGGGCTGTTCTTGGACTGCAGGGCACTGCGTGGGGGTGGCCCTGTGAGCCCCACTTTGTTCACCTGTAAGTTGAACAAGGAGCCGCCGAGACCCTGATCGTGAGCCGTGGAGGTGGCTACCCCAGCCAGGCACCGACTCCAGGCATCTCTGACCATGCACCAAGCCCCTATAGCCTTTTTTTTTTTTTTTTAAAGATTCATTTTATTTATTTGAAAGGCAGAGTGATGGGGGTTAAGAAGAGACAGAGATGTTTCATTGGCTGGTTCACTCCCCAAATGGCCGCAACAGCCAGGGCTGGGCCAGGCTTAAGCCAGAAGCCAGGAACTCCATTTGGGTCTCCTGCATATGTGCAGAGGCCCAAGCACGTGGGCCACCTTTCGCTGCTTTCTCGGGTGCATGAGCAGGGAGCTGGACCAGAAATGGAGCAGCTGGGACTTGAACAGGCGCTCAGATGCGACGCTGGTGTCTCAAGTGGTGGCTTAACCTGCTGTGCCACCTCGGCAGCCCCAGCTCCTACAGCCTCTGTGGGAAAGTGCTAGCAGCTTGTTTACCTCCCGGAACGATCATACCCCAGGACCACGCGGGCTTCTGCGAATTCACCCACTATTTGCCCTGCCTCTTCCAAGCTCCCCAGGTCTCAAAACTGCCCAGTGGCTTCCTCTCTTCCTTGGAGCACAAAGGCCCAGCCATGCTCCCAACCAGCACCACCCTGCAACGCCGGAGCTGCTCTGTACCTGTCCTGTCCCATCCGGGCACCTGAACAGCAATCTGAAGCTTCATTCTCATTCATTTATTATTATTTTTTAACATTTATTGATTTTACTTGAAAGTCACAGTTACACAGAGAGAGAAGAGACAGAGACAGAGACAGAGACAGAGAGAGAGAGAGAGAGAGAGAGAGAGAGGTCTTCCATCTGCTGCTTCACTCCCCAGATGGCTGCAACGGCCAAAGCTGCGCTGATCTGAAGCCAGGAGCCAGGAGTTTCCTCTGGGTCTCCCACATGGGTGCAGGGGCCCAAGGACTTGGGCCATCTTCTACTGCTTTCCCAGGCCATAGCAGAGAGCTGGATCGGAAGTGGAGCAGCCGGTCTCGAACCGGCACCGCAGGCGACAGCTTCACCTGCTACGCCACAGCGCCGGCCCCTCATTCTCATTCATTTCAATGGCAGTAGCCACAAGTGGCAAGCGGCTACTGTCCAGGGCAGTGCAGTTCTTGGTCAGCCCCACAGGAAGGCCGGGGTACCGGGGCACCAGGGGTGGGGCTGTCTGCTCATAGTGTTCTGCACCAATCCTAGCATCCACTGAATGGATGCTGAGGGCCTGCCCTGTGCCGCACTGTCACCATCTCTGCTCCCTATCCCCACCCTGAGCTCCGTCTTGGGGGCTCAGTAGGGAAGGCGCATCTCCTCCTAGTTGGTAAAGCACTGGGCCGTGTGCCCCTTCAGGGGGTGCTGGTGGCACCTCAACTCCGCCACTGGGAATCTTGGGCAGCCTTGGGGAACAACGCAAAAAGCTTGAGGCCAGCTGAGTACAGGGGCACCAGGGCATGCAGAGCAGGGAGCTACCCTGCCTGGAAAAATCAGCTCAGCCAACCCAACCAATGCCAGGGTCTGACCCGGCCTCAGCCCTGGGCACAGCCTACTGCAGGCTTCCAGAAGGGTGGGCTCGGTCAGAGCAGAGGGAGAATAGGGGGCCCTGGTGCTCACTGCTTCTCAAAGCCCAGGGACCCCAAACATTGCACCAACACCCTCGGGGAGGGGAAGGTCCATCTGGACCCCATCCCCACCCCAGGCCAAACCTCAAGGGGCCCAAGGCGCTGCTCTGGGGAGGTGAGATGAGCCATGGTGGGGAGGGGGCTGGCGGGAGGCAGCCAGTGTGCCTTCCCCTGGAGGAAGGGATCACCCGGCAACACAAATGGATTCGGCCTCTCACCGCCCATTGTCTGAGGTCCCAACAGTGACCTCCCGGAGCGGGGGACTCTCTGGCAGAGGAGCCGACAGTGGTACCCGGTCAGAGACCTGCAGCTCCTGGTGCACTGTGGTCCTGTCTTCTGCACCCAGCCCGCACCCCACTCCAGCTTCTCCAAACTGCCCTGTCCTGGGGTCGGGCCAGCAGGTGGACTCCCACCCAGCTCTGCGACCTCGGGCGAAGTGGCTGCCCCCAGGGGACAGGAAATCAGGACTGACTCCAAGAGACACTGAGGACTGCATAAAGGGATCCGCATCGAGCGCTTCACTAAGTGCTCGGCATCTGAGGGCTGGAAAAACGCTTGGAGACTCTGTCCCTCCACGGTGGGTGTGAACACTGCTGCTGCGTTTTCCTCTTTAAAAGGTGCATCTGGGCCGGCGCTGGGGTGCAGAGGGTTAAGCTGCCGTTTGCAGTACTGGCACCCCATATGGGCGCTGGTTCAAGTCCCGGCTGCTCCACTTCCAACCCAGCTCCCTGCACTTGGGAAAGCAGCAGAGGATGGCCCAAGTGCTTGGGCCCCTGTGTCATGAGTGTCTGCAAGTGTGTGCCTATGAGCATGTGGGTGTGTGTTCGTGTGTGTGCACCTGCATCGTGGGCGTGTGTTCGTGAGTGTGCACCTGCATCGTGGGCGTGTATGCTCAGTGTTCATGGAGGAAGAGACACTTGTCATTCGAGGACCACAGGTGAGTGTAACTCCAACTGTCCAACTGAAGGGCACATGGGTGGTTTTATTCTTTATTATTAATTTCTTAATAGAGTGGTATTATTTATTTGTTTTCATTTTATTTGAAAGGCAGAGGATTACAGCCAGAGAATCTCCCATCTGCTGGTTCATTTCCCATTGCGGAATTGCTACAATGGCCAGGGCTGGACCAGGCCAGAGCCAGGAGCCTGGAACCCCATCTGGGGCTCCCATGCGTGTGGCAGGGACCAAGGACTTGAGCCGTCATCTGCTGTCCCCCAGGTGCACATCAGCAGGGAGCTGGATCGGCAGTAGAAGAGCCAGGACTCAAAGCAGGCACTACCTGGGTATGGGTGTCCCCAGCGGCACTGAAGGGCTGCACCAAACACCGGCTCCTGTATAGGCATTTACTGCAGGAAGCTTCGCTGTTTTCCAGGTTTGAACACTGACAAAATGTGGGGCTAGCGCTGTAGCACAGGTTAAGCTGCTGCCTGCCATGCCAGCATCCCATACAGGCACTGGCTCATGTTCTGGCTGCTCCATTTCCTATCCAGCTCCCTGCTAATGTGCCTGGGAAAGCAGCAGAAGACGGGCCAAGTGCTTGGGCCCCTGCACCCAGATGGGAGATCCAGACAGAGTTCCAGGCTCCTGGCTTCGACCTGGCCCAGGCTTGGCTATTGTGGTCATTTGGATAGTGAGCCAGTGGACATGATCACTTTTTTTTTTTTTTTTTTTACAGGCAGAATGGATAGTGAGGGAGAGAGAGAGAGAGAAAGGTCTTCCTTTTTGCCGTTGGTTCACCCTCCAATGGCCACTGCGGCCAGCGCATCGTGCTGATCTGAAGCCAGAAGCCAGGTGCTTCTCCTGGTCTCCCATGCGGGTGCAGGGCCCAAGCACTTGGGCCATCCTCCACTGCCTTCCCGGGCCATAGCAGAGAGCTGGCCTGGAAGAGGGGCAACCGGGACAGAATCCAGCACCCCAACCGGGACTAGAACCTGGTGTGCTGGCGCCACAAGGCAGAGGATTAGCCTGTTAAGCCACGGCGCTGGCTTGGACATGATCACGTTCTCTCTCTCTCCTAACTCTGCATTTCAAATAAATAAACAAATCTAAAAAAAAAAACCAAAAAAAAAAAAACAAAACAAAAAAAACCCTCAAAATATAGCTACTGAGGAGAAGCCTGCTTTTGAATGCTATTTGGTATTGACAAATGAAGGTGAAATTAAATAGCAGAATAAAAGACAAAAGTGCAGTCTGGAGGGGCAATGAGCATTTGGTGAAATGATTAAGCTGCCACTCAGGACACCCGGGTACCCTATCAGAGTGCCTGGGTTCCAGTCCTGACTCTGCTTCTGACCCAGCTTCCTGCTAATGTGCACCCCAGGCGACAGCAGATGGGGGCCCAAGTATCTGGTTCCCCGCCATGCACACGTGAGACCCAGGCCGAGTTCCAGGCTCCTGGCTTCGGCGTGGCCCAGCATGTGAGGAAACCACCAGTGGATGGAAGATTTTTTTCTTTCAAGTAAAATAAACAATAAAAAAGTGTGGTGAGCATTTAGCCTATTGGTTCAGACACCCGGGTTCCACCCTGGACAGCTGGGTCTGAGCCCGGCTCTGGCTCCCAACTCCAGCTTCCTGCAAATGAAGACCCTGGGAGGCAGGAGACCTGGACTGAGTTCCAGGCTGCTAGGCTTGGCTTGGCTCAGTGCCAGCCATTGTGGGCATCTGGACATGGTACTTAATCAGGGAGTGGGAACTCTGTCTACCTTTGTCTCTCTGGCCCCCACAGAAGCAGAGGACTCAATTTTATAAGATAAAAGCACAAACACGCACTGCAGGCCAACTCTGCCCCATCCAGCAGGTGCGAGCGAGCGGCGGGGTCTCTTGGGAGATCCCTGCGCGAGGCCGGCCTGCAGGGGTCACGGGGACGGGGAAGGGCAGGAGCTGGGATGTCAGGCACGCCAGTGCTCACAGCCCACCTGCCTCTCCCCATCCGGCTGTTAATGTCAGCAGTGGGGTTGCCCCTCCTAAGCCAGGGCTGGGAGTGACCCCCACTCCTGCTCATGCGGAGAGCTGGCTTCAGAAGCCTGGAACTCCATCCGGGTCTCCCATGTGGGTGGCGGGAGCCCCAGCACTTGGGCCATCCTCCGCTGCTTTCCCAGGCACATGAGCAGGGAGCTGGATCGGAAGTGGAGCAGCCGGGACTCATAGGTAACGCTGGCATCACAGCTGCCTCACTGTGCCTCAACACCGGTCCCCAGAGGTAACTTCCGAACGTGCTCCTCCCCTCCACCTTCCGACAGGTCACATGCTCTGTCCCCGGTGAGGCACAGGTCACGCTGACCCACGGCTGTCCTGCTTTACATACAGAGGGAGGGGCCGCGACCTGGAGGCTGGACTAACACTGGCCCTTCCCCCCAACTCCAAACCTGAGACTCCTGCCTCTACCCAGAGGCTTCTGACTCTAGGGCGGGTCCCTAAGAACACCTTGCATTGCACCAGGGTAGTGCTCATTCAAAGAAAAGCTCCCAACGCCCTGAGCACGCCCCCTCTGCCACGCGTGGCCACACGGTGCCTTCTGGAGCCAAGAAACACTTGACAACTTCCACATCCAACAGGGACCTCTGCTAGCTCATGCTGTTGTTATTTATTTATTTATTTATCTTGTTATTAGAGAGAGAGAGAGAGAATCTTGTATTCACTGGTTCACTCCCCAAGTGGCTGCAAAGGCTGGGGTTGGGCCAGGCCAAAGGCAGGAGCCCAGGAGTGTCCTCCAGGTCTCCCCTGTGGATACAGGGGCCCAAGTACTTCAGCCATCACCTGCTGCTCTCCCAGGCGCATGAGCATGGAGCTGGATTGCAAGTGGAGCAGCTGGGACTTGTATGGTGCACGTATGGGAAGCAGGCAGCAGCTTAACCCGCTGTGCCACAGTGCTGGGCAATGGTACATGGTCTTTATGGTCCACCCCCTGCCCTCCCGGGGAAGGCTCACCGTCAAGGACAGCACTCACTTTCTGGAGTGGGGCCGCCTATGAGACCCTCCATGGCAGTTTAACCAGCCCACTGCTGCCAAGCCCCGCCCACTTCTGCCCTCTAGGCCGCTGGAGGGAATGCCCAGCACTCCAAGTAAGGGCGAGGAGCAGCAGGTGTCCAGTGTGGGGCTCACTCTGCAGCCCCTCTCTGCCCGCAGCTCCAAGGTGAGAGAGCCTGCGAGGGAGACCCTCACCCACAGGTCAGGTCACCCAGAGGCACTGGCTTGTGTCCTGCTGCTCCACTTCTGATCCAGCTCCCTGCCTGAACAAGTGGCAGAAGATGGCCCAAGTGCTTGGGCCTCTGCACCAGTGTGAGACCCACATGGAGTTCCTGGCCCAGCCCCAGGGCTGCTGTGGTCATCTGGGGAGTGAACCAGTGGATGCAACATGTCTCTCTCTTCCTAGTCTAACTCTGCCTTTCATAAATAAATCCCAGACAAAAAGAAAAAAGAAAGATTGAAAAAGGTCAGAAGTTTCCACACTCGGAAAATGTCAGCTGAATGAATGAATGTGTGAATGACGAGATGGTGCCTTTGATGGTGGGACAGGGCCTCCCTGTGGGTAGCCTTCTCTCTCTCTCTCTCTCTCTCTCTCTCTCTCTCTCTCTCTCTCTCTCCTTTTGCTATGGAGTGGGAAGCCCTGTCCATGCTCTGGCTACAGCCACTTCCTTGGAGGTGGGGAGGGAGGGTGAGACATGTGGAGCCCACCCCCGCCCCCGCCTGCAGGCCGGGCAGGGGCTTCTCCCCAGGCAGCGGGGTCTGAGGCGGCCTGCTGTGCAGACCCAAGCTGAGACCCACCCGAGGGTCCCTTCCAGTGCTATGTCTCACTCTGTTTCAGGAAGCAGCCCGAGTTCCATATCCAGCTGTCATCTTGAGCAATCCCCAAAGGAAACAAGAGGAAGGAAAAACGCTACAGTTACTGAGTTGTCTCTGGGTGGTCCTGCCTGTGGCTTTTAAAAATGTGCCACTGGATACATCTCAGAGAGAAAGTAACTCAGTGGTTCTCCGCCAGCATCCCCTGCAGCCATCTGGCTTAGCTGCTGAGACATCCCCGCTCCACATCAAAATACCTGGGTTCAACACCTGGCCTGGCTCCCAGGCAGACCATGGGAGGCAGCAGGTAATGGCTCAATTTTGTGGGTCCCTGCTGCCCACCTAGGAGACCTGGATTGCATTCCAGGCTCCTGGCTCCAGCCCTGGCCCAGCCCCAGCTGTTGCAGGCGTCTGGACAGTGAACCAGCGGACAGGAGCTCTGTCTGTCTCTCTGTGTCTCACTGCCCCTCAGATAAGTGGGAAAAAAAAAAAAAAAAAAAAAAAACCTTCCAAGAGTCTGGGGTGGGAGTGGGGCGGGGGTGGGGGAGTGACATAGCAGGTACAGACGTTCTTTCGGGGGTCATGAAAAGTTCTGGAATCCCGAGGTAGAGATGACCACATACCTCGGCGATACCAAAAGCCCCTGAACTGTATACTTGAAAGCAGTGGATTTTAGGACACGCGAAACTGTAACAATTTAAAAAGTGGACAAATGGGGCCGGTGTTGTGCGGCACAGTGGGTTAAGTCACGGCCTACAATGCCAGCATCCCACACGGGAATGTAGGTTCAAGTCCCAGCTGCTCTGCTCCCTGCTAATGCGCCTGGGAAAGCAGCAGACTATGGCCCAAGTGCTTGGGCTCCTGCACCCACCTGCGAGACCTGGATGGAATTCCAGGTCCCTGGCTCCAGCCTGGCCCAGCCCTGGCTGTTGTGGCCATCTGAGGAGTGAACCAGCAGACTGAAGATCTCTCCCTCTTTGTCTGTGTGTGTGTGTGTGTGTGTCACTCTGCCTTTCAAACAAATAAATCTTAACAAGTGGACCAAAAGCAAATGTAAATAATAAAGGTTTCATAAATGAGGCTTCTGAAATGGCAATGATGAGGCCTGAGGGTATTTTAAAGCACCTGGCTCATAGTAGGTGCTCAATAAGACATGCTCCTCTTCTTTCCTGCGGGCGTGAACTGTTGGTGGGGGAACACTGTGTCTTACTGGCCACGCCTTGCTCAGGCCGTGCTAGGCGTGGATGGGGCCGGAACACAGGGTCACAAGGACAGAGATGGTCAGGATCCCTTACGGGAGGCTGGCATTGACTGTCCAGTAGAGCAGCCAATAGCCCAGCGCGCCCAGGTGGGAGAAACGCTCACCTAGGAAGCCCTCCTCATCCACGATGATGGTGTAATCTTCCGGCGTCTCCGTCAGGCTGAAGAACTTGCACCTGGGCGGACAGACACACAGACACAGGGCATCCCGTCAGTCTCGGCAGGCTCCTGTGCCCACCCACGACCCGGAGGGAGACGACTCAGTCTGCCGGGGCTCTGACCCCGGGGTGCCGGCAGCCTCGGGGAAGCTGCTGGTCTCTCCTCCATCCTCCTCACCCCCCAGTTCTGACTCAGAGGGTTGTATGCAGGCCTGGAGGTGCCGATCGTCCCTGCTGCACCCCCTCACTTTTGGGGGCCCGAGGCAGCCAGGCCCGAGCCCGATATCCCACTTCTCTCAGAGGGGGACGGGCAGCTAGGGCAGAGGTTGGGCAGGTCAGATGGCTTCTCTTGCCGTGACCTCGCAGTCTCTGTCCCCGAAGGCCTGATTCCCTTCCACGCGACCCACCCAGCCCAGCCCTCGCTGACTTCCATGTGGAAGACAGAGGTGTGGCCGCCGGTGACTTTCTAGGGGGCCTGGGTCTTCACACTGCCACTCGTCGTCACCCTTGGCAATGACTTTGCCTTATTTCCCCCACAATGAACCCATTACTGCCCCCAAAGACAGGGATCAGGACTCTCTGTTGCCTGCTGGGTGCTCTTGGGGCCCAGCAAACACACTGGGCAGCGTGGCCCCAGGTCCGGGCAGCCCCTGAGCTGGGGTATGAGAGCTCTGGTTCCCGGTGCTGGCAGGTCATCACCCCGTTCCATGCCTGTATCTGCTCCCTGCCCAGCCAGAGCTGCCCCCCGTAGGGCACCTGGGGTGCCGCAGCAGGGGAGTAGCAAGCCTGAGTGTGCACCGGCGGCGGCTCGCAAGAAAATGGCCTCTGGTCACTTCTGGGGCATTGCCAGGCTCGGGCTCTGTGCCCAGTGCATGAAACCCATGCATCTCGGGAGCCATGACAGCAGGGGGCCCAGCAAGCCACCCAGGCAAGGGTCCAGATCTCACTTCCCCCAAGAGGAAAGGGAAACCGACGGGTGGTGAGGACAGTGCGGAAGGGGCCAGGGTAGCCAGCAGGTCCCTCTCTCAGGCCCGGCCATCCTCGCCCATCAGCCGCCCTGCAACTCTGCAACCTCCACAGCACCCTGCAGTGAGTGTATCAGTTGATCTCTGCAGAGTGCCTGGGTTCAACTCCTGGCTCTACTTCTGACCCAGCTTCCTGCAAATGCGCACCCTAGGAGGCAAGTACTTGGGTCCTTGCTACCTACACGGGAGACCTGGATGGAGTTCTAGGCTCCTGGTTTCAGTCTGGCCCAGCCCCAGCTGGTGTGTGCATTTGGGGAGTGAACCAGCAGATCTAAGATTTGTCTTTGTCTTTCAAATACATGTATTTGGAAGGCAGAGTGGCAAAAGAGAAGCAGAGATAAGAGATTTCCATTCACTGGTTCACTCCCCGAATGGCTGCAATGGCTGAAATGGGGCTAGGTTGAAGCCAGGATCCAGAAACTCCATCTCGGTTTCCCATGTGTGTGCAGGGGCCCAAGCACTTGGGCCATCACCTGCTGCTTTCCCAGGCCCATCAGCAGGGAGCCAGATGGGAAGCCGAGCACCCGGGACGTGAACCACCAGTCCGACATGGGATGCCGCCATTACAAGTGGCTAAGGGCTTAACCCGCTAAGCCACAATGCCAGCCTTTCAAGCACATTTCCACAGAAGGGTGACTGTGTTAGCGGCTGCCAGGGGATGGGCAGGAGCTGAGCATCAAGGGGTTCTGGGCTATTCTGGGGGTGATGGGCCTGCCTGGTCTCTTGGGGACAATGTTGGTTACAAGATCACACACGTTTGCCAAGACTCAAGGAACTGCCGGCTCCAAAGGCTGAATGAGACGTGAATGAGACTTTGATAAACCCGACTTCACAGGGAAGCTGTGGCAGCCGGCGCTGAGGTGGCTCCTGGTCCCCTCTGACCACCTGCTTAGCCAGCAGCACGGACTCTTGCAATCCCATCTCCCTCCCTGCCTGTCCCGGATCTGCAGCCACTGCCTGGACAGACGCAACCTCTCACACTGCATGGCCGTCACCATGGGCCTGGCTCCTTCCTAGGGACCCCCGTGGGCTCCGAGCACCCCCAGTCTTCAGAGCCCCCTCCAGCCGCCCGAGAGTCCTGTGGGTAAGCGCAAATGCGACACTTGTTCCAAGGACTGTCCTGGCTGGGAGGCCCGCTCTGGATGGAGAGCCCAGGAACCGCTCTGGCCGTGGGACATAAACATCAGCAGATGGCCAGCGTGCATTGGCTGGGCGCATGGGGCATAAATAAGTAAGCTGTTGAAGTGACCAGTCCCCTGGGGCAGGTGGCCTTGGGGCCCTGCCAGCTGCCGGATGCCTGTCCTGAAATGTGCACCTTGGCACGGGCAGGCCCCGGAGAGGCTGACCTGCCAGAGGTGACCTGCCACTACTCTTCTGGTCACCGACTTGGTCTCCCGCTCCTGCTACCTGCTCGGTGTCACTCCGAGATGTTTTCTCTCTCTCCAACCCTGCCCCCAGAGGGGACCCTGGCCGGGAAGACTACACCAGCTTCATACCATCTTCTTCTTTTTTTTTTTTTTTCTGAAATCTTTATTTATTTATTTGAAAGGCAGAGTGACAGAGAGAGACAGAGAGAGAGAGAGAGAGAGAGAGAGAGAGAGAGAGAGAATGTCTTTTGTCCACTCATTCACTCCATAAATGGCCCCAACAGTCAGGGCTGGGCCAGGCTGAAGCCAAGAGCCAGGAACTCCATCCAGATCTCTGACATGGGTGGCAGGGGCCCAGGTCAGCAGCAGGAGGAGGCCCTGAGGCACCTGTTGTGGCTGTGTGTTGTGCCATGGAGGAGACGCAGCAGCCAGGAGCAGCCAGCAGGGTGGGGGCGGGGGCGGGGGTGGGTGGGGTCTCGAAGCACATCAGGCCCTTGTCCCTCTGTCACTGTGATGGAAGCCCCACCAGCTGCCTCCAAGGGTGTGCATTAGCAGGAGGGAGCTGGAGCTAGAACCAGGCACTCTAATAAGGGATGCAATATCCCCAGCCCACTCCATGCCTTATGCCTTGCCTTGCTCTTTTCTTTTTTTAAAAGATTTATCTGGAGCCAGCGCTGCGGTGTAGTTGGTAAAGCAGCCATCTGCAGCACCAGCATCCCATATGGGCACCGGTTCAAGTCCTGGCTGCTCCACTTCCAATCCAGCTCCTTGCTTTTTTTTTTTTTTTTTTTTTTTTTTGACAGGCAGAGTGGACAGTGAGAGAGAGAGACAGAGAGAAAGGTCTTCCTTTGCGATTGGTTCACCCTCCAATGGCCGCCACGGCCAGTGCGCTGCGGCTGGTGCACTGCGCTGAACCGAAGGCAGGGGCCAGGTGCTTCTCCTGGTCTCCCATGGGGTGCAGGGCCCAAGGACTTGGGCCATCCTCCACTGCACTCCCTGGCCACAGCAGAGAGCTGGCTTGGAAGAGGAGCAACCGGGACAGAACCTGGTGTGCCGGCGCCGCAGGCAGAGGATTAGCCTAGTGAGCCGCGGTGCCGGCCAGCTCCTTGCTAATGTGCCTGGGAAGGCAGCAGAAGATGGCCCAAGTGCTTGGGTCCCTGCACCTATGTGGAATTTGAGAAATTTATTTATTTGAAATTCAGAGTTACAGACAGAAGGGGAGATAGAGAGGTCTTCCATCTGCTGGTTTACACCCCAAATGGCTGCAACAGCAGAAGCTGGGCCGGTCTGAAGCCAGGAGCTTCTTCCGGGTCTCCCATGTGGGTGCAGGGGTCCAAGCACTTGGACCATCTTTCACGGCTTTCGCAGGTGCATCAGCAGGGAGCGGGATCGGAAGTGGAGCAGCCACGTGTGAACTGGAGCCCATATGGGATGCTGGCGTCGCAGGTGGCAGGTAACACCTGGTACGCCACAATGCAGGCCCCCAAAGCTGTTTCTCGCAAAAGCTCCATCAGGCCTCTTCCCCCAAAGGGAGAGCAGATGGAGCCCGCGGGCGCCAGGCTTGCTCCTCTGAACCAGCCGCCACCTCTTCACCAGTCTCTCCTGGGTCCTCCACAGGTCTCTCGCGCTACTGATATTTCGTTCCTCCCATGAGAAGCTGGCAGCCGTGTCAAGTTGTTGTTAGCAGAAAGCCCTGTGTGGGTTTTACACTTAGAAGGAAGACCTCTTTTGCACTAAGGTGGGAAATAAGACTTGTTGCTGTCACAGGCTACCAGGAAATTCCAATCTGACTGTGAGGGTGGTGGCATTGGGGCAGATTCCGGGGTGAGACACAGAGGTGGGATGGCCTGAGGAGGAGGCGGGAAGGTGGAGACAAAGCCGGGGGAGCTCAGGCTCTCTCCAGGGGATCTCGCTGTCCTCTGTTGCGGGCTCCTAGCTATTCTGGTACAAAACGATCGCCGATACCAGGTCTGCCCCTACCCCCTCCTGCAGGCAGCACAAAATCCTCCCATCCCAGTGAGCAAGTCGCGTGGCAAGCACTCCCCCAGGATGCCAAGACCTGCCCCAGCACTGCCATCGTCCACTCCCAGGTCTGTATGGGTCAGGGAGCCACCTGCTCCTCTGGCAGACAGCTCCGTCTCTCCCACTGGGGTGCCCGGTCCCTAGCACAGCTGCATAGTCAGTGAGCACCAAGTGACCGTGTCGGCATGGTCCCTTGGTACCTATGGGGGATGGGTGCCCACACCCCTGCAGACACTAACATCTGCAGATACTCACGTCCCTTCTGGAAGATGGCGCGGAATGGCCTCAAAGCCACCCACACCCTCCTGTAAGACCTTTGACATCAGCTCCGCATGCCTCAGAAAACCCGACCCCAGGCCGACACATCCCTGCATATGTGTGCATTTCAGCACAGGGCTCAGCAGCTGCCGACGTCCAGTTTGGCTTTACGGAACTTTCTAGAACTCCTTTTCCCCTGCGGCTTTTCTGCTCTGCAGTTGATTGAATCTGGGACGGCGGAACCCGTACATCTGGAGGAACAAACTGTGCTGTCATCCAGCAAAACCGAGGCTCAAACGGTTAAGGTAGCGCCCAGCCCGGGCTCCCGCACAGGCAACGGTGGCCTGAGTGTATTCTGCGTGGCTCACGTCTTCCACTAGGAGATGTCCGCCCTCTTACCGGTACGTAACAGGAGCAATCACAATGGCCGGTTCTCCGTCACCCAGCCGGCTGCAGCCCAGACACCTGTCAGCAGGAGCCGAGGGTGCAAGGCAGATGGGCAGTTCCCAGAAGGTGACACCCACACGACCATGTCCAGCACCATGAGTCCCCACACACTGGGTGATGTCTGCTGCACCGAGCTGCACATAGCTACCAGCAGTGGGCACTGTGGAGCGGCAGGCCTAGCCACCCCACATCCTGTGCAGGAGTCCTGACTGCTCCTCTTCCCATCCAAGCTCCCCACCAGTGCGTCTGGGAGGCAGCAGATGATGGCCCACGTGCTTGGGTTCCTGCTACCCACGGTGGGAAGACCAGGATGGAGTTCTTGGCTCCTGTTTGGATGGAAGATCTCTTTTATTTCTGTTGCTATGCTTTCAAAGAAGTAAATCTTCAAAGAAAAAGCAGCTATGATAAAAAAATATATATATCCCTCAAGGACTCCATCCAGTTGTCAAAGCACTGGATGAAGAAAGAGCGAGGGAGGGGAGAACAGGGCTTCTCCTGGGTGGGGAGGCGACAGTGTCGGCCGCTGTCCAGAGTCTACTTCCCCAGCGTGGGGTGTGGATTACATTGCTAGCATTCACTAGGTAGAGGGATGCATAAGGGCAGGCCACGTGAGCGCTGGTGAGGGATAAGGGTCAGGAACCTGGCCTGAGTGAGGGTGGCAGGTGCGTCCTGCTCTTTGGGGACCTTGGGTATAAAGGAAGTGGAGACAGCAGGGGGCGGGGCTGGAATCTGGCAGCAAGGCGTGGGGACCCAGCCATAGAACTGGAGCCTGGGTCACTCTGTAGGCCGCAGAAAGAGGCAGGGAATGACACGGGAGGGCCACTCGGAGGAAGTGGCCAGCGAGGGCCCAGGCACCAGAGTCAGGCCAGGATCCTGGGACGGGCCCTGGGGCTGCATCTCCCCTCTTTCCGTCTGGGCTGGTCAGAGATGTGTCTACACACACACACACACACACACACACACCCTTCACCTCAGGTAGACAGCGAACGCCCCAGAAAGAGCAATCAAGACTTAGGAGTGGGAGGGCTTGGCCTTAGCCAGGGGTGGGGAACCTTTTCTGCCCAGGGCCATGTGGATATTTGGAGCATCATTGGGGCCCTGCAAAACTACCAACTAAAAGAAAAAAAAAAAATGAGCCTGCTATAGACGTATTGAGTTTCAAGTCCCACCTGCGGCTGCGTTGGCAGGGCCAGGCCAAACAATGTCGGCCTGGACATTCCCCACCCCTGCCTCAGACACTTGGATGCTGAGCCCACCCCCGACCCCCACCCTTGGGCTCCCAAAAGCTACCTGCTGGTTCCCAGCTACTAACTGGGAGTCAGCACTCCCCAGAGGGCTTGCCACCGCAGGGCTGTGGGACCACGTGGGGGCCCTGCCTGGAGCTGTGTCCTGTCGCCCACTGCCCACTCCAGTGCCACTGTCCACACTGGCCTGAGGAGCAGGGTGACCTTGGGCTCACCAACGGCCCTGACCCATGTGCATCCTCCCTTGCCCTGGCCTCCTCCACTGCTCCCATCTGCCCTAGTAGGCCCCCCAGCCTGCACCCCGGACTCCCCAAGACACACAGGCCGGCTGCTTAGGACCCCTCTCTCAAACCCCCACGGACTGTCCACCCTTGCGTGCTTTCTCCCTGGCCAGCTCGTCCCCTCCCCTACTCGTACAAGCGCCGTTTCCTCCTTGGCTTCGTCGGCCTCCAGGCTCAAGTTTCTTCCATGCTAAAATAAAGCCTTCGCTCAGCCCCCTCTCCCCCTCCCCCTCCCCCTCCTCGGGCCACCCCCTCCCCGCCGATCTGGCTGGCCCCCAGCCCTGCAGAGGCCCTGGCTCAGCTCAACATGACCTCCAGTTGCCAAACCAGCCGGCGTCTCCCACATACTCTCCTGCTCTTGACCTGTTGTCTGGGCCCCACCTGGCTGGCCAAGGCCTTCTCCTGGGGTCTGGAGTCTCCCAGGGGTCTCTCCAACTTCCCCCAACACAGAGGCTGCTTCTCTTTTGGTCTCTGCCATGCGGGAGCTCTTGGAAACACCTCAGCCCACGTGATACACTCCCCAAATTCTCCCACCTCTGGGTGGTGGTGGTGGTGGGGTTCCAGTCCCGGTGGCCTGGGCTCCTGCTTCCCACTTGGGCTTCTCCTCCTGTGCCCTGGCTTTGACACTCTCAGACTCTGACACCAACTCTCTGGAGACGAGACTGTGGCTGCCCATTTCACAGATGAGACACGCCCTCATCCCGATGGGATGAACCGGAATTGCACTCCAGTCCGACTAGAAAAACCCACTGCGGCTCCCTCCGGCACTTGGCCTGGAGCCAGCCACCAGGGCACAGCCCCTCCGTGGGGGCCAAGGAGCTGAATCATCTCAGCTTCCCTGGCCGTGGCTGCCTGTTGTGCACAGCCCAGCCGGCGCTGGAAACGCGATCTGTTTACTGTCGGACGCCTGACCCAGCCTGGAGCGAGGCCTCGCCCCGTCGCCCGCCCGCCCGGGGATCCTGGGCCCCATCTGAGCCCTCTTCCAGCCAGACCTTTGAACCACAGGGCAGAGGGGGAGTGGGCTCGCCGCAGTGAAACCCACGCGTGAGAGCAACCAGCAGGGGCTTCTTCCTTGAATCTGTGCATCCCAAGTCCCCATGAAAACCACAAGGGCGCGACCTTGCTGGGACGGGCCAATGGGGTGGTGGGAACGTGGGGAAGCATGGAACCAAGGCTGGAAGGCCGTTCTGGGCTGCCTGCTTTGGGATCAGGAGTCTGGGCAGGTGGGGGCCATTTGCACACCCCCTGTACGGACAGGGAGCAAGCTCCCCGTGGAGTCAGGAGGCTGACTTCCGGATGTGGCCTCCTTGTAGGTGACGCCTGGGCGCGCAGCTGGTTCCCTCAACAACGGCCGAGTGGGAAGGGAGCCTGGCAACACCACGGCCGTCCACTTAGAGCTGCCCGGGGAGCGGGTTCGGGGGCAGCAACGCGGCCCAGACTCCTAGCCCTCTAGCGCCTAAAAGCACTTGCTCTCCTGCCCGGCTGCAAGCCCGTGAGGCGGGGAGCCGGGGTTCGGGAAGCAGCTTCCTGCCCAGATGCCGGGTTCCCGACGAGGAGCTGCACTGCCAGGCTTCGGTGGTGTCCCTCCTGCCCCCTCGCTCCCTCCTGGGGGCCGCCTCAGGCAGGTTTAGTCCACTTCCAGCCCCCATTCAAGTCCTGGCTGCTCTGCTACCTGCTGATGTACCTGGAAAATCAGCAGAAGACGGCCCGAGTGCTTGAGTCCCTGCCGCCCATGCGGCAGACCTGGAGGAGGCGCCTGGCTCTTGGCCCTGGTCTGGCTCGGGCCCTGGCTGTTGCGGCCATCTGGGGAGTGAACCAGCAGGTGGAAGACCTCTCTTCTCTCTCACCTTTCAAAGAAATCTTAATTTTTATTCACTTCTGTGACTATTAAACCACACCTGGGGGCCTCTGTACCCTCAGTTACAAGCTGCAGACTGTGGCCCTGCTGGCTGTGTGGCTGCAAGGCACAGGCGGTGCCTGGTCTCCACGGTGCCAGCAGGTGGAACCCCATGGACAGCGGCTGTCCTGGGTGGCCCGGGACTTTCCTGGCTTCAGTATCAGAAGTGCCTTTAGGCCCAAGCTAGCCAGGAGGGGTTGGGTGGCCCAGAGCAGACAGTCCAAAAGGACCCATGGTCCCGCTGACTGGTCCAGGGGGAATTCCAGCACTGGATGCATCCATCTTCAGACCAAACCCGAGAAGAGCAGGGGGATGTGCTCAAGGTCATACGGTGACCTTGCAGCCACCAGAATGAGTGCCTGCAGCATGGTGACCTCAAGCTGCCCACGCCGCTGAGCCCTCTCTCTTCCTGGCGTCAGTCTGCTTTGTGTGGCTGGGTTCAGCAGCCGGCGGGGCCGGGCAGGCGGGCGGCCGCAGCTCTCGCCTCGGCTGAGAGGCCAGGCAGAGCCCCAGCCTCCCACAGTGTGCAGGAGGGGCCTGGGCAGATGCTAGGCTGCTGCTTCTCCTGCCTCTGATGGCCCCGGTGCCCTGGTGTCTCCTGGGGTTCAACTCCTGGCCCTGCTGTGTGACCTGGGCCAAGCTGCTCACCTTCTCTGAACCCCTCAGTTCAGGTATAAGCGGAACGGGGCCAGTCACGTCTCCCTGCTAGGGTGGCTGTGGACAGGAAAACAGTCTGCAGGCGTCATATGTGTGGGTTTGCACAGGAAGAAGGGCCTGGGCTGTGGGTGCTCAGAGGACAGTGGGCCTTTGGGGAGAGCTGGCACCCATCCTCCCCGACAGGTCCTCTCGGGTGCTTCCAGCTCACTGGTCCCTGCCCCCCAAAGTCAGACTCTGGACTCTCTAAGACCACCTGGGGAGCTCAGATCCGGCCCTTTCCAGGCCCCCTATCACCCCCCATCCCGCCCAGCCCTCCTCCTGGGACTCGTCTCTGCCCCTGTCCCTCCACTCCCTACAGTGCAGGCAAGGACAGTTCTTTAAACACAGACCTGATGCTCTCACCGCTCGGGTCACACACCTCCTGTGGCTCCCTAGCACCAACACCCTAAGCCTTGGCCTTGGCTCTGCTTCCAGGGCAAAGTGATTTGGGCTGCTCCTCTCCAGTCCCTGCTCAGCCACCGTGGGCTCTGACATGGCCACACCACTTGCAGCTCCTGCGTGAGTGCTCCTGTGTGTGAGGTCCTCCACACCAGACACTGCCTCTCTTCTCCCCGCCCTGTCCCTCTGCCCTGAAGATGGGCGCCTGGGTGTTGTGGGGGACGGGGGGGGCACCCTGGCTGAGCGTGGGGTCTCGGCCTCAGCGCCTCCAGCCACATTGAGGTGACGGGCTTGGGCCATCTCTCTGGTCCTTACAGGGGTGACAGCCCACCCACTCCCCACCTCCTTAAAACACTTGTGCTTCCTAATCCTTGCATTTCCTTTCCATGACTCCAGCCTTCCATGAACAACTATCGTCCAAAAACATCACATGGGAAGTTTCAGAAATAGCTTTCCCACATATGAAATTGTGAGCCAGGCCGATCACTCTTAGATGCGGCGGATCCATGCAGTATAGGCTACCCACCCGCCAGTCCCTAAGCTGCCGTCTGGGTTATCAGCTCACCTGGCTTATGTTCAAGTCACCTCTATTTTACTGAATGATGAAAAGGCCCCAAAGCACCCAGAGTGGAGACACTGACATTTTCATTCTGGGTTGAGGACATCAAGTCCGAGGCATCCCTCCCCCTGGCCCATCCCTCAAGAGCCAACCTGCAGGGTTGTGTGGCTACTGTCATCACTGGTTCTATTTTATTATTGGTGACTGTAAATATTTTACCGTGTCTAATTTATCAACTAAATTTTATCAGAGGTATGTACTTTTTACAAAGATGTATTTATTTATCTGAAAGTCAGAGTTACACAGAGAGAGAGAGAGAGAGAGAGAGAGAGAGAGATTGTCTAGCCACTGGTTCACTTCCCAAATGGCTGCAACTGCCTGGGCTGGGCCAGGCCAAAGCCAGGAGCCAAGAGCTTCTTCTGGGTCTCCCACGTGGGTGCAGGGAGACCCTGAAGCACTTGGGTGCTTCTTCTACTGCTTTCCCAGGCATATCAGCAGGGAGCTGGATCAGAAGTGGAGCAGCCGGGACACAAACCAGTGCCCATATGTTGATGTTGCAGATGGTGGCTTTACCTGCTTCTCCACAATGCTGCCCCCTATCACAGGTATGTGTGTGCGTGGATAGGGAAGACATAGTATATACAGGGTTCAGTACTGTTTGTGGCTGCAGGCACCCACTGTGGTCTTGGGGTGTCTTCCTCCCCACAGGGAGGGCTGGATAAAGGGCAGAGTTTCCTGCCACAAGGCAGGCTCTGCTGGCATTTGGGAGTGAATCGGTAGAAGATCTCTTCTTTCTGTCAAATAACTACAACTTAAAAAAAAAAAAAAAGATTAGATTAAACTGTATGAGGGGCCGGCACTGTGGCGCTGCGGGTTAACTCCCTGACCTGAAGCACTTGTATCCCATATGGGTGCCGGTTCAAGACCCGGCTGTTCCACTTCTGATCCAGCTCTCTGCTGTGGCCTGGGAAAGCAGTAGAAGATGGCCCAAGACCTTGGGCCCCTGTACCCACGTGAGAGACCCGGAGGAGGCTCCTAGCTCTGGACGGCACAGCTCCGGACACTGCAGCAAATTGGGGAGTGGACCAGCAGACGGAAGACCTCTCTCTCTTTCAAATAAATAAATAAATACATATTTAAAAAAAAAAGAATAAACTGTATGAAACCGGAAAAAAAGAAGATGCCCCTTAGAATTAACCACCATGGTTCCATTCATTGTGGTTCACAGAGGGTCCCCACAGGAGGCTGGACCCTGAGTCTGGCTGTGTCAGGGCAGGCACCGAGGACAGTCGGGAGCCCCCTGAAGAGGTGTCCCAGCTGCCACTGTCACAGAGCCAGCGGCTGCGCCTGCACTGCCCCAGAGACAGGGGCTCCAGCCCATATGCACCTGTGTTCCCCCAGTGGGAGGGAAGGACCTCAATCCGGGTGGTGCCTGGCCACGTCCAGAGCAGGGCTTCCTGCAAGCTTGTAGTGCGGGCGGCTGCAACACGTGGGTGAAGGGATCCGTGTGTGTGTGTGTGTGTGTGTGTTGGAGCGGGGAGAGGGGAGGCTGCCTGAGGACCCCTTCCTGCTGCAGGGGGCGCACCTGCTCCTGACACGCCCCTAGACACCTGCCATGAGCTCCCTGGGCTGCCAGACTTTCCAGTTTTGCAAGAAACCCAGACTTCGCTGTTGCAATGTTGGTGTCGTGCTGTGGGCCCAGCCCAAGACACTGATTTCCCTTCCTGGATGCCCTCGTCCCCGCTGGGGGCCACCCAGAGCGGCTCAGTAAAGGTCCAGGGGCCCCTGGAGCTTCTGAGGGGATTCGGATCAAACCCTGCACTTAATAAAAGAATCCTCCCAGGCCCCGTGTGACGGGGGCCCAGGCAGAGAGGGCGAAGGAGGCCTGGAAATCTTCAGAACGTAACGATGCGAAAACACACCATGCTCACGTGTGGGTCATGGCCCTGCTACCACCCCCATTTTATAGATGGACAATCTCAGGCCCAGAGAGGTCAACACTCTTGAGCCGGCCCCCGGGAGAGAACGTGCCTCTTGTGACGGGACGTGAGGCAGGAGACGCCCAGGGCTGCAGGGGCTCAGCTGCCATGGCCACTATCCTCTCTGCCCACACAGGAGCTGGGGACCTCAGGGGTGACAGCCACCTAAGGGTCGGCACGCTCCTGGGGCAGGAGGAGTTTCAGGCTGTCTGGCACATTCCACCTCTGAGCCATTGTGAACTCCATGCTCCAGGCAGACCCAGGACGGGGCTGTTGGGGCCCAGCTGGTCCCAGAGCCTGAAGACCCAGTGTTCCCGGAGGGGATGGTTCTGGAGCTGCGAAGGGGCTGCCCCTGGTTGGGGAGAACCCAGCTCCAAGCACTGGGCATGCTGGGGCTCCCTGAGTGCCAGTCAGAAATGAGCAGGAGCAGGTGCAACTTTCAGTATACACCAGAGGCCAAAGACTCTGAGGTCCAGCAGCTTCAGGGTGGGGGCCGGAGGGCTGCCCAGCAGTGGGGAGAACGTGGCGGAGAGCTCCCCAACAAGAGGGCAGTGGCAAGAAGTCGCCGGCTGTGCTGGGCCCACCCATGTGTGCACAGACACACAGAGGAGGCCCTCTTGCCCTGGCTGGCCTGCTGGGGCTGGGGCAGCAGCCTGGGGTTGGCTTATGGGAGCAAGGGACTCCTATGCGCTGGAAGCAACCTGAATTTTTAATGGAAGGCACTGTTGTTCAAAGTCACATGAGGGGTGACAGCAAACACGATCCCCTCTGCTGCTCTCCGACTCTTCAGATACCTGTTGACCCCAGTTCACACCGGGAACATGTAGCTCCCATGCACCAGGCAGTGTACAGGTGGTTCTCAGTGGTGGTATAACCTCCCAAAACACTGACACATTTTCTCTTAAAACAAACTAACAGGCTATCTTACACAAGAGAACATCTCAAGGGTGGGGGTGGGGGGTGGGGGGAGATCAGTCTGGTTTTTGCTTTGAGACATTCGCCTACAAACAACCAAGCACTGCAGAGTGTTTGTGGAAAAATGCAATTAAAACTGAAGATTTCTTTTGGTACAAAAATTAAAAAAAAAAAAAATGAAATCCAAGCACAGTTTTTCAGAAGGCACGTTCTCCATGACGTTTTCTGAAGACCCCGCTCACATGCCCACGTGTGCAAGGTAAGGTCCGCGTGGCGAGTTACGCATCACAGTAAAAAGGACCGGGAGCAAATGCCCATCTGCAGGACACACGTTAAGAACATCACGGGAGCGATGGGCATTGTGGTGCAGTGAGTTGGGCTGCTGCCTGGGAGCCCTGAATTCCATGTCAGAGTGCCTGGCATCAAGCCCCACCTCCCATTCCAATCCAGCTCCCTGCTAATGCACCTGGGAAAGCAGCAGAGGATGGCTCAAGTGCTTGGGCCCCTGCCACGCACATGGGAGACCCAGATGGAGTTTCTGGCTCCTGGCTATGGCCTGGTCCAGGGCTGGCTGTTGTGGGCACTTGGGGAGGAGGTTAAACTGCCGCCCAAGTCCCAGCTGCTCCACTTCCCATCCAGCTCCCCGCCAATGCGCCTGGGAAAGCAGCAGAGGACAGCCCAAGTACTTGGGTCCCTGCCATCCACATGGGAAACCCAGATGGAGTCCCAGGCTCCTGGCCTCAGCCTGGCCCAGCCTTGGCTGTTGTGGTCATTTGGGAAATGAAACAGTGGTTGGACGATCTCTAGCTCTGCCTTTCAAATAAATGAATAAATCTTTAAAAAAAAAAAACAACCAAAAAAACAGATAAAATAAAGAGTATGGAACTGCTGTCAAGACGAGGATCCTCTGAAAATGCCGAGGGGAACAGAGTTTAATACAATTTATATAAAAAAAAAAAAGAAGAAGAAAAAGAGGGACAGTGACACACACAGACACTTGCACACAGATACACCAAGCAGCACTGCCAAAGTCCCCCCAAGTCTGGCTGTCCACAGGGGAAGGGGGTTTGCACTGGGCTCCCCTTTGTGTCTCTCTGGAATTCTGAGCCATGTGACTTTGTATCTATTCAGCAATTTTAAAGCAGGAAAAAAAAAAAAACAAACCTAAAAACAGAGAGGCAAGGAGGCCTTCCTGCAGGAGGTGGCAGGACTAGGAGGGGAGGGAGAAGCAGGAGAGCAGGGTCGTAGCGGTTGCTGGGAAGGTACAGGAGGCAGACAGAGGTGGTCAGAGACAGGGGGTCAGGTCAGACGGCAGCCGCGCTGCTGCTGTCCCCCTGAGCTGTCACCCACCCAACTCTGCGCTCCATGGCCCTGCACATGCCAGTCCTCTTTCCTGGCTGTCCCTTCCCTACCTTAACACTTCACGCCGGGCTCAAACCTCCCTCCCCCAGACCAAGAGACACCTCCTCCCTGGTGTCTGCCATCACACTGCTGAGCTGCCCTCCCCTACGCCGACAACTGGAGTCCAGGGTCTGGGTCTCCGAGGGCACCTGCAATCAGCATTGGGGGGAGGGGGGGGCGAGTGGATAAGGTGGTCTCGAGGGCCCAGGTGCTTCTGGTGCCCAGCCTCTACTCCGCAGGCCCAAGTCCCCATCAGCAATGACAGATGAGCCTTTGATGGGCATGAGCTTCCTGGGCTCTGCACCTGCCTGGGTCACTCCCTCCAGCCCCCTGACCTCATGCTCCGTGTCCTCTGTGGGAGGAGGGGCTGGCTGTGAGAGTGACCACAAGGGCCTCCACCCTACGGGAACAATCAGGGGTTCGGGGTCTTGAGTGCTCCATGGGACATCAACCCAGGGCAAGCTACTAACAGTCTGATTTTCCCCTGGTCACTCGGGGAGCGTGCAGCACAGATGGACGCTGTTTCTACACTGGCCTCATCCTCCCTGCCTGCATCCCAGGGAGTGGCCGCTGAGCAGCAAGCAGGTGGCCCAAGCGCTACAGGCTAGGGGCAGGGCCCCTGTGGGCTCTGGAGCCGAGAACGTCCCAAAGACGGCACCGAATCTGAGCGGGCGGCTGCCCGAGAGGCTGAACTGGCTGAAAGGATTCAAAACAAATGAGAGCAAAGCCACCGTTGTGGGGCCCCTGTGAGCAGAGGCCTCCTGCCAGGCCCTGGTGCAGATGGGGAAACTGAAGCCCACTCGGGGGAGGGGTGACTAACGCCCGTGATCCCACGGCTGCCAAGGGCCAGGGCAGCCTTCGGAGCCCCTGACCGTGAGCGTGGTTCGAGGCTCTGCTGCAGGTCCTTGGGGCCAGACCCCGATGTTCCCGCAGAAGGATCCTCTCTGCATGGCGAGAGGAGCATGGCTCTGAAACCAGGCTGCGAGCCCACGCCTGGCTTCTCCACTGAGTGATCCGGCGCCGGGCACACCCCTGGCCTGCTGGGGCCTCAGTGTCGTCCTTCGTAAAATGGGCGAGGTGACACGCCCAGCTCAGCTGAGTACACACGTCCAGCGCAGGGCCAGCACCTGGCTTGCAGGAACCAGGGGAAGTGCCCCCACCAGCAGCGTCCACAAAGGCAATGGAGAGGGGGACCAGCAAGAGAGTGGGGGCACTAGGACCTCTTCCCCCAGGGGTCCCAGGTGCCCTGCCCATGATGGGGGACAAGAACTGGCTCCTTGTTCTGTGCCACCCAGCGGGGTCCAGCCAGGTTCCCCACCTCCCTGACCTCAGCCTCTCCAGTGGAGTTCAGGTTTCCCACTTCCGGGGGACAGTCCTGTTAACCACAGCCCACCTCCTGGGACAGCACCAGCCCTGAGTTTCTTCCCGCAATTCCAGCGCCTCTGGGTGACACCGTGTCTGCCTCAGGGGGTCAGTTTCTTTCCAAGTTCCAGTGCCCAGAGACTGGGCGAGGACTCGGTTATCCGGGACCACATGGGAGCAGGATGCGAGGGCCTCCCTGTGTCGCCTTAATTGCAGGGGCTCTCGCCTCACAGGTGAGGGTTCGGGGATCAGAAGGGCCCGGTCTCCTGCCCAGGGTCACATGGTGGGAACAGTCGGGGCCCCGAGCAGGTGCCTGAGAGAGGACGCTTCCCTGCTGGCTGTGACCCGGGAGTGACCAGAAATGACGGATGCCAGCCCTGGGGAGGGGCCGGGCGCGCCCCTGGGTGCACTATCAGGCGATCTGTATCCTTGGGGCGGTATGAAGCCAGGTTCACTGGACTGAGCTGCAGGGAAGGAAAGCTGGAGGAGGGGACAGAACCAAGTCCGCAGAGCGTCTGCAAAGAGCAGATTAAAACAGAAAAGAAACACGGGTTTTACTGCTCATACCCAGGAACCCCCCACCCCAACCCGGTCCAGGGGCCCACCTGGCGTGGGAAGGTGCAAACGAGTCACCCAGGTAGAGGGACGCCTGGACACCTGCCTGGGGTGACGCTGTGGATACAGAGACCCAGGAGCCAGGTGGGAGTGAATCAGAGACCTGGATCCTGGGGGGTGGGGGTGAAGGTGAGGGTGGGGGAGGGGGAAGAAATCACCTCCCCCTGCCCCCATCTCTGTTCCAGATCCCAGAGCCAGGCTGAAGCTGGGAGCCCAGAACTCGATCCAGGTCTCCCGTGTGGGTGACAGGGACCCACGTACTTGAGCCATCACCTGCTGCCTCCTGGGGTGCGCGCTAGCAGGGAGCTGGATCAGAAGCGGAGCTGGACTGGAAAGCAGATGCCGTGCTCCGAGTGGCAGCCTGACTGCCAGGCCAATCGCCTGCCAATGACTCTCTTACAGGTCAGGACCGAAGGACTAGAGATGGAAAGGAACTCAGCCGAGGCTGCACAGCTCACAGCAGGCGGAGTTGGGACGGCTGTGGCAGGGGCCAGAGATGTGGGCAAGGTGCACCACAGGGGAGGGGCAGCAGGGAGGCGGGAAGGCTGGGTGGGGGCTCTGCTCAGGCCTGGCTGGCACCCTGGAGCAAGCAGCAGCTCACAGGTGCACAGGACGAGATCAGATTTCCAAAGTGAGCTGGAGCCGCTCTGCCAAGGAGGGGCTGCCAGGGAGGAGACTGCCTGCCCCCCCCCCCCCCCGGCCGGGGTCAGGCGCCAGGAGTGCAGGGGGCCAAGGGGGAGCAGGTGATGTGCAAAGCGGAGCTCAGAGAACGATTTTTTGGGGGAAGATTTATTTATTTATTCATTTGAAAGACTTAGCAACAGAGCGGGAGAGGGAGAGACAGGCAGGCAGACAGAGAGGGAATGTTCCATCACTCTCCAAAGGCTGCAGAGCTAGGGCTGGGCCAGGGGCTCCATCAGGTCTTCCATGTGGGTGGCAGGGGCCCAAACATTTGGGCTATCCTCTGCTCCTTTCCCAGGTGCATTAGCACGGAGGTGGAGCAGGTGGAACTTGAACTGGCGCTCTGGTACGGGCTGCTGGTATTGCAAGCGGTGGGCTTAATGGGCTGTGCCACGACACTGAGGTGCTACAGAGAGGTTTGGGGGTGAAGCAGAAAGATGTGGCACAGGGCTGGATGACAGCACACTGGGACAGTAGTGTGGGAGCACCACGTGGGCCAGGCCTGGTCCAGGGTGTCCACGCCCCCTGGACCTTGCCTGGAGCAGCCAGCGCACAGTTGATGGGAGGATGCGACAGCTCTGGACTCGGCTCTGCCCGCAGGGCTGCCCGCGGCTCTCCCGTCTCCCACTCCTTTCCTGCTGGCCGCACCCTTCCCGGGGCCCACAGCGCACACCGGAACAAACAAAAAACCTGCCCCTGACTCAGTCATTCCACCTGCAGCCATCGGGTGGGTCCATCCGACGACTCTACAGTGGCATGGGCTGTGGGCCCTGCGTGCGTCTGGGGCCCTGGACCCAAGGGTCTGCCTGATGAGTGAGAAAACCGGCTCACTAAGTGTTGGATACCTAAGGAGTCCTGGGCATAAAACTTCCTGCTGGGTTCCCACAACCATCCAAACAGGCTGAGGTTAGCACCCGCCTCAGACAGGAAAACTGATCTGCCTTTGAGGGTCTTACAAAGTCGGCCACAGGCTCCGTGAAGAGGTCGCCATTTGAATGAAACGCGTTTTCCTGACTCTGTGATCCTGACTTGGCACAGGGGCTTCCATCCGCAGCTGCAGGGCCCATGAGGGAGGCAGGCATGGGCAGACAAGAGCTGGGGGTGGGGGGCCTGTGCCGCCTCTTCTGAGCTCCCGGGGGGGGGGGGGGACACAACCTCCCTTTGTGGATGTGCTGCCAGCCGGTTATGGAGGGAGACCTGCCGGGGCCACACCTTGCTGGTTCTACACCCATCCCATCAGATGCGGCGCTGGTGGCTCTGGAGCTCTCTGGGGTGAAAGGACCGAACGTGGAGGACGAGTTTTCCCCTGGGAGTGTCTGGGTTCATGTCCCAGCCGCTCTGCTTCTGATCCAGCTGCCAGCTAATGTGCATCCTGGCTCAACTCCTTGGGTCCTTGCCACTCACGTGGGAGACCTGGACTGAGTCCGGGAGACCTGGCTTTGGGCTGGTCCAGCCTTGGCTGTTTCAGGCATTTGAGGAGTGAACCAGTGGATGGAAGACCTGTACTGCTGTCACTCTGCCTTTCAAATAAACAAACCTTAAAACAGAAAACCAGCAAAACTTCACTTACTGGTCTTCGTGGTCTTGCGCAAGAGATTCAAACATCTAGTGCCTCAGTTTGCTCACCTGTAAAATGGGGCTGGAGAGGCTCCACCCTGATGGAGGGTGGCTGTGAGGACAGGATGAGCTCATGCAACAGGCTTGGAGCAGCCGCCTTACGGGGTGCCGCCAGCTCCTTCTCCTGGTCCGAGCCTCCACCACTCGGACCTCCTTCCTGGCTCACGCCTGTGCACACAGCCCTTTAGCTCTGCACACCTGCCAGGCCCCTACGTTGGTTTTTTATTTTCTCAACTGCAGCTATAACACAAGCAACATAAAGCCTGCCACCATCACTTCTATGCGTATGGTTTTGCCACACTCAGGACAGCCACGCTGTTCTCCACCACCGCTCTCCGGGCCACTTCCACAGTGGGGAACTGGAACCCTTTCCCCATTAAGCGAAGCCTCCCAGCTTCCGGCCCCCACCAGCTCCTCTTTGAGGCTGTCTCCCTGACTGTTCTAAGGACCACGTCGTGGCCCCGACGTTCCTCCACACCAGGGCAGGTCTTGGATGTCCCTCCTTTCTGAGGCTGTCTCCCTGGACCTGCAGGTGTGCATCACCTGGGTCGCTTCCACCACGGGGCGGCCGTGAACCTGGCTGTGCATGCATTCCTTCAAGGGCCTCCTCTCCCTGTTCTGGGGGTGCACCCGGAAGCAGGAGGCCACGCTGAGCCCCATGGGAAGTCTGCTCATCTCTCCATAGTGGCAGCTGCGCCACAATCTCGCCCCGTCCTTGCTGACACTTTTTAAACAGTGGCCACTTGAATGGGGAGGGGGAGGCTCCCCCTCCCCAGTTTCCCTCTCGTCACTCGGTGGCAGCTCCTGCGTCCACCGCCCCCGGCTGAGTGGCTTCAGCCCACTTCATTACTCTCTGCAGATCTGTCCCGTTTGTCTTTGGCAACAACGTGAGAAGCCCCGGGATCTCGGGCACCCTTCCCCGTTCCCTTCTGGCATCACCCAGGGTGAGGACAGTGCCTGGGGAACATCAGACAAACAACCGGCCGGGTCAGGATCAGGATCAAAACCTCAGTCTGTGTAGACCCAAAGCTCACACAGGTCTCGAGGCTGCCGATGGCAGCAAATCACAGCCATGAGGAGACAGTGAGGAGGAAAAGCTGCAGACCCCACTGTCGCCTGGGCCATGGTGTGCAGGGACAAACGACCTCGACACCTCCAGACCTGGGACGCGTCACCACCTCAGAGAACCCAAGCTTTAAAAAAAGGACTCATTGGGCCAGCACTGTGATGTAGTGGATAAAGCCATCACCTGCAGTGCCGGCATCCCATAAGGGTGCTGGTTCGAGTTCCGTTGCTCCACTTCCGATCCAGCTGTCTGCTATGGCCTGGGAAAGCAGTGGAAGATGGCCCAAGTCCTTTGGCCCCTGCACCCACATAGGAGGCCTGGAGGAAGCACCTGGCTCCTGGCTTCGGATTGGTACAGCTCCGGCCATTGTGGCCAACCGGGGAGTGAACCAGCAGATGGAAGACCTCTCTCTCTCTCTCTCTGCCTCTCCTCTCTCTAACTTTGACTTTCAAATAAATAAATAAATCTTAAAAAGACTTATTTTTGAAAATGTGTTAAGATCCAGAACATGAACCCCTGGTTCTGTGGCCTTCAGAACCCATCTCCGGGCCTCTTCCTCTTGCCGAACGCTGAAACTCCATAACATTTAAATAATTCTCTCTTTAAGAACCACAGAGAAAGGCAGACACATGGAGGGAGCTCCCAGCTGCTGGCTCACTCCCCAGATGCTCACCATGGCCCCTGGCTGGCGCTGAAGCCAGGAGCCTGGAGCTCAACCCAGGTCTCCCCACAGGTGTTGGGAGCCCGGTCCCTGGAGCTGTCACCGCTGCCTCCTGTGACGGCGTGGGTCTGCACTGGCAGGAAGCTGATGTCGCAAGTGCAGCTGGGTGAGGCGAGAAGCTATGCAGGCATCCTAACCCCCAGACCAAACGCCCACCCCTCCACCTGCTGGAACAATTACTGCCCAGCCCTCGGCCACCAGCCCTCTGCTTTCTGTCTCCAAGCACTGAGCTGCTCACACAGAGGGACTTTTTTTTTTTTTTTTAAGGATTTATTTATTTGAAAGGCAGAGTTACAGAAAGGGGTGGGGGGAGATACACACACACACACAGATCTTCCAGCAGCTGGTTTATTCCCCAGATGGCCACAATGGCCAGGGCTGGGCCAGGCTGAAGACAGGAGCCAAGAGCTTCATGCAGGTCTCCCATGTGGGTGCAGGAACCCAAGCACTTGGGCCATCTTCTGCTGCTTTCCCAGGGGCATTAGCAGGGAGCTGGATCGGAGCAGAGCCGCAGGGCCTTGAACTGGCGCTCTGAAATGGATGCTGGCATCACAGGCAGTGACTTAATCCACTGCACACAACACCAGCCCTTTTTTTCTTTCCTTTTTTGAAGGATCCATTTATTTATTTGAAAGGCAGAGTTACACAGAGAGAAACAGAGAGAGCTCTTTTATCCATTGGCTCTCTCCAAATGGCTACAACAGCAAGAGCTTGGCCAGGCTGAAGCCAGGAGCTTCATCCAGATCTCCCATGTGAGTACAGGAGCCTAGCCGTCTGCTGCTTTTCCCAGCCGCGTTAGCAGGGAGCTGGATTGAAAGTGGAGCAGCAGGGACTTGAACCAGCACCCATGTGGGATGCTGGCACTGCAGGTGGCAGCTTAATTCGCTGAGCCACAATGCCAGCCACCCGTTTTTCTTTTTAAAACCACTGATCTATTTTACTTGAGAGAGAGAGAGAGAGAGACAGAGGGTGAGCGAGCAAGGGAGCACACTCCTATTTGCTAATTCACTTTCCAAATGCGTGCAACAGTTGGGGCTGGATCAGGCCAAATCCAATCCAGGTCTCGCACACGGGTGGCAGGGACCCAGATACTTGAGCCATCAGCTGCTGCCTGCCAGGGTGCCCATCGGCAAGAGGCTGGAACTGGAAGCAGAGTCAGGGCTTGCACCCAGGCAGTCAGGTATGAGGCAGGCGTCCCAACTGGTGTCTTCACTCCTAGGCTAAACACCCACCCCAGGGCCCCAGAGTTTTCAGCCTAGATTTAGCCTGGAGACTGGAGTATGTGCAATATATTACATCCAGGGTGAGAACGAGACATGAGTTTCTCCATAGAAGTTTTGGTTTCACAACAAACTGGGTGGCTAAAGGCATAGGCCAGCCTTTGGGAGCTGCAGATACTGAGGTGGGTGGGGGGAATCTGTTCATGCCCAGGCCCACTAGCAGCCACGGACCCAGCTCCCCCAGCACTGGAGGAAACCAGGGTGTTCTGTTTGGGGCGGCTTCTCAGACCAGAAGTGTGCAAGGACAAAAAACCTGGCCAGCCGCGTGCGGGCTCAGAACCGACCCAGCCTCTCCTAACTGCCCTTCTGGATCCCTGGGTGATGTGTTAACGCTGTGGAACACGGGTGCTGAGGCCTGGACACGCACCTGCGCCGAGGACAGAGGATGCGGGCGATCCCAGCCCCGGGGCTGGCTTCCTGGAGGTGGTGACGTTGGATCTGACCCCGAGGGGCCGCGTGAAGAGTGATCTGGCTGGACGACAGATAGGGCGGCCACACGTTCTGGTTTGCCTGGTTGTCCGGGGTAGTTATTTTTAGTCCTTTTTGCAATTCTCAAAAGATGTCCCCGTTTGGATGATAAATGACAGTCATTTCGTTACTTATCTATTGCTACATAACAAATTACCCCAAATCTTGGGGGCTGGAAGCAGCAGTTCAATGAACAAATTATCACTCCCGGTTCCCATGGCTTAGGAATTCGGGTGTGGCTCAGCTGGGCAGCTCTGGTTGCAGAGGTCTACCCCTTAGCAGGCTTGCCTGGGGCAGGAGGACATGTTTTCCAAGGGGCTCGGGCTCAGGGCTGGTGCTGGCTGTTTGCTATTTGGGAGAGGCCTCAGTTGTCCTGTCCCCTGCGGGCCTCTCCCACGGGTCTGTTCCAATGTCCGCACAACAAGGAAGCTGCCTTCCCACAGACCCACGGGGCCAAGAAGGAGAGCACCAGGTAGAATCCACTCTTTTTTTTTTTTTTAAAGATTTATTTATTTATTTGACAGAGTTACACAGAGAGAAAGAGAGGTTTTCCATCTGCTGGTTCACTCCCCAGATGGCCATAACAGCCAGAGCTGCGCTGATCCAAAGCCAGGAGCTTCTTCTGTGTTTCCTACGCAGGTGCAGGGGCTCAAGGACTTGGGCCATCTTTTACTGCTTTCTCAGGCCATAGCAGAGAGCTGGATTGGAAGTGGAGTAGTCGAGACTAGAATCAGTGCCCATATGGGATGCTGGCACTGTGGGCGGCAGCTTTACCTGCTACACCACAGCACCAGCCCCAGGGGTTTCATCTAGGTCTCCCATGTGGGTTGGCAGGGACCAAAGCACTTGGGCCATTAGCAGGGAGCTAGATTGGAAATGGAGCAGCCAAGATGCAAACCAGCACCCATAAGGGATGCCAGCATCACAGGCAGTGACTCTACCCACCACGCCACAATGCTGGCCTGAGCTATCGCTTCTGCCACCTTCTAGAAGAATCACAAAGCCAGACGCACACACATAATCCACCCCAGCACCCCTCCACGGCGCCTCCTTCCGGACCCACAGGCCTCCCAGTCCCCCTCTTTGCTGGGAACCCGGCATCTCTCTTCCCACTGGATAGAAGCTTCTGTGACCCTCACCGGGCCCCCGGGAACGGAGCAGGTGCACACGCTGCGGGGCCTCTGCAGGAACAAAACTCACCAATTTGTAGCAACCCCAGGCTGCAGGTGCAGGCCTCTAGGCCTTTGCTCGGGCAGCTCCCCCTGCCCCAGGCACCTGCCCTGGAGACAGATGGAATCCTGCAGTGCAGGCTGCCTGCACGGCTGTGGGGCTCACTTGTGTCCCCCCACCCATCTGAGCCTTGTCCGCCCCGGGTGCTTCCTGACCTCTTTCCACGCCAGGCTCATCTCGGCTCCTGTGGTGGGGCCGCCTCCTCCAGGAAGCCTGCCTCAGGTCTGAGGCCCTCCCCTCTCCAAGGCGGGAACCCCCCCCCCCCAAGGTGGTGACAGAATCTCTATGATCTGGAATCAGACAGCGATTGTTTGCGAAAGGAGCCTTCTAAAGTCCAAACTGCCTCGCAGGCTGCAGCTGGCCGGCTCAGGTGGACACTCCGCCCCTCGCAGCAACCCAAGCAGAGGCACGATTCTGATCCCTGTTGTACCGAACCGACAGCACAGAGAAGGCAAGCAACTTGTCCAAGGTCACACTGCCAGGCTGAGGTGCCCACCTGCCCAAGCAGGTGAACTCCTGGCCATGTTAAGCCTCTCTCCCGGGGATGCCTTGGAAGGTGCTCGTTGGAGCCCTTGGCCAGAAATTCCGCAGGCAGCAACACGAGGACACGCGTGCAGGCCCAAACGGGCCAGAGTCCGGCAGACAGGCAGGGCGGGGGAGTCCCGGGGCAGGCACTGACTGCACACTCGCCTACGGGGTTTCTTTGCCCATCCAGTGAGACGGGCTTTTGGGGAGGGAATTTAAAGATGTCAGCAATTTAAGGGAAAATAAAGAAGAAGCCGTGGCCTCCTGCCTGGCCAAGCGGTTACGGAGACGGGTTCCTCGGCCATGCGTCCTGGGTTCAAGCCTTGGCGCTCAGCTGCCTCGGTTTTCCCATCTGTAGGATGGGAACCATCCGGCTCCTACTTTGCAGGGTTGCTGGGAGGGCGTGAGCTGGCAGATGTGTGGTGACTGGGAGAGTTTCTGGGGGTTGGCGCTGTGGTGCAGAGGGTGAGGCCGCTGGTGTCCCACATTTAGAGCGTCAGCTCAAGTCCCTGCTGCTCTACTCCTGATCCAGCTCCCTGCTAAGGTGCTCTGGGGAGCCAGCAGGTCCCCGCCACCCACGTGGGAGACCTGGATGGAGTGCCTGGCTTCCGCCTGGCCCGGCTGCTGTGGCCATTCGGGGAGCGAACCAGCGGATGGAAAATCTTTCTTTCTACTTTTCAAACTCATGAATGACTCTTAAAAGGAGGACGAGAAGAAAAAGAAGTGCCTGGGATATACTGAGGGCTTTACCTTTAGGGGTTCTCTGGGACACTTATTTATTTATCTGTTCCCAGCTCTGCCTTGCAGGTCCTCCACGAGCCACACTACACACGGGAGAGCCAGCAGGACCCCAGTTTCCCAGGACCCCTCGGCCGGACCCCCAGGCTTGGGCCAGCCCAGCCCATGGCCCTGTCTGCAGCAGGTACAGGTTCTGGTGGGATCCGGGCAAGTCAGGTGGAGGGGCAGTACTGTGACCCTTGTGTGGAACTGGGCGGGGTGGGGTCCACACAGCTGTTTTCGTGGGTCCTCTACCTCCCTGGGGCCAGAAGCCTCCAGGGAGCTGGGAGCGCCCCTGGGAAGGTTTGTCTTTTTTTTCCAGGGTCACACTGGAGGCTACAGCCCTTTTCTTTGCTGGGTTTCCTCCTGCCGACCCGCGATGCCTGGTGCTGCCCTAGCCAGGACGCAATGCTGTACAGTGCCACACCAGCCACGGCCAACCCTGGGGCAGACCACTCATAACCTCTTATCTCACCAAGTTCAAGCCTCTTATTGTTTGAGTCAGTTAGGCAATGCCTTCTTGTTACTTCCAGCCTAAGGCATCTGGGTGAGATTCCATGGTTAGATTTCATCTCCTTGAGATTAAGTTCATCAAACCAGAGGCAGGGTCTGAGCCCAGCTGTGCGTGCAGGGGAGGCTTCCTGGAGGTGGTGAAGAGAGAGAGAGAAAAAAAACAGGAACCTCAGAGTGAGCAGGCAGACAAAAGGGGTGGGACCAGGGACAAGGAAGGAGTACGAATCCAGAGGGACAGAGGTATCACTGGGGACATGGGGGCTACCAGGCGGCCAGGTGGGGCTGGGTTGAAGAGGTTTACATGAGGGTAGAGAGGAAGGCAGGCTCACAGAGGATCTCGCCTTCCAGTTTTGTACCCAAACAGAAGTCTACTCAGCCTCCCTCCAAGCCTGAGTCCAGTCTCACCCAGACAAAGCCCCACATGTCAGGGACAGAAGCCCACTCAGCAGAGCCGGGGCCGGGGTCCCCAGCCCCTGCTGCTGCCAGGTGAGAGCCTCCTGTGGCCCCCGGGGCACTTGTCAGAGACTCCCGGCCGATCCCAGGCTGAAATCTGGGTCACTCTGTGCACGGGTCGGCCATCCATCAAACCGACAGTCAGCTAAGCACCGACAAAGCAGTGTGCGCGGGGCCTGGTTCAAATCCCAGCTCGGTGTCTGCCCAGACGCGTGACCTTGAGCCAGCCGTTTGATTTCTCCAGACCTGGTGTCTCCAGCTCTTGGCGGTGGCGGTGGCTACAAGGCCCAAACCTTGGGTTTCTGGTGCAGCCAGGAGGGCAGGACCCAGGCGGAAGCTAGGATGTGAGGGGAAGGGGGAGGGGTGGAGGAAGGCGGGTGGGAGGTGCTGACAGACAAGCATTCCTGGGTGGGCGGGCAGAACACAGAAGGCCCAGTGGTTCAAATCCGGGTTCCTGAACTTTCCAGGACAGTGTGCTGCCAGCAGAGGGCCTGGGCCCTCCCATGCTGCAGGTTCCTGCTATGAAAGCAGCTGCAACAGTAGCCAGTTCACAGAGCAGTCCTGTGCGTGCTGGGGGTCCCGATCTCCTCTGCCACTCAGCCATCTCCTATTACCACCCTAAGAGCTGGTGCCACCTCTTACAGGAAGCCTCCCAGCACCCTCAGGCAGTTCCGGAGCCCTCTCCCTCCCCGCTTCCCCGCTGTATCGTGGGGGCCACGGCCTCACCTCTTTCTTCCCACCGGCATCTCTCCCCCTCACCCCCTGCACGGCACAGCACGGAGCGGGTCTCTCCCAATGCCTTTCCCTTCCCACGCCTCCACCCCAGGTAGATGCGAGGGAGGAAGTGACTAAGTGTGCTGGGGAGTGGAGAGGAGGGGGTTCAGGCAGGTTTCAGGGTGATATCACCAGATCTTAAGGGCTGAATGGGAATGTAGTGGGGGGTGGGGGTGGGGTGCATTCCTCCTGCAGGTGCAAGGGTACAGAGGTGTGAAGGGAATGACCAGGTGAACCGGAGAGGGTCCCTGCAAGATTATCCTGGGGAGTGGCTTCCGACCAGAATTCCGCATCCAGGTCCTAAAAGGCCTTGCATGCCAGGCCAAGGATTCAGTCCTCCGGAGACTGGTTGAAAAACTTTTCACAGGCGGCACAGTGACCCTGAGAGGACCCTGTGCTAAGTTTAGGCTCTTGGGAGCGATGACAGAGCCACAGGCCACCACCTGGGGGCAGGCGCTGCAGGAAGAGCCAGGGGACCCAAAGTTGTTCCTGGGCGACCAACGATAGGATGGAAAACAGCCATCTGACACTTGCTAAAAACTCACTTTTGACATCATTTACACACACACACCCACAGCAACTCTGGGCCATGGGGTGCACTGTCCATTCTACAGTGGGACAGAGTGACAGCCAGAGGAGAGGGACCTTTCCCGGGCCACTCGGGCAGAGAGAGAGAGCCCATGACAACCAAAGCCTGGCCTGAGATCACTGGGCAAACGCGCTCAGCACCCTCCCGAGCCAGACCCTGGAGACAGGGAGCTAACCTTTGACCTCTGAGTCATTTGGAGGTTGGACCTGTCACCTGGGCCTCCTGCGGCCCGCACACAGGCCAGCAGGAGCTCCCCGCTGGGCCGTGCCTGTCTAGGAGTGCTTGGAACTGGATCTGGTGTGGGGGCTGGAAGACGGCCAGTCCCTCCAGCGAGAGCCCACCTCACGCTGCCTTTCTGAGAAGCCCCCAAATGCCCCCTCCTCCCAGAGCCCAGGCCCGGTGCACAGCCACAGCCTGAGTCATCACCCTCATCTGAGTGGTTGGTGAGGAGGCAGCCAGGGGGCTGCGGGGGGCTGAGGATGCTCCACCACCTGGGCCCTGCAGGATCGGCCGGGGGCCGGGCACCAGGGGGCAGGTGGAGGCAGGCTGCGAGGGGATCCGGTTAGCCAGAGGGGGACCTTGCTTGTCGGGGGGTAGGGGCAGTCCTGACTCTGCGCTATGGGCTTTTGTTTTCAAATGACCTGTTTAATAATTACTCTCTTGCAATCTGAGAATCCTCAGAATCCTCACCGTGAAGGTGAGGATTTCCAACCTCCGGACCCCAGCGAGCAGTGGCCCCACAGCCCAGAGCCACCGCCGTGGCCCGGAGAAGAAAGTAAACAAGATGCCCCTGGCAGATCTGGCTCCATCTCCAAACAATGGCCGGACTCAGCTCCCGGTTCAGACACACACACATCAAAGTGAGATTTCCCAGCGAGAACTTTCACAGGCAAATGACAGGCTCCTCCGACTCCAAAGAGCTCACAGCCACAGGGGCTGCCCAGGAGGAGGGGGTGGGGGTGGGGGGCTGTCACTGTAATGCTAACCTTGACCTGTCACGGACAGCCGGGGAGAACGGCGGCCACCCCGAACCCCGAAACTTCAAACCAATTTCTTGGGACCAAGAGTGTCACAATGGTGGCAAACCAGAGACTTAAGTTAGGGCAGCCGGCTGGCACTTACACTGCACGGGACTCCTTAAAAATACAAAAACCCAGCCACCCCACCCCAAATCCTGTCACCTATCTTTACCTGGAGCTGGGAAAATTCAAGTTTTTCCCCCTTTCCTTTTGCCTTCCAAGGCCTCCAAGTGCCCCCACCCCCCCACCCCCCCACCTTGCAGCATCCAGGCCCAGCCTCGGGGCAGCTTCATAAAAACACGCCTGCTCCTCCCCTTCCACGGTTCGGCAACCCTGGACACCCCCCCCAGCCCCCACCCCTGGCCTGGACCCCCAGCAGGAAGTACCACGGCGACCCTTCCCCGGACCCCTCCCCCACCGCCCCCGCAGGCACCCCGACATCAACACCCACGAACGATTGTATGATTTTTCCTGCTCCGAGGAGCGGCGCTCGGCGGCACCCCCACCCCCATCCCGCACCATCCCGCCCCCGCCGCGGGGTGGGGGGGCCCGGCCCCACCGGGGAGGGGGGCGGGGGGGCGCTAGTGCGCTGTTCCCACGTCCTCACACCTGTTTTTCATTCATTCGTTCGTTCGCCCGCTCATTCATCCGCGGGTTCGCCCTGCCCCCTACTCCGCACCCCCCCACCCCCCAGCCCCGGCCCGGGCTCTCCGCGGGGAGCCCCTCCACCCCAGCCCCTCCCGGGGGCCCGGCCCCGCGGGCCGCTGCGCTCCGGGCCCGAAGTTGTTTTCCGAGGCGCGGCGCCCGGGCTGCGCCTTTGTCTGTCCCCGGCCGGCGCCGCGGCCCCGCGCGCTCACCTGGTCTTGGAGGACAGGAAGGCGAGCTTGACCAGGCCGTAGGTGAAGAGCGGGAGACTCTCCTTGGCGACGCTGGCAACTTGCAGCCGGTGCTCCAGGATGTGGAGTTCCATCGTCCGCCCGC
Source organism: Lepus europaeus (assembly GCF_033115175.1). Classification (NCBI taxonomy): domain Eukaryota; kingdom Metazoa; phylum Chordata; class Mammalia; order Lagomorpha; family Leporidae; genus Lepus; species Lepus europaeus. Next base: position 50,521,880 of record NC_084847.1, on the reverse strand, counting down.
GCTGCGCGCTCCGCGGCGGCGCATCGGCGGGGGGCGAGCCGCGGCCCCCGCCCCCTCCGCGCCCTGCCGGCACCGAGCCGCGGCGGGCAGCCGGCCCGGGGGCACCCGGAGCTGGGCGCCGGGCCGCGCCGCGCCCTCGGGAGGCCTCCCCGCCGAGTTGCGAGGGGGGCTCGGCGGGCGCCGGGGGCAGCCGGGCGGCGGAGCGGCGGCGGAGCGGCGGCTCGCAGCGCCCGGCGCGGGGAGCAGCTGGTGTTCGCTGGAACAAACAACTTGCCACTCAAACGCCGGCCGGCGCGCTGCGCGTGCGCGGCCGCGCGGCGCCTGCCGGGAGTTGTAGTCCGAGCGCCGCCACCGCCGCCGCCGGGCGGGCTCCGGGGGTGGGGGTGGGGGGCGCTGGGCACGCGCGAGACGGGGCGGCGCGGGCCCGGCGGGGCCCCGGCGGAGCCCGCCCGAGCCTGGGAGCGCGGTGCGTCGCTCTGGCGGAGCCCGGGACTCGGCGCTTTGTAGGGGGTGTGTTGTGGGGGGTGTGTGCCGAGCGACACCCCAAAAGACTGCAGTGTTGCGGGAGGCCCGGGTTTTGGTCCTAAGGGGGCGCGTTGGGGACGCCCCGGGGCCCTGGCGGGGCGGAGGCGGGGCGGGGACCCCCGGGCTGGGGCTAGGGGGCCGGCTGGGGCCTTCCCGTCCGGCCCCAGGCCCCGGAGTGGGAAAGCCCCCCCTAGCTGCTGCGGGAAATGTGCGGGAGGAGAGGCGGGCGCGGGGACCGGGAGTCGGGGTGCGTGTGTGCGCGCAGGGAGCGAGGTGGCCCCGGGGGCCTTGGTCCCGCGGGGGCTGGACCCGGGCCGTCCACCTGGACTCCCTAGCGGCTGCCGGGTGCTGACGTTTTCTGGGTTAAAGTTGCCGGTGCGGTGCCCTCCGGCGAGGCCAGGGGTCAGATCTGCCCGCACGGACCGACGGGCTGGGCGGGCGCTGTGCCTGTTGTGCGCCGCCTCGCCACAGCCACGGTCTCGGGTGGGCACCGTGGAGATAAAGCTTGGAGCGCACCTGCCCCCTCCCCCACTTCATCTTTTACTAAGGAATTGAGCACCCTCTAATAATCTCATTGATTGATTGATTGATTGCTTCTCTGACTCCCTCCCACCCCCCCACCCCCCCACCCCCGTAGAATCTCACTGATTTTTTTTTTTTTTTTTTTCCCTTTCTTGTTCTCTGCTGCTGACCCAGGGCTGGCAGTCAGGAAAACACACGTTCAGTGTTGGTGTCGGCCTTTGGAGTCTCACGATCTACAAGGCTCTAGGAGCAAGGCGTTCCGGGCCAGCCAAATAGCGTGGGCGTGTGCAGCCGCTGGGTCCCAGCCGGTCAGAGGCATAGCATTCAGGCTACAGGCAGGATTTGGCCGGTCTGCCTACTTCTGCTCTGGATGGCCTGTGAGTATTTTCCAGTCTGCAGGCTGTGACCCAAGAGCGGCTGGGGAAGTCCGTTTAGCCGGGGTAAGCTGCAGATTGCAGCGACGCCAGTTCGAATCCCAGCTGCTCTGCCTCCATCCAGCCAGCTTCCTGTTCAGCGGCTGATGGCCCAAGTACTCCGTCCCCTGCCACCCACATGGGACACCTGGATAGAGTTCCTGGCTTCCTGCTTTGGCCTGACCCAAATCTGACAGCCATCTGGGGAGTGACCCAGCAGATGGAAGGCCCCCCCCCCCCCCGCCGTCACTCCACCTTTCAAATAAATGAATTTTTTTTTTTTTTAAGACTAGAAGATAGAGATCCTTGTAAGGGCAGATTATTGTTAGTTTTTTTCATTTTGACATGTGTTTACATGCATGTGTGCACTGGATCTTGACTTAAAGGGGTCTGTTCCTGTCCAAAACATTTAAAAATGTTGCGGGCTTTATTTATTTTAGAGATTTATTTATTTTATTTGAAAGGCAGAGTTACAGAGAGGCAGAGGCAGAGAGAAAGAGAGAGAGAGATCTTCCATCCACTGGTTCACTCCCCAAATGGCTGAAGCTGGGTCAGCATTATCCATTACCGAAGCCAGGAGCCAGGAGCTTCTTCCAGGTCTCCCATGTGGGTGCAGGGGCCCAAGGACTTGGACCATCCTCCACTGCTTTCCCAGGCCACAGCAGAGAGCTAGATGGGAAGTGGAGCAGCCAAGACTCGAACCGGCGTCCATATGGGATGCTGGCACTGCAGGTGGCAGCTTTACCCGCTACGCCACAGCACCGGCCCCCTTGGGTTTTCTATTTAATGAGGCCAGAGCATCAGGAAGTCTGGAAATTTCGCCCACATGGGTTCGAGTTGCACAATGGCCCTGAATGAGTTGTGTTTTGTGCTTACAATTGCTGTGGAAACTAACTATGGAGGCAGAAAATTGACCTCTGGGTCGCCAAAGCCTGACACTGAGGCAGCTGTCGCTGGTTGTGCCCTGAGGTTCAAGAGCCGTGGACCCATTCAAGGTCACGCCTCCGCTGGTGGGCACTGTCCCAGGCCGCTCTCCTGGGTCCTAGCTGTGTGTTCCCTGGGCTGCTTCTGGAGTCTTCTGGGCTGCTAACCCTGGTTTCTTCTCTGAGCACGGGGTCCCTTGCTGTTCCCTCCTGGAGTGTATTGTCATGGGGATGACTACCAAGGACTGTGCTCCCCGTAAGTCCTCCCACGTTACTCCCGCTTCTGTGGGTTTGATCAGGGAGGCATTAGCAGCTGGGCTTTCTAGCCCTGTACAATGGCACTTGCCATCCTTGAAGGCCGAGACTGTGGTGCTGTGCAAGGAGCCTGGGTTAAAGACCCCATGGAGAGGGCTGGGTATTCCAGCTGTTTCAGTGGTACCCAGCCCCCTGCCGACAGCCAGCGCCAACCACTAGGAGAGTGAGTGAGGCCATCCTCCACTTCCCAGCCAACTGTCCTGCTGACTGTAGAGCCGTGAACCCGGGTGTCCCAGCCCATTTTGTGTTACTATAGCTAAAAGTCCGAGGCTGGGTAATGTATACAGAATAGAGGATTATATAGCTCATCTTTCTGGAGGCTGAAAAATTTGAGATTGGGTGGCCCCGTTGGGTTGGCCTCTGGTGAAGATCTCGTGGCGGTGACATCACAGTGGCGGGAACATGGCAGGGGCCACTTGGCCAAGAGGGGAGCCCAGAACTGGGGAGGGACCGGTCTTCCTTAATTTGTACGTTGAATTTTATATTATGTATATTCTATTTTATATTACAGATTTGTTTTATATTTTATAACCTGTTCTCTTGGGAACTAACTGGAATCCCTTGAGATCTCCATTAGTCTCTTTGAGGGCCGTGCCTTCCAATGAGCTAAACAACTCTGAAGGCCTCCACCCCTTCAATGCTGCCACAGCAGAGACCAGACCTCAGGTGGAACCCAAAAAGGAAGCAGTTAGCCAGTGCACAGCTGTTGATACAGTCACTGGTGGTGGTTTTCAGCTTCCAGCATTTGGAGTGCTTTATCACACAACAGCTAATACACCCCCCGTCTTCTCTCCCTCTATGGGGATGCCCCAGCCTTCCCCCAAACACCACAGTGCCCAGCCTGGCTGATGCTGGAGCCCAGGCATCTGTAATCTGAGTTCCCCAGTTGATCCCCCGTGAGCATCTCGAATTGAAAAGTTAGCACCACTGGGAGACCTGGATAGCACAGTGCTCCAAGTGTGGGGCTGAGGTCACATTTGCAGTAGGCTACTCTCTGTGTTCATTTGGTTTGCCCCAGTGACCGTCTGTCCACGGAGGCCACCCAACATGTAAGTTGGCGATTTCCCATGTTGTGAGCCCTGTGTCTTCACAAGGTGGAAGTGTCCACTGCCTGCCTGTGGCTCAGGGGCACACACCTCTGCCTCGGCTTCAGGGTGAGCAGCAGGTGCACTGTTAGCTAGGGAGGTGTGGGTCTTTCAGGAGGGGCAGCCGGGGTTCACTCTGTGGAACACTCCACCCACACTTCATGGAATCCAATGACTTTCTGTGGTCAGCGAATCGGATGGGACTGGCTCACCTCTGCTCCGTGACAATCCAGCCTTCGCCTGGGAAGACAGGAATGCTAGGGTGATTGGAGGTTTCCCGGCTTGGGGCTGCAGGTTGAAACATGTCTCCACGTGGCCTGGGCTTGTCACAGCATGGTGGCTGCCTCCCAGTGGGTCATTGCAAGGCGAGTCCAGAGAGTGAAGGCACAAGAGAGTCCGTTTCAACCTGCATAGCCTTTTATGACCTAAGCTCAGAAATCACTGGGACATAGCATTCTTTGTAGGAACAGCCACTGGCCGAACTTAAAACAAGGGGAAAGTTCACTTTTTTGTTTGTTTGTTTTCCAAAGATTTATTTAATTATTTGAAAGAGTGACAGAGATAGAGATAGATAGAGAGCGAGCTCTCTTCCATCTGCTGGTTCACCCTTCAGATGGCTGCAACAGCCAGTGCTGAGCCAGGCTGAAGCCAGGACCCTGGAACTCCATCCAGGTCTCTCATGTGGGTGGCAGGGGCCCAAGCACTTGGGCCATCTTCTGCTGCTTTTCCAGCCGCACCAGCAGGAAGCTAGGTGGAAAGTGAACTGGCACTCCTATGTGGAACCCCAGTGTGTCACAAGCAGTGGCTTAACCCGCTGAGTCACAATTGCCAGCCCCTGTTGCAGCCACCCTGCCACACCTGCCGCCTAGTAACAGGTGGTCCTGTAGAAGGCGTGGCTTGTAGAAGCAAGGGCAGCTTTGGTGCCTCATCGGGCCAGTTCTGTCCCAGGGAGCTGGGTAAAGGTCTTCCATCCGCTGGTTTAGTCCCCAAGTGGCTGCAATGGCCCAGGCTGAGTCAAAGCCAGGAGCCAGGAGCTTCATCTGGGTCTCCCATGTTGGTGCAGGAGCCCAAGTACATGGCTCATCTTCCACTGCTTTCCCAGGTACATCAGCAGGGAGCTGGATGGGAAGTGGAGCAGTTGGGACTCGCCCATATGGGATGCTGGTGTTGCAGGTGGTAACTTAACTTGCTTCACCACAGCGCTGGTCCCAGGGCTCATCTCTTAATGCTGTTGCACTGGGGATTAAGAACTTGGGCGGCACCAGCTAAGTGCAAAGACACGTGGCTCCCTCATCTGAACTCGTGCTGTGTAGATGAGTGCTGAGCCCTCTCCGTGCGTTTGTCACACAGGCCCAGGTCCCTGCTCTTCAAGGTGGATTCTGACACCGTGGGGTCAAGGGCTCTGCTGGAAACTCTGGGGTGAGCCCGAGGCGGTTCTGTTCTGGAGGCCCAGAAAGGACCCCCGGGGTGACGTGTGAGGGGTCAGATGAGCCAGCTGGGGACATCGGAGCTGAGACTGGGTGATAAAGCAGACAGATCTAGGGAGAAGGAGAGGTGAGCCCCAGAGCCTGAGTGCTGGGCCACCTTCTTAGGTAGTGAGCTCCCCGTAGCTTGGAGGGAGCAAATACTGGCCAGCGACTGGCGGGGGGCAGTTTCCAGGGGGAGATTAGATAGGAGAAGTGTGTGTGTTGGGGAGGTGGAACAAGTTGTGCGGAACCCTGAAAGCCTGGGTTTGGAGCCCAAGGAATTCCTGAGGCCTCCCAGGGTCCTAGGAAGTGCTGAACACCAGCATGGAAGCCAGGAGCCACTCAGGCAGAAGTTGGAACAGAAAGAGAGAGGGCAAGAGGGTCAGGACAATGCCATTTGGCTAAGGGGATGTCTGTTTCTGGGGCTCGGGTTCTTTTTTTCAAGTCCCCCGGTGAGCTGACTTTGAGGTTCCTCCCCTGAGTTTGACAGACAATGCTGAAGGCCAGCGTGGGGAGCCACGGAGGAGGAGCCCATGGACCTTTGTGAGGGGTTCCAGGCCCCAGCAGCCTCCCCCTTCCACATTTCCCCAAGGGCAGCAGGAAAAGGAGATTTCTCTAGTGCTCTGCTCGCGTGGCCTCCTCCCTCCCCGCTGGTTCCCAAAGTGCAGGGCGCCGGATGAATGGAAACAGGCATGGCTTAATCCACACCAGCGGAACCCTGACCTTGGGGAGAGGGCCCATCTGGCCTTGCCACGAGCCCCAAGGACCAGACGCCGGCCTCTGTGCTGCAGATCCATGCGCGGGGACCTGGCCTGCAGGTGCCCCGTGGTCTCTCCAGGGTGAAGAGCGTGGCATACAGGAAACTTCCCGACTTGTGGTCTCTGCATTGCAGGAGGAAGGGGAGGAAGAGCCCATGTCAGTGTCAGGGCCTCTGGCCACCTGGTCACATCCAGTCCTCTGCAGATGTGGGGATGCGTGTGGCCTTTCTCCAGATGGGGAGACTGAGGTGAGGGGGGAGGAGAGTTTGGTTTTCTTTGGGTTTCCTAAGGGCCCAGCCCAGGGCTGAACAGGCAGGGGCAGGAGTGGTGACTGGGGTGGGTTAGGGCCACATGCGAGTGTCCCACATGGGCAGCAGGGACCCAAGCACTTGAGCCATCACCTGCTGCCTCCCAGGGTGCGCATCAGCAGGAAGGTGGATCAGAAGCAGAGCCAGCCAGGGCTTGGACCCAGGACTCCAGCTACGGGATGTGTGCATCCTAAGCAGTGCTTTAACCCCTGCACCCAGCACCTGCCTTTGCAACCCCCCCCCCCCCTTGAGATAGCCACTGAGTGCCCCTGCTAGATTAGTCTTGAGAAAAACATTAATACCTCCTAAAAGAGCCAACATTGTTACACTAGGGAACCAAGCTTCAGTGGGCACAAGACATGTTCAAACCGTGGCAGTGACCTTCCCCAAAGTGATGCTTAGTGAGAGCTGTGGAATGACTTCCGTCCTCTGGCTGTTGATTGGCAGGTGTAGGGAGCTGGGGGCTGGAGAAGCAGCCCCTTCCCAAGCAGCCCTGGCGCCCCTTCCCAGTAGCTACCAGCAGAGGGAGCTGTGCCAAGAGCATCTTTCTGGACACCGCAAATTCTTTGTGGGTTGGGTGTGTGGTGCCGGGGTTAAGTCACTGTTTGGGATGCCCACATCATGAATCAGAATGCCCGGGTTCGAGTCTTGGTTCCCCTGCTTCTGATTCCAGCTCCCTGGTAATGCTTACCCTAGGAGGCACCAGCTGATGGCTCAGCTGTTTGAGTCCCTAACGTCCATGTGGGAGACCAGGATGGAGTTCCTGACTCCTGGCTTCAGCCTGGCCCAGCTCTGGCTGTCGTAGGCATTTGGGGGGGTGGGTGGGAGGCAAACAGTGGATGGAAGAACTCACTCTCTCTGTCTCTCCCTTTCAAATGAAAATGAAATCAACCATTCCATATTTTAAAAGATTGTAAAACATATTTAAAAGGAAGCTTCTATCTTAAAGCTTTCATTGAGTTTTTTCCCCACAGGCACTGTTGGGTGTCTCAGGCTGTCTCCAAGGCAGGGAAGAGATGGCAGCTGTTTTGGGCCAAAAAGGAGCATTTTCACCTGTCGGCAAATGCCAAGGGCCTGCCCTTTTGCCTGAAGGTTTCTGTTGTTACCAGTGAGGCTGGAGAATTAACCTTCCTGCAAATGTGCGCCCTGGGAGGCAGCAGGTGATGGCCCAAGGACTTGGGTCCCTGCCACCCTTGTGGGAGACCTGGATGGAGTCCCTGGCTCCTGGCTTCGTCTTGGCCCAGCTCTGGCTGTTGTGGTCTTTCGGCATGTGAACCCAATGTGGAGGAAGATGTCTCTCTGCCTTTCAAATGCAATGAAAATGGATAAATTAAAAATCCTTTGGGAAGAGGCAGCAAATGTCTCAGTGGCTGCCGCTGGTGTCGCCCACGAGATGGACAGAAGCCGCGTCTGGGTGTGAAAAAAGCAAGTTTGTCACAGGCTGTCCTTGTTGGCCACCGAGAGCCTTCCTGCACATGACTGCTATGGCCTCACCGGCCTTTCTAGAGTGTTTTATTCCACTCTCAAATAAGATTGGGAAGTGTTTTAACTGACTGCATAGCTCCCAGATGGGGTGAGTGGGTCAGGCAGCATCCACGCCCAAGCCGGAGGAGACAGAAGGCTGGGACCAGGCTCCGGAGTGCGCATGGCAGCCAGTGGCTGGCTGGTGGCCTCCTCCACACTAGGGTCCCTCTTGCCCACTGGCTCATGGGGGCACTGCATGGGTCCTGTGGGTGTGACTGGATGTCCTCTGGACGTGGCCAGAGCTTATTCATTCATTTGACTTCAAAGTGTTTATTGGGGCTGATGCTGTGGCGTAGTGGGTAAAGATGTTGCCTGTGATGCCAGCATCCCATATGGGTGCCACTTTGTGCCCTGGGTGCTCCAATTTGGATTCAGCTCTCTTCTAATGGTCTGGGAAAAAAGCAATGGAGGATGGCCCCAAGTGCTTGGGTCCCTGCCACCAATGTGAGAGACCCGGATGACGTTCCTGGCTTCTGGCTTTGGCTTGGCACAGCCCTGGCCTTTGTAGCCATCTGGGGGAGTGAATCAAGATCTTTCTCCCTCTTTCTCTCTGCAATTCTGACTTCCAAATAAGTAAATAAATCCTTATAGAAAGTATTAACAATTACTTATTTGCAAGACAGAGAAGAGAAGGGGGGAGGGGAGAGAGCAAGAGATCTTCCATCTGCTGATTCACCCTCCAAGTGACCGTGACAGCCAGGGCTGGGCCAGGCTGTCAAAAACTCCACCCAGGTCTCCCATGTGGGTGGCAGGGGCCCAAGTACTTGAGCCATCATTGTTGCCTCCCAGGGGCATTAGCAGAGAGCTGGATGGGAAGTGCACAGTAGGAGGGACTCAAGCCAGACGCACTGATACGGGACATGGGCAACCCACGCCCCAGTTTAACCTGCTGCGCCACAATGCCTGCTTCTCTTTTGAGATTTCAAAATCCAGAAATAGGTCCACACATACACGGTCAGTGGATTTTTGCAGAGCCAATGAGAATTCAGTGGGGGAAAGGGTCATTGTAGCAAATGTATTGGAAACAGTGGATGATATCTGAGTGCTAAAAAAAAAAAAAAAAGATCACTCACAACTTATATCAAAATGGTCTGCAAATGGATCCTAGGCCTGGCAAACTCTAAAATTAAATTACTTCCAGAAGGAAACATAGGAGGAAATCTTGGTGATCTTAAACGAGGCAAAAATGTTTCTTAGATATGACTTCTATACCCATGAGCCCATTAACGAAAAAATATGCTCGATTAGATTTCGTCCAAATTAAAAACGTCTCATTTGCAAAAGGCATTCGTAGGAAAGTGGAAAGTGAAGCCACAGACTGGGAGGAAATATTTGCAAAACACATATGTGATGACGGACTTGTACCCAGAATGTGAGGCCTCCTTAAAACTCAGGAAAACAAACAACCCAGTTACAACTGGCCAAAAGATTGAGCACACCCTCCAACAAAGAACATATCTGAAGTGCTTAAGAAGGCACTTGGCATCACTAGCTTTTAAAGAATGCCAATTAATTATAGCAACTTAAAGAGCACGCAGGGCTGGGTGCTTGGCTCCTGGGTTCAGAACTCTTGCAGCTGGTGCACACCCTGGGAGGTGGGAGGTAGGTGATGGCTTGGGTGGTTAGGGGTCTGCTGCTCACATGGGAGACTTGGACTGAGTTCCTGGATGCTGGTTTTGGCCTGGCTCAGCTCTGGCTGTTGTGGGCATTTGGGGAGTGATCCAGTGGGGGTGTGAGCTCTGTATCTGTGTCTGTATAACAAACATTAATCAAACAAACTTGGCAATACCAGGTGCTGGGGAAGTTGTGGATCAACTAGAACTCCCTGCAAGTACATAGAAAAACTGATAATTTCTTATAACAGTAACCATGCCAGGCTGGCATTTGGCACAGTGGTTAAGAAGCTATTTGGGATGTGTACATCCTATATCAGGGTGCCTGGGTTCAAGTCCAAGCTCTGTTTTCTATTCCATCTTCCTGCTAATGTGTCCCCTGGGAGGCAGCAGCTAAAAACTCCAGTGCTTGGTTCCTTGCCACCCATGTGGGAGGTCCAGATTAGGTTCCAGGTTCTTGGCTTTAGCCTGGCTCGGGCTTGGATGTTGTGGGCATTTGGGGATCTCTCTCTCTCCCTCCCTCCCTCTCCCCTCCCTCTGTCTGCTTCTATCTCTTTTACAAATAAATGAAAATTAAAAAAAAAATTTTTAAAGCAATCATATACTTACCACATGATCTAGCAATCATAGTTTAGGTATTTACTTAGGGGAAATGAAAATTTGTATCTGCACAAAAACCAGTCCACATGTATGTACAGCAGGTTTATTCAGAATTACCCCAAACTGGAAGCAACTCAAATATCAGTAGTGAATGGATAAATCAGTGCAACCACATGATGGAGTACTACTCAGCAATTTAAAAGAAAAAAACAACAAAAAAAATCCTGTTGCTACAGTCAGCAACATGAATGAACCTTGAAGGCAGTTTTGCTAAGTAGAAGAAGAACTCAAAAGCCTGCATACTGTCGAATTACAGGAGATGTGGAATAGAGAGAGAGATCGACTCCGAAGCGGCCCCAGGCCCTTTATGGGGATGATAGAACTCTATATTGATTGCAATGATGACTACACAATTATGAGTATTTGCTGAAACCTACAGAACTGTGCATTAAGATGAGTAAGTTTTACTCTTTGCAAATAATAGCTCCATGAACCAGACCCCAAAAAACCTAAATCGCAAATATTTTATCTAATTGGTATCATTTTATATATCATTCTGTAACCCATCTTTTCTCTACCTCTCCAGTGAAGGTGTTTTGAGATTTATCCCAACTAATGCTTTGTAGACCACATCAATGCACATAGCTCTCATTCATTCATTTTAATGGAAATAACATTATACCTTAATTTATTTAACCATTTTATATGGATGACATTTACTTTGTATCTTTTTTTTTTTTTTTTTTTGGTTTTCAATTTTGGTTTTAAACAATGTTGCAGTTACCATTCCTGCACATGTATTTCCCATCTTGAGTGCAGGGATGTCTCTGTAGGATTTTTTTTTTTTTTTTTTGACAGGCAGAGTTAGACAGTGAGAGAGAGAGACAGAGAGAAAGGTCTTCCTTCCGTTGGTTCACCCCCCCCAAATGGCTGCTACGGCTGGCGCACTGCGCTGATCCGAAGCCAGGAGCCAGGTGCTTCTCCTGGTCTCCCATGCAGGTGCAGAGCCCAAGCACCTGGGCCATCCTCCACTGCCTTCCCAGGCCACAGCAGAGAGCTGGACTGGAAGAAGAGCAACCGGGACAGAACCAGTGCCCCAACCGGGACTAGAGCCCGGAGTGCCAGTGCCACAGGTGGAGGATTAGCCTAGTGAGCCGCGGCGCTGGCCTCTGTAGGATATTTACCTGGAATAGGGGAGGGAAGGCTCTGAGCACCCTCGCTTGGCTCTCCAGGGGCGTATAACAGCTGACAGCCAACATAAGAGAGAATTTCCTTTCTCTGCATCCCCATCAATAATCGGTATTAACAGACCTGGACTTTCGCTAAGGTGACACAGGTAAAATAGTATCTCACTGCTGTTTTCTTCGCAATTTTTTTTTTTTTTTTGACAGGCAGAGTGGACAGTGAGAGAGAGAGACAGAGTGAAAGGTCTTCCTTTTGCCGTTGGTTCACCCTCCAATGGCCGCCGCGGTTGGTGTGCTGCGGCCAGCGCACCGCGCTGATCCGAAGCCAGGAGCCAGGTGCTTCTCCTGGTCTCCCATGCGGGTGCAGGGCCCAAGCACTTGGGCCATCCTCCACTGCACTCCTGGCCACAGCAGAGAGCTGACCTGGAAGAGGGACAACCAGGATAGAATCTGGCGCTCTGACCGGGACTAGAACCCGGTGTGCCGGTGCCGCTAGGCGGAGGATTAGTCTGTTGAGCCACGGTGCCGGCCTATTTCTTCACAATTTCACGATCACCAGTGATCACCGCCATCTGTTCACACGTTTGTGGATCATTTGGGTTTTTCCTCTGTGAATGACTTTATTTTCCTTACTTATTCTCGTTGTGTTCTATGTATTTTCTTCTTTTAATTTTTGTTTTTATTGATTTTCCCTTTGTTCGAAAGGCAGATAGATAGGGAAAGACCGATGGAGAGAGAGCTTCCATTCACTGGTTCCCTCCCCAAAGACCTACAACAGCCAGGCAGAAGCCAGCAAACCGGAACTCTCTCTGGGTCTCCCATGGGGTTGGCAGGAACCCGAGCAGTTGAACCATTGTCTGCTGCCTCCCAGGTGCATAGCAGGAAGCTGCATCAGAAGCAGAGTAGTCAGGGTTCAAACCAGGACTCTGTTATGGAATGTGGGCTTCCCGGGTGATGACTTTAACCTCTGTGCCAGATGACCACACGTTTCTTCTTGATTTATGTGAATTCTCCCCTCCATCCTCCAATGCTCCTGGGTTACAATCCTTTGGATTGGATAGGAAACAAATGTCTTCTCTCAGTGTGTGGGTTGTTGTTTCACCCTTTTTATGAAAGCTTGTTGATAGACATTTGTAATTTTAGGGGCCGGCGCCGTGGCTCACTTGGTTAATCCTCTGCCTGCGGTGCCGGCATCCCATGTGGGTGCTGGGTTCTAGTCCCAGTTGCTCCTCTTCCAGTCCAGCTCTCTGCTGTGGCCTGGGAAGGCAGTGGAGGATGGCCCAAGTGCTTGGGCCATCTCTGCATGGGAGACCAGGAGGAAGCACCTGGCTCCTGGCTTCGGATCAGCGCAATGCACTGGCCGCAGCGGGCGGTCATTGGAGGGTGAACCAACGGCCAAAGGAAGACCTTTCTCTCTGTCTCTCTCTCTCTCTCTCTCACTGTCCACTCTGCCTGTCAAAAAAAATTTTTTTTAATTAAATTAAAAAAAGGATCTCTCTCCCTCCCTCTCTGTCTCCGGGCCATAGCAGAGAGCTGGCCTGGAAGAGGGGCAACCAGGACAGAATCCAGCGCCCCGACCAGGACTAGAACCTGGTGTGCCGGCGCTGCAGGTGGAGGATTAGCCTATTGAGCCGCGGCACTGGCGAGAGATCCTTTGTTTACTGGTTTACTCCCCATATGGCCAAAGCCAGGAGCTGGGAGCTTCATCCAAGTCTCCCACATGTGTACAGGAGCCCAAGCGCTGGGGCCATCTTCTGCTGATTTTCCCAGGCCATAGCAGAGAGCTGGATTGGAAGTGGAGCAGCTGGGACAACACCTGGCACCCATATTGGATACTCGTGTTGTAGGCAGTGACTTAACCTGCTGGTCCTGGAATGGATCAAATGTATGATGTTGAGATCCAATTTTATTTTTTGCATGGGCAGAACCCTACATCATTTATTGGAGAATCCATCACTTTACCACTGACTCAGATAAGCCTGGATTCTAATCCAGTTTACAGGTCTACTTGTCTGTACTTACACCTATACAACACCATCTTAGATGGACTGGAAGGAAGAGGAGCAGCCAGGACTCCAACTGGCCCCTTATGGGATGTCTGTGCTATAGACAGCCACTTAGCCTACTACACCACAGCGCCAGCCCTTATAATGGAAAAAATCTTGAACATTCACAAAAGAAGAGAGAAGAGAGCAGTGAACCCTCACGGATCCTCCGCTCAGCTTAAATAGCAGCCTGTATAGTTTGCCAGTGTGCTTCCTCTCTTGGATGGAATGATTTAAAGCAAATCATAGACATGTCATAAAAAGAAAATTTTAAAATAAAACAGAATAAAAATTACAACCCAGAACGTATTTCTAAATAAGATCCTTTCTGTTCTGCTGGTTCCCTCTCATCAAATGGCAGGGCTCCAGTCATTGGTAGGAAAGGATTTTATTTTTAAAGTGATATTTCCAACAATTTTTCAAAAATCATATACTTGAGAGGTAGAGAGGCAGAGGGAGAAAGTGGTTCTATGCACTGGTTCACTCTCCAGATGCCCACAAGAGCCAGGGACTCTGGGAGCTGGGGACTTGATCTGGGTCTTTCCCATGAATGGCAGGGACCCAACTACTTGAGCCACCATCACTGCCTCCCAGGTGCTTCTATGGCAGGGAGCTGGAGTCAGGATCTTCCACTGGGAACCGAACCCAGGCTCCCTGCTAGGCGATGCTGGCACCTTAACTGGCATGTTCAAGGCCAGGCTATGCACCTGCTCTCTCTCTCTCTCTTTTTTTTTTTTTTTTGACAGGCAGAGTGGATAGTGAGAGAGAGAGACAGAGAGAAAGGTCTTCCTTTTTGCCGTTGGTTCACCCTCCAATGGCCGCTGCAGCCAGCTCATCGCGCTGATCTGAAGCCAGGAGCCAGGTGCTTCTCCCGGTCTCCCATGCGGGTGCAGGGCCCAAGGACTTGGGCCATCCTCCACTGCCTTCCCGGGCCATAGCAGAGAGCTGGCCTGGAAGAGGGGCAACCGGGATAGAATCCAGCGCCCCAACCGGGACTAGAACCCGGTGTGCCGGCACCGCAAGGTGGAGGATTAGCCTGTTAAGCCACGGCGCCGGCCATGCACCTGCTGTTACAATGATGCAAGAGCATCCTACAAAACCCTGTCCACAAAGAAGTTGCATCATCAGAATGCCCTCTTAACTGACCTAAACATCTCAACCCACTCCCTTCTGATCCCACTCCCTCTGTTTTTGCTTTCCTTGGAGAGAGTAGAGATGCAAGCTGATGAATGCTGGCTGCCCACATTCACACAGATTCATTAAAATACCCCTAGAAGAAGGTTGATTGCTGCTTACGGTTTTGGAGGTTCCCAGTCGGAGATTGGGCGGCCCTGGTGCTTTAGGCACCTGGTGAGGCTGGAGGAGGGTAGAGGGAGGCGGGGCCACATGACCAGGCGGGATGCAGAGACACGGGGAGCTCTTTTTTTCCCTGTGCTGTACGTGGCCTCTCCTTGTGAAGTCACACCCTCTGCCAGCCTTGCACAAGCCCAGCCCAGGGCTGAGGCCCACCTGGCTCACGTCCTAGGAAAAAGACTGGGCAAGGTCCACCTTGTCCCACAGGCCTCAGGGCCAGCAGGCGCCTTCAGAGGGGGTCTGGGCTGTTGGCTGGGACAAGGCTGTAGCCGGCAGACGGAGAGGGTCCCTGCTCCCGAGGAGTGTACAGAGCAAGGCAGCGAGACTCTGGTGCTAACGTTTCCCTCCCCTGCCCAAGGACCCCAGCTTTCTAACCCCTGGGACCGCTGGCTGTCATCCTACACGGCCAAAGGGACTCCAGGTGTGACGGAGTACAGGATCTTGGGATGGGGAGATTAACCTGGGTTGTCTGTTGTCACAAGGGCTTTATAAGAGTGTAGCAGGAGGGTCCAAGTCGGGAGAGAGCCATGTGAGGGTGGAAGCAGAGAGAGATGGGAAGACTGCTGGGTTTGAGGATGCAGGAAAGAGTCTCCACACAAGGAGAGTAGGCAGCCTCCAGAGGCTGCTGAAGGCATGGAAGCCTCCAGAAGCTTCCAGAAGCTTCC
The DNA here is from genome assembly GCF_033115175.1 of Lepus europaeus. Lineage (NCBI taxonomy): Eukaryota > Metazoa > Chordata > Mammalia > Lagomorpha > Leporidae > Lepus > Lepus europaeus. The sequence goes on along the minus strand of NC_084847.1, from coordinate 50,506,581 downwards.
AGAAGGAACCTACCTGCCACCCTCTTGACTTTGGCCCTGTAACTGATTTTGGACTTTGGATCTCCAGAACTTATAAGATAACACATTTCTATATGCATTTATTTAGTTATTTTATTTCAATTTGCTTTTTTTTTTTTTAAATTTACTTATTTGAAAGGTAGAGTTACAGAGAGGGAGGGGGGGAGGGAGGGAGAGAGGAAGAGAGAGAGAGAGAGAGAGAGAGAGATCTTTCCTCCACTGGTTCACTCCCCAAATGGCCACAATGGCCAGGGGCCAGGCTGAAGCCAGGAGCCAGGGACTCCATCCAGACCTCCCATGTGGGGGTGGCAGTGGCTCAGGTACTTGGGCCATCGTGTGCTGCATTCCCAATCTCAGTAGCAGGGAGCTGGATTGGAAGCAGAGCAGCTGGGACTTGGACCAGCCCTCTGATACAGGATGCTGGCATTTCAAGGGAAGGCTTAACCCCTGCACCACAACACTGGCCCCTGGTGAGTTTTATGGAGAGAAATTTAACTTAAGATGAAAGTAGCCATCTAATGGTGCAACACAGGGTGGCCTTGGCAGCTTGGAGCTCGTTCTCGGGGTTGTGCAACCACAGCCTCTATTTCCATCTCCCCACAGAGAAATTCCCACTTACCCTGCCCCCGCCCCCAGCTTCTCGGAACCACGACTCCACTTTCTGTCTCTGCCTATTTGGGCTCTTGCATAGGAATAGGGTTGAACAATCGGTGGCCTTTGGTGTGTGGCTTCTTTCACATCCCATCATGTGTTCGGGGTTCATCCACTTTTTCTCCTGAGTCAGCTCTTCGTTGCTTTTCCTGACCAAATACCACTGTGGAGCGTGGACGGGCCGCGTGTCTCACTGATCCGTTCTTCAGCAGGTGGACATTTTGGTGGCTTCAGCCCTGGTGTTGCGTGGGGCCAACAGCAGCAAAGGTTTGAGTCCAGGTGTTTGAATCTTGACTGTCAGTTCTTCTTTTCTTTCTTTCTTTCTTTCTTTCTTTCTTTCTTTCTTTCTTTCTTTCTTTCTCTCTCTCTCTCTCTCTCTTTCTCTCTCTCTTTTCTAAAAGATTTATTTATTTATTTGAGAGGCAGAGTTACAAAGAGAAAGAGAGAGAGACACAGAGGTCTTCCATCCACTGGTTCACTCCCCAAATGACTGCAATGGCCAGAGCTGGGCCAGTCTGAAGCCAGGAGCCAGGAGCTTCTTCCAGGTCCCCCACGTGGGTGCAGGGGCCCAAGGACTTGGGTCATCTTCCACTGCTTTCCCAGGCCATAGCAGAGAGCTGGATTGGAAGTGGAACAGCCGGGACTCGAACCAGCACCCAGATGGGATGCCGGTGCTGCAGGTGGAGCACCACAGCATGGGCCCCCTGGTTGTCCGTTCTGATTCATATGGCTCTAAGCCTCTGTGATTTTGTAGGAATTCATGACCCACGGCAAGAGGAAACTAACATCGACACTAAAACAAAGCCAAGCACTGAATCAAAGATGTGCGGGCGAGGCTGGGCTCCATGGGCGCTTGCCCGTTCAGAGCAAAGCCCACTGGGGCTTGGTGGGAGAGAGAGAGAGAGCGCGAGCCGTGCTCTCACAGGCCAGCTCCTGGTCCCTACCAGGAAGGCTGAGCCTGAGACCGCCCCCACCCCAAGACAAATGGCAGGCCATGCTCAGTGGGGCACTGTGGGGAGCCTGCCCTGCCTGCCGCCCCCCTGGGGCTGGCTTCACGCGGATTTCACGGGATGGGATGCAGGATCAGTTCGCAGCAGGCCCTCGTGGGACCCCTCTGTGGTCAGAGAGTGATCCACTCACCTTCTGTCATGGCATAGTCAGCAGCAGGGGCCGCCCTGCCCTCCCTCCCCCAGAGCCCAGAGCCGGCCGCCACCCGCCGTGGACTGACAGAAGGCGTGGATTATTAACACACGGGTCATAGCCCCTGACCCCATCATGCTTTCCTCCAAACACGCCAGTGGCTTGGATGCTGATGAGTGCCCGGGGCCCCAAAGCAGGACTTCTCTGGCCGCCTCCATCCTGGCTGCTCTGCTCGTGAAAACAGCCGTGCTTCGTGGACGTCCTGCCTGCCTCGCATCTGTCAGCTTTATGAACCTGCTGGGTTTTGTTCCAAAGCCGCACAGCCATGCCCCTGTTTCTGTCCTGGGCACCTTGTCGTTCAGAGCCCATGCCTGGGCTTTGTCATCTGCTGGGAGTTTTCCTTCTTACTCCTCCTTAGCATGATCCCGGCATCTATCATGATTTAAAAATTCTTTTTTTAGCATTTTATTTATTTTTTTTTATTTGAAAGAGAGAGAGAGGAGAGAGAGAGAGATCCTCTATCTGTTACTCACTCCTGAAATGCCTGCAAAAGCCAGCGCTGGGAGGCAAATCCGGGTCCTCCACGTGGTTGACTCGGATCCAGTTACTTGCGCCGTCATCATGGCTTTCTGGTGTCAGCATTAGCAGGAAGCTGGAGTCGGGAGCCAGGCTTCGAACTCAGCTACTCTGATATGAGACGTGGGCACATGAAGCACCCGGCCAAATGCCTGCCCCACTTTTTTGCCTTTTATATTTATGTTGTAATACATCCATCATATTGGAATTCTACTGGTGGTTGCCTTTAAGATTTAAAAAAGCCTAAGTGTGAGGACCGGCACTGTGGTGCAGCAGGTTAAGCCATAGCCTGCAGTGCCAGCATCCCATAGGAGCATCGGTTCGAGTCTCGGCTGCTCCTCTTCCACTCCAGCAAAAGCATTGGAAGATGGTCCAAGTGCTTGGGCCCCTGCACCCATCGGGGAGATCTGGATGGAGTTCTTGGCTCCTGGCTTCAGCCTGGTCCAGACACGACTGATGTGGCCATGTGGGGAGTGAACCAGTGGATGGAAGATTCTCTCTCCCCTCTTCTCATTGTAACTCTGACTTGCAAACAAACAAACAAGTTAAAAAAAAAAAAAGTAAGTGTGGATCTGTCTCTTTGTTACTGAAAGTCCCAAATGAAACACTGCTGTTGACTGAACTGTTTTCATGAGCTTTTGTTTCCTTTCTACTCCATTATTGACCAGCTTTGGTTGATTTAAAGAGATACAAAACTTTATTTATTTTCATTTTCATTTGAAAAGCAGAGAGTGAGAGTGAGAGGAGAGAGAGAGAGAGAGAGAGGTTTTTCCATCTTCTGGTTCATTCACCCAATGGCTGCAACAGTCATTGGTGGGCCAGGCTCAAGCCAGGAGCCAGGAGCTCCATCCGGGTCCCCCACGTGGGTGGCAGGAGCTCAGTTACTTGGACCATGTTCATTCTCAGGTGCATTTGTGGGAGCTGGTAGGGAAGTGGAGACGCTGGGACAGGGACCAGCACGTATATGGGGTGTAGGTGGCAGCTGACCCCTTAGCGCTGGCCCCTCTCTCGGCCCATCTCACTCGTCTTTCCATGGCTACCAAGGACTTGACATTCTGCAAACAGTCCTGCTCAGAGCTCCATTCTCAACAGGAGCAAAGATAATCAAAAGCAAACAAAAAGGGGTTCAAAACAGGAAGAGAGCCCTCGGAGGGCTGCCATGGAAACACACGACTCAGAGTTGCCACAGCTGGAGTCACAAGGGCTTCTGACCAGGTGACCGTCCAGTGATCCAGGGGCTGGGCTGCCCCTTCCCCTTTCAGGGATAAAGGAATGGGGCCAGGGGTGGGGAGTGCCTTAGGAGAGCCCCCACCCCCCAGACAGCAGGCTTGCTCCAGATTACCAGGTCTTTCCTCCCCTGAGCCCCACTTCTAGGTCTGCACCCCTTGGGTCAGAGGGAGCTTTTACTGGGAGCGATGATTCCATGGCCGCGCGATGCTGCTGTCCACCGTGCGTGGCTTTCTCCATCAGGGCTGGAAGGGCAGGGCAGGGGTGGCCGAGGGGCACAGTGACGCTGGAGCCTGGGCTGGAGACCACAGCTGGTGACGTGTGTGATGGAACCGCTGACAGTGCTGTGTCTCCCCAGCCCCCAGAACTCCAAGGATTTCTTTTCTTTTTAAGTTGCCCTGTCCAGGGTACTGTGTGATGGCAAGACATTACGGACCGAGGCACGTGGGTGCAAACCACGTTCCCGGCTGGGCTAAGTGCATCAGATCCTTCCCGGCAAGACCGCGTGAGGCCCCCAAGACCACCATGCACCCTCACTTGGGCTTTCGCCTGCATGGGTGCACTTGGGCGCCACCTGCTGGAAGGTGCTTCTGCCCTCAGAGACTCAAAGAGCCAAATCTTTTTTTTTTTTTTTAAAGATTTATTTATTTGAAAGAGTTACACAGAGAGAGAAGGAGATAAGGAGAGAGAGAGAGAGAGAGGTCTTCCAACCACTGGCTCACTCTGCAATTGGCTGTGACGGTTGGAGCTGGGCTGATCCGAAGCCAGGAGCTTCTTCCGGGTCTCCCACGGTAGTGCAGGGGCCCAAGGACTTGGGCCATCTTCTACTGCTTTCTCAGGCCATAGCAGAGAGCTGGATTGGTAGTGGAGCAGCCGGGACTCGAACTGGTGCCCATATGGGATGCCGGCATTGCAGGAGGCAGCTTTACCCGCTACACCACAGCACCAGCACCACCTTTACATTCTTTTTTTTTTATTGATATTTATTATTATTATTATTTATTTGAGAGGTTGAGTTACAGACAGTGAGAGGAAGAGACAGAGAGAAAGGTCTTCCATCTGCTGGTTCACTCCCCAAATGGCCGCAACAGCCAGAGCTGCGCCAATCTGAAGCCAGGTGCCAGGTGCCTCTTCCTGGTCTCCCACGCTGGTGCAGGGGTCCAAGGACTTGGACCATCCTCCACTGATTTCCTGGGCCATAGCAGAGAGCTGGATCAGAAGTGGAGCAGCCAGGACTAGAACCAGCACCCATATAGGATGCTGGCGCCGCAGGTGGAAGATTAACCTACTGCATCATGGCACTGGCCCCTACATTCTTAAAATTAAAACATATATACAAGGGGCTGGCATTGTGATGCAGCAGGTTAAGCTACCACCTGTGATGCCAGCATCCCATATGGGCACTGGTTCAAATCTCAGCTGTGGCACTTTCGATCCAGCTCCCTGCTAATGCACCCGGGAAAGCAACACAAGATGGTTCAAGTGCTTGGGTCCCTGCACCCACATGGGAGATCCGGATGAAGTTCCAGGATCCTGGCTTTGGTCTGGTCCAGCCTTGGCCATTGCAGCCATTTGTGGAGTGAACCAGCATATGGAAGATATCTCTCTCTCTCTCTCTCTCTTTCTCTGTGTGTGTGTGTGTGTGTGTGTCTGTCTGTCTCTCCGTCTCTGTACCTCTCAAATAAATAATATAATATAGGTAAAAGAATACCTGTAAGCATAACTTATAACACATAAAGCAAATATCTACAAACCCATGATTTGATTTAAGGACTGGAGCATTACTGGTATCTTTGTGGTATTTTGCATTTTAGTTCTTTTTTAATTAAATATTTATTTATTTGTTTGAAAGTCAGGGTTACAGAGAAAGAAAGACACGGGGGGGGGGGGAGAGAGAGAAAGAGAGAGAGAGAGAGAGAGATCCCGTTTCTGCTGATTCACTCCTCAGATGGCTGCAATGGCTGGGACTGGGCCAGGCCAAAGCCAGGAGCCAGGAGCTTCTTCCGGGTCTCCCACGTGGGAGACTGGAATCAGTTCTTCAATACAGGATGCTGGCGTTGCAAGTGGCAGCTTAACCAACTGTACCACAGTGCCAGCCTGGTCCATGAGACTCTTTGACCAAGCTTGTTTAAGCCTTACCCGGAGGAGGAACTCCAAAACAGGTTCAAGTGTGTGGCCTAGGGGTTTTAGTCCCTGGTTAGGACACCTGTGCCCCACATCAGAGTATCTGGATTTTTTAAAAAGATTTTATTTATTTATTTGAGAGGTAGAGTTACAGACACTGAGAGGGAGAGACAGAGAGAAAGGTCTTTTGTCCATTGGTTCACTCCCCAGATGGCTGCAACAGCCGGAGCTGCGCCGATCCAAATCCAGGAGCCAGGTGCCTCTTCCTGTTTTCCCATGCGGGTGCAGGGGCCCAAGCCCTTGGGCCATCTTCTGCTGCTTTCCCAGAGAGCTGGGAGAGCTGGGAGCAGAGAGCTGGACTGGAAGAGGAGCAGCCAGGACTAGAACCGGCGCCCAGATGGGAGCCAGCACCGCAGGCAGAGGATTAACCTACTGCACCACAGCGCTGGCTCCAGAGTGCCTGGATTTGATGCCTGGCTCCCGCTCCTGACATCAGCTTCCTGCTGCCACAGACTATTGTAGGTGGGGGTCTCTGCTCCAGTGAAACACAGATTGGAAACTCTCTCTAATCTCTCTCTTTGCTTCTTAAATAAAAAAATTTTTTTTAATTCAAAGATCACAGAGCCCTACTGACAGCTTCTCATCCCAGTCCTTCCCAGAGCAGACCGGAAAGCAGAGGAAATTTTCACGGGCTCAGCAACATTGGGGCTAGATTGATGCGCTCCAGGTTCCTGGTATCTGCTTGAGAACTAAAATGCAGGAGACCAGCGCTGTGGCGTAGCAGGTAAAGCCACCACTTGCAATGCTGGCATCCCACATAGGTACTGCTTCGAGTCCCGGCTGCTCCTCTTCCAATCCAGCTCCCTGCTAATGGCCTGGGAAAGCAGTGGAAGATGACCCAAGTGCTTGGGCCCCTGCACCCATGTGGGAGACCCAGATGGAGTTCTTGGCTCCTGGCTTCAGCTTGGTCCAGGCATGGCTGATGCAGCCATGTGGGGCGTGAACCATTGGATGAAAGATCTCCTCTCTTCCCTCCCCTCCCCTCCTCTCTCCTCCCCTCTTCTCTCTTGTGTCTTTCTCTCTTTCTCCATTTCTCTCTGTAGCTCTGCCTTTCAAATCCATGCATCAATCAATCTTTGGTTAAAACAAAGAAAATGCCGTGCATGGTGTTTACTCTCGTGCTTATGGCCAGAGTTGCCCAGAGGTGCATTTGAAGCAGCTGTCTTGCTGTGCAATCAGGAGCCGGCTTTCCTGAGCCCTTTGAGCCTGGGTCTTGCCCTGACCAGTGAACCTTGCTGCTCTCCTGTGGCAGGTGAGGCCAAGCTGCTAGGATGCTTCCTCGTGGGTCTGCCACGGCCAGCTCTCCTGCAGAATCTGTGCAATCAGAACGTGCAAGCGGCACGCTGAGGTCACCAGTCCCTGTAACCTGAGGAGAGTCTTGCCCAGGCTGATGGCTGTTAGGTTTTCCAGGAAAGGACACCATTTTCTGCTGACCACTGGTGAACACGATCCACTCGCACATTTTGGAAGCTGCTCTTTGGTGTGTGCGAATGTAGTCCCTCTGGCAGGGCCCTGGCCTGTCATACAGGTGGCGTTTAAGGACTGTCATGACCTGGGAGGGCCATGCCACGCCTCGGCAACCAAGAACCCCTGAGAGCCAGCATAGAGACCAAGGGCTGGGCCAGACTGGAGTCAGGAACCAGGGGCTCCATCCAGGTCTCCTATGTGTGTGCAAGCGGCCAGGCACTTGGGCTGTCTTCCGCTGCTTTCCCAGGGCATTAACAGGGAGCTGGATTGGAAGTGGGGCAGCTGGGACTTGAACCAGTGCCCATATGGGATGCTGGCACCACAGGGTGAGGCTTAACCCACTATGTCACAATGTCAGCCCCATAAAGACTTATTTATTTATTTGAAAGGCAAAGTGACAGAGAGAAAGGGAGGGAGAGACAGAGAGAATTCCATCTTCCAGTTCACTTCCCAAATGGCCACAGAAACCAGGAGCCTGGAGCTCCATCTGGGTCTCCCACATGGGTACAGGGGCCCAAGCACTTGTGCATCCTGCACCGCTTTCCCAGGTGCATTAGCAGGAAGCTGGATTGGAAGTGGAGCAGCCAGGACTGGAACTGGTGCTCCGATGTGGGATGCCAGGGTTGCAGGTGGTGGCTTCACCCAGTGTGCCACAACACCTGCCCCCTTAAGCAGATCTTGGCTCTGTGTGATGGAAAAAAATCACAAACCAGGTAGACAATTTTTTTTTATTTGACAGGTAGAGTTAGACAGTGAGGGAGAGAGACAGAGAGAAAGGTCCTCCCTCCCCAAATGGCCACCGTGGCTGGAGCTATGCCAATCCGAAGCCAGGAGCCAGGTGCTTCTTCCTGGTCTTCCACGCGGGTGCAGGCACCCAAGCACCTGGGCCATCCTCCACTGCCTTCCCGGGCCACAGCAGAGAGCTGGCCTGGAAGAGGAGCAACCGGGACCAGAACCCGGCGTCCATATGGGATGCTGGTGCTGCAGGCGGAGGATTAACCAAGTGAGCCAGGGTGCTGGCCCCACCAGGTAGACGGATTGAGTTCTCATCTTGGCTTCCTCTCTGAGTAGCTTTGAGACCCTGGGCAGGCTGCCTTTCTTTCTGGGGATCTCGGCTTCCTTTGTTAAGACAGAGATGAGCCCTACCTACCGTACAGCGTCACCCTGGGAACTGGCCAAGCTCATGCTGACCGGCTGACCCACCAATGAACAGATGTGCCTTCCTGGGGCGAGGGAAGCCAGGGCAGAGCTGGCTGCTTCTCCAAGTGCTTCTTGAGGGTCTGAATATCCCCAGTTTGGAATGTGGGTTATGCACCCAGTACCTAAAGGCAGTGCCAAATATTAACACAACACGTCATTAAGCCGAACCGCTGCAAACTGCTAATGACAGGGAAGCCAAGGACGGCTCCGATGAGCCGCAGGAGGCTCGCTCCCCTCCCAGCTAACCGAGCCTGCATCCCGCAGTCCAGCCATCATCTCCCCGGAAGAACAATTGCTCTTTATTATTTTCCCCAAGTGTGGATTTGGACGAGTGCGGTGAAGCCTTGGACATGTGCCGGCGTCTCGGCGGCTGCACCGGCCATTTAAACGGCTACAGTTTTCAGAGCACCCAAGGGGGCCTCAGAGGCCTTGGCTGCTGTTAGGAAAAGCATGACTTTATTGCTTGGCTACGGCTGCTGGTGTATGGGTGCGGGGAGTGGAAGAGCCCAGGGCCGAGCAGTTTGCTCCCGGTCACGCCGTGGAGGGGGGAAGAGGATTCTGTTGCTGGAATTTGGAGTTTTTTGAATGAGAGATGATGGAGGCTGGCGTTGTGGTGCACTTGTAAGGTTGGCATCCCGTATCAGAGTGCCGGTTCGAGTGCTGGCTGCTCTGCTCCATGCTGGTGCACCTGGGGAAGCAGCTGAGGATGGCCCAAGTGCTTGGATCCCTACCACTCACATGGGAGACCCGGATGGAGTCCCTGGCTCCTGGCTTTGACCTGGTCCAGCTCTAGCTGGTGCGGCCATGTGGGGAGTGAACCAAGTCTCCTTGGTCTCTGTGTATTTGGCCACTTTTGCTCTCCTTCCAACCCCTTCCTGGAAGTAGCAAGACTGAGAAAGAACACAGACTCAGTTTGAATCCTGGCTCCCCACTTCCTGGCTGTGCAACCTTGGGAAAGTTGCTGAACCTTTCTGAGTTTTGCCTTAGTGAGGAGGTGGACGGCTGGCTGTGTGGCTCCAGTGAAACGCTGCATGGGAACAGCCGGCACCTAGAAGGAACTTGTCATGGAGGTGGTAGAGGTGGGGGTGATGGTGGGGGCTGGCCCCTGGCCCTTGGGCTTTGTCTGCCCCACTGCTGGGACCTGGCCTGGTAGGTGGGCACCCAGAGAAGTACCCTCAGTGACAAACGGGCCTCTCGCCTCATGCCCAGCTTCTGCGGGCATCTCACTCCCCGTTCCACCCCTCGACTTCCTGTCTCTAGTGCGAGCTTGCCCTGCTGTGCCCTTATAGGGCGGCTGGCCATGTCCCTCACCTAGGTGTTCCCCTGGGGTGGAAAAGCCTGTCTCTGGGGGCTTTCCCGAGAGAGGGAGAGGGAGAGGGAGAGGGAGAGGGAGAGGGAGAGGGAGAGGGAGAGAGAGAGAGAGGGAGAGGGAGGGAGAGGGAGAGGGAGAGGGAGAGGGAGAGGGAGAGGGAGAGGGAGAGGGAGAAGGAGAGGAGAGGGAGAGGGAGAGGGAGAGGGAGAGGGAGAGGGAGGGAGAGGGAGAGGGAGGAGCTTTGGGGCAGATAAAGCCTAAAGAGGGGGTGAGGAGATGAACTAGGGCCCAACAAGGCAGGGGTGTGTGTGTGGGGGGGAACACAGCCACACCCTCCCCCACCCATAGCCTCTTGCAAAGCTGCCCGGGTGAAGGGACAGGCAGGCGCTCACTTTGGGCATGCATCCACAGAGATTGGCAATCAGAAAAATCAAGAAAGAGGCTCTCTCCCTTCCAGCAGCAAGGCAAGGTTGGTGTCCTGGAAGGCACCAGCTCATTGTGTGCAATCACACAGGTGACGGGCTGGGAGTGGAGCGGGAGCCGCATGGCTGAGCTGGCTCTCCCAGAGTGGCAGGGGGACGGACCGTGGTAGCTGGTGGGCAGATGGAGATCTGTTGGAGCCTGGTGCTGGGGAAACCCAGGGACAGGGCATCAGTCAGCCCACTGCCCTCACTCTGCTTTTCACACCAGGCCTCCCGGAGGCTCTGCCTTCCACAAATGAGTGCTACCCCACAGATGGCTGTCGTGAAACTGCCTTGGCAGGCACAGGAAGTGCGTCTATGCAGACACAGGCTGAAGCCAGGACAGCTGACACAGCAGGTTTTTTATGGCCATGCATCCCCTTGAGGGAGCATTCAGCCTACTACGTGGTGGGGCTGGCTCAGTCCGGCGTATTCCAGGATGTTTGCTGGGAGAACGGAGCCTCGGGGCTCCATGCCAGCCGACCGTTAGCCATGAGCCGCCGATCTGTGTGTGCACCTGCTCTGATGAGCAACCCCACTGGGCTTTGGCAGCCTGGTCTCCTGAACTGACTCTCGGCTCAGCTTTCATGGCCTGAGCTTGCGATGTCTTTGCACAATAAAACTGTGATGGAAGTTAATTGCCTGCATCGCTTTGCAGTTCAGTGGGTCCATAAAATGTTTATTGGGTGCAACGGCGGGGGCTGAATGGGTGGCCAGTTGCTTGGCTGTGGGCTCTGGCGAACATCTGGGGTGGGGTCCCTAGGCAGGGAGGTGGCTTAAGAATTGCTGATGTTGAGTATTCTGAGTCCTTTAAAATTATTTATTTGAGAGGCACACACACACACACACACGGAGCTCCCCATCCGATAGCTCACTCCTCAAATGCCCACGATGACTGGGGCCAAACCAATCCGACCCAGCCAAGCTGGGTCTTCCACATGGGTGGCAGGGACCCAGCTACTTGACCCATCACCTGCTGCCTCCAGGGTGTGCATTAACAGGAACCAGGAGCCAGAACCAGAACCAGACATTGAGCCCAAATACTCCGATGCGTAGGAGGCAGGTGTCTTAACTGCTTGGTTAAATGCCCACTCCTACCACACACTTCCGCTACCGTGTATTTGACTTTCCCCAGGTGCTACTTTCCATCATTTCATTGGCTCCGGGAGCCAATGTCCAAATACTTAGTCCCATTACAGTAGCAGTTATGATGTCCACAGGTCCCAGATGAGCGGAGGTTAAGTGATTTGCCAGAGCGGCAAAGCCGAGTGACCACGCTGGAGGATAGGCTCACTTCTCCCATCACGCAAAACCACTCCTGCTGCTTCCAGAAAGATAATGCTCCCCATGCCCAGATATACTGGGGAAGGGCTCCTCTCTGACCTGCACCTGTCACGGGAGTCCTATTCCAGTTCCTCTTGGTGCAGATTGGATGAGCTAAGGAAGAGGAAGCTGGCCTCCCGTCTCTTCCCATGGCTGGAGCAACTGTCAGATTCCCCTTAGATTGAATCAAAGCGAACCGAAGCGTGGCAATTGTCCGAGACTTCACTTGTCCAGGGTGCGAACCGAGGCCGCCATGAACACTGCACACAGGACGCGTCCTTGGATTTGTTGTGACAGGCTCTGGGCAGAGAGTGATAAAGTCCCTGGCACTAAAAAAGTCAGGATGGAAGTCAGGTACTAAAAACGTCCATAGAACACAACGATGCAAATAAATCTGAAAGGCATCGTGCCCCAGAGAGAGGAGCCTCACCTCCTAGACATGCAAGATTTCGTTTAGATTAAATTCTGCAGCAGGCGAAAGCAGTCCATAGCTCAGTGTTGGTGCCTGATATACAGACAAGGTTCAAGTGGAGGGAGGATGGAGTGTTCTTTCTTTCTTTTTTTTAAGATTATTTTATTTATTTGAAAGACAGAGTTACAGAGAGAGGTAGAGACACAGAGAGAGAGGTCTTCCATCCGCTGGTTCACTCCCCAGGTGGCCGCAAAGGCCGGAGCCAAAGCTGCGCGGATCCGAAGCCAGGAGCCAGGAGCATCTTCCGGATCTCCAATGTGGGTGCAGGGCCCAAGGACTTGGGCCAACCATCCTCTACTGCTATCCCAGGCCATAGTAGAGAGCTGGATCAGAAGTGGAGCAGTTGGGTCTCGAGCCGGTGCCCATGTGGGGTGCCAACACTTCAGGCCAGGGCATTAACCCATTGCGCCACAGCACCGACCACCCCCTCTTTTTTTTTTTTAAAGGCAGAGTTAGAGAGAGAGAGAGAGACAGAGAGAGCAAGCGAGCGAGAGCGCTTTCACTTGCTGGTTCAAACCTCAATAGCCAAGGCTGGACCAGGCTGAAACCAGGAGCCAGGAGCTTCTTCTGGGTCTCTCATATGGGTGGCAGGGGCTCCAAGCAGGTGGACCATCATCTATTGCTTTCCCAGGTGCAGTAGCAGAGAGCTGGATCAGAAGTGCAGCAGCCGGGACTTGAACCAATGCCCATATGGGATGCTGGCGAGCAGGCAGCAGCTTAACCATTGTGCCACGAGTGCTGGCTCCCTGTTCTGTGTCTTGATGCAGTGCAGAATGTATGAGAGTGTGATGTGTCAGACCTTCCTGGGTGTGTTGCCTGCAACACTGCCATCCCGAGTGCGGATTTGAGTCCCGATTACTCTGTTTCCAATCCAGTTTCCTGCTGAGGTGCCTGGGAGGCAGTCAGTGATGTCGCAAGTGCTTGAATGGAATTCCTGGCTCCTGGCTTTGACCTTGTCCTTCCAGGCCATTACAGCCATTTGAGGAATGAACCAGCGATGGAAGATCTCTCTCTCTCTCTCTCTCTCTCTCTCTCTCTTTGTCATTCTGCCTTTCTTTTTTTTTAAGATTTATTTTTATTTATTTGAAATAGTAACACAGAGAGAGGAGTGGGGGGGGGAAGAGAGAGAGAGAGAGAGAGAGAGAGAGAGAGAGAGGTCTTCCATCTGTTGGTTCACTCCCCAGATGGCCACAATGGTCGGAGCTGCACCGATCCCAAGCCAGGAGCCAGATGCTTCTTTCAGGTCTCCCACGCGGGTGCAGGAGCCCAAGGACTTGGGCCATCTTCTACTGCTTTCCCAGGCCATAGCAGAGAGCTGGATTGAAAGTGGAGCAGCTGGGACTAGAACTGGCGCCCATATGGGATGCTGGCGCTTCAGGCCAGGGCTTTAACCCACTGCACCAAAGCGACGGCCACATGCCTTTCAAATTAAGAAATAAATCTTAGAAAAAAAAACCTGATTGGGTGTGAAGTGAGCATTGTGATGCAGCAGGTTAGGTCACTTCTTGGGATGCTCACATCTCATATTGGAATACCTGAGGTAGAGTTTGAGCTTTGCTTCGAACCGAGCTCCCTGCTAAGGCACCTGAGACAGCAGCAGGCGATGGTCCAAGTATTTGAGCCCCTGCCACTCACCAGGGAGGCCCGGATAGAGCTCCTGGCTCCGCCCAGAAGATGAGTGACAAAGGAGATGAGGCGGACGCACTTGGGTTCATCCTGTTCTTTGCAATAAAAGTGGTTCATTAAATTTTAGGCCCCAGGGGCCGGCACTGTGGCGAGCGGATAAAGCTGTGCCGCCTGCAGTGCCGGCATCCCCTGTGGGTGTCAGTTCAAGCCCCGGCTGCTCCACTTCCAATTCAGCTCCCTGCTAATGCACCTGGAAAGCAACAGAGGATGGCCCAAGTACTAGGGCCCCTGCATTCATGTGGGTGACCCAGATGGAGTTCCAGGCTCCTGGCTTTAGCCTGGGCCAGACCTGGCTGTTGCAGCCATTAAGCAAGTGAACCAGCGGTTGGATGATCTTTTTGTCGCTGTTTCTGTTTTTCTGGTTAAACTGCTGCTTTGGACGTTCCCACCCCGTATCAGAGTTTCCCGGTTTGAGTTGTGCCTGCTCTGCTTCCAATCCAGCTTCCTGCTGATGCATTCTGGGAGGCAGCAGGTGATGGCTCAAATACTTGGGTCTGGGCCACCCACACAGGAGACCTGGATGGAGTTCCAGGCTCCTGACTTCAGCCTGGCTCAGCCCTGGCTGTTGTGGGCATTTGGGGAGTGAACCAGCAGGTGGAAGATCTCTCTGTCTCTCTTTCCTTCTCTCTGCAGCTCGGCATTTCCAGTAGATGAAAATAAATAAATAAAGATATCTAAAGGGAAAACTCGAAAGTGAGCCAGAGGGCGCATGACCTGGAAGTCGCCTGGTGCAGGTGTGACGTCACGGTTGAGCAGGAACGAGGCACCCTGCATCCCTGTCTTACAGCTGAGGGTGGTGTGGGCACAGAGAGGCTGTGTAACTGGCCCACGCTCACACAGGCAGAAGTAGAAGGGTGAGGATTCACTCCCAGGACCAGGTCCCAGAGCTAGTACAGTTCCCACACACTCCACAGCCTCAGGAGGATGCACACAGTCCAGGGTGAGTGGCCGGGGGTGTTGCTCGAGGCCACTGGGCTGGGTTTCCACCCTCCCTGGGTTGTTCTGGGCTTTGGGGTCTGGGGCAGTGATGATCTGAGTGAGTGTCCCTAGCTGTTTCTCTGCAGAGAAATCACTAGATGCTTAGTCCTTGCTCGGAAGAACCTGAGACCACGGCTGCCTGGTCCAGGAGGAGCCATAGCCTCTTGGGGCGGGGTCTCTGCTGCTCCCCACTCCTGCTTAGGACCCCGCCCAGGCCCGGCAGGCGGGGCCCTCCACCCTCTCTGCTTTCATCGGGCTGTGACCCCAGCAGGGGGACTTCCCCTTCTGGGCTCAGCCTGCCCTGCCCACTGCCCAGGCTCTGAGTATCCTCTGAGGAATGTCCCAGGCGTTATCAGCTCTGCTGGTGCTTAGGTAGAGGCCTCTGACCTGGGATGTGGCCTGGGCTGTGTGGATAGGGCTTCAAGCTGGGGCCTGGGAAGGGGGTGGTGGCCCCAGGCTGGAGTGACTGTGCTGGGAGTGGTGGCGGTGGAGTGCTGAGCTGTGGCTTTCTCCTGGGCTGGCCCAGTCTTGGGCTCTGACTCCTGGCTCAGCTCCTGCTTGGGCTGTGGTCAGTACAAAGCTCTGTTTGGGTTGCCCTCACCAGCTGGAGGCGGGGGAGGGTCGGGGCTGGCTGTCAGGCTGGGCGGGGCTGGTTGCTGGGCGGGGCTGACCCCTGGCCTGCTCCCTGGCCTGGCAGGACATGACGGACAGTTCCTTCCTGTCCTCAGGGGAGCTGGCCTCCTGGTCTTGGTCTCTGGGCTTTCATGAGCTGTGGGCGGGGCTCAGCTGGAATCTGGGCTGACTGGTTTTGGTCCCGAGCTGGGCTGGCCTCTTCTGGGCAGAGATGGTTTCTGGGATCTGATTGAATTCTGGGCTAACCTGGGAGGCATTCCTCCCCTCCCCTCCCACCCTCAATAGTGATTCAGCTCCAGGAATGAATGGTTCAGGTGTCAGGTGCAAAAACCCCTTGAGGCCAGTGGGGTAGGGACTTTCTTAGGCCACAAAACACCTGGGGAGATCTTTGGGGACCATGCCACTTTGCGCTCCCTCCCAGGAAGGGGGGTGCTGACCAGATTCTTGATCGAGTGAGAGAAGGGGTGGTACAGCATGAGTCCGCCCGGTGGGAGGTGATGAGCAGGCTTGGGGCAGGTGCAAGGGTTAAGTCACCGCTTGGGATGCCTGCCCTCCATATTGAAGTCCCTAGGTTTGAGTCCCAGCTACGCTTCCAATCCTGAGTCCCCTGGGACGCAGCAGGCAATGATGGCTCAAGCACACAGGTTCCCTGCCACCCAACTGGGAGACCCGGATGGAGTCCCAGGTTCCTGGCTTCAGCCTGGGTCAGTGCCCTCTGGCTTTATCTCAGCTGTCGCAGGTAACTGAGGAATAAACTGGGAGATAGAAGATCCCTTTCTCTCTTTCTGTTTCTGCATTCCAAACATAAAGAAGAGGAAAGCTAGGTGGTCTTGTGGACTGGCATCTTATTTATCTAATTGGGACGCACACACAGTACCAAGAATTCTGTGTTATGTGTAATCGTATGTGCTATATATATATATATATATATATATTTTAAAGATTTATTTGTTTACTTGAGAGGTAGTTACAGACAGGGAGAGACAGAGAGGCAGAGAGAGGTCTTCCATCCACTGGTTTACTCCCCAACTGGCCACAACAGCTGGAGCTGTGCTGATCCGAAGCCAGGAGCAAGGTGCTTCTTCCCATCTTCCATGTGGGTGCAAGGGCCCAAGGACTTGGGCCATCTTCCACTGCTTTCCCAGGCCACAGCAGAGAGCTGGATCAGAAGTGGAGCAGCCGGGTCTCGAACCAGCACCCATATGGGATGCCAGCACTGCAGGTGACGGCTTTACCCGCTACGCCACAGTGCTGGTCCCCTTGCTGTCCCTGACCTGCCCTTCCTCAATTGGGTGAGCCCACCTGTCCAGGGAGGCCCTGAGTATATGGCTCTCATTGGATTTGTCCACTTCTTCTTGTTGCAGCAACTACAGAGAGACCCAGGGCCCATGGGCTGGGGCTGGACTTCTTCCCATTTTGTTAGTGTAAGAGGGGCTGGGTTCGAATCTTACCAAGTTTTATGACAACTTGGCTACTTTGAGCGCCTGCCCCTTGCTGGTCTGTAACCTGGGGACATGTGAATCTTCCAACCTGTGTGGGTGGTGGGTGGTCTAGGCTCCTCTCCGGTGGGACTGACGCCTTATGTCCTTGCTGTTTATCCTTCTGAACACTAGGTGGCAGTAGTCCCCCACTGATAACCCAGAGA
Source organism: Lepus europaeus (assembly GCF_033115175.1). NCBI lineage: Eukaryota > Metazoa > Chordata > Mammalia > Lagomorpha > Leporidae > Lepus > Lepus europaeus. The sequence goes on along the minus strand of NC_084847.1, from coordinate 50,489,608 downwards.
AGTCCAGTTGCTCCAGAGGCTGACCCAGGCCACAGAACAGCTGTCCAGCCCGGGGAGGGTCTAGGATGGAGGGGTGCAGGGAGCTGGCAGACACCCGGTCATGTCGTCCACTGGCCAGTGCGACAGGCGCGTGGACCTCAATGGCAGCCAGCAGTGGCTGGGCTCTTGCTACAGGCCAGGTGCCGAGCTGCATCATTCTTGTCCCAGGGCTGTCCTAGAGGTGCTTCTTGTGGTCCAGGGCCTCACAGCCCCATGCCCTTGGGGCCTGGCACCCTTCCGATGAGTGGGGGTGGGGTCACTGCACTGCTCAGCCAAGGGAAGCTCACAGCCAGGGAGCTTTACCGTATTAAAAAAAAAAAAATCATATTTGGGTTTGCTGGCCTTGTGGCACAGCAGGTTCTGTGGCAACACTGGCATCCCATAGGGTTGGAGTCGCAACTGCTCCCACTTCTGATCCAGCTCCCTGCTTATGGCCTGGGAAAGCAGCAGAAGATGGCCCAGTGCCTCGGTCCTTGCCACCCTTGTGAGAGACCCGGATGAAGCTTCTGGCTCCCGGCTTCCGCCTGGCCCAACCCTGGCTGTTGCAGCCATTGGAGAGTGGACCAGTGGATGGAAGATCTCTCTTTGTCACTCTACCTTAGAAATAAATACAGCTTCAAAAAAACCACTTGGCTTTGTTTATTTGAAAGGGAGAGAGCGAGAGAGCTCTCCAAACTGCTGGTTCACTCCCTGACTGCCCCCAAGAGCCAGGGCTGGGCCAGGCGGAAGCCAGGAGCCTGGAACTCACCCACATCTTCCACAAGGCGGCAGGGACCCAAGTACCTGAGCCGTCCACCTGCTGCCTCCCATGGTGCCCATGAGCAGGGAGCTGGGATTGGGAGCAGAGCCGGGACTCGAACCCAGGGCACTCTGATATGGGGTGTGGGCGTCTGTGACCACCAGGCTGAAGCCTGTTAAGGGTCTGGGGCTGGAGCCGTTGCCTTGGGCTATTACCCAGCTAGGTCCAGTGTAGCCACAGAGTCCTCGAAAAGGAAAGGAGGAGGAGGGAGAGCCAGCGACAGAAAGGTGTGACGAGGGAGGAAGATTTGCTGGCCTTGAACCCAGAGCAAGGGGCCCATGAGCCAAGGAACGAGGTTGGCTCTGGATACTGGGAATGGCCATAGAAAGGATCCTCCTCTAAAGCCTGCTGACTCGGACCTCAGGACCCCCGAGCCCCCGCACCTGCTGGGGAAGTGGATCCGCGTTGTTTGAACTCTCGATGTTGGTGGCTCCCGTAACATTGGAGGCCTCAGATGAAACGCTGCTTCCTCCAGGAAGCCTTCCCTGCTTCCTCCCACCAGGTATGCCTTTGTCGCTTGTTGGCTGGTGTTAGACAGCAGCATGCATGCAAAGTTACTTAAATATTTGTGTTGCCGGTGCTGTGCGCAGTGGGTTAATGCCCTGCCTGAAACGCCAGCATCCGATATGGGCGCCGGTTCGAGACCCAAGCTGTTCCACTTCCAATCCAGCTCTCTACTATGGCCTGGGAAAGCAGTAGAAGATGGCCCAAGTGCTTGGGCCCCTGCACCTGCGTGGGAGACCTGAAAGAAGCTCCTGGCTCCTGGCTTCGGATTGGCACAGCTCCAGCCGATGAAGCCATCTAGGGAGTGAACCAATGGATGACCTCTCTCTCTCTAACTCTGCCTTTCAAATCAATCAATCAATCAATCAATCTTTAAAAGCAAACAAAATTTGTGTAATGATTGGTTCCGTGTTCCTGGATCCTGGTTCCAGTGTCAGGTGCAAAGGGTGTGGCTTCAGGCGTGGGTGTCTGGACCCCATAGAAGCTCAAAGAATGTTGGGAAATGCACACATAAAGTAGCTCCCAGGGGGCAGGCATTTAGCTTCGTGGTTAAGACTCGATTCTGTTGCAATCAGAGAACTGGGATTTGATTCCTGAGTTCAGCTGCTTGCTGATACCCCCCTGGGGGGCAGCAGGTGATGGCTCAAGTCCCTGAGTCCCTGCCACTCACCGGGAGACCTGCATAGAGTTCCTGGTTCTTGATTGTGATGAGATCCCAGCTGGGCCTCTGGGGCGTGAACCAGCACAGGGGAGCTTTCTCTCTCTGCCCCTCAAACAGGTACAGATGAAAAAACATTCAACCTAGCGTCTCTCTCTCTCTCTCTCTCCTCTCTCTCTCTCTCTCTCCCCTCTCTCTCCCTCTCTCTCCCTTCCTCTCTTTTAAATATGTAAAATAAATAAAACTTTAAAAAATCATTTCATCTACCTGATTCATTCACAATTTCAGCCTCTACCAGAAGCTGAAAAAGATTCCAGGCAGCTCCAAGGTAGACTCAAGCACCCATCAGATCCCGAATCCACATGTCAGGGATAGATTTCTGGGAAAGGGGGTCGGGGGTGGGCCATCTGTGGAGGCTGCCCCTCCAGCTGCAGACAGAGGTGTAGGCGGTGGGAGGCCTGCAGAGGGGCGCAGAGAGCTGGGCCAAGGGCACCCAGGGTGCCTGTGGGTGCAGAGCTACCCGTTTGCTGGAGGATCAGGGCTCCTTGCAGGCTGGGGTCCTGGCCTGGTGGGACTTTCCGGATTCCTTTTGGGAAGCTGGCTGGCCTCAGGCATGCTGGGCACGCACACCTGGCCCGAGATGGAGACCACCCCCACCCCCAGGAAGCCATGGCTGAGCAAGGGGCAGGAGTGTTCCTGTTGGCCAGCAGGTGTCGCTGTGGATTCACAGAAAACGGCTGCAGGCCCCCTGCGCTCAGTTCCCCGCCCCCCTCTCACCATGGGCTTCCTCTCCCAGGTCGTGGCTGGAGCAGGCCCCAGGAGGCACGGCTTTTGATGCTCCCTTGGTGGCATTGACAGGGGGCTCTGCGCTCCGGGTAGCTGGGGAGCCACGCGCCTGGAGACCTTGGGCAGTGATGGCTGCGTCCCTCTGGCTCTGCCTGATGCCGATGGGGGTGGGTGGCCTGGGCAGCTGGCCCTGGGCATGCCCGTCCATTCTGGTGCTCGTTGCCGAGCTCTGGGAGAGAGGTAAAAGCCAGCGTGGTCCTGGCACACTGTCCAGGCTCAAGTCATAGTGGTCAGAGGACCAAGAGAGAGCCAGGAGGGGAGGCAGGAGCTGCTTGAGGCTGGGATGGGACCAGGTGTGACCAGCTGGGGGAAGAACAGATGGGGCAGCCAGTGCAAAGGCCCTGGGGTGGGAGGGAACGTGATGTGGGTGAAGCCAAAGCAGTTAGGGCTAGGTCTCAGTGATAGTAATCAGAGAGGTGGCAGTGCCTGTGACACAGAGTGGGGACTTTATTTTCATGGGGGCGCACCATCTGATGCATGTGTGTGTGTGTGTGTGTAGCACATGGGTAAATGCTAACTCCATGTGCATTACACACACACACGTAATTAGAGAGAGAGAGAGAATGCTCCCATTCTTTGGTTCACTCTCCATATGTCTGCAATGGCTGTATTGTCTCACTTTTCCATGGGGGCTGGCTGGGGTCGGTGATTATCCCATTTTACAGACAGAGAAACTGAGGCATAGGGTCTGCCCCTCCACTCTGCTAGTTGTTCATTCCTGCAAAGGCATTTCCAGTGTTATCACTCTCTTGGGAGGGTGTCCCTTCACGACCTGATGCTATGGGGCCCTGGGGCCTCTAAACTGTAGCCCCTGTGCAGGGCTGGGTATAGACAGGAAGAGGACTTGGCATTCCAGTGACCTCTCTGTTCTCAGCTTCCTCTCTCCCCAGCTGACTGTCTTCAACAGACTTTGCTATTTAGGTGCAAATGCTACAAGTAAGGGATTTTTTTTGGGGGGGGGGACAGGGGCACAACCCTAATTCCTGGTCCTCAGCAAGCAGGAGCTGTGTGCCCAGCGTGGTGCCCCAGGAGACCCTCCAGCTTCTGCCATGCAGTGTCATTTTGCTCCAGGGTGGTCTCTTTCCTATCCACAAAGTGGCTCTCTGGACGGGCAGGAGCTCTCCCTATGGTCTGTGGCTTGGCCCTGCTGGGAGGACAAGGCCCTGGCTCTGTTCAGCTGAAGGAAGGGCTCTGCTGGCTGGTTCATCTTTATGCTTGCCCACCTGACCTGGTTTCCAGGTGGGAGAGCCACAGCTGCAGATTTGCTCACAGCTGCCTTTCCTGTGCCATTGTTTTATTTATTTGAAAGTCAGAGTTACAAACACACACTCACACACACACACACAGAGAGAGAGAGAATGAGAGGAGAGAGAGAGGTCTTCCATCTGCTGGTTCACTCCCCAATTGACTGCAACAGCTGGAGCTGTGCTGATCTGAAGCCAGGAGTCAGGAGCTTCTTCCAGGTCTCCCACATGGCTTCCAGGGCCCAAGCACTTGGGCCATCTTCCACTGCTTTCCCAGGCCACAGCGGAGAGCTGGATCGGAAGTGGAGCAGCTGAAGTTGGAGTTGCAATTTGGATGGAAGGCTGCCTTCAGTGTTTGGAGGTTGGCCTTTGAAACCGGGCACCTGGGAGGAACGTACTGGGAGCATTCCTGAGTCTGGGTTGCGTGAAAGCCAATCTCTTGCCGGAATTGCCAGAGAGGAATCAGTTTACTCCTGGTCCTGGTTCTGTCTGTCACCTCCCACCCCGGTCTGGAGACTGCACTGCCGGCTTTGAGGTCCCAGGCTGGCACTGTGTGTGGAAGGCAGGAGCAGTAGTGCAGAGGCTCCTGGAGTAAGGGCTGCTGGAGACAGCTGCGGCCGCTCCGTGTATCAGCGAGTCTGGAGAGACATTGCCGCAGTGTGTGGCTGGGAGGACGCAGGCGTGATTGTATGGAAATCAGGATGCTTCTAAATGAGTTTTCCGCAGGCTCGACTTGCAATATGCTCGTGATGGTAAATGCTAATATTCTTGTTCAGGGTGATGTATTTCGCTGTGTCTGAATCTCGCCGGTGTACTTTGGTCTATGGCTAATGTGACATTTGCTCTCACCACCTCTCATTAGTTATTGTTTTTCTTCTTCCTACCTGCTCTGAAAGCTTGGGAAATGGTTTATCAGAAATTCTCCCAATAAACAGAGGAGGTTTAGTTCAGATGCCAGAAAATCCCATGTTGGACTGCCTGGCTTGGGTCCTGGGTTTCTAACTAATGCTCACCCTGGGAGGCTCAAGTACACGGGTCCCTCTCACCCCATGGGGGAGATCTGGATAGAGTTCTGGGCTCCTGACCTCAGCCTAGCCCAGCTCTGGCTCTTGTGGGCATTTGGGGATGTGAACCAGTGGATGGAAGACCTCTCTCTGTCTCTGTCTGTCTGGCTGCCTCTCCCTCTATCTCTGTCACTTTGCCTTTCAAATAAATAAATAAATCTAAAGAAAAAAAAAAAAAGAAAGAAGAAACTACAGCGGAGTGAGGCTATGGGGTTTAACTAACAACCAATCTATGACATCATCCTGGATTAAGACCCGCCCCAATTACCACCTCCTTAAAGGGACCATCTGCAAACTCAGTGATCTTTGGAGATCCTGTGGTTTAGGACGTCAACATGGAAATTTGGGGTGGGGGGCACAGTTCAGCCCCTGATGGGGGTGTCTGACCTCTGTTGGCTCCTGCTCAGAGTGGGCACACCCATGTCCAAGCACAGCCTGTGCCCCCAGCAGGGGGGCAGGGCGGGAGCCAGAAGACTGGGTGGGGGGGGCAAAGTCCCACCCACCACGGACTCCCCCTTCCAAGTGTCAGTGGCAGAGTCTGAGAGTCTTTATATATTTTTTCCTTGTTGGTCTGGACTTCAATCCCATGTTTCCTTGGAGGTTTTCCCAAACACCCACAGGCCCTGCTCACCCATGCTGGGATGGGGCAGGGGGTGGGGTCTCAATCTCTTACCCTTGGCTGGATGCTCTCCCAGCAGCCCTGGGTGCCTGTGGCTGGTTCTTGGTCCCTGAGCCATTTCCTTGCCCTGTTGTCTTGCAGGCCCCTTGGTCTTTTGTGCCTGGGACCAGGAGTCACTGCTCTCCATGCTCTGGCTTCCTGGTGCCCCTGCCTGGAGGAGGCATGGCGGGAAATCACAAAGTGGGGTTGGAAGGGAGAGGCTGTTGTCCTCCTCTCTGCTTCTGGAAGCATCCATGGTGGTGGTGGGAGGTGGAGTAGGGGGGTGGCTGTGCTCCATCGGTTACTCCAGCTTCCAGCTTAGTCCTTAGTGGCTGTAGCCCCAGCTGGTGGCCCCTCTCGGAGACCCAGCAGCTTCCCCAGGACATGGCTCCCAAATGTGCCCCTGGCTCTGCTGACCACCCCCACCCTCCGCCCCCTTGTCCTTCCAGCCCTGGGAGTGGCAGCCTCCAGGGTCCTGACCACAGGCCCTAACCTGGATTCTCGCTGTCATCAGAGTCATCCGAGTCCAGGGTCACCAAGCTGCCTCGTGCAGGGTCCCCCACATGCTGTGGTCACCAAATGTCTCCATGCTTTCGCTTTGCCCCTGAAGTTTCTGTCCCTCTCACGGCCCCCTGACTAGTGATTCTTGAACTTGAACTTGACAACTGGAGATCAAACGAGGCACCAGCATCACCTCAGGGTTTGTTAGAGCGCAGCTCCCTGGGCTCGCCCCCAACTTTCTGATCAGCAGGTGGGGACCAGGGCTCCAGAGGCACAGTGCCAACAAGTTGTCAGGTGACACGGATGCTGGGGCCTGGGGGTCACACTTGGAGAACCAGTAGATTGTCTTTGAATGTGCCCTTCTCATAGGACCTGTTCAGGCAGGGGGGGAGAGAGAGAGAGAGAGAGAGAGAGAGAGAGAGAGGGCACCAGTCCCTTCCTGGGTGCTAGGAGCACCTGCCTGTTGGACCCACCTCTTAGTAACTTCAATTGGCTTTTCTCCCACACAGCAGGGAGCCTGGGGAGGGCCTGCCCCACCCTGTGTGTTGTAGAGCTAAGCAAATACCCAGAGAGGGACCAAAGGACAAACACAGCTTCTTGCTTTGAAGCTGGGTGACAAAGCCTCCTTCCCCTGAGACTTGCTGCACCTCTGTGTGGAGCCCACCTGGGGCTCATGGTGTTGGGGGTGCTGGGGTAGAGACAGGGTAATGGGAACCTGGCTTTGGCAGTGGTGAGGAGCACCACGCTTCTCTTTAGGAGGTGGTAGTGCTGGACTGAGTCGTCCCACAGAGGTAGGGGTCAGAGAGCTGTGCGAGGCAGAGCAGGGAGCCATAGGCGTGCACCAGCCTGCTGGGTAGGAGGCTGGGGGCAGCAGGAACCTGCACAGGCAGGGAAGCAAACCAAGGTGGCTCATGGAGGCTTTGACATCCTGCCCAAGACATTCCCTGAAGGAGAAACTATGACACATGGGGTCTGCTTTACTTAGCCACATGGTGTCATAGTCTGGTCAGTTTCACAAGCCTGCACGGACCATGAGGCTTAACCCACAGGAGTCTGTTTTCCCAGGGCTCTGGAGGCTGGAGGTCAGAAATGCAGGTGGCAGCAGGGTTGGCTGCTCCTGAGGCCTCTGTCCCCAGGGTGTGGAGCCCACCGTCTTCTCGCTGTGGCCTCCCCCAGGGCCTTTCCTCCATGCAAAAGTCCTGGTGTCTCTTGTGTGTCCAGACATCCTCTGTGTGTGAGAGCATCAGTCGACTGGACTTCATTTCTAACTTTCTCTTCTTCTTCTTCTTCTTCTTCTTCTTCTTCTTCTTCTTCTTCTTCTTCTTCAAGATTTATTTACTTGAGAGGCAGAGTAATAGAGAGAGGGAGAGAAAGACAGAAAGGTCTTTCATCCGCTGGTTTACTCTCCAGATGGCTGCAATGGCCAGAGCTGTGCCGGTCCAAAGCCAGGAGCCAGGAGCTTCTTCCGGGTCTCCCACACAGGTGCAGGGGCCCAAGGACTTGGGCCATCTTCTACTGCTATCCCAGGCTATCAGCAGGGAGCTGGATTGGAAGTGGAACAGCCGGGACTCGAACCAGCACCCTTATGGGATGCTCGCCCTGCAGGCAGCTCCTTTACCTACTATGCCATAGTGCCGGCCACTGGACTTCATTTCTGACTTAACCATCTCTTTAAAGGGCCCTATGTTCACATACATTGACACGGGAGCTAAAGCTTTACCAAAGCCATTTTGTAGCAACACAGTAATGAATGAACAAATGAGTGAATGAGGCAGACACTTCAAAGACAGATTTAGGTTTTCATTTTTGCGCATCCAGGGTTCCAGCCAAGGGGGTCTGGGCTTCTCTGTTGTAAACAGGAGGCGAGAGGCAGAGGGCCAGGGACTTGAGATTATTCTCTGCGTGACATTCCTGGGTCGTGCAGGGTTCTTCCCTGCCGTCTCCTTCTGTTGGATGCGACATCCTGACTGGGGACACGGGAGACAGCAGCTGACACTGTCAGTGGGACGGCTGCCTCTCTGTGGTGCACTCAGTGGTACCTGCCAACACTGATGACATGTGAGCCTTGGTGGTGACATTGATCCCTCTTCCAGTGAGGAGGGGAGATGTCTTTCCTTTCCTGAGAAATGACAAGCCTGCAGCATTGCCGACCAGACTCATCTTCGTTTAAACTTCAGAAGCTGGGAAGGAAAAGCAAAATTCTCTAAGAAGCTTATCTGGAGAGCCACAAAGTCATTAACAGGTCGATGTCAGCAATTATTTATTTCTTTGCTTGGTGTCCTTCCTTCAAAAGAAAATCTGGCAAACAGTTTCTTTTCTTCTATGAAAACGATGCTTCCACTGAGATAAGAAATTGAAAAAGAAAATTGACCCCTGGTGATGAACCAGAGTGGATACTTTGTATCCATTCAGAGTCAACACCGTGTATCTGTTTCTAGAGTGGATACTTTGTATCTGTTCAGTCAATACCTTGTATCCATTTCTAGAGTGGATGCTTTGTATCGGTTCAGCGACTCCACCAAAATCCCTCTCTCTCACTACACCCTGGGAAATGGATCTTAATTTTTATTGCTACAAACACTTCCTACGCCCTACGAGTGCACTTTTATAAGATCCATGGAAGATAGAATGAAAAGGTAAGTTCATTTTTGGCACAATATTTTGAAATCCATGCATACAATTGTCTTCAAAAAGTTCCTGAAAATGTGTATGATAATCCTCCGCCTGCGGCGCCGGCACCCCAGGTTCTAGTCCCGGTCAGGGCGCTGGATTCTGTCCCGGTTGCTCCTCTTCCATTCCAGCTCTCTGCTATGGCCTGGGAAGGCAGTGGAGGATGGCCCAGGTGCCCAGGTGCTTGGGCCCTGCACCCCATGGGAGACCAGGAGAGGCACTTGGCTCCTGGCTTCGGATCAGCACGCTGTGCCCAGCTGCAGCGGCCATTGGAGGGTGAACCAACGGAAAAGGAAGACCTTTCTCTCTGTCTCTCTCTCTCTCTCTTTCACTGTCCATTCTGCCTGTCCAAAAAAAAAAAAATCATGCACAGATTTCAAATAATCTTTTTCTTTTTGCACCAAAATAAACTTATCTTTTAAAAAAAAGATTTATTTATTGGCCGGTGCCGTGGCTCAACAGGCTAATCCTCTGCCTTGCGGCGCCGGCACACCAGGTTCTAGTTCCGGTTGGGTGCCGGATTCTATCCCGGTTGCTCCTCTTCCAGGCCAGCTCTCTTCTATGGCCCGGGAGGCAGCGGAGGATGGGCCCAAGTCCTTGGGCCCTGTACCCCATGGGAGACCAGGAGAAGCACCTGGCTCCTGGCTTCGGATCAGCGAGATGTGCTGGCCGCAGCGGCCATTGGAGGGTGAACCAACGGCAAAAATGAAGACCTTTCTCTCTGTCTCTCTCTCTCACTATCCACTATGCCTGTCAAAAAAAAAAAAGATTTATTTATTTATTTGAAAGTTAAAGTTACACACAGAGAGAGGAGAGTCAGAGAGAGAGAGGTCTTCCATCTTCTGGTTCACTCCCCAATTGGCTGCAATGGCTGGAGCCATGCCAATCTGAAGCCAGGAGCCAGGAGATTCTTCTGGGTCTCCCATGTGAGTGCAGGAGCCCAAGGACTTGGGCCATCTTCTACTGCTTTCCAGGCCATAGCAGAGAGCTGGATCAAAGTGGATCAGCCGGGACTCAAACCAGCACCCATATGGGATGCTGGCACTTCAGGCCAGGGCGTTAACCCGCAGCACCACAGGGCCGTCCCCAAACTTATCTTTTAATTCCATTTTCCCCTCAAGAACTCTTGGAAATGCCTGAATAAGAAATAATATGTAAAAGCTGAGAGATGAGGCATTTGCTAAGAAAGCTGCCTGATTGTGCAGACGGAGCCAAGAAACCACATTATCCTCCCCAGGAAGCAAGGCACTGCAGGTGAAGTTCTGGGCAGAAAAGTGGATGCACTTGAACTTCCTCTGTCCATCAGACATGGTGAAAGCCACTGTTTCCTTTCACATACTACAAACAGCAAAAGAATTTTAAAAAACTGATTTTATTTATTTGAAAAGCAGAGTGACAGAGAGAGAGAGAGCGAGAGAGAGAGAGAGCGAGAGCTATCTTCCATCTGTCGATTTACTACTTGAATGCCTCCAACAGCCAGAACTGAGCCAAGCTGAAGCCAGGAGAGGGAGTTCCATCCAAGTCTCCCATGTGGGTGGCAGGGACTCAAGTACTTGAGCCATCCCCCGCTCCCTCCCAGGGTGCACATTTGCAGGAAGCTGGATTGGAAACGGAGCAGCCGGGACTCAAACCTAGGCACTCCTGTAGGGGGTGTGGGTGTCCCAAGGAACATTTTTTTTTGTTTTTCTTCTTAAATTATTTGAAGGGTATATATATATATATATATATATATATATATATATATAGAGAGAGAGAGAGAGAGAGAGAGAGAGAGAGGTCTTCCATTGGCTGGTTTATTCCCCAAGTGGCTGAAATGGTCAGGGCTGGGCCAATCTGAAGCCAGGAGCTTCTTCCAGGTCTCCCACATGGGTGCAGGGGCCCAAGCACTTGGGTCACCCTCCAATGCATTCCCAGGGGCATCAGCAGAGAGCTGGATCAGAAGTGGAGCAGCAGGGACTCAAACCGGCGCCCATATGGGATATATGGGATGCCAACATCACAGGCAGTGGCTTAGCCCATGTGCCACAGTGCCAGCTCCAAGAAATGCAATGGGAGGGGACAGAGGTCTTGTTGTTTGTGATCCCATCCCATCATCTCTTTTTCTCACAGCTTTTTTATTTTTATCTGTGTGTGTGTGAACTTAATTTCCTTTGCTAAGGCCTCCACCACCAAGACCCCTCTAACTTCATTTGGTCTCTCTGAGTATTGTAGAACTACTGATGGAGATTTTCTTTTCAAGCAGGACAAAGGAGAGACAGTGAAATAAATGGGAGAGGTGGGAGAAATCTTGTCTGTGAATAAATCTTAGCCCTGGTGCATTTGTACTCCAAGGCCAAGGCGAGACAAGGAGCTTTGAGAAGAGTCTTGAGGCTGCCTGGTTCCCGGAAGCTCTCCCGGGGTGGGTGCTCTGTGGCTGCTAATCCATCTGCCCAGAGAGAGACGGAATGTGGAGACCCCCAGCCGCCCACTGCTGCGCGGGGGTCAGCTTCTAGAAGCTCTGCCAATGACTTTGATCCGTGAACAAATGTATTACAAGGCAGTTAAACCTCTAGTGGCTGTAGGGGGTGATTTAGTGCCTGGAGAGCTGTGAAGCTGACCGAGACGTGCCCGCCTCCTGGGCAAAGGGCATCTCTGGGGCCGTTCAGCTGCCAGGGCTGTGCTGGGTTAATGGGCGTTTGCTGGCTGCTGCAGGCTGGATGGGATGGGAGGGGGGGAGTTATTAGAAGGTGTCCACACTGGTTGGCTGGTTGCTTAGGCAGCCTGTGGTCCTTGACCGGCACCTGGGCCAGGGTGGCAGCTGGAAGTGATCTTGTTTGATTATCAGGCTGGGCTCTGCAGGCAGACACACACACACACACACACGAAACCACTCCCTGTACACCTGTTCTGTATAGGGTGCTGGAATATGGGAGGAGGAAAGATTGATGCCTGGTCCCTGAACTTGAAGACACATCTGACCTTGACATCTGCTGGGTGATGCTCTCCCCTGTAGCTATGTGGTAGGCCCTCTGCACACACAGCGTCTCACACTTGATGGATCTGTTCACCTGCCGATGGGCATTAGGCATTTCCCCTTTTCAGTTGTGGTAGGCAAAGGTGTCTCATGCTCTTTTTGTTGTGGACCTTTGGAGTAATTTCTGGTGGGTTTCTACCTAGGAGTGGCATCGCCGTGTCTTAGGGAAGGAGCATGCCTGACTTGCTAACTGTGCAATAGTTTTGTAAAGTGCTTGAACCGTGGAATGGGATTGACATTTTATGAGGCGGAGGTGGGTACTCCAGGATCTTTGTGGGTTTCGTGCCTCCTGGTTTTACATATCAGGATCCAGACACCAAGACAGGTAGTGGGGCCACCTTGCATCCCACTGCAATTAAATGGAAAAGAGGAAGCTAAGGTTGCCTTAATGCTCAGATCTGTGCAGCTGTTCCAACCCATTGGCACACTCCGGAAGTGCCCCAGCTGATTGCAATTTGATAAGTGCTGGGGTTTGAATGTGTCTCCCAGGAGGAGGAAGTATTCCAGGCTCCTTGGCCCTCAGCTGGAAGAAGCTGAGATGTGTGTTCTACTCTGTCTCCCATGGGCTCCAGCAGCGCGAAACCCAGCCATCCACAGTGGCCACCTGTGTGGTGACTCCCCCTTCAGTGGCTGGCCACCATCTCCGGTCTTGCTTCCTTGGTCCCCTGTCAGCATTTCCTGGGGTCATGTCTTAATCAGTTCCTGCTGCTATGTACCCCAGAGGGTCAGTGTTGTGCCACTGCAGGCAGTGCCAGAACCTCATGGGAGTCCCGGTTCAAGTCCTGGTTGGTCTGCTTCCGATCTAACTCCCTGCTGATGAGCCCAGGAAAAAGCAGCAAAAGATGGCCCATATTGCAGTGACTGGGTTTGAACCCTAGCTCTGGATCCGATTCTAACTTCCTGCTAATATGAACCCGTGATGGCTCAAGTATTTATTTGAGAGGCAGAGTTACAGAAAGAGAGAGAGACAGAGAGAGTTCTTCTATCTGCTGGTTCACTCCCCAAATGGCTGCAATGGCCAGAGCTGGGCTGATCAAAAGCAGGAGCCAGGAGCTTCTTCTGGGTCTCCCATGGGGGCACAGGGGCCCAAGCACTTGGGTCACCTTCTACTGTTTTTCCCAGACCATCAGCAGGGAGCTGGGTTGGAAGTGGAATAGCTGGGACTCGAACTGGTGCCCATGTGGGATGCTTGCGCTGCCTTTGGAGGCTTAACCTACTACACCTCAGTGCTGATCCCCGCCCCCAACCTCTTAACTGCATTGATGAGAGGCTATCTGAAGAGTGTGTGTCTGCAGGTGGAAAGCCTGGGCGCTGTCCTTGTTTATAGCCTCCTGACAGCGTCCATGATAAGACACTAAATGGTAGCAACTCTGCCACTGTGTGTCTTATAGGACGGGGCCTGAGGCCAGCGGACAGTCAGACAGACTGGGGCCAGGTGCAGCTCTGCCGCTCCTGGCTTGTGTGGCCTGTGGTCAGTGACCTCTCTGAGCCTGCTTCTTCCTCTCTAGTACAAGAAGATCACCCCCCCCTCCCCGGCCCCTTAAAGGGCTTCAGTTCAGCTAGGAGAGATGATGGCCTTGGGAGGGAGGTTCTCCCTGCCTCTCCACGTCACCTGAGTTAGGGGCCCTGGAGTGAAATATTAAAAGACTTTCTAGGGGTGAGTGTTTGGCCCTAGATGTGGGAATACCACTGGGGTGGTCACATCTCGTATCGGACATGTGGGTTTGGGTCCCTACCCAAGGACTTGGATCCCTACCACCCACATGGGAGACCTGGATCGAGTTCTGGGCTCCTGGCTTTGGTCCACCTTGGGCATCTAGGGAGTGAACTGGTAGATGCATCTCTACCTATCTTGCTCTCTTCCTGCCTTTCCAATAAATTAAAAGCAACTTTATAAGCAGCTCTATGAGGGTGTAGCATGTACGTGGCAACATTTACTTATTCTAACTCTGATGAGATGTGATAAATACAATATACACCATGTCAACACCACCCTCATCAAGAGGCAGGTCCATTGCTCCCCCAAGTCCCCACCCTCATGCCTCATTTGCAATGTAGATTAGATTACCAACCTAGTGGCTGTGAGCTCTGGGGGCTGCCTTCTGACAGTAAGGTGTGGGCGGGGCTGCTTCCCTCTGTGGGCTGTGAGGAAGGGATCAGCGCCTGGCCCCTCTCTGTGGTTTGTAGGTGGCCATCTTTTCTGTCTGTCTCTTCATTTCCCTTTCCTTCTACGCCTGCCTCTGTGTCCAGACTCCCCTTTGGTTCAGCAAGGATGCCAGCCATATTGGGTGAGCTCATTTTCACTTGGCTATTTCTGTAGAAATTTTGTCTCCAAGTAGCATCACCGGTGGTCACCACAGGTGGAGAATTAGCCTACCATATCACAGCATTTTATCTTCTCTCTCTCCTCTCTCTGCCCCTCCCTGATCCCTGGTAGGCATCAGGATGAGCCCTGGCTCACTCACCTCCTGGGAGCCCCAAGAACCACACTTCCACTCATGTTTGAGATGAGCCAGGGCGGTGTGGCCACAGTTTTGTGTCCTGCTTGGGGGCAGAGGCCATCAGAGTCAGCACCTGTCTTGCCTGCTTCTCTTTTCCTACCACGGGGACCAGAACAGCTTGAAATGGGAGCTGCTCCGTCGGCCTGGGCCCCGGCATGGGGGTGTCACAGAGCTGACCCCTGCTGGACAGACAGTGAGAAGGAGAGTGAGTGTCTTTTTTTTTTATTATTATTATTATTTTGACAGGCAGAGTGGACAGTGAGAGAGAGAGAGAGAGACAGAGAGAAAGGTCTTCCTTTTTGCCGTTGGTTCACCCTCCAATGGCCGCCGCGGTAGCGCGCTGCGGCCGGCGCACTGCGCTGTTCCAATGGCAGGAGCCAGGTGCTTATCCTGGTCTCCCATGGGGTGCAGGGCCCAAGCACCTGGGCCATCCTCCACTGCACTCCCTGGCCACAGCAGAGAGCTGGCCTGGAAGAGGGGCAACCGGGACAGGATCGGTGCCCCGACCGGGACTAGAACCCGGTGTGCCGGCGCCGCAAGGCGGAGGATTAGCCTGTTGAGCCACGGCGCCGGCCGAGTGTCTTTTGTTTTGTGTCCTGCCTTGACAGACCCAGCTCTCTGTGTCAGAGAGACTCCCTTGTCTGCAGGAATTCAAGTGTCCTGGAGCCAGAAAATCTGGTCTAGGGGAGAGGGAGAGAGAGGCGAGGGATTTTTAAAAACATTATTAATGTATTTATTTGAGAGGGACAAACACACACACACACACACACGGCACAAAGAGCGTTGCTTCCATCTGCTGGCTTACTCTCCAAGTGCCTCTAAATGGTCAAGGCTGGATCAGGCCAAAGCCAGAAGCTGAGAACTCCATCTGGGTCTCCCACGTGGGTGGCAGGGACCCAGGGACTTGAGTTGTCCCTGGCTGCACCTTGGCAGGACGGTAGAATCAGAAGCAGAACCAGGACTGGGACCCAGCCACTGGGTTGTGGGATATAGGTGTCCCAATTGGCATTGCCCACCCCAAGGAGACCTCTCTCAACTGCCAAGTTTCTGGGGCAAAGAAGAAGGGTGCGTCTGTGTTGGGCACCTGCCTGGCTGGCTTTCCTGTCCTCATACTATTTCAGGGAGCCCTCGATTCCCAGAGGGGGAGAGTTCTTCTCCTTCAGTGGCAGTCAATGCTTCTTGCCCTCTGCTCCGGCCAGCTCTTCCTTGGGGATTTATTGGCACTCACCCACGTGTGGACTGGTGTTCACTCGCTCTGGGTCCTCTCGCTCCGTGTCCTCTCACTCCGTGTCCTCGCTGACTGGGGCTCAGAAGATCCCATTCATGTTCTGGTGCTGTGGAATTTGTCCGAATCTCTCCCAGAGTTTCATTCTTCTCTTCTTTGTCTCACTGATTGGCGGTTCGAGGCTTTAAGACTTTAAACTTGGAAACCTCAACTTTTCTTCTGGCATGTTGGGATCTCTAACCTGAATCCCTAAGGGACGAGGGTATGTGTGTGTGTGTGTGTGGGGGGGCAGCACCTGTTGTCTGTCTTTCCCTAGCACAGCGGCTCCACCAAGGGTTCCACCCGGGAGCCTGCCCTCCCGTGGCTGTGCACCTGTGCACCATGGTCCTGCTCTCTGCCTTGGAGGAGCAAGCTCACACTTGGTTAAGACACAAGGGTCCTGCGTGGCCTTGAAGGGGAGCAGGTCCCCAGCCAGGCAGGAGAGGGGCAAATTGAGTGAGGGCTGAGAGTGACGGCTGGGGGCGGGCATATGTGGAGGGTGGCAAGGGTGTGTGTGATTGGCCGAGCGTGCTCTGAACCCCAGCAGGAGGGTGAGTGACACACGGCTGGGAGATGGGGCATGGGGTTGGTGGTGCGGGCTGTGTGTCCTCAATCCTCACCCAGTTCTCCTGGTCTCAGGGCTGTGGGCTTTGCAGGTTGGGGGTGGCCAAGGGGTCCCCAGGACTGCTACACAGAGAAAGGGTTGTGGACTGAATGGTTGTGTCTGTCTTACCCCCCAGCCCAAGGTATTGGTTGACCTTTAACCACCAGCGGGGTGGTATTAGGGGAGTGGCTTTGGAAGTTGACTGGGAGGAGCCTTTGTGAATGTAATGTCCTTGTCAGGACCCCTAGAGACAGCTTCCCCTTCTGCCACATGCAGGCAGAGTGAGGAGATGGCCATCCCTGGGGCTGGAAATGCGCCCCACCTGACACCAAACCCACCAGGCCTCCCCCGTGGCTTCCCCAGCCTCCAGACTATGAGAGCTTTGTTTCTTTCTTTTCTTTCAAGATTAATGTATTTGAGAATCAGAGAGAGAGAGAGAGAGAGAGAGAGAGAGATCTTTCATCAGTTGGTTCAGGGCTTCCTGTGCACGGCTTTGGTTTTAGGCCTGCATGGCTTGGGCTTTCCTGCTGTTATGCGAGTGTAGACAAGTCAGTGACTCCCTCCAGGGCAGGCCACACTCACCGCCCTGAACAGTCCTCGGGCCAAGCCAGCTGTGACTCCCAGCCCTTTTGTAGCATCCCTGGCCCATGCCACGCAGTGGGAGTGGATGCTGAACTGGTGTTGGCATGAAAGCTGTTTCTTAGGAAATCCCACCTGCAGAAAGAAGGGACCGCGTAAGACATCAAAGGGTCACACAGTCCCTTTAGCCTCCAGTGGGGCCATCAGGGATCCCTGGAAACATCTGGAGGCACCTCTGCCCAGAATCCCTTTCGTGCACCTGCTGTGAGCAGCCACAGTCTCCAGCCACCTCTCTAGCCTGTTTAAACGCCGGCATGTTCACAGCCGTGAAGTGGTTTGCTCAGTGAGCTGTGAAAGAACCGTGCTCAATTTGTGTGAATGCTCTTAACCTCTGCCGAAGACTCCCTCTTGTGCTGCCAAGCACGAGAGTGAAGTTTCCTTTTCCCCTCACAAAGGGAGTGATTTCTCTGCATTTCAAGGCCGCGAGGATGTTTTATGAGGTTGCCCGTCACTTGCTAGGATACGAAAGTGGAGATGGATCCACTCATGGTGGGTGCTGGGCAGGAGCCGCAGCTCCATCCCTGTTTGCAGAACCACAGTGTAGGTTTCCTGGCAAATGGCCCTCGACTCTTCCTTCTCGCCACGCTCCTGCATCACGAGAGAATTCAGGACGCAGCCAAGAGATGCGACGGGGAGCAGGGGAGGAGGATGTCTTTGTGGGTTTAGCTTATCTGGTCCAGTTGGGACGTTCGGCAGGTGGAGCAGACAGGAGGGCCTGGCTGTTGCATGATCCTTTTTTAAAGATTTATTTATTTATTTGAAAGAGTTACAGAGAGGGAGAGAGAGAGAGAGAGAGAGAGAGAGAGAGAGAGAGAGAGAGAGAGAGAGGTTTTCCATCTGCTAGTTAACTCCCAAAATCGCCAAAATGGCCGGAGCTGGGCTGACCTGAAGCCAGGAGCCAGGAGCTTCTTCTGGGTCTCCCACATAGGTGACAGGGGTCCAAGCACTTGGGCTATCTTTCACTGCTTTCCTAGGTGCATTAGCAGGGGGCTGGATTGTAAGTGGAGCAGCCGACACTCAAACCAGTGCCCCTATGGGATGCTGGCGTTGCAGGTGGCGGCTTTACCTGCTATGCCACAGCACCAGCCCCTCTGTCCTTACCTCATGTGACCACTTGAGGCCATTTGATGTCAATGACTGTTCTGTTGTTGAAGCTGTTACCAGCCCCAGAGATAGAGTGCAGGCAGGAGGTCCCTGGAGCATTCTGCAGAGATGTTCAGAGTCTAGGGGCCAAGTCTTCCTGGTCGTGAGGAGTCCAGGGGGTCGTCAGGAGAGGAGCCTGATGCAGTGCTGGTGGTGGGCAATGTCAAGGATGACAAAGACTGGGTCAGTGCTTTTGGTTTTGACGAAATCCAATTCATCCATTTTTTTTTTCTTTCTTAGATCATGCTTTTGGGTCATGTTCAAGGACTCCTCGCCAAGCTCTAGGTCCTAAAGATTTTCTCCAAAATGTTGTAGAACTTTCTGTTTTACTTGGAACCCTAAGATCTGTTTTGAGTGTTTTCTCTTTTTTTTTTTTTCCAAATCAGATATGAGATTTAGGGAGGGGTTTATTTTATTTCATTTGCCAATGGATATCCACTTTCCCCAGCACTGTTTGTTGAAAAGATGATCCTTCTTCCATTGAATCACTTTCTCGTGTTTGTCAAAAACCAGTTGGCTGTCTGTGTGTGAGTCTGTATCTGGATTCTCTATTCTGAGCTGTAGGTCTATGGTCCGTCCCCCCACCAATATCACAATTTGATCACTGTGGCTACAGAATAAATTTGCAAATCAGGTAACACTGACTTCTTCCACTTTAATTTTCTTTTTCAAAATCATTTGAGCTATTCTAATTCCCTTGCCTTGTCACATATACTTTAGAATAAGTTTGTCTATATCTACAAAAACATCTGGCTGGGGGCCCTGCATTGTGGTGTGGCTGGCAAAGCCTCTGCCTGTGACACCAGCATTCCATATAGGCGCTGGTTCAAGTCCTGGTTTCTCCAGCTCCTTGTTAATGCATCTGGGAAAGCAGCAGAGGATGTCCAAGTGCCTGGGCCCCTGCATCCACCCAATGTGAGAGACCTGGAAGAAGCTCCTGGCTCCTGGCTTTGGCCTGACCCAACCCTGGTCATTGTGGCATTTGGAGAATGAACCAGCAGATGGAAGATCTCTCTCTCTCTCTCTCTCTCTCACTGCCTTTTACATAAATAAAATAAATCTTAAACAAATCTTGCTGGGTTTTGAAACCTGCCTACAATTTTTGGCACACAAGGCAGGTACATCTTTTGTTAGATTTATATCTGAGTATCTACTCTTTTGCGGCGCAACTGTCAAAGGTATTGTATGTTGGATTTCAGCTTTCGTGTGTTCATCTTAGTTCATATATAGAAACACAATTAAATTTCTGTGTATTCCTGGTTGCCCCTCTTCCAGGCCAGCTCTCTGCTGTGGCCCGGGAAGGCAGTGGAGGATGGCCCAGGTGCTTGGGCCCTGCACCCCATGGGAGACCAGGAGAAGCACCTGGCTCCTGCCATCAGATCAGCACGGTGTGCTGGTCGTAGCGTGCCAGCCGCGGCGGCCATTGGAGGGTGAACCAACGGCAAAGGAAGACCTTTCTCTCTGACTCTCTCTCTCACTGTCCACTCTGCCTGTCAAAAAAAAAATTTTTTTTTCTGTGTATCCTATGTTCTTGCTAAAGTCATGTAGTATTTTCTAGAAGCAATTTTTTTGGGAGATAAAAAGTCCTTGGGCTCTTCATAGCTGTGAGAAACAGCCTCACCCGATCACTCACAGAATGGACTCACAGACTCAGGAAGTGTAGCAGAAGCTGAGCTTACAAGACTAGGTGCCTGGGGGGCCAGCCTCCACCCCAGGGTGGTTTACTACATGCTGCTACTGCCTTCCCACCCTCTTCCCTCTTGTCCACCTGGCGGAGGGCTGCCTGTCCTGTTCTGTCATACTCAGGCTCTCTGCTCTCTTGGAACAAGCAATTGCAGCAAGAAGCAAAGTGGCCTCGCAACAGTATGCTCTGCTAGCCTGAAGCTTTTTTCTTTCTTTCTTATGGACTCTGCTATTATCACTTGAAGGGAGTTTCACTCTAGGAGGGAATTTGTCACGGAACTGATCTTCCCCGAAATAGATTTGCTGTGCGCTGTCATGTTGCTCTGTGTGTGTGTTGTCACTCCTCAGGCATCTGTCTTCCCTGGCAGGCTGTCCTTATCTGTCAGGGTCGGCCACACTCTCTTTCCACGGAGCCACTCATCTGTGGTTGTCCACAGGACTGCCATGGACGGTGCTGGGAAGTGAGGCAGGGGCATTAAGAGTGCTCGTTCTCAACCTGAGACCGGCACAATAGTCTGAGGGCTTCCTCTGTGGTCACGTGGGCTGGGGCTGCATCGCATCTTCAGAGCCCATCTTTCTGATTCCTGGCAGGGGGGAGAGGGGGAGGGAGGAAGCTCAGCATCTTCACCCGGGGGCCCTCCTCTCCTCCCTGCTCCTCTGCACCTGCCACCTCCCTGCTCCCTCTTCACGTCATAGTGCACCACCCCAGCAGGCTCTCAGTTCAAGCAGATATTTCACTCATTCTTTCATTCATTTGTTCACTCATCCATCCATTCATCCACCCACCCACCTATCGATCATCCATCCATCCATCCATCCACCCATCCACCCAACTGTCCATCCATCTATCCATCCATCCATCCATCCATCCATCCATCCATCCACCCATCCTTCCATCCACCCACCCATCCATCCATCCATCCACCCAGCCATGTATTCATCCATCTACCCACCCACCCATCCATCCGTCCACTGATCCATCCATGCATCTACCCACCCACCCAGCCACCCATCCATCCATCATCCATCCACCCACCCATCCATCATCCATCCACCCAGCCATGTATCCATCTATCCATCTGTCCATCCATCCATCATCCATCATCCTGACACTGACCGCCTGGAGTTAGCACAGACTCCGCCTGCAAAGAACTCATCTCCCCACTGTCAGTCACCAGGGGCTAATCTTGGCTGACCCCTACTTCTACCCGGCTAAGTACAAATTTGGGTGATCCCACAGCCAACCCTTAGACTTGATAATTTGCTAGACGGCACCAGGCTCTCAGGCTTGTGCTCTCTGTATGGTTATAACTTTAGTATAAAGGATACAACTCAGGAACAGAGAACAAGAAGAGATGCATGGGGCAAGGTATTGGGAACAGGGGGCCAAAGTTCTCCCAAGCTTGTGGATGTGTGCTCCATCCTGGTGGCTCCTTCAGCTCTGTGGGCTCAGAGTTTTTATCTGGGGGTCCCTGGTGGATTCTGTCACAGGCCATGCGACTGTGCTCAGCTTCCAGTCCCACTTCCCTCCTCAAAGTCGAGAGTCAGACTGAAATCTCCAACTCTTTAATTCATTTTTTTTTCCTGGAGATCCGTCTTTCCCTGGGAGCCTTCCACCAGGACGTTCATTGTCATTGTCATTGAGGAAGACATAGGCCAGGGCATTTCGAGTCCAGGGCCTGAGTTCCTCATCTCCCTGTAGCCTGCTTCTCACTCCCCTTTCCAGAGAGACTGGAGTTCTTGAAAGGGAATCTTCCTCCGGGTTCTCCTGCATTCACATCCTGAATCCTGCAGAGCTGGCTGAGTCATGGACAAAGCAGGGCTGGAGACATCTTCTGGAGACAGAGTGTGGTTGGCTCTTTAAGTTGTTTAGGTGGACGAGGAAGCCCTAGTCTGGGGCTGGCTCTGTGGTTCCTGCTTCTGGGAGCTCACTGGCTTCTCTGGTGATCTGAGGGGCCGCTCAGGACAATGTCAGACTCAGGGCCGGTGTGGGTCTCATGGTACGGTCTGGGGGTTTGGATTCTCCACTTCCTGCCCCTCCTCCACTTTATCCTCTAAGCCCAAATATCTCACATGCCAGTTCCTTTTACCTATCTGGGGTGGGAATGACTTACTTCCTAGGAAGTCAGGTTGAAAGAGGGCAGGAAACCCAGTTGTTGCAAAGCAAATGTGTGGAAGCAGTCATTTCATTCATTCACTTATTTATTGCTCACTCACTCATCCATCTGTCCATCTGCCCATCTGATCATCCACCCATCATCTGTCATTTGTCCGTCCATCCATCATCCATTTTCCATCCATCCATTGGTCCATCTGTCCCTTCCATCCGTCTTTCCATCATCCATCCATCCATCCATCTGTCCATCTGTCCATCCATCCACTCATCCTCCCATCACCTGTCATTTGTCCATCCATCCATCATCCATTATCCATCTGTCCATCCATGCTTCCATTCTCTTGTCCATCCATCCAACACCATTTAGCGAGCCCCGTGTGGATAGCAGGTCTCATGTCTGTTGTGACAGAAGGGGGAACAGAAGGGTCCCTTCCCTCTCAGAGAGCAAAGGCCATGAGAGGAGGTGAGGGATGACCAGCTCTCCTCACAACTTCACACTGGGGACTTCTGTGGTGGGTGTGGGGCCACTGTGTCCAAGCTCCATGTGTCCCTGGGTCTTCATTCCTATCTCCCAGCTCCTGGATCACAAGGGTAGCTGTGGGAGAGGCTTGTTCTGGCCTTAGAGACTCTAGGCATCAGGGGAGTCAGGGCAGGAGCGCTGGTGCCTGGTGCTCCCTGGGGCTGGTGCTGAGAGCTGCAGGCAGGAGGTTTCCCATGGACTTGGCTCCGGGACTGATGAACAAGGTCTTGACAAGGATGCTGCACAACACACCAGGGAGGATTCTACCAGCTGTGGAGCTGCCAGCCTGGCTCCAAGGTGACATTTGAAGCAATGGAGGGAATGTGGCCTAGCAGATGACAGCCGGGGCTGGACCAGTCTGAAGCCAGGATCCCAGAACTCCACCTGGGTCGTCCATGTGGGTGGCAGGGGTCCAGGTACTTGAGCCATCAGTTGCTGCCTCTCAGGTGCATTAGCAGGGAGCTGGCTTGGAAGCAGAGCAGCTGGGACCCGCTCGAGCTGGTGCTCTGATGTGGGATGCTGGTGTTGCAAGCAGCAGCCTAACCCACTGTGCCACAACACCGACCGTTTTGCTTTTAAACAAGGTGGTTCCTCTCTCACTCACCCCTTCAAATTAATAAATACAAACCAGCGTTTGTCAGCTCCGGGTTTTTGCAGGAGGCTGGTGATCCAGGCTTTGCTGCTTATGAGGGAGGCCAGGAGCCTGACTCCTCTTCCGCTTCTGAGTTCAAATCTCCTTTCCTCTCAGGTCAGAGGGGAGAAGCGTGGGCCTGGGCGTGGCCCACCGAGCAGCAGCACACAGTGGGTCCATTGCTGGCATGTGGTGCAGTCCTGGAGCTAACAGTCCTCCCTGGCAGGGTGTGTGTGTATCCAAGCCTCTCATTGTGGTTGGCTCTCTCCTTATTCCAAACTTCGGAGCCTTTTATTTTTTTCCTGGAAAAAATGCTGCATGATTTTTTTTTTCTTGGTTAAAATGTATTAAAGATTCATGTTGCTTAAAAGAGTATTTTGAGACTTTCCCAACATCCCCGGGAGATAATTGGTGTCTCTCCAGGGACCCACCGGGCGGATGCTTACAATGAGGCTGTGAATCACTTGCGCGCCAACAGCAGTTTTAATTAAGTCTCCAGAATCAGATACTTATTTCACGGAAAAGGTGCTGGGTTTTGTTGACAAGTGACACATAGCATTTCCTTCTCCAGGTTTTAATTTTTTTTTTTTTTTTAATCTCCGGGACACATCCTCGTGGAGAAGATCTGGCTTGCACGTTAATTAATCCATCCACCAGTCCAGTTGGGTCCCGGGTCTCACCTGAAAAGGGCCAGAGTTGGCCTTGACCTTCAGGACAGACAGGGAGCTTGGGGCCTTTGGTGCGGCTACTGCTGTGCTGGCTGTTTGCACACCCCCCTCCGAGACTCCTCATCTCTGCAGTGGAAGCAAGGGACCAATTCCCCCATCTGGCCGCTGGGGAGACTGGCCTTCCAGAATCCTCCCTAATTGGGACGCTGTCACCCAGCTCGCAAACAGCAAAGCAGTGCCAGATCTGCTTCCTTGGAGTGTGGGGGTGGGGGCTTACTTTGCCCACAATCCCCAGAGCCCCTCTCAAAGGGTTTCTAATACGACCAGGGATGCAAGACCCAACAACAGGACACAGACAAGCAGCCATCACCCTGGGCTGTTACAGAACCGGATTTCCCCATTTGGGGAGCTGTGCCCACGTGGAAGGCAGGGGGAGGACATGGGTTAAATAAGAACAGGAAGGAAACAGCGCCAGGGCAGCCACCTCTGTCGCCATCTTTGCTTTGTGGATGGGTTACCTGGTGGGCACTGCTCCCACCTCAACCATCACCTTGGCTTGAGCTTAGCTGGGCCCCTGCTGGTTTCTGGGGCTCTGGAAAGGAGCTGACCACCAAGTATCCTCTTCCCAGGAGAGGCTGTGAGTCTGGGGCTCCAGGGGTTCACCCACCAGTGCCACTGATCCCACAGGACCCACCTGACGCATGCCATGGCCAGACGTATTTGTGGCCCCTTGCTCCAGCGATGTGGCCTTGACCTCTCTGCTTGCAGCTTGCACAGGGTTGCTCTGAGACCCAGAGCTGTCAATGCTGTGGATGCAACAGGGTCTCCTGCGGAGCTGTTTCAACTCCCAGGTTCCCACATCT
Source organism: Lepus europaeus (assembly GCF_033115175.1). Lineage (NCBI taxonomy): Eukaryota > Metazoa > Chordata > Mammalia > Lagomorpha > Leporidae > Lepus > Lepus europaeus. Next base: position 50,464,980 of record NC_084847.1, on the reverse strand, counting down.
GCCTGGGCCCACAGCTGTATTTCACGGCCCTCTGCAGTCCATTTTCTCTCTGCTACAAAGCAATGCATGGATGGTTGTGTCTCAGTGTTTGTGGGAACCAGCACCCCAAAGCTTCCTCTTGCTTCCATCAGCCCTTGCCTCAAATTTCAAGATTCTCATTGGACTCACAGCCTTAGGGAAATACTCAGGGCCGCCAGGGGTGGGAAGAAGTTCTTGTTCTGGCTGCATCACGGGTTTCTTAGGATCCTTCGAACAAGCCACTTTCTGGAGACCCAACACCCTCGCTTCCTTTGGGAGAACTATTGTCCCTTTCTTTGTAGGATTTCATGAATGAGAAATCCATCACCACCATCCAAACTATAATGGGGGGACATGTGACCCAAATCTAGCCAATCAACATGTGTCCCATCCCCTCTCAATGGTGATTGGTCCAGGGGGTGGGCATGTAACAAACAAGAGCCAATCACCACACCTCTTGCAGCCTGAGAAAGCCACTCTGCTTATTGGTGTGTATGTTTTGTGTTTTCTTTCTGTTTCTTCAGGATTTTCTAAGCTGAGATGAAGTGAGCTGTGGTTTTCCTTGGCTGTTGGTCGTCATAGAGAAGAGAAAGAAGACAGTATACAGAGCCATACAGACCTGAAAAATGTAGAGATAGAGATAGATAGATGATAGAGGACAGACATGCTAGATAGAGAGATAGAGCTGGATGGATGACGGGTGATGGATAGATGACAGATAGATGGAGAGATCAGACCCATGGTGTGAGCTCACGGCAGCCTGCCACTGTCTAGGTCAAATCAAGTCGCCCAGTTACTTCTGCCACCTGCCACAGAAGGAGCCCCTTCCTCCCCACTCTCTCCCTTGGCCTGAGCCTTGGCACTCCCACCCCCCCCCCCGCACCCTAAGGAAATTCTAGATATTTTCTGTTGGTCCTTCCAGCGAAGATGGCCCAGATTATAAACCGCATGGGCTGCCCAGCCACGGACAAAGCACTGTGGCGCAGGCCCACGCTGTGGCTTGCACGCGTTCCCCCAAGGTGGCGGTGTGGAGAGGCGGGCCCTGAGGGGTGGCTGTGCCCTTGTGAGTGGGGTCCTGCAGAGTGTGCAGGACTGGGTTCCTGGAGAATGGGTGGGTTTGGTGCCCTGACTTTTTCTGCGTCTTGCTTGGGGTGCCTTGCTCTTCTGCCTTCTGCCTGGGGTGATGCAGCCGGAAGGCCCCGGACTCCCCAGCATGGAGAGAAGCACACAGAGCAAATCTCTCTTCTCTAAACAAACGACCCAGGCTCAGGCATTCTTCCGCAGCAGTGCAAAAACAGACGGAGACGGCCCTCCAGTGTCCTTAACAAGAGGGCTGAAACCGTGAACAGCTTTCCCGGCACGGCAGGTGCACAGCCTTTTGTTGCCAAGTGAGGGAGGGATGGGAGGGTGAGTGGGAGGGAGTGGGGATTACGAGAGCTGTTGGGGATCCAGGGAGGCAAATTCCTTTTGTTTTCTGCAGAGCCCCGTGCGAGGCTTTGAAGAGGTTTGCACGCTTCCCTGGTGGCGCTGTGCTGAACTAGAGAATTTTCTAGAAGGGCCGGCTTCCAAGCAGGCAACAGTGAGATCCAAATGGCTTCTGCTCCCCTGGCTCAGCCCCGGGGCCTGTTGGATTTGGAGTACAGCCGCTCCTTTCTCTGGGAAGTCTGCTTTGCACAGCCAGGGCCTGCTCTGTTGTCATCAGGGGGTATAAAATCCTAATTTATATTGCTGGGAGGGTAATTTAGACAGTAATGTAAATTTCTTTTACTGCTGATTTTTGAGCAACTGATGTGCAATTATTTCCAGCTCCCCTTCCAACGCAATTCTGAGCCGACGGCTGCTAATACCTTAATATTCTTTATGATTGCCAGAGATGGTATTTTCCCCAGATCAAATGCATCCAGTGGGGTTTGACATAATTGGGTTAAAGATTTCTCTTTATGAGGCTATAAGACTTGCTAAGCTTATCTGGTCTGGGGGAGATGGTGGCAAAATTCTTTTGTTTGTATTTTGCTTGTCTCTCAGCCTGGCCCCTTTCTCCTGGCCTGAGACACAGGTCTTTCTTGTGTACCTACTGTGCGCTCAGCTTTAAAGGGAGCACATTAGAAGGAAACAGGGGGGTAAGAAGAGGCATCACGTTAAGGGGCAACTGGACGGTGTCTTGGAGGGGAAGAGCTTTAGGAACACACCAGGGCGTGGCTGGCCGGCCCCAGGGTAAGGAGCCCTTGTCCGTGAACTCCAGAGGCCAGCTCCCCGTCTGGAGCGAGAGGTGACGGCATCTTCAGGCTGTGCCTCTCTCCCCGGCCCTGCTGTGGGGGAGCTGAGAGCCGGCCAGAGGGGACCTGCAACCCTAGGTCTGCGGAAATCTGTCTCCAAGCCCCAGTTTGGCCTCTGGACCACGCGGCTCCCTCTTCCAAATAACCAGTGCCAACCGGAAGACCGCACGATGGCCTGGACATCTGTGCACCTGCGGATGCCGAGGTTGAAACGCTGCCCTCCCAGGAGGCGGGACCCCTGGGAGGTGACAAGTCAGGGGGTGGAGCCGTCATGAGTGGGGTTAGCGCCCCTTGCTAGGCATTGGGCCTGCCACTGCCCCTGGCTGCATCTTGGACTTCCCAGCTTCCAGAGCGGTGAGCAAGGCGGGCCTGGTCCATTGTGCTTCGTCCTAGCAGCTGGCGCAGACTGAGACAGGTCCTCCCGAGCGCCAGGCCCGGCGATGATCAAACAGGCTCTGTGGATGCTATTTTCTTTCTTCTTTCTCCTGCCTGCCTTCTGTCTTTCTTTTCTTTCTCTTTTTCCTTCTTTATTTTATTTTGTAAAAAATATTTATTTATTTGACAGGCAGAGAGAGAGAGAGAGAGATCTTCCATCTGCTGGGGCCAGGCCAAAGCCAGGAGCCAGAAGCTTCATCCAGGTCTCTTGGACCATCTTCTACTGCTTTTCCAGGCCATAGCAGAGAGCTGGATCAGAAGTGGAGCATCTGGGACTCGAACTGGCGCCCATATGGGATGCCGGCGCTGCACAGGGCAGCTTTACTGGCTGCACCACAGCACGGGCTCCTATTGTAATTCTTAAATTTTATTCATTTTTATGTAGTTCAAAGGCTCCCACCTGTATGACTGAGCTCCCGTCAATAAAATGAGGCAGAGTTAATGCACGCCCACCTGGTCCTCTCTGCTCATCTTCCACTTCCCACATTCTGTTGGAGAGAATTTTGTCCCATGACCACAACCCACTGCAAGGAGGCTTGGCGAATGAGTGTTCTTCCAGAAGGGACCACAGATGCAGGCTTCACCACTACTTAAAATAACCATGCACTTACTCTCTTCTTTCTTCCTCACACTAGCTCAGATGCAGATGTAATTGGCAGGAGCTCCAGCAGCCACTTTGGGCCCAGAGAGAGAATTTGTGTGGTGTGGATGGCAGAACTGCTCGTGTTGCTCTAAGACGTCTGGAGATTGCTAAGTGAGAGATAACTCTGCTTTGAATTTGTTTAAGTCATCGTGTTTGGGGATCTCTTTGTTAACAGTTCAGACTGTCCCCTAACAGATCTGCTTCTGCTCCCAAACTACTTGTTTCCCAGTGTAACATCCAGGGGCCTTTAACCATATACTGATGTTCTTCGAAGAATTCATGGAAAATGGAATTAGAAGATATGTGTATTTTGGTGCAGTTTTGAAATTCACACATAGTTTATTTATAATATGTATTTTTTTAAGATTCATTTATTTATTTGAAAGTCAGAGTTACGGAGAGAGAGAGAGAGAGAGAGAGAGAGAGGCAGAGAGAGAGGTTTTCCATCCGCTGGTTCACTCCCCAGATGGCTGCAACAGCTGGAGCTGTGCTGATCCAAAGCCAGGAGCCAGGAGCTTCTTCCGGGTCTCCCACGTGAGTACAGGGGCCCAAGCACTTGGGCCATCTTCTACTGCTTTCCCAGGTCATAGCAGAGAGCTGGATTGGAAGTGGAGCAGCCAGGACTCAAACTGGCATGCCGATACAGGATGTGGGCATCGCAGGCAGTGGTTTATCCCACTGTGCTGTGCCACAGGCCCCTCCTGGCCAATTCCTGCGGTGGATGAGGAAGGTCCCCCCACGTGGCCAGCAGGGTCTTTGTGTGCAAAACAGCGACACATGTCACTCTGCTCCTGCTTCCACCTTCCCTGGGGAGAAAACTCCTGGGGGTGGGGGGGAGGTGCTGAGGGATGGAGTCAGGCGTGTCCCTTCCAGGGCCCGCCCCTTGGAGTCTCCGCCCCCCACCTCCCACCTCTCCCTCCCCTCCCTCCTGCTTTTAGCAGCTCAGCCCTGCAGTTGATAGAACCGGTTAGCTCCCATGCGTGATCAAACAATTCAGTTCCCCGAGGAGAGATGCTCTCAAGAGGTTTTTATTTTATTTTTTTTAAATATGTAATATACTGATGAAGAGGGCTCTCTTTCTCCCTGGAAGAAGAGTTATTCATCTCTTCCTAGTACATTTCCATATCCTTGTGGGCATTTATTTCCAGGCCACACTGTTCTAAAACCAGGCGTGTGTGTCCGTTCTGAAGCGGCCGACCACATATGGAACATGAAAAGGCGTCATCACCACGGTGGCCGGTGGCCGTCGGAATTGCCAACGAGGGCCTGACATTTTCGAATGGGACCCCGTTCCAGGCGATCAGGTGGAGGGGGGCTGGAGGGGAAGAGGGGGAGGGGGAGCCCCACAGCCGTGCATGGGCAATGGGGCGGCTCCAGCTCCTGGGCCAGATGAGGATGCCCCTCCCCGCCCTGAGCCGAACCCAGGAGTCAAGAAGGGGAAGAGGGTCTGGCTTTCTTTTTAAATAACATTTTTTTTTTTAGGGGTGAACGTTTGGTGCAGTGGTTAAGAGGCCGTGTGGGATTCCTGCAGCTCATAGTGGAGCGCCTGGGTTCGAGTCCCCTCTCTGCTTCCCAGCCCAGTGTCCTGCTCATGGCCACCCTGGGAGGCAGCAGGTGATGGCTCAAGTGTTTGGGCCCCTGCACCCACGTGGGAGACCCAGATGGAGCTCCTGGCTCCTGGTCCAGCTCTGGCCATGCAGCCATTGGGGAGTGAACCAGCAAATGGAATCTCTCTCTCTTGGCAAGGACCCAATCACTGGAGCCATTGCTACAGCCTCCCAGGGTTTGCGTTAGCAGGAAGCTGGGGCCAGCAAGGGACAAGGAACGGAACCTGGGTGCTGTGGTGTGGGTCGCAGGTGTCTTAACCACTAGGGCAGGTGCTAGTCCTGCCCTTCATTTTCTCACCATGGTCACCAGTCACCCATGGGGGCTACCTCAAAGACCACCTCTGGGTGCCTGCGTCCGGAGCTAGTACTGAACTGTATCGTGTGTTTTTCCTATACATACACACATAGGATGAAGTCTAATCTGTAAGTTAAATCTAATAAGAGACTAACAACGACTAATAGTAAAACAGAGCCATGATAACAATGCAGAGACTCAAAAGACATGTGAATGGGGTCCCTTTCCAAATATCTTTTTTAAAAAAATATTTATGTGAAAGGAAGAGAGAGAGAGAGAAAGAGAGAGAGAGAGAAAGAGGGAAGATCTTCCATCTTATGATTCACCCCCCCCAAAACTGGCTGCAGTGGCCAGGGCTGGGCCAGGCCAAAGCCAGGAACCTGGAACTCCATCTGGGTCTCCCATATGGGTGCAGGGGCCCAAGCACCTGGGCCATCCTCTGCTGCTTTCCCAGGTGCATTAGTAGGGAGCTGGATGGGAAGTGGAGCAGCCGGGACTTGAACCGCTGCACTGATATTGGATGCTGATGTCAAAGGCGGAAGCTTAACCCACTGCGCCACAATGCTGGCCCCCAAAATATCTTCTTGTGTCTTACTCACCCTCTTCTGATGCTGAGAGAGAAGACAAAGGCCGCAGGTAACTGAAACTTCCGGAAGTAGAACCGCGGGTAAGGACTGCTGTGTAGGGCTGTCAATTCAACGGAACCTTGTTGACCTACTGTGTGTCTGGGATGGGGGAGAGAGCCAGGAGCAGATAGAATTCTGACTTCCTGAAAACAGGGGGTGGGGGGAGAACTCCCCCTGAGGGCTCCCTCCCTCTCCATACCCTCCTTCTCTGGAGCTTGTTAGAAATGCAAATTAAAAAAAATGCAAATTCCTGGGCTGCTCCCAGACCTCCTAAATCAGCAACTCTGGGGGTGGGCCCAGCCATCTGCCTTTAACCAGCTCTCCGGGGCTTTCTGGGGGTGCTGTGTGAATTGAGAACCCCTGCTTGTCTCACTTGCCTTCCACCTGGCTCCGGAGCCCCCTACCCCCACCCCACTGACCCCCCCCCCCCCCCCCGTACCCCCTACTTGTGGAAGTTAAGCCGGTGTTTGGGTGGCTTGGCTGGGCTTCATGGTGGGTGATTTTACAAAGGCATTGTCTGTCTCCTGAGTCATTTGGATATACCCAGGTGTAAAACTTGATCTCATTTTATCCTCCCAATACCATGGGTGGTCTCCTCCCATGTATAGATGTGGGCTTGCCTGATTGCCCTAAAATTGCCCTCTGGTGGATAACCATCAGGGTGGTCTCTGAGCCTGTTGAAAAGGCACCCCCCCCCTGGGGGGGGGGCTGTCTGTCATGTCAGCTGCCAGTGTAACCTGAAGCAGGAGTGAGCGTTGGGCTCCCGGATAGTGGCTGTGAGTGAGGGGCTAACATTAGTGGAGGCGGGGGCTGCAGAGCCTCAGCAGGGCCTGGTGTTGGACATCATGGTCAATTTGCCTTACGGGCTTGGGGAATAAGTGAGGAGGAGTAGATCCATCTGGGAAGCAAGCCTAGAGAATGTCAAGGACAAACTCTGCGTGGGTCGTTGCCAAGGCAACTCCTAGGTGTAGTGAGCTGTGGTGGGGCATCCACAGCCCTGGCACTGGTGGTTCAGGGATGTGGCCAGTGGGGGTGGGCCGCACTGGCCTTTGTCACACCCTTGGCCTGGGTGACAAAGTGGAAAGAGCCACAGTAGAAGTCACCCGGGGAGTTCCCAGTACCCCCGCCGTGCCCACAGGTAAGAAGGTAAGAGTCCCGATATGTCTGTTCCTCTCTCTCTTTCTCTCTCTGTTCTCTTGCTTCCACCTGTCTTTGCCTGCCTCGCTGTGTCTCTTTCTCTCATCCCTGGATGCAAGTGTGCATGTATCTATCTGTCTAGCCATCCCTCAGTTCGTCCATCTACCCATCCACCATCAGTCTGTTCAGTGTCCGTGTACCCATTCATCCATTTGTCCATCTAGCCATCTGTGTATCTGTTCAGCCATCCAACACCCATCTGTCCATTCATCCACCCATTCTTCTGTCTGTTGTCCATCCATCCAATCATCTGTTCTTTGACAGTCCAACCA